>NC_141698.1:1042034631-1042664724 GCF_964263255.1 Lissotriton vulgaris
GACGCTCTCTGAAAGTGCTCTGATCTCTGAGCCTCTATTGCCGGTGTAGCTTGCATCTACTCGGGTGCAGTTAGTTTAATTTCCAGAGCAACTTTCCCAATTCCAATAAAGATGTCTGAGACTCAAAGACCAGCCACAGGCACCCTAGCTAAACAATTAACTGCTGGCCCCAGCTGAATCCGTCTCTTCCAGTTGAGCCTTCAGGGATAGGCAGTACTCCAGTGGCGCCATCGGCCTGACTACCACAGACCAACCTGGACACCACTTCATAGTTGGGTAACAGCAACCATGAAAGCCTCCGCCCTTCCGTGCAGTTATAGCGAAGGAACTTTTTCAGTCCCTTGACATGTGACATCGTCTTTCAAGAGATAGACACAGTCAAAGAAAAATTGAAGAGTGCCATTTAAGTGATAATGTTGAGACCACAAACCCTCCTACAGCCGGCAAATGTTTTGCAGTGTTTGTGGATTCCTTAGCTCCAAGTTCGCAATTAGTGTCCACTCTTCCTCAGGAGGACAGTCAAAGGGGAAAAACTTTAGAGAGATGAAGAAAGGCCAGGTTCCAGTGACCTCTCCATAGACCACCCCACCTTCCGACACCACTTCAGGAGTCCAGATACATCAAATAGGGGGCTTGAGCGGAGGAGGCTTGGCCTCCACTAACCACTGGAACCCAGGTAAGCACTGATGCATGGCTCTCTTCACTGGTAAAGAGGAGGCATCCTATGCAGCTCCCACATGTGCCCGGCCCAGACCCCTCCCCCACCCAGAGCCACCCATAACTCCAAGAGCTCCTGCAGGAATGAGTCCAGTTTTTAGGAGAAATAAGAGGGTGTCCTGCTACCAGAAAGGAGGCAGGGATCCTATTCCTACAATATCCTAGTACTGTGAACCTGCAGAGGACTCTGCCCAGTTTTAGACCTCAGTAATGAAAATCATTTCATCACTCTACTGAAGTTCAGTTCAAAATGTAGTCTAACACCCAGATGTCAGTTGCATAACAACGGTATATTACTTAAAGAATTATTATTTGGAAGGGACACCAGAAACACACCCCTTCCAAATAGTGATTTGGTATGGATTTCTAAGCCATTTTGTGACCACCCCCCCCCCCCCCCCACACTCATCCCCCCACACACACCCCCGCCCCCCTCCCACCCCTCCAAAAACACAATGTTAAATGGGCGGGAGAGGGTAGACGGGTGATATGTAAGTTACATAGTTACATCATTTTAACATTGGAGATAATTCCAGAAGTTAGAGAAGTGCATTTTTAAACCAGGGGCCATGGGCTGCAAATTAAACTTATTTTTTTTATTTCACATCATTTGGGTGAGTAGTCACTCTTTCTTGTCCGCCTCACAACTGATTGCAGTTTTTCTAAAGGGAGTCGCACAAGCTTAGAATATCAACCATTACAAATCATGCAATATTCATCTTTAAACATCTTGTGAAGGATAGCATCTTTCTCTTGGTGAGCATGCTCAGAACATTTTTGCAAACATCCGTCGGAGGTTCCAAAGTCAACTATGGGGCCTCAGCGTTACATTCTGTGTTATTGTTGTTTGTAGGGTGGATTCGTTGTAATAAACTCCAACCGAACTGATTTAGTGGACGCTTTGCCAAAACATGAGTCCCGCACCCCACCAGCCCCTGCTTCGCTTTCAACGCCCACCCTCTGATGCACTGAACATTGTTTGCATTGGCATGGGGTCTTTATTCTGCTAAAAACAATCAATACTTAATGACATATACATTCAAAATTAACGATTATTACCTTGCATCACTCTAGTACATTGGCAGCAATAGTTATTTCCCACTATGGACTACAATTTCATATATGGACATAGACAAGCCACCAACATACCAGCACTGCGCCAAAACAATGGAGATAATTATAGCGCTCAAAAAGCATGCACGAACACCAAGCACTTCACGTTCCAAAACAATTGCTCGATTTAAAAACATGGTTGTTTGATCGAAATTAAGTTTAACACATTAACTTAGTACAAATGTCTTTGTATACATACAAATATTCCTACAGCAAAACCTTGATTAAAATACTAATTAGCATTATCTACTGCAAAAAAAGTCAAAATTCTAAAAAACAAAAATAACATGTAATACCATTTCGCTAATGATCAAATAAAAGAAATGTTTAGTGTCACAACAAAGCTTGAAGAAACTGTTAAACTCAAGTCAAAGATATTTTGGACAACCGTTTATAACACTCCCAGTGTACTCCAATACTCCTTAGTATTTCTTTTTGTAAGTCGATAACGAACGGGAAACGTTAAAAGGTTTAACTTGAGTGTCTCTTGTTAGTTGGCATTTCTTGTTTACTTCTCACCTTCGCACCCCTTCATTACCTCCTCGTTAGTCTTCCTCGCCACATGACTAACAAAGTGAGCTTCAGCTCCACACCAGAACCCTCCAAAGCAAAAAAGTCAGCCTCCCATTCCTTCCCAATATGGCCGACCCATTACACTCCATGACCACTATAAGAGGTGGGCTGGCCCAACCCCAAAATCTGTTTTATTTAGTTCTGCGCACGTCTCTCCAGTTGCGTCAGGTAAGTGGTGCCTGCTGTAGCTGGTTGGATGTCCTGCAATAGCGGACCCTAGGATCTTGGATTCTCTTTCCCGCCTTGTTCTGTATGATGCCAGTTAGTCTCTGCTCCAGCGGGCCGAGGGATTCCAAGGAGGGGTGGCCGGGGTACTGTATGGGATGGAGGCCAGCGCCCTGCCGTTACTCCGCTGTGTTTTTGTTGTCCCTTTACTCTGTGCCCGGTTTTGTCACCGCCCGCCTGCCTTTCATGGCACTGCGGCGGGCGGCGGCTGTGTTTCATATGCCCCTCATGGCGCTGTGGCGGGCGGCGGCTCTGCATTCTTTTTTCCCTTCCAGGTGGGTGTTCAGCCGTCGGGATGTGCTCCATGTGCTTGGTGCTGGCTGCGGAATCTTTCACCACTCAGATGGTTGCAGGTTCCACTCGCCGCAAGTTCACACCAGCTTGCTGCCCGCCTTCCCTTCGAAATGCTCCTGCGGGCGGCGGCGGTTCTACGCGGTTTCAGTTCTTCCCGCTCGCGCCGCCAGCCCTTACCGCACTGCAGCAGGCGGCGGCTGTATTATACCTCACTGGGGTGTCATTGTGGGTTTCTGACTCGCTCTGGGAAGGTTTTGAGTACTATACCCTGCAATGCTGCTCTCGCCTCCCGCCTGCCCTTCGGGGCATTGCGGCAGTGCTGCTCGGCTCTTGCAGTCTTCGCAGCGTGGGTTTCTCTCTACTCGGATGTGGGCGGCTCCTGTGGGCTGTGACTTCTAGCTCACCGAAGCCCCTCTGGCTTACCTGCTTTTCGCTGACTTCCTCCCCGCGCCACTCCTGTGAGTCTTCCTTGTGGGCGGGGTGCCCCTTTCGGCAGCGTTGTGGTCTGTCCTCCGGGGGCGGGTCTGGCCTCATCCAGTTTCCCGTGCTGCTATTTTCTCACAGGCTGGTTTCTCTGTCCCGGGGCTGGTTTCTCTGAACGGGGCTGGTTTCTCTGTCCCGGGGCTGGTTTCTCTGTCCCGGGGCTGGTTTCTCTGTCCCGGGGCTGGTTTCTCTGTCCCGGGGCTGGTTTCTCTGTCCCGGGGCTGGTTTCTCTGTCCCGGGGCTGGTTTCTCTGTCCCGGGGCTGGTTTCTGTTCCGGGGCTGGTTTCTCTGTTCCGGGGCTGGTTTCTCTGTCCCGGGGCTGGTTTATCTGTCCCGGGGCTAGTTTCTCTGTCCCGGGGCTAGTTTCCGGTGTGGGCGCACTGTTGGCTCTGTTCCTTGAGCGGGCGGCTGGTGAGCTCTGATAGCAGGGACACTTAGCACTGGTTGAGCCGGACGGTATGTCCCAAATCTCAAACTGGAGCTTCTGAATTTTGCCCTCAGATTCTAGTGCACCCTAGAGCTAAACCAGTACAAGCTGTGCTTGTTTACCTTTACAGCTTTCTGCTTCCTCCTGCCTCTGCCAATGCCACCATTTTCCGAGCAGGGTCCCCCCGTCCGTTCAGCCGGGGCCACTCGCTTCTGCCATTACCTCTGTCCGGCTTGCTCCCATGCGGAGCTGCATTCTTTCCCTTTTCTCACTGGCGTGCAACTTATGGCCTGACATGTGTCCTTCCTTTGTGTGTGGTAGTACGGTCACCTTCGATCCGAGGTTTTCCTTTGTGTATGCTTTTGATGTGGTGTCTTACTCACGTGCTTATGCGCTACTCTATTCTCAGGGTAGGGGTTGTGTCCTTCCGGCTTACATGGCAGGCCTCAGTGCTGATGTTCCTGGTTCGTGTCTCGGCTAGGGTGCTCAACATCCTGTAAATCTGGGCAGCTCACTTGTACTCCGTGACTGTCTCCCTGGTGTATGTGTCCGTGGCCTGTTGGGAGTTTTCGCTTCGGCTTGGCTCTTCTGCTGCTGTCCCGTTTTTGCCGCTGTCAGGTGCGGTTCTGGGGGTACCGTACTCTCTTGGTTATTGGTTTCCTCCTTATTTTCTGATGGTAACGGCCCTGCTTCATGGCGCAGGGCGTAGGAGCAGTTTCCGGATTTGGCGATTAGTCCTCCACATACTGCTATGGTTGCAATATGGTTGCATTTGTCTTATTCCCTGCTGGTCATGGCTATCTGGTTTGATGATGCAGTTTCTGGTTTCTGTTTCCTTGGATCCTGCATCGAGGAGTCATTCGTACGCCCTTCCGTGCTCTGAATAACCCTGCATTGGGGCCTTCCAGGTGCTTTCTCTTTGGGTTGTTCTATTCGCTTTTTTGCGGGGTTCTCTGATGGACTTGGGTGACATTGACACGTTCTGTTATTTGGCGCAGGAGGCGTTGGGTTGCAGGGCCTCAGCTTCATTGTTTACTGTGTTGTCCCTGTCTCCTTCGTCCCTTCCGGACTGTGGGCCTGCGGTCCTTTAGTCCTGTGGACTCCAGTTCCCTCCGTTGTTGTGCTGTCCCGGTCAGTTCCTTAGTGGACGTCCTCCGGAGGTTTCCAGGGGCTGTCTACTGTGGCGTGTCTTATGCGGGCGGGCTGCGGTTGGCGCCTGTCCATCTGTCTCCGGGCTGCATTGGTGGTTGCCTGGTGTTTTCTTGCTGGCTGTTTCTGCTCCTGGAAAGCTCGATGTCCCGGCGGGTGGCTCCTGCACCCCTTTCCTGATGGCTTCCTGCTGTCGCCATGCTTCTCCTCGCCACCTGGAGGTCGGGGTTTTGTTGTGGTCCTTCTGTTGCCTCTCCTCTCGTCCTGGATGACACAGTTCCTTCGCTCCTGCCCTTTGCCTGCCCGCTCCGGTTGTCGGTTATTGGACTCCCCTGCTCCTGTCCGTGGTGCTGTGGCTCTTTGGTTGCTCTGCTTCCTTTGGGTGGTGCCTGCTTCGTCGGGCCGGGAGTCGGGGCCCGCCTCTGGTGCGGTGTGCGTTCTAACCTTATTGTTACAGGGTCGCTTTTGGTGGTCTCGCTGGTCCTTCGATGACGAGTCCTGTTTGTCGGGTTTAGTTTGGCCCCCTGGTTGCTCCGGTTGGGGTTGTCTGCCTGGGTAGGGTCCTTCTTTGGGACGTGTTTTGGGTCTTGTTGACTGGCGGTGTTTCACCCCTGTCTGTCCTTTTCAGATCCTCCCCTTCCTGTTGGTCTCTGTGCCTCTGGCCCTTCCTTGGGAGTGTTGGCGATATTGGACTTCCTGGGGGGCATGCTTGGGTTCTCGATCTGTACTGGGTCTGTGGGTTTCCCTGAGGGCGGTTTTCCCATCTGGCTTCTGTTTGCCGTTCCTTGCCTTCTCTGGGGTTTTCCCGTGCCTTGCTGGGGCTTATTTGTTGCCATTCTGGTGGGTTTGTCCCCTGCCTCATGCTCTGGGGTGTTTACGGGGTTCGCTCCTTGTAGTGACTGAGCTATTTTTATGGTTAAATGACTCGATTATGACCGTTGCCCATCACCATCTCAGTATATTTTGATCTAATATAGTGATGTGTAGGCCTGCATAGTGTGAATAAGCTACAAAGTAGGGCTTGATTATGCCTTCTCTGTTTCCGACTGTATCTTGCTTCGTGGTAGTGCTTACCTATTGGCTTTGGCATTCTCTCTTGCCGTCTTTAATACTAATTTTGCTCATTTACAGGTGTAGTGGCCCATGCTTAAGCGACTCCATTTTCTAAGGTGTCGCCATCTTCTAAGCCTTTCTATGTGCGAAGTCGTATTATGCTTTTCACTTGTTTTCTGCACCTCATATGCTAGTAGAAACCGGTTCTTGTCGGAGGAATGTGCTCACTCTGCTCCGGAGTCATAACAGATGCTTGGCAAGCCACTGCTGTGGCCTTGGCGCGGAGTGGTACGGAATCTGATGGGAAAAGGGGGCGAGGCTCGCTAGAAGCTTCGTCTTACGTTTCCACTTGTACTAAAGGGGGTGTTTGGGTCTCAACCACTGGTAGTTCATCACAGTACAGACGTGTAGCTGTAACGGTGGAGCAGAGAATCCTGAATCGGCTGGAGAAACGGACTCCTCTCTGGCGAAGTGATACGGGATGTGTCGATACTTGGTGAGGTGTTTCACTAACTCTTATATTCTTACTATTCTTGCCTAACTATCCTCTTCTATTTTCAGGTTCCATACATTTATGAAATGAAAAGATAATGAAATGAAAAGATAATTTATAAAGCGCGATTGCTGCCCTGGGGCATCCAAGCGCTACAAAAGAGTGGCGCAAACTGCTGAACCAGTCGTCGTGGAGGACTAGTCACATATATTGAAGAGAAAAGTTTTTAGTTGCTTACAAAAGGAAAGCAAATTGGGTTTGGCCCTGATCTGGAGCGGAAGCTGATTCCACAATTTGGCGGCATTGTAAGAGAATAGCCTACCACCTGGTCTGGTTCTCTTAACTCGGGGAACTGTGGCCAGAAAGGCCTGACTTGAGTGGAGTTGTTTGCAATGTAGGCTCCTAAGCCCACGCTTTGCTGACAATCTGCGGGGCAGCTGAAGCAGCGTGCGGGCAGCGCAGTTCTGAATAATCTGCAGTTTCCGTAGTGTATACTCCGGCGCACCTAGGTACAGGACGTTACTAAAATCTAACCGGGACTGGATCAGACCTTGAATAACTATCTGTTTAGCTTCCCTAGGCAAAAGTGGAAGTCTTTTCAGCATTCTGAGAAGACCAAAGCAAATTGCTGATAGCTTGGTTGCCTGGGTGTTAAAGGTCAGGGATTTATCCAACCATACCCCCAGACTTTTTATATTGTCTTTGGGTGTTGGTGGTATGCCCAGACTGTGGGGCCATGGAAGGTCAATGTTAGTTAGAGTAGCAGGACCAAGAAGCATCAGCTCCGTTTTGTCTCCGTTAAGCTTGAGGCAGGATGTCGTCATCCAGTTTTTTACTTCCTCCAGACATTTCATCATGCCGATCAATGCTGGCTGGCCATCTTCCTGTGCGAGGGAGACCACTAGCTGAGTGTCGTCCGCATATGCAATGATCTTAATGCCAATGCTCAGCCAGTGGTCTCAAATAGACGTTAAATGGCGCAGGGCTCAGAGATGAACCCTGCGGAACCCCGCAATTAAGTGGTTTGCTGGAGGAGATCATATCTCCCTCAAAGATCTGAAAAGTCCTGTTACTCAAGAAAGACTTAAGCCAGATTATTGCCCTTCCTGATATTCCCAACTCCGAAAGACGACACAGTAGCGTGTCATGATTGACCGTGTCGAATGCTGCACTCAGATCAAGGAGGATCACTGCCACTGATCCCCCTTGATCCAAGATCCTTCTGGTTTCCTCTGTGACTGCCAATAGCGCGGTCTCTGTTCCATGTTTGGGGCAGAAACCCATCTGAGTGGCGTCAAGCAGTTGGTTACTCTCGAGAAAATTAATTAAGTGTGTGTTGACATGTTTTTCAAGAATTTTGCTCACCCATGGGAGCAAGGAAATAGGACGATAGTTATTAAAATTGCTAGGGTCTGCGTTTGGTTTCTTAAGAAGTGCGCACACCATAGCTTGTTTCCAGGTGGACGGGACTATCCCGGAAGACAGGGAAGCATTAAGGAGGTTCAAAATAGTGGGGGAAACAACATCGATTCTTGAAACCAATATGTCCGGAGGGGCTGGGTCACAAGGGGAGCCTGACATATAAGTTATATATACTTTTTGCTTATTGCGTTTAGCAATTGCTCAGGTGCTGATATGAAGAAGGCCTATCGTGACATAGTTGTAATTCTTTTTCATCTTATCATTGTGCAATAAAAGAAACCCCAGAGCATATAATCATTTGTCTGTATTCTTTGTGAAGGGAGAACAGGCTCCTTTTTTGACCAAATGCTTATAGAAGGATGGGTGAATTCCCTTCTAATGGGTAGTTGTTGTTTCAGAAAGTTGTCTGGCCCTTAGCAAGGAGCGAAATTCTAATTCTTCCACCCTCCAGTCTTATTGGAGCAGCGTGCGTTATCTTCCTACTTGGGTGAGTATTCTGTGGTCGGAGAGGAGTGGTAAAGTGCCTTTTGCACAGCGCCTGTCACCAGTAGGCTTTGTTGTTTGCGAGCTGCTCAATAACCCCTTCGAGGCTGATGACGAGCTGGGCTCGTCATGGTGTAGCCTCCTCAAACACTGATGACGAGCCCAGCTCGTCATGAATAATGTTTTTTTTAAAAAGCAAGCACAGCAGCAGAATCAGAGCAGCGCGCATGTGGTTAAGGACTATAAAAGCTTTCTTAGTATTAGTGTTAGTTTTCCTTTCTTGGGTGAGTATTGTGAAGTATTGTGTCCTTTTGGGTCGCAAGAGGGGATAAGCTCGTATGTCCTGATTATAGGCAGAATTTTTAGGCCATTACACCCCTGTTGGCTTTTTGGGCACATTGGTGCTGTCGTTGCCTGGGTCGTTTTTGGCTCCGGGCATTCCACCCTGAAGACTCATGTTCTCATCGGCTCTCGTTCGGTGGATTGTGGGTCGGGCCTCTTTCGTGCCTGGATGGGTGTTCTCCTGGGTTCTCTGGCTCCTGGTGCTGTCTGCTTCCTTTGGGTCCCAGGTGTTGCCTCTTCGGCCTTCTCGTCCGGGTTCCCAGCCTTGCGCTTTCCTGGGGTCCTTTTTCTTCCAGGGGTTATGGGCTTGTTTGGCCTGGCCAGGGCTTTTGTCCTGTTGGTGGTGCTCACCTGGGTGTATCTCCATTGGCGTCTGCTGCTGCGGTGGTTGTTCATTGGTCCATGTTATGCCTATGTGGGCGCGGGTTTTGTGTCCTGCCCCTGCTTTTCTTTCCCTTGCTGGTTTTTGTCCCCAGCAGTGCTGTTGGGTGTCCGGGGGTGCTGACACTCCCGGTTCTCATCTCCCTGGTGGGGCCCTGCACTTCGGTATGATTGTATCCTCGTTTTTTGTCCCTGGTTTGGGGGTCCCGGGGCCTGTTGGCTCGGGTGGCTCCCTGGGATTTTGGACATGGCTCGGTCTCGTTTTTGCCCTGTACTTCTGGCCTTTTGTGTGTTTCTGCCTCTGACTTTTTCTCCCTGTGCGCTCCTGTTCCAGTCGGTTCTTCGTTGTTAGGCTCAGCGGGGCCTGGTTGTTGGCTGGCTCACTGTGTGGTCGCCTGGGGCTCGCTTCGGCGGGTCGCTTCCTTCTTGTGGGGTATTTCCCCCACCTGTTTCTCTTCTGCACCCCCTTCCGTCCTTGCGGCTCTTGCCAGTCTGTTTGATTGCGTCTGGTTTTGCTGCCCCGTTCCCTTGGTGGTTTCGGCGAGCTCGTGGGTGGTGATCAACCTTGCAGTGTTGCTGTGTTTGTCTGACTGCGTCTCTCTTTCTGCTGTGGCTTTTTTGTTGGGTCGCTGTGGTGGGGATGCACTATGTTCATTAAGTTCCTCTCTCTGGACTTTTGCTCTCCTCTCATTTTTGGCTGTCCGTTGGGCAGTCCTGTGGTGTTTTGTCCGGCTTGCTCTTTTATGTTCTGGGCCCTGTTTGCTGTTGCTTTTGGCTCCGTGCAGTCTGCTTTCGTGCCTTTCTCTGTCCTCCCTCGGCTTTTGCTTGGGGCGGATTTTCTGGTGGCACTTCGTGTCTCCGGGGTCCGTGTTTTCGGCCTTCCTGGTGTCTTTTGGTCCTGGACTGGTTCCTCTTGCTCGTGGTTGCCTCTCTCCTGGGTGGTCCTTCCACTCGTACTGGTCTGTTGTGTTTGCCCTCTTTCGTGGGCGTCCCCTTCTGGTCTGTTGGTTTCTTGTGAGTTTCCATGAAGCCGCTTGGCTTTGGTATGTCCTCACTCTGTTAGTCATGTGGCGAGGAAGACTAACGAGGAGGTAATGCCCTGATTACTTACCGGTAATCTTCGTTACTCCGAGTTAGTCTTCCTCACCGCATGAGTTCCCATGCCTCACTCCCTGTCTGGCTATCGGCTTCATGTTTGGCCTTGTGACTTTCAGGCTTTGGGGTTGGGTTATAGTGGTCATAGAGTGTAATGGGTCGGCCATATTGGGAAGGGATGGGAGGCATGGGAGGCTGACTTTTTTGCTTTGGAGGGTTCTGGTGTGGAGCTGAAGCTCACTTTGTTAGTCATGTGGCGAGGAAGACTAACTCTGAGTAATGAGGATTACATGTAAGTAATCGGGGCATTAACTGCGCATCATGAAAGAAAGGGCCACCCTAATAAATTGTGCATAGTCTTAACACTGCAAACGAAGGGCACAGGCTGAAAGGTGCAGTTTGAAGTCAGCACAGCCTGGTTGTGAACTCCACCACTGTATTGCTGGGTTACGTGACTTACGTCACTACCCCGCCCGGCTCCTCCATCGCTGTTAATCTGTGGGGAGCAGTTGAAAACATAACTTTTCCTTACAGGTGTGTAAACTCAAATAAAAGCAACACAGATATTCTCTACATTCTCACGTTTTAATTGTTAGGAAAATGGTTGTTTGTGAACACACGTTATGGGAGGGAGGCTAAGGCCTTATGGCCAGAGCTGCCGACTTTGTAACTGGTGAACCAGGTTCTAGTCTCGGTGTCGGCTAAACATCCTGCAATCCTCAGCAAAATACCTTAATCTCCCAGTGCCTACAAAAAGTGAATGTGTCCATATGTAATGTGACTGGTGCTCATTCATGTAAAGCGATCCAAACTTTTGGGTCTAGAATGTTGTATATATAAAACTGCTTTAAAACACCAAAAATAGAGCTTGGCTGAGGTGCTTGATTGGGATATTCCGCTGGCCGCCGAAATTGCTTCTTCTCCATAGAACTGACGGTATAGACGGTAATAGATATAAACATCACATGTTATTCCGCAGCCTCACCCTGGCCAAAGGAGACCTCGCAGGACAGTGGAAAGCTGTAGACCCACTGCTTCTGGGTGTTTTGAAGCGAGGCATGGACTTTTGTATGGATATGGAAGTCACATTATTCCAGGCGAGGGTATGCCCGAAAAAACATCCTAAAATCTGCCAGAGATGGGCAGACTACCAAGGCTTGAATCTGGAGCCTATATGTACTGCTTAACAGCAGTTGGATCCTGAAGTTCGGCAGTATGGCCGGGACCTGTGAGCAGACTGTTGGTTCTTGTAAATTAGTCATGTATCATACCTTGGGCACTACATTGAGTGGGGTTGTGGGGCGCAGGAGGTATATTGTGCACCTGTTAATGTTTTTCTTTCGCTGTTTTTCTTTTCTTCACTTTATTTTGTTTATAAAGCTTTCACTGGGGATTAAGCCATACTGCCTATTATGTGACATGATGTACGCTTTTGGCCCAAGTGAGTAATGCTTTGGCAAAAACCTAATAAAATTTGTTGTTGAAAAAAAATAGGATTAAGAGTTTGACAATTTTGATGCCAGGCTTTCTGTACCACAAGAAGTGCTGGCCAGTGACAGTGAGCCGACAAGGTTCGCTTAAGTAATAAGCAAACATACGTTTCTGACATGTGATAATACTCCCAAACATACAGCTAGCAGCATGTCAAGCGAGGGTCCGTGAGTGAAGTATGGCAGTAAATAACATAAACAAAATCAGTTCTCTAGTCCGCTTTTACTTTGCATGTCGCCAGTCGCTATTAGGTGAAAGCTAAATTTTCAAAATTAGCTTTAAACTCACGTGTGTTTCTAACTTCCGCTAAAATTCCAGAGATTCCTTAGCATTAACTGGACAAGCAATGGAGGGAGGAGGTGGGTGCAAGCAGTAAGGTTGTCCAAGACCAAGAAACTATGAGGAAGAACTGATGACGAGGGAAAATAAGAAAAAAAGTGCTATAGAGGGAGCAATAGGATGGGGGGGTTTGGAGAGGTTAGAGGTTAGAGGGGGAGGGGAATAGTACCTCAATCAATATGGAACTGACTACGTTAAATCAATCTGTGCTTGGTCTGTGCTCCCCGGCAAGCATCGGAAGTGACGTTTTAGCTGGACTAGCCAATTATGAACTCTGCAATGATGAGTGACACTGAAGTGCACAACTGGTAAGCAACTGGTGGGCTCCAAGCCCTTTTGGGGCTGTCAGGAAGATTAAACAAGCTATTGCCCAGAGTCACAAGGTGCCGGGCTAGCCTGCCACTGGCGCCAGGGATTGAACCACGAGCCCCCGTGTTCCAGAGTCAGCTGCCCTGGCCGCTGCACCGCACCTTTTCCCCTTAATAGATATATTTAAATGTTAAAAATGTCTTAAGCATCCATAAATTAATATAAAAGTTCTCTTGTAGCCTGTGTCAGACAGCTCGAACAACATACTAATATCATAACATAAACCAGTTACTTTTTATTCAAATAAGAAATCATGTAGGGTCTCCCAAATCATGGCAGGGAAAATGCTTATGAACGAACCCAATCAGTCGGATATAGGTAAAATGTTAAATGAAATTCCCCAGGACCTTAAGTAAGCAGATCATGCATATCTGTATAAATTTGGAGACCGATGTTTCTTCAAGAAAGTGCGATTGTAAGTTTTAAAAGACCTAGCAATTACTTGGAGCAAAATTAGAAAACTGTTAAAAATTAGTTATTACAGCGCTGTGGCGCCTATATGGGACACCCTTGGCTCACCTGAGTGGACTAAAGAGTCGTTAGTTGTACCTTTAAAAACTGCTGGGGTGAACTGTTGGGCCCAACTGATTCTGGAAGGATCTTTGATATCTTTGGAGGAGATGAAGCATATGACAGGCAATCAGATATCCAAATTCAAGTATTTACAAATAAAAAACTGGACTCAAAAGATTGGAATACCAATTGGTTTTACAAACAACTTCGAGACTATACTGAGAACTAGGCAGCAAAACCAAAAAAGAAGCGGCAAATCTCTACTGGTATTTGATTGATCTGATAGACGGCAACTTTACATTGACAGCACAGTTGTGGGGAGAGTACTTGCCGGACGTCGACATTATGGCAGGTATCTTTTGAATTACTATATGCTACAGTTCAAGCTGCCAATTTAAGGAGAAATCATCCCTTCTCTCTCCGCAGAGTCTATTGGTCGCCTCTAAAACTAGCTAAATTTGCAAAGGGTGTTACTCCATGCTGTCCAAAGTGTCAAAATTGAAAAAGCTAATGATGAACATATGTTTCTCAGTTGCCCAATAATTCAGAAGTTTTGGGACCCTGTGTTAAAAGGTAAGGAATGAATACTTGGGGTCGATATACAGGTGAGCACCTTTTTATTTTTCTTTGGTCTCCTCAATGGGTATGAAAGTCTACCGTTGGATTCTAATAAGCTGTGTTTTATCTCATTTTACTGGCCCAAAGAGAAATTTGTAAATGTTGGATTAAATGTACCCCCCCGACCTTCCTAGATTAGGTAAATGCTATTAAATACATAATGAAATTGGATATAGCTACAAGAAAAGAGAACAGTAAGAAGGTTGCTTTTTGGGGACCCTGTATAAGGTGGTTTGGACAGTCTCTAGACTAAATCGGGGGTAGTTTTCTCCAATGACTATGCCTCTACATAGATATACTTCACCACTTCGGTCAGTTCCAGGGGCGAGCAGATAGAAGAGTGGAACGGACCAATTTCAGAGGTTCTGTGTAAAGTGCAACCCATTAAGATCAGAATTTCCCTGCTGGTGCCATTACGAAGGGGGACAGCAGAGGAAATTAGCAATGTACTGGAAAGATCTAATGGCGTATGAAGACGAAAAAAAGTAAAAAATAAAAATAAATCCCCAATGAATAACATACTTAAAATTCAAGGCTTTAGCCTCTGCGTTCAGACAAAACTCATGATCTGACAAGCAATGCCTCTCTCTGTGCAAAGTGAAGATCTTCTTCCCTGTAAGGACGAAACACCAAAGTTGTAGGTTGCAGTTGTGCCATCCTGCATTACATTTTCACTTCTTTCCTGCCAGAACCTGATAAACGTTTGTAGTCTTCAGTCTTTGACAGTCCAGGGGCCACAAGGATGCCTACTTGCCAGCAGAGCACTGACTCACTGACTTATGTGGGTGGAACACATAGCACCATCTGCTCTATACCGAAGGCTGAAACCTTCCTTGCCCTGTAATGGGGATACTTCCTGCTTGATGCCAGTCTATCGAATATTGGGGTTACAGCCTTGATACTGTACCCCATCTGTGTCTCCTAGAACAGGGCCGTCGTTTCTAGCTCTTGCATGTGCCTAATGATGTCCTATAAACCGAGATCTTTGCCTGCTGTATTGATGCTCACCACTGGTGTCAGCCATCCGGCCATGATCACACCTCCTCCGACGAGTCACTATCACTCTATCTGAAATACTTGCGCCAAACCTGCTTCCCAAGTTTGTCCTAGAATGTGCCTGCGAAAGTACTCTTTCCCGACTTAGAGACCTTTGAATTCGGGCAATGACAATCTCTATTAGGAGCTTGACCAGTATCCTGCTCCTCAGAACTATACAAGTACTACCAGTGCCTAGTTTGTAAAGGATAAGTGTCACAGTCCAAATGTTTGTTTAGAAGCCCGCAGTCTGCAAAGTCAAAGGGTTGGGCGCCAGATACAAAGGCTGTGTAGCCTTGATTCCACCTCATGCTTCTGTAATCCAGCACCAGATACTCCCTACGCCCATCTCACTCTTGTAGGTTCCTTTTCATCTTAGATTTTTCTCTCTGTCACTGTTTTTCTGTCCTTATCTTCCTCCTTCTTTCCCCTATGTTTTTTCTCTTACAAAGTTTGTTCAGAAAAAATAAGTGCTAGTCCCCAAACATTCATTCCGTTAGGCCCCACCTGCTCAAAACCTCTCTTTGGTTAGTACTCTGGTCCAACCAGAAGACCTATTGGTGTCAAGGTGCTTTTTCACAAGCGCTGACTTGCGTGGTGGCCGTTCTGTTTCCAGCACGGACAAACTGAACGAAGATCTCTCCTGGGCTCAGGCCTGCCTTCCTGACATTCTCCGCTGTCTGTGGTCCATCCAACTAGTGAACATCACAAAAGTCTTGAAGCAAAAGCCAGCTGCCAACCATCGACCATGGTGCTTCCCTGGTGAAGGACTAGCAGGGCCACAGTGGAACTCGCCAGCATCACCTGACGCATGTAGGTGAGAGGCCGGTGGGCAGACTTACTACATTGGCCTCCGGCAGCCTGTTCCGGCCTCAACTGGGTTCAAAAAAGCAAGGAGATGGATGGCTCCAAGAGAGTGAAATGTGGTTGGTTCAAAGGGTTCTCCTGTGTTCGAGGTTTGGGAGACCGGTCCAATGATTGATGGCGACCAGGCGCTGTGTGAGCAGTGGGGAATGACCATGGGCACAGAAAGCAGTCATGAACCGTGAGACAAGAAGGGCAGACAGAGAGATGGTGGGGAATGGGCAGAAGTGGGACATGGAGAAGTTGGCTTAAATGAGCAGGCACGCAGTAAAATTCAGGGGGCAACATCTCTAGTGAAGTGTGGTGGCTCAATGTCACAGGATTCGCTTCTGACTCAGACTACCTATGGGCCACCAGTAGCTTCATTAGTACTCTCCATCATTAGCCACTCTCCCTGGCCTGCCCCCAAATTCTGGTGGGCTGAGGCGTGAGAGGTTACAGCAAGTGGAACAAGAATTAAATTGTCAACTGTGTTCGCCAGATGAAAGAGAAAGAACATATCAGACTGAGGGATTAAGGGTGCGACTTCCTAATGCATGCACTCCTGCAGGTTATGTTTACAGTAGCTTAACAACAGTTTTATACTGGACGACTTGACAAGAAATGTAGTTTTATAGCCATGTAGAACCAGATTTAGAGGGTGTCATATTTTGGTGAACTGATCTTATGGTGACTAGTTGACTCTATATTCCTGGGACGCTAGATTTAAAGAACTGAACTTCCAAACTGAAGCTTTCTGGGAGGGGTGGACTTGGGCCTGCTTCTTCTTTCATTTTCTTTGGGAAATCCCTTATCGCTAGTGCAGATGAGTAATTCCAAAGTGCTGCGTGGACACTTGTTATATCCCTGTGTCGCCGTGCTCCCGCTTAGCCTAAATGAATGAGTGACACTGCTTTTGGTGAGTGTTGTGTCTGCCTTTCAAGGCTCCTGCCATGTGCCACATTTCATTTCCTTTTCTGCTGCAGCCCTGTTATTGTGTGAGCTCTCATCTGTCACTTGAGAAAACCCAGTTTGACATTTTGCAGTTAATAGGAGACGAAACTAGGTCACAATTTGCCTACCAGTGCTCTATATTGTAAGTGAAACAGAATCCGTAGTTTAAAACGACATCCCAGACTCCCTCATTATCACACAAACCTTCACTGGCTCTAATCTATGTTTTTTGTTCGAGGATGGAGAACAGAAAGTGATAGAAGCGGTGCAATTTTTTGTGTGGCAATTTTCACAGGCAGTTTTCCTTCATTTTAGGCTTTAAACCCCTTCCAAACATCCTTAACCTCGCACTTTCACCGAGACATGATGCCCCAGGTTCGATCTCGCCAGCCCTGCAAGCCCTCTCCTTGCCAGTCATAGTCAACAAACTCTTGCATTCAGACACTAGAATGTGTACGCTACTTCCAAATCGTCTTCAATTCAAAAATACACGAGTAGACAAGACTGAGATCTTGATATTTGGTCAACTTGTTGGCGTAACCCTTAGCCCTTGGTGGGACCAGCCACCATCAGTCCACCAATTCGACTACTAAGGGGCCCATTAGGATGGTGGGCGGACGGACCAGCCGCCAGTGGTGCGGCGGTCCCGCACCGGCGATTAGGATGCAACCGCCACCGTGGCATCCTCCATTCCCAGCATTTTGGTGGGCGATGCTCACAGCACCGCCTCCCACAATGCTGGGAATGCACTGCGTGCATTGTCATGCACAAGGAGACCAGCACCTCGAGGTGCCTGCCACCATGTCCCCAACGGGCCCCCATAAGAGCATTCCGCATGCCTTTCCATGGTGGCAACGCCGCCACAGAAAGGCATGTTTCCGCCCCCATGCTAATATGGATGGCGGTGTCTAGCAGACACCGCCACCATATTCAACCCTTTTCCGCCCGGTCGATTTGTCGACCGGACGGAGTAGTGGCGGACGGTCTTCCCGTCCGCCGCGGTAACTCCCGCTATACTAATATGGTGGAGGGTAATGGGTGGTGGGCAGGGAAGTATGTAGGGCGGATTGCCACCGACCGCATGGCGATGGCGATCAGCCCTACATCCTAATGGATCCCTAAGTCTTTAAAAATAACTAGGAGTACACATGAAAACATTCCTCTCGTCGGTACCACAAATCAGTAAAAAGACCAGATAGGTCAAAACACGTCGATAGAGCGAGATAATACAATAAGCTAATCAATGAAATTACAGTTCTTGGAGTGCTGAGTTGTGTGTTTTGGAGGATTATGTATATATATATATATATCTACACACACACACACATAATCCTCCAAAACACACACACACATACACATATACTAGCAGCCCGTCCCGACGGTGTCCGGGTATGAATTGCTGCCGGCCAGTAGTATATAGTTTTGTAGGATTTCGTTTAGATAGCATTTCTTATCTGTGTCAGGCCTGTGAAACGCTCCGATTCACAGTGCACTGCTGATGCACTTAAGAGTGCGCGTTCAGTAGTGTGTGAACTCGAGTTTCCCTATTTTATTTTTCCTTGCAATATTATATAGCGTGAACTCGACAACACGGCATGAGCACAATTTACATTACAGAAGAACACATTCATTTGTGGTAGGCACGGGGAGACAAAGCGATTTGCCTGGAATCACAGGATGTTGAGCTGATGCCGAGATTCGAACGTAGCTCCCCAGCTCTAAAAGATATATATATATATATATATATATATAGATTCAAGATAAGATTCGCATTACCATAACATGAAATCATCCGGCACTCGTGCGTGGGTATCATTAATTCAGGCTTTTTATTGTTCTTATTGCATTCATCAACGCGTTTCGGGAGTCAAGCTCCCTTGATCACGATGTTTGCACTACCATTAAACGCTTCTACATATACACAAGCAAGGTAGTAAACAGTGTGGAAGGACAGTTAAAATGCAGGCAAGTTATCTGCTAATCTGTCGGCCATTTTAACACATGCAATTGAAGGGAACTTTAGTGCAGCAACAGTGTAAGATACTGCCTGTTTCGGACGGACATCAATAACGGGGTATTGAATATAAATATATCATCCTATTATCATGTTTTGCATATTATTCAACACAAATACATAAGAATTTTGTTTTTAAAACGTGCAAGTGCATTAAGACCATCATTTTCAACAATTCAAACAATAAGGGTTCCACAATTGTCTGGGCAAGTAACCCTAAACCATTAACACCTTAGAGAAAAATATTAATAGGATTATTTACAATTTCATATCACATGCTGCACAGCTTTTGTTCCCAAATCATTGCTTTCATTAGACCTTAGACAACAGAATCATTCATTTATCCTAGTTTATCTAGTGGCTATACCAAACAGATTCAATTGGAATGGGAAAGCGATTCCTTGTAATGCTATTTAGTTCAAGACAACCTTATTATTTAATCATAAAGTGCAAGTGCTTGTTTGTAAACAATAATACTCACTTACTGTAAACAACTACTCTATAAATTGCATATAATCCTAAAAAAAAGGAGAATAAAGTGCTGGGGCCTAAATATGCTACATATCCAAAAGTGCTAATGCTTACACCACAACAATAGCACTCCGTACTCTTTATGTAAACAATCCACTCATATTGCACATAAAAAAGATTTTGAAAGTGTCAGTGCATAAATAGTTAAAATAGCATTACATCTTTCATTCCATTATCAATGCCACTTCAAAGTTACAAATTATACTACCACCTATGTATTAAAAAAAGCGAAGGGAAAACATTTTGAAAACTTTTTGTCAATTAAAAACATATATATTCACAGAATCCTCCTTTCTCTTCAAAGGATGACAAGCCACACCAACCAGGTACGATTTAGAGTATTTTAATCGGGCAAAACAAGACGCGTTTCGAGCTCACAGGCTCTTATTTATTTTATTTATTATTACATTTCTTAAGCGCTCAGCTACCCGTGGGTTTCCCGGCGCTGGGAGTAAAAAACAGTATGCCAAATGAGGAGGGAGTCAAATCAGCGAACTCACATATTAAAAAGCCAGGTCTTGATTCCCTTACGGAAAGTAAGGAAGCACATTTCAGAACGCAGAGGGAGGGGTAAAGAGTTCCAAAGAGAGGGAGCCAGCAGAAAAAATGAGCGACCTCCCATTTTTGCTCTCTTGATGCGTGGAATCCTGAACTTATTCTGGGTGGAAGACCTAAGTGTGCGCGGAGGAAGATATTGCTGCACCAGAATAGATAAGTAAGGAGGAGCTTTTCCGGTCATGATTTTATGCATGAAACATAATGCCTTAAATTTGACCCTGCTCTCGATCCGCAGCCAATGTAGATTACGCATGTGGGAAGAGGCTGAGGATCTGGCGGGTAGTTTACAAATAAGGCGAACAGCCATATTTTGTACTACCTGGTACTTCTTAGTGACCTCCTTACAGGCGCCCAAAAGTAAGATGTTACCATAGTCCAGGCGTGAGATGACAAGAGCCTGGACTACAGATTTCAAGGTGTCAGCAGGCAGCATCCACGAGATTTTCCTAAGCCACCTGATGATGGTGGTACAGGTGGCAGAGACTTTCACGACGTGCTGCCTGAAAGACAGTTGGTTGTCCAGGAGGACCCCCAGCTTCCGGGCAGAAGGAGTAGGAGTGGGAAGAGGGCCCATCTCCGGCGGCCAATGTTGTGGGCCCCAGAGCGAGATGTCTGAGCCAAACAGAAGCAGTTCTGTTTTCTCCCCGTTTAATTTTAATTTGTGCTCCAACATCCATGCCGAGATCTGTTTTAGTCCAGCTTGAAGAGAGGAGAAAGGGAGGTGCTTGTTGGTGGAGAGAGAGTAGATGACTTGAGTGTCATCGGCGTAGGAATAGATAGAGAGACCTGCCTGTTCCGCCAAAAAAGCAAGAGGTCTCACATATAAATTAAAAAAAGAGGACTGAGAATAGAACCTTGTGGAACACCGTGATTGGAGGGAAAAGAGGAGGAAACAGAAGTAGAGGAAAAGACTTGAAACGTGCGATTGGATAGAAAGTTAGCGATCCAGGCCAGGGCAGCACCATCGACACCCACCTCTCTCAGGGAGGACAACAGGATGGAATGGGAGACGGTGTCGAATGCGGCACTCAAATCAAGCAAAATGAGTGCCACGGTCTCCCCGTTGTCCACTTTTTGCCTGATGGATTCTGACACACCAAGGAGAGTGGTTTCAGTCGAGAAGCCAGCCCTGAACCCGGATTGAGAACCATGAAGAAAGTTAGAGGTTTCCACGTGAGAATTAAGCAGAGAGTTAACATGTTTCTCCAGAATTTTAGAGAAGCATGGGAGTAGCGAAATAGGGCGAAAATTAGATGGGTTGTTAGGGTCTAAGTTGGCTTTCTTTAATAGTGGGACCACCATAGCATGCTTCCATTCGTTGGTCACATGACCACCACATTAGTTCATCAGCTGATATAGCAAGATACATAGTGGCAAAGGAAGAAAGACTCTGTGTTCAACATTCATCACACGGAGCTTATAACGGTGCAAAGTATAAATAGAGAAAATAAAAGGTGCACTTCTTCCTGGTGTTTGGTGTAAATCATTGTTTGGTGTAACAGATTTAGAGCATATTTAATCAAAAGCTTGCATAATGGTATAGTACCCAATATAGCAAGGTAAAGAGGGGATATGTAAGAAAAAATAGTAAGAGAAAGAAATTAAGGCAGTATGGATAGGAGAAGGATATTGGAGGGGAGCAGATAGTCTGAGAGAGAAAATAACAGAGTTAATTCGGGTATAGTACCCCCAATTTAGAAGGCTATATCTCTTATTGCAAAGGATCATCCGTAATCAATTTTTACTTGCAGATTCTCCCCTCGTATCCCTATATCTATACCCATTATAGACAAGTAGTCCATATAAACAGTCTATATAAGCAAAAGCTAATAGAGAATCAAAAAATCCTATAATTCCACCCTCTGATCTTAATTCCAATAAAAAATATAGTACCCCGTGCTCTTATAAGTAAATTGTAAGTTGTCGTGCTCGTAACACTATCTTCTATTTGTGGTTTGTTTAATTCCTTCCGCACCAGCAAAGTTTCTAGAAAGATGAAAGGGAGAGAGTGGTTGTTGGATTCATAAATACAAAAAGATAATACAGGTTAACAATTTCATCACATGCTTAATTCCATACTAGCAATATAAAACTTCCAAAATTATCTTGTTTCCGTAATTATGTAAGATCATAGTACACCAACAGTACACCAAAAGTTCAACAAAAATTCATAATGATTATCAATTAAAAATCAGATTGTCATGGAATCTGAGTATCCAGAAGGGTGTATGGGAGGATTCGGTCAGATTATAAATGCACATACATTTCCGCGTCGATGTTCATCCCAAAAGGTGCGATACTTCCTGCCTGTACAATGAATCTGGATTCTGCCCTGCGCAATGCTGTCAAGTGATCTCCTCCCCTCACATGTTTAGGGATCGAGTCAAGGGCAAAGAACTTTGCCTTGGTCCAATCCCCATCATGATGTTTGTGAAAGTGTTTAGCTGTGCTATAAGAAAAGTCTTTGTTTGTAATCGCACGCCAGTGCTCAAGAATTTGTTTTTTGACGGGGAAGGTGGTAAAGCCGATGTACCATTTGCCACAAGGGCATGTCACTACATAGATTACATGATCTGTGGTACATTGGATGTTCTTATTAATTTTCCACCTCTTCCGAACCCTGTTGAGTTCTACTTCCCTCACGTTCGAGCTGTGACTGCAAGCCTTGCACTTTCCACACTTGAAAAATACTCCCTTTGTCGCAAGCCATACCTTTTTCTTTTCCAGGTGACTATGAACTATCAAATCCTTGATAGATTTGCCCTTTCTGTAATTTATTGAAGGATGTGGGCCTAGTCATTCCCTGAGGGCTTTATCCTGTAAAAGGATGTCCCATCTATTTCTCACGATCTGGCTGAACTCTGGGGATTGGGTGTTGTAGGTTGTTGTTAGTCTTATAGGGGCATTAGATGTCGTTTGTGTGGTTTTTGGTATTTTTAATAGTGCTTCTTTTCGGTCAATTGTGGCCACCCTCTCTTCTCCTTTCCTGAGCATGTTAGGATGGTGGCCTCTCGCAGTGAACCTTTTGTGCATTGATTCTTTATGTTTAGTAAATGTCTCTTTGGTACTGCAGTTTCTCTTGGTGCTTAAAAATTCGCCAAAAGGAATTGCCCATTTAAAACTGGGAGGATGACATTATCGAGTTCCCTGCCGTTTCCTTCCTGAAGATTTCTGTCTCGATTTTATTATCAAGAATTTTGAGTTTTATGTCAAGGAAGTCCACAGTCGGGGGCGTGGCCAAGCAGCATGGCCGACAGGACGTGAGCTCCACCAGCTCCGTCCCGAAGACCGCAGTACTACCTTCACTTATCCTGCCCGGACCCTCTCGACCCCGAGGAAGCGTGTCGGAGAGGCGGTGGAAGTCCCGCCGAGCTCCGGTGCCTGGCGAAACGGACCCGCGGTCGGCAATCCGCCGAGACCTGTGGCCTAGCTGATCCTGACGGCGGAGCCGGCGTGCTCTCTCACGCGGCGCCGCGGCTTTGGCCTACTCACCGGACCGGGCGGCGGAGGACGCAAGTGGTGACCCCAGCCTCGGTGCGCCATTGGATGCCCGCCGGCCCCCTGCTTGGGATCCCCGTCCTGAGATCGGAAGACTGCGGCGCCGGAGGACAGAGGCTTTGTTGAGGTGCGGTGAGGAGGGGGTGAGGACGAAGGGGCCGTCCATTTTGCACGGCCTCGCTGGGCTGGAGTGTGTGGGGCGCCCCCCCTCTCTGATCCATAGCGCCAAGCGACCCGTCGGCGGAGCGCCTCCGTCTGGAAGGGGGGGCTGTGGATCCCATCTGCCCTGGCCCCCCCCTTGTGGCGCGAGGGTGCATGTGGGGGCCCTGACCTGCTCTGTGCCTGCCGGGATTTCCTACGGTGCCTCTGTCACTCCTGTGCCCCCTCCCGCTGAGCAGTATCCTGTGCCTCGCAGCAGACTGTAATATCCGCCACTTCTGGGACGTCGGGGGAGTTCACGGAGGGGTGTTGCTGGGTCCGTGGAGGCCCCCCCCCCGGCGCTCCGCCATTTTGGAGCTGGTCTTGGACGGCCCCTTAGGGCTCGGTGGCAGCAGATAGAGAAGTGCGTTCGTGCCCCGCTCTGCCCGGCTCTGTGGAGGTGGTGGGCCCGTGCCGCTGCGCTCTGGTGGCACCCAATCTGTGGCCTGCACTGCCCACTGTGGTTCTGTTCCTGTGGACCCATATACCGATTGCCCGGTTCCTTCGGCGCTGTGGTAGCACGTACTCCGCCCTGCTCGGGTGGCTTCAGTGGAGGCCCCGTTGGGAGCACCGACCCTTGGCGCAGCGGCTATGACGGGCCGGACTGGACGTGGCCCTAAGGCTACCCAACCCAACACAATCACGCAGTACACTACCCCTCGTCTGCCGCCGCAGAGGATTACGCGCCAAACGGGCGCAGGTGATGGGGACGGGGAGCCGCCGGAGCCGTCTAGAGCGGAACTTCTTCAGGCTATACAGGGTTCACACACTGCCCTGGAACGCCAGATCGAGACGGTGTCCGTGGATGTGAACCTGCTGAGAACTGACCTTCGCAAGGTGGCGGATAAAGTCTCGGACGCCGAGGGCAACATCACTCAACTGCAGGGAGAGGTAGCGTCACTACAGAAGTCACTCTCCCAACTTGCCTCTACTACCCGAGCATTGGAGAGACGGGCCGAAGATGCAGAAGGTAGGGCGCGCCGAAGTAACATACGCGTCCTGGGGGTCCCGGAGCGGCTGGAGGCAGGAAACCCTGAACGATTCCTGGAGACTTGGATACGTGAGAGTCTCTGTCCGAGTGGATTGTCCAATGTCTTTATTGTGGAGCGGGCCCACAGGGCCCTGGTGCCCCCTCCGCGCCCTGGAGAAGCCCCTAGAGCCCTCATTGCAAAAATCCTCAATTATAAAGACCGTGACTGCATCCTCAAGGCGGCGAGAGAATTGGGGCCACACATGATTGAAAATAGTCGAATCTCAATCTACCCCGACTACACCCAACAGGTGCAGGAGCAAAGGAAGTCCTACCTGGGGGTCAAACAGAGGTTGCGCGACATGCAGCTGCAGTATATGCTTTTATACCCAGCTAAGCTCAAGGTGCTCTCCCAGGGCCGGGCACACTTCTTTGAGACGCCAGCAGAGGTATGGGAGTGGCTTGAGATCCGAGGAGATGATCTACCCCCGGGTGAGAGAGGGGGATCGAGAGATATGTGGGGGACCAGGCCGCAGAGACGACGGCGTGGCAGGAGGAGTCGGCGCTCTGGATCCCGTGGTCCTCCTGAGACTCGGCCTACGGTGGGTCCGGACGGAGCCATCATGATGGAAAAATCGCCTGGGGGGCCTGAGGAACGTTTGCACAGTGAGACTGCACCTGGTGACATCCTGGTGCCAGATACATTGCAGGAGACGCCGGTGAACGTGGACTCTGCGGCCCCAGCGGTCCCGGAGACTGCCTTGCAGACCCTGGACTTGGAATGATCCTTGCCCTGTCTAAACTGACGCTGCTGTGCTGTTGCTGTTATTGGGTGGGCCCATGTGGTCCGCCAGTCCTTTAGTCCTCTGCACACGCAGCATGAATGTTGCGAGTAATTGTTTACTGCTCGAAACCACGCACTTGGACTCTGGATTGGGTGTGCACCGAATGCTGGCATATGTGTATATGGGCTGCTCCTCCCGCGTTGCTGACTTAGGGGGGGAGAGCTGTCCGGGTCCACTGATCGGATTCATTGGGTCTTTTGGGGAGCTGGGAGGGAGGGTGGGTTGGGTTGTTCTGTTGTGTGTGAGTGTGAGTGGAGAGTGTTGAATGGGGTGGCTGTGCACGTCCTGGCACTGGCGGGGGAAGGGCGGGGTGGCGTTTTTGGTTGTTGCTATCCTTTTGCTCGTGGGTGGGGGGGTTAAGGGGGTTCCAGTCAGAATTTCGTATGTTGGGGTTGTTGGGGGGTGGGATTTTGAATGTGAAACTGATGGCACTGGCATTTGGCGCATGTTGCCCCTACTTACCGGGGCGTCTGCTTTAGGTGATGCATTCTTGAAGTTCCCTGTGGCAAGGGTCTCCTGGCGGCGACTTAGGCTGTGTGTATGTTACTGCCCGGCTGGGCACGAATGGTGGTCATGGGGTTTAAATTCTTGACGTGGAATGTGCGTGGCCTGGGTACGTGCACTAAGAGACACAGGATCCTCACCTTCCTGAAACGACATGGGATTTCGGTTGCTTGTTTACAAGAAACCCACTTGGATGATGATGGTGCGCAGCGACTGGCCAAGAAGTGGAGAGGCCAGCTTTTTCACTCCTCCTACTCTACATACGCTAGGGGGGTCCTAATCTGGGTGGCCCCTGGGGTCCCATGCACTGTCCAGTATGTTGATGCGGATGTGGAAGGCAGGTACATATTGGCGAAACTCAGACTGGACGATAAGGTCCTCCTGGTCTTTAATACGTACGCACCGAACGTAGATGACCCAGCATTTTTCTCCCGGATGCAGGATCTAGTAGCCCCTAGCCGCGACGCGCCCCTCCTTTGGTGCGGGGATTTTAACTGCGTCCTACACCATGAACTGGATCGTAATCCACCTCGGGCGGGAACTAAGCCCCGTATGACGGCGTGTTTGCGAGACGTGATGCATAATATCGGGGCGATTGATGTCTGGCGCGCGTGTCACCCCACACAGAAGCTTTACACCTGCTATTCCCCGACCCATGGCACTCACAGTAGGCTAGATAGGGTGTTGGCGGCCAATCTCCCCTCCTCCCTCACGTTGACGGTCACACACCAGGCCCGATACCTATCGGACCATGCTCCGGTCACGTGTGTGGCGCATTGGCCTGACCAGGGGGAACGTCCCCGCACGTGGAGACTCCCGACCGATCTGCTCCAAGACCAGGTAGCCCGGGACCATGTGGCGACGTCCCTGTCCGATTATCTGGACCTTAACTGGGCGGGAAATGGCCTGTCTTATTCCACTAAATGGGAGGCATTGAAAGCGGTTGTCCGCGGTGCGTGCATGGGCCTGACATACGGGGTCAGGAAACAACTACTTTCAGACTTGCAAATTGCGGAGGCTGAGCTCCTGCGAGTCCAGGCCCGCCCTGATCCGGACTCATCGGATCAACGCGAGGAGGGCCTAGCCCTTGGGTCGATCCACGATATACTCACGCGGCTCGATAGGTTTACGCTGGGCCAATATAGACAGAGGCTGCATCGAGAGGGGGATAAATCTGGCCGTTTGCTGGCCTGGATACTTCGCCGGGAGTTTACAGCTGAGCGTATAGTGGCCCTGCGGGCGCCCAGTGGCGAGATGGTCCACTCGGGGGCTGCCGTACTCACAGTTCTACGGGATCACCTGCGGACTGTGTATGAGGCCGATCGGGCTATATCTGAAGAGGCTTACCACCTATACCTCGAAAACCTCGACTTGCCGACCCTCCCTGAGGCGGCGGCGAAAGACCTCGATGTCAAACTGGCGTTAGGTGAGATTTCTGCGGCGATAGCCGCCCTCCCACGAGCCAAAACCCCTGGCGGGGATGGATTCCCTGCAGAGTTTTATCATACTTTCGGGCACACCCTGGCCCCCCTTCTTTTGCAGGTTTACAATGAAGCCTTACGCACGGGTGACCTCCCGCCCACCTTGAATCAGGGTGAAGTCTGTATGATCCTGAAACCGGGTGGTGACAGCACGGACCCGGCTTCGTATCGTCCTATCACTTTGATTAACTCGGACGCGAAAATTTTGACCAAGCTGTTGGCCAATCGCCTTGCCCCACACGTAGCCCAGCTCGTCCACCCGGACCAATGTGGCTTTGTCCCTGGTCGTAATACTGCGATGAACCTGCGCCGCTTGAACCACATTTTGCACGAGGCCCGGGGGAGGGACACTCCCCATGTGCTGGTCTCTGTTGACCTGGCTAAAGCCTTTGATACAGTGCATTGGGGTTACCTGATGCATGTACTCGTCAAGATGGGATTTGGTCCCAACTTTCGGGAATGGATACGGGTCCTTTATAGATCGCCTCGAGCCAGAGTGCGACTGGGTTCAGCCCGCTCTGATGAGTGGACGTTAGGGAGGGGCACCCGACAAGGTTGCCCATTGTCCCCCCTTTTATTTGCTCTTGCGATTGAGCCCCTGGCCATTTCCGCCCGCAAGGAGTTACATGAATGGGGTATTGTGGTGGGGGACACCACTAATGTCATCTCCCTTTACGCCGACGATGCGCTTTTCTACCTGACCTCTCCGGTGGAGGCCCTCCCCGCTCTGTTGCGCCTCTTGGACCGCTTTGGTGCGGCCTCAGGCCTGCGCATGAATGTTAAAAAATCCCTGGTGTTCCCATTGACCCCTGAGGATCTCGCCCCGACGGCGGATTCTTGCTGTGCGGGCCTCCGGTGTGAATCTCTGGCGTTCCGGTACCTGGGTATTCAGGTGGCCGCCTCTGATGAGGCTCTCTTAACTCACAATATAGACAAGATTCTTGTTGCCCTCCGCAAGTCCGTAGTATTCTGGAATACGCTTCCTCTCTCCCTTATGGGCCGTCTAGCTGTTGCCAAGATGGTGATGCTCCCTAGAGTCCTCTACGTATTGCAGAATACCCTATGCCCGCTGCCCTCCCGGGTGTTCCGTACACTGAATTCGCTCCTTACGTCTCTTCTCTGGGCGGGTGGTCGCAGCAGGGTTGCGTTGCGCACGGTGACGCAGTGTTGGGATGCGGGAGGCCTTGAGGCCCCAAGGTTTGATTTATACTATTACGCTGCACAACTTCTCCCGGCGGCCAGATGGTTTGCTGACACCGAGAACTGGGAGTTGGCATTACTGGCGGGAGTGGCCTCGGAAAGGGTACTACAGGAGGCTCTGATGCAGGGCCGGGGCGCTAATGAAGCACTGCCCTATGTCGTCAGGCATACGGCTCATATCTGGCAGCAGTTCGTTGAGCGAGTGTTGCGGCGGGCGCCATTCCATAGGGAGCTCCCCCTTTGGATCCTGGCCCCACTACTTACGATGGAGGCGAGTATGTCTTTCCGGGAGTGGCGCCTGGGCGGTTGCGAAACTCTTGCGGATCTTTACCCGGACGACTCGTTTGTGTCCTTTGAGAGAGCAGCGGACTCCTTTGGACTGCGTGAGGGCCAGTACCTACATTATGGATGTCTCCGGGATGTGGCCAGGACGACATGGCCCCAATTCCCAGAGGCGCCCGAACTCACTAACACCTTAGACGTCATCTTGTCCTGTGGTAGGGGCAGGAGACTAATCTCCCTTCTTTACTCAGCGATGCGCAGGGACTCGACTCCCCCATTGATGCCTGCTTGGAGGGCTTGGGAAGCGGACCTGGGAATAGCATTAGACCCGGCCCAGAGGAAGCGAATAGGGCTGTTGACTCGTAAAGTGTCCTGCAATGCGCGGTTCAAATTGATACATTTTAATTTTCTCCATCGCACATATGTGACACCTGCCTCCCTCCACCGCATCTCCTCGGATAGAAGCCATAATTGCCCGAGGTGTAGTGCAGCACGGGCGGGATTCCTTCACCTAGCCTGGGAGTGCCCCTTGGTGCATGACTTTTGGGTGGCGGTGGTGGCACATATTGCCCGGATTACACACCTTACCATCACACTGGAACCGCTTCACTGTCTACTTGCCCTGGTACCCAAGCCCAGGAAGAGGGGACTGTCCTACAAATTGCTCCAACTCCTATTGGTTCTGGCGAGGAGGCGGGTGGCCATTACCTGGATGGGACGGGGGGGCACCTGAAGTCACTAGTTGGTTGCGGGACGCTAGGGAATGGGCCTTAGCGGAGGAGACACATATGCAGAGCACACGCAGGGATGGCAAACTCCAGGATGACTTGCTCGCTTGGAGGACCATGTGTATAGAGGGGATGGAGGAGGATGACTCTGACGCAACTAGTGCGGAGCTGTTTTCCCCCGCTTCCTCGGACTCTGATGATGGTGGGGAGGGGTCCGGGGTGGACTGTCACGAGGTAGTGTAGCTGCTCCATGGGCCATGCCGACATTCCTTGTTGTGTACACCTATCTGTCATTGTGATTACCATCGACCACATTCTACTATGAGGATCGCTTTGCAGTGGGCCCTTGCCTACATCTCCTTATGAGATCACACCAATGCCACAAATGCCATTCATGGGGGGAGGGGGGGGGGGGGGGGGGGTTCTTATTGTTATGCTGTTGATTGTGTTGGGGCAGCTTCATAAAAAGTAAATTGGCGACGATATTGAGATTGATCACGGGATTCTGGGAGCACAAGAACGTATTCCTGTCATAGTCTTGCAGGTTCCACGAGATGCCGCCCTGCCTCCGGGATGTGGGCCACTTCTGGCTGGGTACCTCCTTTTTTATTTTCCTGTATTTTTGGATCTGGCCTATCTGATTTGTACGTGTCAACTGACCTGTAAATTGTATAATTGGTGCTGCTTTATTCTCCTCGCCTACAAAAATAAAGTTTATAAAAAAAAAAAAAGGAAGTCCACAGTCTTCTGACTGTGTTGCATGGTAAATCTCAAGTTCAAACAATTCTGGTTAAGAGCATCCACAAACTTGATCAGCTCTTGTTCTCTCCCCTCCCATACAAAAAACACATCGTCAATATAGTGGAGCCAGACATTCACGCAAGTAGTCCAGTGTTCCAGGGCATCGTTTCTGAGCACCCGCTCCTCCCACCAGCCTACCAATAAATTGGCGTAGCTGGGGGCAAAGAAGGTGCCCATCGACATGCCCTGGACTTGCTTGTACAGTGCCCCATTGAATAGAAAAACATTTTCCCCCAGACATAGTTCTATCATTTGGAGTAACATTTGAGAGTGTGCTTCAAGGTGCCTACTCCTTGTTCTTAAAAAGTATTCACATGCCCTCAGTCCGTCCCTGTGTCTGATGGAAGTGTATAGGCTCTCCACATCTAAACATACCAGCCAAAAGTGAGACTCCAAATTGATATTCTCAATCTTCTGTAAGAAGTCCTTGGTGTCTTCTATGTATGATGTGAGATCTTTGACATAGTGTTTAAGGAAGTAGTCCACGTAATGTGAGACATTCTCTAAAAGGCTGTTAATGGACGAAACCATAGGCCTTACTGGGGGTTGTGTCTAGTTTTTATGTACCTTTCGTAAAAGGTAGAATGTGGGTGTTGTAGGGTTGTTATTCATAAGAAACTTGGACTCATCCCAAATAAGCAATTTATCACTAGCCCACCCTCGGATGTGCTGGTGTACTCTGCTCTGCAATTTGGTTAGATATGTATGATCCACTTTAATGTAGCATGTGGTGTCGGATAGCTGTCTCATTGCTTCATTTATGTACATTTTCTTATCCCACAAGACCACATTCCCACCCTTATCAGAGGGCTTTATGACGATCGAGTCGTCATTTTTCAATTCCATCAGTGCCGCCCTAATTTCAGGTGTTATATTTTGTTTATCAGGGGGTCTGTTAAGAAGTTTAAGCATGTCATTGTTCACCAGGTCATGGAACAGATCTATATTGTCCCGTGGTAATTGAGGTCTATATCTAGATTTAGGTCTAAAAGGTGTGGTCACGGTTATTGCATTAGTTATAGAGGTCAGGTTATCAGGTGCAAAAGTAGTATCGGTATGGTTTTGGGTAGCGGGTGTCTGTAATTGTGTCAAGTTCACCCAACCCTCATGATGGAGAGAATCTAAAACATTTTGCAGTTCATTATCCTGATCTGATGTTTCAGTAGCACTATCAGGCACTTGTACATTAGGATTCCTTTTGGAATGAATCTTGTGCAGCTTAAGTATATATATATATATATATATATATATATATATATATATATATATATATATATATATATATATATATATATATAATACCAATGATTCGCTGCACACGCCTTGATATTAGTTGCAGTTTCTTTATTTCAAAACGTGACAAACACCTACGCGTTTCGAACCGTAGTTCCTGTTCACGGTAGCTTGCATGTGTGGTCCCTTCATTATTTCTATACATTTCAGCCTCTAAGCACGCCCCTAATTGGTTGAGGCATGCTGGGACATGTAGTTTTGACTAATATTTATGCCATTGCGTTTATGTTGATGTCGCGGGTTTTTGCAGCATTGGGGCGGTGTTTGGCGTTACTGCATGTAAAAGCGTGTCCCCAGTTAACTAGGACTGTAGCGCTTTTTGACGCTCGTGATTACACGTGCGTATATAATCAACTCTCTGTTTACCTGAGAGTTGATTGCAATGCGTAACTGTATGGACAGCCGCTTCATAGACGATCTGTTCCTCCTGTGGAAAGGCACTGAGACAGAATTCCTCACATTTTTCAATATCCTCAACCAGAATTCAGTGGGGTTAAGGTTCACATACACCATCAGTGCTAAAGAAATTGTATTCCTAGATACAAAGGTGTACATAGCAGATGGCAAGATTCAAACAACCGTTCATAGAAAAGAAACAGCAACCAACAGCATTCTTCACGGTTTGAGTTTTCACCCACAGAAACTGAAAAAAAGCATTCCGTATGGTGAGCTCCTACGGATGAAAAGGAATTGCTCTGAGGAAAAAGAGATGGAATTAAAGTTCAAGGAAACAAAAGAACGCTTCAAACAGAGAGGCTACAAATCAACAGATCTTAATGCATGTGAAATAAGAGCAAGAAGCAAATCAAGAGAAGACACTCTCATCAACAAAAAAAGCTTTACTGCCACACAAGAAGTTGAAGCCAACAAATCATCTGATCAACCCAGGATGGTAATGACTTTCAGTAAAGAAAGCTACAGGATACAAAAAGCGATGAAGTACTGGCATGTACTACGCAAAGACCCAGACATTGGAACAACAATAGGAGACCATCCCCTTGTCTCCTATAGGAGGGCACCTAATCTTGCGGATCAGCTAACTCAAAGTCATTTTGAAATTAAAAAACCAGAATCTTGGCTTGATATCAGAAAACAAGGATTTAATAAATGTGCAATCTGCAAAGCGTGAAAGATAGGACGCAATATCAAAAATCTTAAAGATGCGGCTGGAAAAAACTTTGCAATTAAAAGCAACATCAACTGTGACTCGTCCTTTGTTGTGTATATGATCCAATGTTATTGTGGCAAATCCTACATTGGCAGCACAACATGTTCTATAAAAACACGCATACTCCAACATATTCGAGCCATTCAGAACAATGATCACTCCTATGCAATTGCGAAACATCTGGCAAATCATGAGAACAAAACGTGGCTGGATGTGAGATACTTTGGACTCGCAATTGTATCACAGCATGAAAGAGGAGGCAATCGTATCCAAAAATTGAGAAGGCTTGAATCAAAACTAATCATGAGGTTCAAAACTAAACAGCCTGCTGGCCTCAACGGCGATGAAGAACTTTATGTGCACTTATGAAAACTATGTTACAGACTGAATTGCACCCAGCATCATACAAGCATCTTAGTATATTCCTCTTTTGATTATGACACACTCTCATGAATGATACATCCAATAACTTGCAAATCAAGTTTCTTGTTGCTAATCACAGTTACGATAACTGAGTTGTATATCGTTATATTTCTTTTGACAAGATCTCATGTTAAAATAAAGATGGCATGAGCAGCTGTAAGCATTGGGGACGTAGGGCACTCAGCCCTTTATTGTACATTGGACGGCTGTCCATACAGTTACGCATTGCAATCAACTCTCAGGTAAACAGAGAGTTGATTATATACGCACGTGTAATCACGAGCGTCAAAAAGCGCTACAGTCCTAGTTAACTGGGGACATGCTTTTACATGCAGTAACGCCAAACACCGCCCCAATGCTGCAAAAACCCGCGACATTAACATAAACGCAATGGCATAAATATTAGTCAAAACTACATGTCCCAGCATGCCTCAACCAATTAGGGGCGTGCTTAGAGGCTGAAATGTATAGAAATAATGAAGGGACCACACATGCAAGCTACCGTGAACAGGAACTACGGTTCGAAACGCGTAGGTGTTTGTCACGTTTTGAAATAAAGAAACTGCAACTAATATCAAGGCGTGTGCAGCGAATCATTGGTATTTCATGAATTGGGACACTGCCCTGGTCCCCTCGCTGGCACCGGCTGACAAGAGCTCCCGCTGCGACAGGACAATTTGTATGCGATATATATATATATATATATATCTCCATACTAAATATAATAAAGAGAGAGCCCAAACCTTTGAGGCGGGTAATGTCAGGAACCACAGCACCAATCACAACACCCAATACAGCGTTGGAAAGGGCAGTTGCAGCAGAAGGACATAGGCTATGCAGACGCCCACCATATACATTTAAAAGGTAAAAGAACCTTGCCAGCAAAGTAGTCCCTTGTGGGTGTGTCTGCATTGTGCTGTGGGCGTGTGCTGGGGTGTGACAAACACTGATGGCGTGTGGTACGTTCCACCCTTCATGCCATGTCTCATATCGTGTGCTAATCCCACCCTGCTCCGTTTAAATACCCCTGCACCCCATAATCATAACCCACCCTTACTCCTTAAAATACCCCAACACCCTTAAACACTAACCCATCTTAACCCTATAAATATACCATGTACCCCAAAACCCAAACCTATCCCTAAACCCTAAAAATACCCCTGTACCCCAAAAACCAAACCTATCCCTGAACCCTATAAATACCCATGTACCTCAAAACCCAAACCTACCCCTGAACCCTAAAGATACCCCTGTACCCCAAAACCCAAACCTAGCCCTGAACCCTGAAAATACCCCTGTACCCCAAAACCCATACCTATCCCTAAAACTACCCCTGCACCCCATAACCCAAAACTATATCTGAACCCTTAAAATACCCAAACACCCCAAAACATATACCTCAGTACCCCAAAACATATACCCCTATATCCATACTTACCTTATCCAAACATTAAAAAAATGCTTTTCCCATTGATGCATTTACAACGAATTTCGTTGTAAATGTATGCGTGGTAAAAGCATATTAAATGTAATGCCATGCGTTATAATGGCATTGCGTAGTCATGGTACTTTCGTAAGGAAAGTATGCAGAGTGATGGTATGCGGAAAGAAAGTTGCGGAATAATGGGTGTTTACCCTCCCCCGGTAAGTACATTGGTGGCACGGTGGCCCACATCTCCAGCAACATACTCATATTTTTTCACCACCCATTTGAAAAATGCACCGGTCTCTCTCATTGATGGCCTGCACCGACATACACTTTTAGACACACCTCCCGCCACAAGTTCTAGAATTGGGAACTTTAGAGCTGGGGAGCTACGTTCGAATCTCGGCATCAGCTCAACATCCTGTGATTCCAGGCAAATCGCTTTGTCTCCCCGTGCCTACCACAAATGAATGTGTTCTTCTGTAATGTAAATTGTGCTCATGCCATGTTGTCGAGTTCGCGCTATATAATATTGCAAGGAAAAATAAAATAGGGAAACTCGAGTTCACACACTACTGAACGCGCACTCTAAGTGCATCAGCAGTGCACTGTGAATCGGAGCGTTTCACAGGCCTGTCACAGATAAGAAATGCTATCTAAACGAAATCCTACAAAACAATTTACTACTGGCCGGCAGCAATTCATACCCGGACAACGTCGGGACGGTCTGCTAGTGTGTATATATATATATATATATATTTACATACATTAAGGAAATGCCTCTTTTTGTATGGTCACCCCCAAGCTTTTCGTCCGATGCTGCTGTTTTTTTTACTCCAACAATGCACTGAGGCAGCCGTGGCCGGTAGTGGGAGTACCGGCCGGGCGGTGACGTGGGGAGGGGGAGGGGCAGGGTGGAGGGTAGTAATGTATGGATTACGGACCATAACAGGTGAGTAAACATAAAAATTATTTTGTTGCGCGCACTGCATCACCAAATGCGATGCAGTGCGTGCAACAACATTAGTTTGATTTATTTTTATGTTTACTTACCTGTTAAGGTCCGTAATCCATACATTACTACCCCCCACCCTGCCCCTCCCCCTCCCCACGTCACTGCCCGGCCGGTACTCCCACCACCGTCTGTGGCTGCACTGAGGGCCACTAACCTGACCCCAGTGCCAATGTCAAATTGGCTGTGCCAAATTGGAAATGGCTAACTTACCTGTAGGTCCCTAATAAATGGTACCAATGGCATGTAAAGTAGACTGGTACCCCTGGGCTTGCAGCACTAATTGTGCCTCCCTGGAGGTTCCCCCCCCAAGTAAAACAAGTCTCCAAGTCTGCCACTTCAGACGGTTAGAGCAGTCGTGCATTGCTAGCTCCGCTTTGTCATTGAAAGTAATGGTAAATCTACCACATCCACTGGACATGTGTGTAAGTCATCCCTCAGGCAGGCCTACCAAGCCCTAATGGCATGGTGCAACATAAATAACACAGACAGGACATGTACTTTCAATATCCAGACAGTAAAACATGGAAAACTGCCTGGAAACTGGAAAGGCTTGGTCGCCCAATTGGCGAGTACAGTTGTGCTAACTCCTGGAAGGTGCAACCAAAGTAGGCACTCCAAAATATCAAACAACGCATTACATTAGGCCCTACTTGTATCTCAAGTTGAAATTAATGTAACTTGTTGCAGTGTGCAGCTTTAGCATAGCTGCCACTTTGTGGCCTTTAAAACTCCTGTGCCCTTCCGTTGCACACATGAAGCCTGCTCCACAAGGCAGCGTTCTGTCCTCCTGGAGAGCCATGCTAATGACTCTCAGGAAGAAGCATAATGAGGGATTGCACGAAGCTACTTGGGTGTTAGCCCTAAAGGAAGGCTTTAAAGATAAATCTTTCCTTGAAGAGCAGATGTGTAGCACCAGGGGGTAGGGCTGACCCATTGTTGAGGTAGACAGGCTGGCACAGGAGAAAGAGAGGGGCAACAAGTTTCCAAACCGAGTGGCCCTGAGGTAGCCAACCCGAGGTGGGTTAGAGAGGTCTGTAGACCAAAAGAGGGTTCTCCCCATACTGGGATAGTCAGATGCTACACTCCACAGGAAGTGGCCACCAGGTGGGAGGGAACCTGATATCCCATTGGCTACCAACTGAATCATGTCCTGAGTGCACTTTCGGAGCGTAAAGAGGGCACCGCTGGCATCAAGGCCTCAGATCTCAATCGACTTGGAAGAAGAACCGAAGTAGGACTTCCCTGCAGCACAGAGGCTGAGAGGCTGTACCAATGAAGACCGCACCTGCTGCACCTGGCAGCTAGTGAAGAGAGGGGCTGTGGCTGCTGTGTCATGCTAAAGGAGATGCCACCTCCAGAGCCCAGTTAAGCCAAGATAACTCCAAGGACCAGCTGACTGGCCTCCCAGCACAGGGAAACAGCTGAAGAAGAAGCTTGCTGGGCAAGTTGGTAGCCCAAAGTCTTGTAGCTGCTACCACCGCCACCGTGCAGCATCAAGGACCAAGACCCGATGCACAGAGTTGCACCCAAGTTCGTTTAGCCCGGGAATGTTGCTGGTACCCTCAGAAGGCAAGTTACCACTCCACCTAAAGACCACTCCATAGGAATCCTTTGCAACAGGGATAAAGTGCCTTTAACTGCTGAAGGATTGCTTCTTCTGTGAAGGTAACTGTTCTGGAGGACCTTGCTGATCCCCCGGACTATCTCCTTGCTGGAGTTAGTTGCCCCAAGTCCTTCTAACCAACCTCATTTACGCTTACCTAAGTTTTCCATGAAAAGTTTCTATCCAATTTGTTGACTTTGCCAAGGCGTATTCGCTGTTAAGTGAAATTGCTTTGATTTATTATTGCTTGTAAAATCTATATCTGCAGAACCCTCCAGTGGATTTCTTTCTAGTGTCCAAATTCTTTTAAAAATACAGTGTATTTGTTTTAAATGGTGTTGGATTTCTTGAGTGTTCTGTCGATTTCTTCTTCAATTGTTTTGGTGCTGTTTAAATGCTTTCCACGTTCCTCTGTATTGGCCCTTCTGCTCAGTGCCACAGCTACTCCGGATTGAGCTGAGGGTTTGACAGATGAAGCCCAAGGGTTCTATAAGGGTTGGTAAGTGTATTACATGGAGGGATTGCACAACCACACCATATAATACACCTAATTTCCTTATATTACATATATACCACCAATAATCTGTGCCAGCATTATGCTAGGGTGGCCACTGTCTATCTATCTATTTGTCTATCTATCCATCCATCCAAACACACGTAAAAATCTTTTGACAAAAAAAGCAACCATAAAGCACGACGCCTTTGATGCCCACCAGTTAACAAAGAATGCCAATAATATGCAAAGTGCAGCATTTTACTAGGGGTGGAAAGAGGAATGCCTGGAATCATAACTTGGATTGGCGATACGTTTCTAAGAATTACTGCCATGTGTCGGTGCCATAGCACTTTATCAGGGTGGGGTGCTGGCACAAAACTCATATGCACACAAGCACAGACTTGCGCGTGCACTCACCCACTTTTCATGATAATGTTCATACTTCCGGTCACTCTCGGAGTGGAGGGTGGGTAACAGTTCTCACAAATTGGAGAATCTCCAGAGGGATTATTTCAATGCTAGAATTATTAGCATGGACACGCTCAATTATTTTTTTTTTACTTTTTTAATTCCGGTATCAGGCCTCATTCATCGTGTGATCGAGACGGAGGCCTGGAATAACTTTTGTAGGGACGAGACTGGCCAGCAGACTGTAACAGTGCCAGGATACACTCGTGGGTAATAGTGCACTTTACAAATACACATAACAGGCATTTGCATTCGGAAATGCAGTAGTAATTGAGATGAGATTGGATCTTTCCAGTGTAGTGGTAACAGTGAATTCGAGCATCACTAATACAGTGAATGCAAAATGGGGGTAGTTAGGAAATTGCAGGTGCCCATTTGTAATATCAAGTTCTAAAGATTTTTTCCACACACATATTCTCAATGCTTTAAGAGGGGAAGGGTGGCTACCAAACTCCCCCTAAAGAGGAATGCTCCACAATAATGAGTCCATTACTCTTGAGTACTGCTTGCCACGGTAGTAGGTGATCACAACACAGTATTCATGGGCGCTGTTCTTTTGGTTCGCATGTAGTCCTCTCCAGGGCCGGACTGGGAACCAAAACCAGCCCTGGCAAAGTGCTCGGCCGGCCACCCTATCCACTGGGGGGGTTGGAGGTGCTGCCGAGCTCTTTGCCAGGGCCGGTTTTCGGACGATTTTGTTACAGGGCCAATTTTGCAGCTTTGCTGTAAAAACAGCCCTCTAACAAAAACGGCCCCCAGGTGCCCCAAACCGGCCGCCACCCGGGGGATTTCCCAGTGCCCACTACGGCCAGTCCGGCCCTGGTCCTCTCTAGCCAACATATTTTGTCATTTATGACTTCAACAGGGATCTACTAGTTTTACTGTAGCAATCCTACATTCACAGTTTGAAGTCTGTAAATATTGCAGGGCATCCCATTTGTATATATGTCCATCAAAAGGTTTCACCTAATTATCTAGTCAACGAAGCATGCTTCTATCTGGCTACACTTCCAAGTGAACCTCCGAATGGGTCTTAGGTAAAATCACATCCAACTCAGCAAAATGTGCTCTTGGTGTCCTCTTGGAAGTGTGGCCTGATTGAAGCATGCTTCACTGATTAGATAATCATTTAGAGATTGTGATCACTTACTTCTATGGCAAGCAGTATTCGAGGGTTTTAGTACTCACAATTACAGTGAACACTATAGTGTGGGTCCCCTATAGCATCTTTGTGGCATGATTGGCTTCCTCTTTATTAGCGTTTGTTATTTGTCGAAAATTTCTTCCTAAGCATATGTGTGTTCTTATATAGCGCTCGATTTTACCCTTGGGCATCTCGGCGCTTGCCTTGGGAACCCGTCCTGGTTTTTCCCTGTGAGATCACCCGTGCTGGGCATCCCCAAGGTAAAAGCCAGGCATCCCGCTGCGGGGGGGGGGCAATGTGGAGATTAAGCAAGCTTGTTGCCCAGAGCTGCATAGTGTGAACTCGTGCTTAGAGTGGGCACCGAAGCGAGAATTATCAAGTCCGTGGACAATTGGGTTCAGGACCCTGCCACGTAGGGAATCGAACCCTGGTCCCGGGTCTGACCTCCGCTTCAGGGTATGCCTCCTCTAACCAGTGAGCCACACTTCTCCACACCTCCACACCAAGCACACCTTCAATACGTGATAAGACCATGAAGAACACAGTTTCTTAAAACCAATACTGAACGGTTTGCCTGCACGTTCTCATCAAAAGAGATGATGTCCGAAGGGGAATAGACCATGTGAACCAAATCCACTGGAAATGTCAAGCAAATAAACGACAAGAGCAGAAACAAAGCGGTGTCTACACACAAGATGGAAGATGTTGGAAGACCATTTAGAGCAGATAAACAGAAGCTCCTAAAAACGATATTGATCCAAAAGAAGCAGGTTGGAACCCATCATGAGAAAAGCAAGCCTGTAGAGCCATTATGATACCAGTGGGTCAGTCTGCTTTGCGCATGGCATAAGTCTTGTCACCACGGGTCATCTCTTAAAGGGGCTCTATAGATGCTGTTCAGTGCCATAGTACTTGGTACCTGCACCCCCAGATAAAGTGTTGTCTATGGTTACTACAAGGCTACCCAATTGGTGCTCACTGATGTCCTCAAAAGCCATAACTGATCAGGCAATAAAGATGTTTGAAATCAGTATTCATAAACTGTGTTGCAAACAATGGATCTGAATAATGTAGCATTTGCATATTTGTTGGATTACTCCACTGAAAACTTGCAGCATGCAAAAAAAGCCATAAGACGGGTTCTTGTTCTGTCTTTTGCAGTATGCCCTTACTGCCTGATATTGTTCAGCATAAGGTCCATCAATTTTTCCCGAGTGGGACGAGTATACCCAGTCATGGGTCAGTGCTCACCATGCCACCGGAGTCCAGCTAGCCTGGCTGATGAGGGATGATACTCCGTAATCGGTCCCAGGATGCTTGTTTCCAGTCGAGGTACGATTTGGCCTGGCAGTTTGGGCTGTATTTCTCCCATGGAGAGCAGGGTCAAGACTGAAGTACTAATGGCTGGGTCTAAAGTGGTATGTCAAGGTGAGCAAAAAAACGATGGATTTAGGGCCAGATCTGGGCGTGAATGTTTGGTATTGTTCAGCATTCCGTCCATCAATTGTTCTTTTTGCATTAATATGGGGAAAAGCACACCTAAAAATACAAAGACAAACAGGGCCACTTGAAATTCTAGTTACTGCCTTGCTTCTAAATGAATTTCTCATGTATACACCATGTTGCACCTCAACCACGTATGATGCATGATCTTGTGGTACACCCTCTTTTCAAACTACAGAGACATTGTCAGCCGAGCACTGAATCATGTAATAGTCAGCGCACTCGGGTATTGTCACACACATAATAAGAGACGGGACTACCCCCATTTGGTTATTAAGTGGCCGTAATTGAAAATGCCATAAGCTTTGTAAATATCTGGTGCAGTCAGTTGTCAACCTGAACATGTTAAACTCTAAGACCTAACATTCTTACATTTGAAGTAATAAATGCACATGACAGATGTACATTTGAAGGATAAGTACATACAACAGATGTAATGCAAAATATAACAGCATGTACAGTTTGACATAACTTCATCTCATAACTTTATATATCAACATGGGCGAAAACAGCTGTCATACTTGCTCCAGCATTCTAACTTAAAAGCATACAATAAGAACAGTCAGATGATAGACTTCTTGACAGCTTGAAAACTTGAATATTATCTGAAGCAAATAACCACTCAGGGTCCTCCTTGATCAAACCTGATCCCAGCCCTCCCTGCAAATAAAGACACCCTGATGTGAGCAACCTCGAGTAGAGCTATACGCTAAAGGACGCCATTAGGCCAGCCTTTACCTTAAGCCAGCCCAAAAACCACATCAAAGTCAACTTAGAGTACTTTTAAATGAATTCCAAGCCCCCAAAGTTTGTCTCATGTTTGTTTTACCGTATTTCCAGCTTAGATACACTCACTCCCCCCAAGTTCTACATAATTTCAGGGATGGGTGGGAAACTGTCACTCTTGTGGGCACAGACCAAAGAGCAGAGACAAAGAGGGGTGGCTTGGGGTAGTGTGGGTTTATAAGTCCTCTGCAGACCCCACCTAACACCTTCCCGTTGGGTGTGCCTTGGTACTCAGCATACCCCTCCTTCCTCATGGCCAACCCCACAAGAGGAAGGAGAGACCACTCTAGGGAATATGATACTGGCATCCTGTGTCCAACCCTGTGTCCAACCCTTGGAGCAGGCTTATCCCTCACCTCCCCCCAGCCCACCCACACCCCTGCAATTTTGCCGGGTATGTGCTTCAGAACTCACTGCTGACAGTCCTGTGCCAATCCTTGGCCTATCGGCTGCCACGGATGCCAGTCTGAAATTGTACACAGGTCCCTCATCCTTCTCACTACCACCTCAAGCACTCCTTCACAATGATGTTGTGAAATGTTTTCCCACAGTGGTGGAAGAGTTTTGAATCGTTACTAGACAACGCTTCCAAACCCTGTCGAGCTTACTTCCTCCACACTCTACAACAAAGAAAATGCTAACTTAATTTGAATCTTTAACCGTGGTGATATCTTTTCATTCGTCATAATAAGCATATAAAAACATACATTGAAAACATGTTTAAAGCAATCACATTGCCTCAAACGAGCCCACTGTGTGACCTCGCAGCTAAAACCTGGAACTCACTCCCCACCCACCTACGTCTCACACAGAACCACCTAGCATTCAGAAAGCAACTTAAAACCTGGATATTCGACAAGTAACTCCCTTCCCCTCCTCAAGCGCCTTGAGACCCTCTGGGTATGTAGCGCGCTATATAAATTTCCGACTTGACTTGACTGGACATGTTTCCAATGGGCCCAAAACAAAGGCCTGATTTTAAGAGGTATACCTTAAAATCAGGCCTTTGTTTTGGGCCCATTGGAAACATGTCCAGTCAAGTCAAGTCGGAAATTTATATAGCGCGCTACATACCCAGAGGGTCTCAAGGCGCTTGAGGAGGGGAAGGGAGTTACTTGTCGAATATCCAGGTTTTAAGTTGCTTTCTGAATGCTAGGTGGTCCTCCTTTTGTTTGGGTATAATAATGGATGGGAGTCATTTGGAGCCTATCACACAGATGCCAAAGCACTGGAAGAAAACCAAATAGCACATGTTATCACTTCACAAGTACTTAAGAGAAACTATGATTTGGAGGCAGGTTTTAACTTTGTTCAACTCCCTAGAGATGTGCTTGCCTTGACAGAATGCAAGATGTATCTGTCTGAATCAGTAATTACAGAAATATTGATGTAAATGGCACCTTATTTATATTTAACTCTTTTATAATGTCACTCATCCCAATGTAGGGTGTCAGAGCTATTACATCACACACCGCAGCACAATACATCATACATGTGTGTAAATCAATGTACAGGCAATGTTACACAAGACAGTGAGGGTTATAACTTATAGGGTGTAGAACCCACATATCATCCATACTTGTAGACATTGTATATTCAGACTAAACGGAAACACAAAGTCAAGATATCAAACCTAAAGCAGTGATTGTGGTTGTCTGTACTAATAAGGCTATTACTCCCCAATGGTACCCTTGTTTGTAATCTTAGAATAACAACAGATAGAGAAACAAATCAATAAGGATCTAAACCCATGACTTATAGTTTTGCATACAGCTCTTTGATGCCAGTCAATAGAGCACCGTGCTATATCAGAAGGCTTGCAACTCATGAACTGGGCTTAACAAAATGATTTCACTGTCAAAAGCAGTAGCCCACTTACCCATCTAAATAAAAAACAAATCTATTGTATCCATCAGAATGTCATATACTGTGCGTGTGCTATGGTGATGCTTTGATCACTTCTGGGTGGGGGGCGGGTAGGGGTGTGTTAGGGACGCTTGAATCACTGCTGATTGTTCTGTCCTGTGCATGCACGTTGACTAAATGCTTGTATGACTGCTGATTGTAAAGTACTGTATCTATGTTGCAAAGATACTTGGATTGATCACAAAGGGATACATTTCTTCTTCATATGAAGCTATATTGAATAACAACTTTTACTCTGGAGTTTGTGAACCTTTTCTATTGCTCCCTAGAAACATGCATAGATCTTCCTCTGGCAGAGCATGCACATGCTGGTGGTCTTCCCTCTTTAGAGGTGAGGTTTCATAACCAGACAAACTCTTCCTGGTGAAAATCTAGCCAGCGACCCATCCTGTGGAACACCTAATGTTCTTCCATTGATGCTTTCAGTGAGAGAAGATTATGCCCTATTGATCTTATTTAACCAGTATGGGGTTAAAAAAAGCAAGGTTTTAAGCTTTCTTGGAGGCCGACACACATTTGCTTATCTGTGTTCCCAAAACAACCTCACAATTAAATTTTAATTCCTGAGTGTGTGCTGAAAAAAAGGACGATTGTTCAATCTCAAAATATATTGTACATGGGTATGTTACAAAGTAAAAGTTGTTAAATATTTTTACGGCAAATTAATCTGAATAGGACGACAAATCCAGACGCGAAAACAAATATGCACTTTGCACATGTTCAGAGAGTGACAATAAATCTGCTGAAAACATAATACAAGCATTGTAAAAGAGTGCTCAGTTATAGACAGTGGCCGCTCGCAGTGGGCCTGCTGCGGGCGGAGGTGGGGCAGGTTGGGGGGGGGGGTAGTGGAGTCGGACATACGACGTCCACAAGTAGAGTAAGTAAATAAAACTATTTACCTTGTGCTCATGCATCGCTGAGTTGGCGATGCAGCAGCACAAGGTAAACAGTTTTATTTATTTATTTACTTACTCAACACTTGGACGTCGTATGTCCGACTCCACTTTTCCATAGGCTTGCATTTTTCCATGGATGAGCGAGAAGGAATGAAAAATGTCCATAGCTATCGTAACGGAAAGTTTCAATTCTATTAAGGACTCAAATGTGAGGATTATGCTTTGGTTACTTCACTTTTTATTCCACAGCCATTTCATTGTAATTTAAACCAGAACCACATTTCCCATGAAACATTGGGAATTGGATAAAATAAAGAATGGACAAATAGTCCAACAGTCCAAGTAGCCAATCCAGAGGCAGCGTCTGTCCTTCATCTCTGTCGTTAGTGCCTCTTTCATTGAGCAAATCACACCATGGCCCTTTTCACACAAATCCTGTTTCCCATTTTCCATCCCTGGGAGAAGAGATGCAATTGTTAAGAGAGTACCAACCAATAAGGTTATACAAAAGCAGAAGATATACAGTATAACTCTATTGAATCCGCAACACTCTACAAGCATCATGTCATTGAAAAAAAGTAACTTGCTACTTAGTAGTTCCCAGGTGAGTAATCCATGGGTGGGATAATTCTCGCCTTCAAGTCCTTAATAGAATTGGAAATTTCCCATACAATAGCTAGGAAACTTTTTTATTCTCTCAGGACTAGAGACAAGGATTATGCTAGTTTAAAGCTTACTTACCACCAAATGAGCCATATCTAACAGTGGCTTGAAATAGAACCTCTTAAAGTTACAATCCGAGAACCAGTCGACCGTGTTCATAATATCTTCCAGGGGGAGGCCATCGCTCCTTAAGTGGAATGTGCACCAAATACTTTAAGATCCACTCCAGCCTCTTGCATAACCCACTGTACCCAACTGAGTATGATTGGAGATAACACTTCTTTGTGCAGTTTTCTGAGGACCAAACAATGGACTACAAAGGATCCGGCCTGAACTCCAAACAGTTCATGTGTAACCTCTGTTCTTGAAGAGACCACAACCCTCCTGTGGAGAATCCGCCACACTGTGTGCCCCAGCTGGACCTGCTGGCGTGGACTCTATAATGAGGTCTGGAGCCAACCCAAAAATCGCTCTCGTTCCATGCTTCCATGTGGGAAAGTCACCAAAGGATCTCCTCCTGTACGTCCTCCAGGATGACCGACTAGGAATAACTGGGTCACCTTCGCAGGTGTGCCTCTTTTAATCGCTGTTGGGACAGGTCGTGCAGGGGTCCTGGAAATATAGCCTGGATGGACTACAATAAGAGGCCCATCAGGCAGGCAATCTACTGCAAGGGCACTTTTTGTCAGGCTAACGTTCTCCAAAGCTTGTGTAGGATCTTAGGTGCTTTCTGCAAGGGAAGACTTAAGGTAACCTCTGTGTAATCTATAACAAAAGCCAGAAACACTAAGGGGAGTAGGAGGGATTTCTGCTCGCTCACCACAAAGCCTAGACCTTCAAGCACCTTTAACTAAGCCAACAATTGTAGGAGTCCTATGCAAGGAGGAGCATGGCGTCGAGGTTAATGAGGCGGATCCCCTGTGCCTGGAGGTGTTGCAGGTGGGAGTGAGTCCCCAGGAGGCTCAGCCGGCTTCAACTACTATACGGACTCCGGGGGCATCGTGAACCAACAACAACACATGCTACTGGCCCTTTGTAGCAAGTTAGTTGGGTACCTTTGTATGCCTGTACAGACCCCAAACAGAAGCAGCGTCACTTTTCATTTAATGTATCTTTTTTGCACTTTCACCTGACATTCCTCAGACGTCAAGAATAGTTTTTCAATACTTCAACATGGACTTTAACGTGGGAAGCCAAACTGTTGACCCTAGTTCTTGGAAAACTACTTTTATGAACCTCTTTTTGTGAATTAGCCTGTGTGCCCGGAACAGATCAATTGACATTACATCCACTGGGAAAATATTCCAAAGAATCTACTTCTGTACCTTGTGAGCGGACAATGGTCACTTGTGACACAGAACATAGTGGGGTGACAACTGATATCACCTCTGGACATCAAAACCATATTATTACCGGACATTTGGGAGGAACGGGCAATTGCTGATTTTCTCTGTCTAATCTCTATGCTTATGCTGAGAGGTACTCCCTGAACCTTCGTCTGCCCATATTTGTGGCAGGAACCTCCATGCTAAGCGAACTTCCCATGGCTGAACAATAGGTTTCCGAATTGCCTTGCAAGATGAACTTTTGTCTGATTTTCTACGTGTGGTTCTTTCTACAGAGACTGTGCATATCAAATTCTTATTCTAATGCATAACAGAAATAGTCATAGATTATTTTCAGAACATCAAATTCTTCTATTATTATTCTGCGCAGCCACTGCAGCACTATTGGTGTGTATGATCTTATCCCGGTTGAACTTCTTCTGGAGGTTGGGCCTTCCCGTTGCTATTCCATACATTTACATTGTTGAGAGAAGTATATTTGAATTGATTTCTAATTTGTGAGTTGGTACTTGGTTATTGGTCCTAGTTGGGTAGCCAAAAGTGTACCATTGAGTTGGATAACCATTAACATCTGTTGTTTAGCGCCTTGATACCCTTGGGTGATACGTGCGCTTTACAAATACACACGTTATGTTATGTCAAAAATTGTAAGATGTCACTTTGGCGAATCCTCATCTATGTAGACTCTCTGTCACCAGCTGCCGTCATGTAAAAGAATAATTAAAAGGTGCCAAGAGATGCCTTTAGGTTACGTTGGAGCGCGCTAGAGTACTCATGGAATGCAGCTGTTCGTATAATGATGGCACAGAATCTATTAACAGGTTTTGACATATACAGAGATATGAAAGAACAGGAGCGAGCAGGAGTTACAAGTTGGACATGGTTCGCTTTTTGCTCCTTTTAGCATGTTTCTTTATTTGTATTTTGTTTGTGTTTATCATAGCTGGGTGTTTGGTTCCTCTTCCTTTCAGGCCTTGCACTACAACAGTATTTTCTGAAGAAGGGTGTGCCCTTTTGGATGTGCGCGTGCGTGCTTAGGTCCCTGCTTTAAGGATGTAGAGCCCAGTTAGAGGGCTGTGTTGGTGGTGATAAAGAAGTCTGCTTTTTTAGCACTTAAGTAATTTATATGTCCAGGACAATAAATAACAATTTTAACTATGGATACAAATATACTAGGGAGTGCTATGCGTTTATGATATATAACCTGTCATAACAACAATTTAACTCTCTATATATAAACAACCTTTAGAAACTAAAAGCACAGGGGGAATCTTCCCTTCCGGTCTTTTACTTCTGCTGCTCTGCAACTTCAGTTAATAAAAAAAAAAAAATAACACAAGGAATTGAAGCATTGCTCGAGATTAGCTTTATTTTACAGACTTTTTTTATGTCGCACTCGTGGTGTACAGCATCGAAGACCCATTTAGTGAAATGAGCCACAAAGGGAGATAAAAGTAGCTTATTATAAATGTAATAGTTGTCTACGCTCACCGATTAAGAGCCATCAAAGAGGCCTGAATGAGGGTATGTCTCTCGATGCATTTCAGTGTGCGCAGCGAATTGGGGGGCCCCCTCCCGCAACCCCCGCCCCCCTCCCACCCACACTCCCTGCAGCCGCTCCTTCGCTTTGAAGCTGCTGCTCAGTTTAGTCCTGACCCAGCACATTTGACTTTGCTGTGTAAAATGATGAATAATGCACAGGATTCGATGAAAGCTCTTCTTTGCACGCAGGGTATCGCATGCCTTTTTGACTGTAGCTTCCGTTTTGCTCAGTAGCAGGGTGGTTTGGTCGGTGAAGTACTTGCCACAGCTCCAGATCTTCAGTGCTGTGAAAGTGTACACCAGAAACACAAAAGGTGACAGGAGGAATTTCAGAAGGAAAAGAACTTTGACAGTGGTACCCTATAGAACACAGCACCTGACCCACTATCCCTCTTGTTAGGTCTATACACCGGGGATACCCACATTTCTGTGTGCACACTAAAAACGCACCTTCTGCCACAATGCAATCCAATACAGGAATGTTACAAGTAAAACAATAGCAAAGGCGCCCCACAATACAAGGAAAAATATTCAATCCGTGTCCAGAGTGTATTCTTCAAAAAATGTTCTTTTATTTAGACAGGGTTAAAAATAACGACCTTGATTAATTACACAGCCGACGCGTTTTGTCCATAAACATGGACTTCTTCAGTGCTTAACTGGTTGATATGCCATACGACGCGGTAGTCTAGCCAAATTATATGAGGTGACTGGTATGGTAGGGTCCTTCTCCCGTATTTAGGGGAAACATCATTAACACACGATGCTGTTACATCGCGGTCGTTACAACGACCGCAATGTAACCACACTATGCCATACAACGCAAGTCTTTACATCGACTTGCGCTAGATGGCATACTAACATTACAAATAGTGTAGTTTACTATCCCAACACCTTCCCTACTGTTAAGGGGACTGGAGTTGGAATAGTAAAGTACACTTTTATAATGTTAGCACGCCATCTAGCGCAAGTCGATGTAAAGACTTGCCTTGTAATGGCTTGGTGTGGTAACATCGCAGTCGTTGTAACAAACGCGATGTAACAGCATGCGTTGTACTAACACGCGTTGTAACGTCATACATTCCGTATTTAGTAGGCCCTTGAAGAATAAAACATCTATGTTGAGCCAAAAAGGAGATGAGGGTCAGTTGAGTTGAAACATCTAAGCCACATGTCGTATTATCATTATACAGAAGGGTAGTTACGCTTGTTAAATGACCTTTAATATGGGTGGGATATACAAGCTAAGGATCAGGTCGTGACAAATCTGGTTCCTCACAATTTAATGAAGTCCAAGAGAAATGGCTGTATGCCATAGCCGGCCTCAATGAGCCGAAAATGTGTTAAAAAGCATCTCTAGTAGATTCCTTTCAGAATGGACTGACGGGAGGAATGCTTGCAATAAGTCTAACCAATGACAATCGCTCGGGAACTATCCTCATGGGAAGAGTCCAGCCCGAACTGCCAAGCCAGGTCCTCCCTGGACAGGAAACAAGCATCCTGGGACCGGTTTCGGGGCATTACCCCTCAAAAGCCAGGCTGGACTGTCCCCATGAGGAACATGGTCAAGATGGATTTGCATATGGCAGGGTTCAAACTGGGGTGGCTTGGTGAGCAAAAGAGCAATGGATTGATTAAACCCAGATCTATGTGACTGGGGTGAATATTTGCATTGTTCAGCATTCTGTCCATCATCTGTTCCTTTTGATTTTGTCGCCTTAAGTGGGAAGGGTATGCCCAGATGTGGGTCCGTGCTCATTGCGCCACCGGATTCAAGACAGCCTGGCTGATGAGAGGTGATGCCTTAAAACTGGTCCCAGGATGCATGTTTCTGGTTTAGGGAGGACCTGGCTTGGCAGTTCGGCTGATTTTCATATGGCTGGGTTCAAACTGGGGTGGCGTGGTGAGCAAAAGAACGATGGATTAAACCCAGATCTTTTTGACTGGGGTGAATGTTTGCATGGTTCAGCATTACATCCATCATTTGTTCATTTTCCTTTTAGAAAGTTGACATTTTCTTGTCCTAACCATTTGATGTTTGTAACCTGTCTCCTGAGTCACATTACTAGGTGTATTTGACAGTTGGTCTTTGTGTATTGCTCCCAGACAGTGAGACAAAGGGGTAATAGGTGTTGGCAGGATGGGCCATCTCTGGCTTGATAGGGTGAGGAGCTGTCACTTTTATTTTACTTCACAAAGCGTCTGCCTGAGTACACTCACAAAGGGTTTGACACTAGTCTTTTGTGTCCCCAGACAAGCTGGGGCCAAGACAGAGAGGGAAGACATTCCCAGCACCTCTGGAGGGGGGAACCTCCAGAACCTTCTCCTACTTCAAAGCTAGCACGAGGTGTAAATATTGAACCCTCAGACTCAACTCTTCAGTACACCTCTTGACCTGTGGAAAACTCAAGACTGCTGGGCTGCTGTACAAGGAGGACTGTTACTCTGTTGCTCTGCTGCTTGAGTGAGGACTGGATCTGCATCTTGACTCCAGGACCACCAGAATGACTATAAGAGCTAGTTTGCTGGCCTCCTGATCAGAGCCTTAGGGACTGAAAAGATTCCAACGTCCTTGAACCCTGCATCTAGACTCTGTCTGCTGTGAGTCCTACCCCCTAAGTGGTACCACTCAATTCCTGGAACGTTGGTTGTGGGCCTTAAGGTGCTCTGACAGCCCAGCTTAGGTCCTTTGAGAAAAACTGATGCAACTCCTTACAGCTGTTTCAGAACCACTGCTGTGTAAAACATCCGTTATGCAGGACCTCATATCGTAGCCCCAGCTCTTGGAACAACCTCTGCACAACGTACCCGCAACGTAGGCCTTCGCATTGCAAGCCCCTCTATGAAGATATCCTCTATGACGACACAGGACTTTGCATAGCAGCCCAGCAGCTTCCTTTGAACCGCTGCTGCGCGACACATCCTCGATACGGGTCTGGCAATGCCCCGCAAAACAGGATTTAAAGTACTTTGTTCAGTGGGCCTAACTTGGTCCCTGTATTCGGCCTGTGCTCCACCGTGGTTGGACTGACCATGTGACCTTGTTTCGGTCCAGCATGACCAGATAACCACGGTTTGTGCTTCTAGACACTATTTTTACTTCAATCTTTAAAATTGCATATCTCTGTTTCTACGGATTGGATTTTTGTTGTTTTGATCTCAAATATTGTATGAAATGTAACTCTATTTTTCATGTGCATGATGCCAGTTACAGGTTTGTTTTAACTTGCTTTAGATTAGACATCTTCCATCATTTAGTAAGCTTCCCCAGTGTAAATGATTGATCTGAAACTTTCATTAAATATCTCTGTGATAACACTTACCATATCGTCTTTTTTTGCAAATTTTACAAGGATCTGAGGAAGAGTTTAATATTACTTATATTGAGAGAGTTAACATTTGCACAAAGTCACCCAGCTTATTTGTTTCTGCAAACCTTGTAATACGTCATGTTACTTATGGGCAGTGATTCGGCTTAGGGAATCCTTGTTTACCCAAAATGTTCCTGCTATTTTAAGATGAATTTATGCACTGTGCACTACTTGCACAGTTGATCACAATGAAACATTTGTTTTTGTTTTTTTAACGTATTTATGCATGTTTGATTGTAACTTGTTAATGATATTGTATCATGTTTTGTATGCTTTTAGTATTTTAACACAAAAAAATCGAATAAAGCTTATTTTGACTTTGACCAAATAGGTGTGAAGTTTCTTTTGTGTTGTGTTTTCACTTTATTTCTGTTTGAAGTGCTGAATAAATACTTTACAGTTTGCCTCTAAGTTAAGCCTGACTGCTCTGTGCCCAGCTACCAGAGGGTTGAACACAGGTCAAATTGGGGTTCGCATATATTTCACCCTGACAGAGATTGTGATTGCTGCTTGAGTAGGGTTTCACCCCCTCAACCAGTAACCCAATTTCCTACACTAGGAAAATCATTTATGGTCCTGTTTCAGCTTAAATGTGTTTGCTATCTCATTATTGTTTCAATTGTTTCAAGGATTTCTTAGATAACCTGAATGAGAATTTAGCTATTTCATATTGCCCGGTTTTTCCTCATAAAGAATGATGTGGTCTCAGTAGTTTTCTCATGAAATGCAAGATACTAGAGGAATTGCTAATCTTTCATCTAATGTACAGAGTATCATTAATGGACTATTGACGGATGGGAGGCATCTTGGCAAGGGCTACTGTCCTTCGAAAATGGGCAGCTGAGTTTACATCCTTTCTTTGCCCTCTCTCCCTGTATAATCACTGAGGCAGCGGACTCTCTTCCCTGCCTGATGGATGCTTCAGTTTCTGTGGGGGCTGAAGCAGTTTTAAGAGTTTCTACAATAGCTGAAAAAGAAGTCCACATCAGACTGAAATGGGGGTTGTTAACTTATTTATTGTTCTCACTTGTAAAGACTCCTAAAAGTCGGAACATGGTTCTCATTTTTCTTGTAAAGGGTTTATGATTCAGTCAACTTTGGTCTCATTGGATAGTGGTGCAATGTTATTTCTCATTATGGTACCTTGTTTTTTTTCTGATAGCATCCTTCCCTATTAATACCCTGTTGGTTATGGCGTGCTAGGATTAGTCTGCATCTCGGTCCTTTGTGGTTCACCATATCATGCTGCACTGCTATCCTTTCAGTTGCATTTGCAGGGTTGTTTCAATGAAGGTCAGCACCCATCCAAGGCCATTCAGGTTTCCTTTTTTCCCTTTCTGTTAGCAGCAATTAGCATTTAAATTGGGATTAACATGGATCCTGATGCTAGTTTAGAGTCACTCGACTACAATGAATTGTCTGGCCAATCAGAATGAGTGGAATTATCTTCTGTTTGAAGACGCTTTACAAGCTTTACTCACATTTTTAAAGGCCAGATCGCAGTGGTGTCCACTGGATGGATTGCATCATAATATATGAGAGATTATTCTGGCATAGATCAAACAGTTGGAAAGAACTATTCTCTTCAGAAAAGTTCCTGTTGTCAGTTTTGTTATTTACAAAGAAGAGGGTTATTTCACTATTTGGTTCTCTTCATGGTGGGATTATGAACAATTAAGGCACATTAGCATAAGTTAGTTTATTCTTTTTCTAGGATATTTCAAGGTTGTTCCAAATCTTGAGGATTTCTGTAATTGACTCCACTTTCTACAGGATTGAATTTTTGGCAGACACACCTAAACTCAAATGCCTTTGTTTTAGTCTGATTTTTCTTCTACAGGGGGGCTTGACATTTCACACACTCTCCTGAGATATGCCTTACCTCATTTACTTCAAATACTTGCCCCAGGGTAATAGGGATATTAAGATCACTCCTAGATGATTCACACTTTAGAGAAGCATACGATCACCCTTGAACTTCCTTCCTTGCCGTAAGGGTGTGTATGTATTAATACTACAGTTCTTGACAGGTGTTTTCAAGCTTAGTCTATCTGCGACAAAACTTTGATTGCAATGAGGCTTCTTCAAGGATTAAGATGATTTAAAATATTTTTGTCTCATAAGAATTTGTTGCCTTGAGGCAACTTTTCTTCTTATAGTGGCTCTTGGTGACAATTACAAGCCATAGGGGATTCTCTCTATCCATAGGGGATTCTCTCTAGCAAACTACAAGGACATTCTTTTTCTTTAGTGTATTAGTTCTAGTTCCTTGATCGTTATCATCCATATATACTTTTGGTGAGATAATTGTTTAGAGCATGCATCCATGCTTTAGGATATTTACTAGTAAGATGAAGTAGAGTTAGGTTCAGCGTTGAGTCCCTTTATTAACTCTTCCATTCTTATTGTTGGAAGGCTGTCCTTTCTTTGTGTTTACCGATGCTCTAAATTTGCTCCTTTGGAAGGTGTTTTGAGTTGGCAGGCTGCCTAAGTAGTTGGTGTTGATTCAGTCATCTCTTTGGACAGTTAAGCCAGTTAGCGAGAGTGCCCTAGATAACAAGCATTGGGGAAGCCAATAGATCTCACCTACCATTGACAGTTGTTAGTCGAAAGTTCAGCCTTGTCAGTGCTTGTTGCTGAACAGCATTGGGATGAAAAGTTGCTGGCCTCAGCGGTACAATTAGTTAAATTCATGCCTGCACATTTATTTTTACTTTTAATTTACCTACCCAAGATGGCGGTATTCTACCTCAGAGCAGCCATGGTGCAGGTAAGAGCAGTGGGGCAATATGGGGAGAATTCGACAGATAAGAACAAGGGAAAATTAATTATTTATTTAATTTTCCCTCGTTGTCGTATGTCGAAATCCCCCTTCCCCCACCCAGCCCAACCACTCTCACCTGTACGGCCCGCGGCTGCCTAGAGTGGTAAATTATAAAATCAAAAGTGTGTTAAAGCACATTATAAAGGCGCCCCTCCCCACCCGGTAGTAAACTGTTGCTGCCAGGCCTCCTAGAAAAAAATGGACCGGGATGTGGGGCCAGCAACGGAATGATGCTGAGTGACACGGAGGCACATTGAACAGGGATGGACAAGGAGCATGGTATGTGGGGAAAACGGAAAAAATAAGAGGAAAAAAAGCTGATCGACATGTGGAGGGCTGGGGGAAGCAGCAGATGAACTGTGGCAGAAGCAACTGGAAAAGCTCTGAATCTCAGTAAGAGGGGATGTGAAGAGAAATAAAGCACAGGGGGAGAGAGAAAAAATAACGTCTGCACTCTATTAGAGCGCTGCACACCAAAGAAAAAAGTAGTTCCCTAAATGGAACAACACCAGTCATCCTGTCACGAGGATGGTAAAGAAGCTATGCTCCAGGTAAGGGACAAATCCAAGATATGGAAAGCAAGTCATCAAATAAGCAGCGACTTTAGCTCTTTCAACAACAGACGGATGAGGCCTAAAAAAATAATTTAAAAAACATACTAACACAGTATTGTAGCTTCCTGGCACTGTAAATAACCCAGCCAACTCCCGACACCGAAAGCTTGAGCCAGGCTTGAACCAGAAGCCTGGATCTGGCTCAGCTCAAAGTCCTGTTGGAACCTCGAGCCCATAAGGAGCCGAGCTTTCATGTGGCTTCTACCGGCCTGCCACCTTCACTTTACCCAGGATAGTGCCTTACAGTCAGAGCTGCAGCCAGTGGGACCAGGTTTAAGTCTCAATGTCGGCTGTATATTCTGTGCAAATCACTAATCTCCCAGTGCTTATGAACAATGCATGTGGCCAGGTGTAATGTAACTGGTGCCCATGTAACGTGCTCCAATGCCTTTGGATTTGCGATATGTTTTTACAAAAATGCACTAAGAGGTATAAACAAAGCCTTTTAAGGAAAGACAAAGAGATACCCATTTACTGGCTCACCTTAAGCACTGCCCATTTAGGGACTGACTCGTTCAAAGCAACACCAGGAAACCTGATTAAATCGCAGCGTCCCTGCTTACATTTTGTGATATTAGGCAAACATTTTATTTAACCAAAACTTTTTTTCTTCATTATCTCGCATGAAAGCACTTTCATATATGCGAGTTCAGAATTCCAGATGAACAACACTATACCTTTCCAGTGGAGGGCTATAATGTGCCCTATTAATGTCCAAGCTTCTACAAGTTAAAGAAATACACTTTTGTGACTTTAAAAAGACTAACGTATTTTACGTGGGGTTTGTTGTAAGAGTTCAGGGCTCGGCTCGTGCACGAGCTGTAAGAAGGTCCGAGCCAGGCGCTTGACTCGGTTTCTGGCTCGGCTTTCCTAGTTGGTTTGTTGGCGCGCCCATCTATACTTATGGGGCTAATTTGAGCTATTTCAGAAGGATGAAAGACTCCGTCGAGTATGTAGACCGTCAAATCTGTGACGTACAGGTTTCTGCTGAAGAAATCTATGTGAAACCCACGTCACCTGGAGGTTGTACATGGTCAGCCGTGGTTTGGCAATGCTTAGAACGGCGCGTTTCCCCAATTGCTGTAGGGGTGCTGCCTTGTCTGTTCCCATATGCGCATCGCCCTTTCCCCTACAATACGTGCTCGAGCAACATATGCAAACTGTTTGAAATGAAATCAACCCACTGGCATTGTTCGCTTTCTAAAGTGTCTTTTCCTGCTGAAAGGCAGAATGCTTGTGGGTTTGAAGGAGACTGTCAGTCTTTCTCCCCTGACCAGGGGAGAGCGAGGGGGCTCCCACGGCTTCCCTTTCAATCTCCTCTCAACCTTTGCTTGGAGGCTGAATAATAGGAAGTGGAGCTGCCACCAACACTTCCTCCCCCACGGCCTTTGACCTGGCCATTCCCTCCAAGATCCTCCTGGCATATGGATGCCACTGCAACGGCTGCCCTCTGCCTCAGGCGGGGACTGCAGTCCTCGATGGGAGACTGGCCCAGCACATACAAGCCAGCAGCATTTTAAAAGATTTAGTCAGCAGGCTTTAGCTTTAATCCAAGCCCTCTTTTGTCAGCAGAATAAGGCAGAGTAAATTCACTGGATTTGACATGTTCTCTTACGCATATCGCTGATTATATAAAATGCCGTAGACTTGAATTTTTATAGATTTATTGTAGGAGTTTATGCATAACTAAACCGTCCCTTGGCACTTGCAGGATGAGCTACTACAGTTTAGTATCTTTCGACACGCGTCGTGCAGCAGTGGCAGCTATAGGAAGTTTAGCAGTGAGACCTCTTCGAGTCTGGGGTCATCCTTGGTTGGTACTGTCATTCACCAACGGTGTTGTCAAGTAATCGGGAACTCCCTATGCGCTGTGGAGGATATAGGACGTTTAGCAGTGAGACCTCTTCGAGTGCTGAGTCATCCTTGGTTGGCACTGTCATTCACCAATGAGGCTCTCACGTAATTGGGAACTCGCTATACGCTGTGGCGGATATAGGACGTTCAGCAGTGAGACCTCTCTGTGTGCTGAGTCATCCTCGGTTGTTTCTGTTATTCCCCACAGGGGTTCTCAAGTAATCTAGAACTCCATGCACACTGTGGGGGATATAGGAAGTTTAGCAGTGAGACATCTTCAAGTGCTGAGTCATCCTTGGTTGGTCTGTCATTCACCAATGGGGCTGTCAAGTAAATGGGAACTCCCTACGCGCTGTGGCGGATATAGAAAGTTTTGCAGTGAGACCTCTTCGACAAGTCCTGAGTCATCCTTGGTTGGTACTGCCATTCACCACTGGGGTTCTCAAGTAATCTAGACCTTCCTTGGTATACTTGACCCTGCGTGAGCCTGACTTTAGACTTTACCACAAATATGACGGATATCCAGGATGCCTATTGAAAGCTACAGTGCTCCTGTAATAAAGTGGACAGGATATTCAACACTTTCATTGCTCCCTGCTACTGGATGTCGGTTAGCACCCACATTTGGCCCACTGGGGGGCATCAAATCTTTGGAACCAGTATTTTAGATGGCTAGAGACCTGAGATTTATGATTAGGGGTATTTTCCGTCTTTAACTAGTGATCTCATTAGAATGTAAGGGCAAGAAAGAAGGCTAAAATGGTTCTGGAATCAAGACAACCAGCCTTGACACCAGCTTCCACAAAGTCTGGGAATGGGGCAGAGAGGGCCTTGCCAATGCAAGCTCAATTCTCCCATGGTCCTGTACTGTTACTTGCATGTCCTCAGCCCTCGTGATGCAAGGAGAGCTTCAGTTCAGTCCAGGTCAGCAGGGCTGCAAGCTTCTGATGGTGCACTGCACTGACTAGTGGAGCAGTTTGAAATCAAAAGGCTTTAACTGTGGCAATGTATTACCACTTACAACGCAAGAATTAAAATGTCACCTAATTTTACAGGCATGATGTAACAAGAAGCTCATTCAAGTGAAGCAATACTTAAACAATTAAATGTATTTGCTGCCAACAAAGTGAACCTGTAGAAATTGTAAAATCTTAGACATCCTCAAGCCATGCCACCGCACCACCACCGCGTATCGGGGGATCACTTGCGGCTCCTGCAAGAGGAAGTTTCGGCCCTCTTGGCCAAGGGGGCCATCGAGTGCGTTCCTGGGCCAGAAGTAGGACGTGGTTGCAACTCCCACTACTTTCTAGTACCCAAGAAGGGCAAAAGGGGCCTACGCCCTATCTTGGATCTGAGGAACGTCAACGGCTTCCTCCGGAAGGAGAAGTTCAAAATGCTGACTCTGGCTCAGGTCTTAGCTGCCCTAGACCCAGGAGACTGGATGGTAGCGTTGGACTTGCATGACGCGTATTTCCACATCCCGGTCCTGCCGGCCCATCGGCGTTACCTGCGGTTCACGGTAGGCCACGAGCACTTTCAGTTTACCGTGCTCCCCTTCGGCCTTACCAGCGCCCCACGGGTGTTCACAAAGGTGATGGCGGTGGTCGCAGCTCATCTGCGCAGATTGGGGGTCTCAGTCTTCCCCTACCTCGACGACTGGTTGTTGAAGGCGGGCTCGCCCCAGACAGTCGTCAGCCACCTCCAGACTACGGCGGATCTCCTGCACCAGCTGGGGTTCTCCATCAATGTGCTGAAGTCACACCTGTGTCCCTCTCAGAAGCTCCTTTTCATCGGAGCGGTTCTCGACTCGGCGCAGTTTCGGGTTTACCCGCCCGAACAGCGGGTTCGGGATATACAGGCTCTGATTCCAATCTTCCGGCCTTTATCCCGGGTTTCGGTCAGGTTGACGCTGCGGCTTCTGGCCTCCTGCATCCTTCTGGTGCATCACGCTCGCTGGCGGATGCGGGCTCTGCAGTGGGACCTGAAGTTTCAGTAGGCCCAGCATCAGGGCAACCTGTCCGACCATGTCCTGATCTCGGAGGGCACAGCGAGACAGCTGCAGTGGTGGCTCACGGACCGCGATTGGGTCAACGGCAGATCCCTCTCCCTTCCCCAACCGGAGCACGTAGTTGTGACGGACGCGTCCCTCCAGGGCTGGGGAGGCCACATGGGAGAGGCGGAGATCAGAGGCCTCTGGTCTCCGGCGGAGTCCCGGCTCCATATCAACCTTTTGGAGCTGCGGGCGATTCGTCTTGCACTGAAGGCATTCCTCCCGTCTGTCCGAGGGAGTGTAGTGCAGGTGTTCACGGACAACACCACCGCCATGTGGTACTGCAACAAACAGGGCGGGGTGGGGTCGTGGACCCTCTGCCAGGAGGCTCTGCGCCTCTGGCAATGGCTGGAACATCAGGGCGTGACTCTGATGGTTCAACACCTGGCTGGTTCTCTGAACACCAGGGCGGACAAACTCAGCCGCCGGTGCATGATGGATCACGAATGGCGTCTGAACTCGGACGTGGCGCAAGGTCTCTTTCAGCAGTGGGGAGAGCCTTGGTTCGATCTATTCGCCACCGAAGAGAACGCGCAATGTCATCAGTTCTGCGCGCTGGAATTTCCAAGGCGGCACTCGCTCGGAGATGCTTTTCGTCGCGAGTGGAGTTGCGGTCTGTTGTACGCCTTTCCGCCTATACCACTTCTGCCCAGAGTGCTGAAGAACATCAAGCGCGACCGGGCACAAATCATCCTTGTGGCTCCGGACTGGGCACGAAGGTACTGGTATCCCAAGCTACTCAGTATGTCAGTCGATCCCCCGGTTCGTCTGCCTCTTCAGGAGGACCTTCTGTCGCAGCAGCAGGGGACGGTCCTCCACCCGAACCTGCGCAGTCTCCACCTCCATGCTTGGAGATTGAGCGGCGACAGTTGAGGCCATTCGACTTGCCTCCTGAAGTCTGTAACATCATTCTGGCAGCCAGGCGTCCCTCCACAAAGTCGGTATACGCCTGCAGGTGGAATAGATTTGTGGCATGGTGAGCAAAGGCTGTGGATCCCCTTAATGCCCCTCTTTCTGAGGTTCTCCACTTTCTTCTTTCTCTTGCCCGGCAGGGCTCTGCTCTGGGCACTATCAAGGGCTATCTTTCAGCTCTTTCAGCCTTTCTGAGGCTGCCTGATCAACCTTCTTTGTTCAAGTCCCCTATCGTTCATCGATTCCTGAAGGGCATCACTCATACGTTCCCTCCTGTTCCCTTCGTGATGCCTCAGTGGGACTTGAACCTGGTTCTTTACATTTCTGATGTGTGCTCCCTTTGAGCCACTTCACAACTGTCCTCTTCGCCTTCTCTCTTTGAAGACTGCCTTCCTGGTAGCCATCATCTCTGCCAGGAGAGTGAGTGAGCTCCAGGCTCTATCTTGTAAGCCTCCTTTCCTTTCAGTCCATCCGGACAAGGTTGTGTTACGAACGAGGCCCTCCTTCCTACCCAAGGTAGTCACGGCCTTCCACATTGGGCAATCCATCACTTTGCCCACCTTCTTTCCGCTTCCGCACCCCTCGAGAGAGGAAGAGAGGCTCCACCGTCTGGACCCAAAACGTGCGCTCTCATTTTATTTGAATCGCACACAGCAGTTCCGGGTGGATGATCAACTCTTTGTTGGATACGCTGGCGCTAAGAAAGGGAAAGCGGTGCACAAGCGGACCATCTCCCGGTGGATCATCTTGTGCATCCAGGCGTGTTACTCCTTGGCTAAGAAGGAACCCCCTCTTGGGCTGAGGGCTCATTCCACTTGAGCTACAGCCACTACAACTGCCTTGGGCCGAGGTGTGCCCTTGCGGGACATTTGCCAGGCGGCTACGTGGGCTTCGCTGCACACGTTTGCGTGACATTATTGCCTGGACAGTCAAGTCCGGAGGGAAGGCTACTTTGGCCGTTCCGTCCTCCAGGACTTTCTGGTGTGATTATTGGTTCGCAGACCCACCACCACGGGGTTGGTATTGCTGGGGTATCTATTCAAAGGTAAGGAATCTATCACTAACGTGTCTCTTTCAGATGCACAAGTTACTACTTGTGTAACGATATATCTGTAAGAGACATTAGTTAGTGATAGATTCCTTACCGACCCACCCATCCTCCCCGTTCTGCGAACCGATATCTAGGGTTAAGGTCATCCCCTTTCAGGGCCCTAGTTTCATGGCACCAGTGTTGGTTTTTGGCATGGCTCTGCGCTTCTGGCGCGGAAAAGCTGTGTCTAAGAACTGACGTCAGCACGCGGAGGCGGCGTCTAAGTACTCCGACGACGTCATCACGGCGCCCACGACGCCGACGACTGACGCGGAGCCGCAGACAACGCCTACCGACGCGCAAGGGTACTGCTACGCAAAAGTTTCCGGATCCAGTCTGATGCCTGGGGATAGTCTAAGGTAAGGAATCTATCACTAACTAATGTCTCTTACAGATATATCGTTACACAAGTAGTAACTTGTGCATCCTTGAAATACCGGACTTCTTGATCCTGGTTTCTGTCATTACCAGCTGGGTTCCAACACTATCGAAATAGGCTTACTAAAGATAAGAGATCACATCCATGACAGGTTTAAGAAAGCCTGTTCGTTATGGAGTTGTTTACAGTCCTCACTACCTGGAATGTAACCAACGTCCGTTATAATATACAAAAGAATATGACAAACTCTGCAGGAAAAATGCTGAGATATTCCAAAGGCATGATCAAAGAAAACAGTAGCACAATACTTGGCGTCTAATTAGAGAGAAGTTTCTAAGTACCCAAAGTCTATCTTATTGTCTAGTGCTCTGAGACGTGGTTTCTTAATTATCATTATGGTTTGATGATGGCAATAGTTTTATTTGAAAGGAATGAATTGACCTAAGCGTCAAGTGGTTTAATGAAGGGGAAAACCAATGACGTCCTAGTAATGACCAATTGGGGGTGTGGGGAGAGTGAGTGCTAAATAATGCTATTAGAAGACTATGGTGACTGCAACCGGGAGGGAAGATAGTAGGTAGATAACAAATTAAAGGATAGCAGACATTTAAGAATTACAACGTATTGCTAAATGTAATGTTATGTTACTTTTAACAAGGATACTCCCTAAATTGAGAGTAAGCCAGCAAGTGGAAGACGTAGAGAAGGGTTACACTGGGAGCGGAATAAATAAGGCGACCTGGATTTGGTTTTCCATGACCTGGTAAGATGTCTGTATAAGGACTTGCTGTATGGCTGGCAGGAGGAAGGAACATTGTTATATTCTCGTTTGGCCAAAATGTCTCCGATTACATCAGAGTAACTTAAGAAAGAATAACACGAAGTACATGCAACATGATGAAACTCAGTTATGTACTGGTGGGAAGTCAGTACCAATAGATGCCGGGATCCTCCCAGAGCTGTTCCTCCAAAATAAAAAGATTACTTACCTGGCCTGAAAGTTCACAGACTGTCAGCTTCCGGAACTATGACCAACCAGAAACTACCTTTCATTTCTCTAGTGAAGCAGCCAGTCTTCTTACAGCAGAAGCTTCCAGAGCATCAGCCAGTGAGGTGCCTTCGGAATCAAAGTCACAAAGCAACTATAGACAGCCAAGGCTTTCCCTTTTATAGGGATGCTAAAAATATTTTCAAAAGCCGTGCCTTGGCACAGGGCATTTACACCGTGCTCGCTCAGACACTAAACTTGCTTTATAGCACAACAGTGTCTTAATGAGCATGCTCATAATAGTATAAAGAAAAGGGGGAGCCATAGTCTTTTTTCATCCTCCAACGAGGGCCATGTACACCTCACACCGGCAGTAATCAACAAGGTCTTTAAAGTCTGTCTACACGGGCAGACCCATGTATTCATCTCTCCCCCTTGGCATGTTAACTCTCCTCCGCCATCTGCTAAACATGTGTGCAGGCAGACCTAGCTTTCCAGCACACTACACTTTCTTGCTGACTAAGGTGTTCACTTAGATTGGAGCAGAACTCTTCCGCCCAATTTAGAGGTGGGGTAACTGTCGAATGTCTGCTAGTGAAGCCTCAGCCGATTGATGGCTGTCAGTTACTGGGAGTAGCCAATCTGCAACTGGGAAAGCCCAGGTAATTGGGGCATATTTTCCCTACCTATGTTTGTCCATCAAGGCCTAGCTGACCCAAGCATGGAAAATAACCAATGGCCTTGACACAAAGACAGCACTCCCTGCATGCCAGCGTCACTGACTTTATTTCTTGGAAACAACCACCTGCTTTGGAGGTTTGTCTCTTAGAAGCAAAAGAAAAATGCCAAGTGGCCCACTATAACATGGCAACGCGCTTGGCATTCATTTTGGACTAAAGTGCTGCCAGCGTATTGATAGAAGCACTTTCATTTGAAGTGCTCCATCGCTGAAATGTACAACTCTTGATAGAGCAGCAGTCTGCACAGGCTTGGCCAACCTAGATAGCACCTCTGTCACCCTGGCAGCCTAGGTGTACCTCCAGCCAGGGTTTAAATAGCCCCTGCTGTGATACTTTTCCTGGACAGCGTAGGGGCAACTGCCTATTATGTATACTTCCAGCCCTTTCTACCTGGGAAGTTGCTGTGAATCGTAAAGGGCAATCTTATGTTGGAGTTGTAGTTGAAAAGGAATTACATTTATTTTCTCAAACAGAATTGTCAATGTCTCCTGTTTAAATCTTAGAAGTGCAGGTGTATTACATATCCAATAGTCAGGCTGTCAGCGTCAAAATCATTAAAAATGTAGTGCAAAATAAAAAAAGCAAGCACTGGCAAAGCCAATAGATTGGGTGTTGGCTGCCAGCCTTTTGGCTTTGTCGATTATCTGGGGTTTTTGTAAAACTTGATTGCTGAATGAGGTGCCTGGCCATCAAAAATACATACTTTAAAAAATATTAAAAGCAAAAATATGTTTTGGTCACAAACACCACACAATACCACAGTAGTCCGTAGCAGTGTAGGGAACTACTTTGTGGGTGGATGTGCACCTTATGAAACATCAGAATACCATAACTCCCAGTAAAGGTATTCAGTGGCTGAAGTGGGCTGTCCCACTGCCCAATCCTGTATGTCAGTGGTTCTGAACCTGTGGTCCACTAATCCTACTCAGGTGGGATGCGCGTGCTTACAATATTAAATAATATTAACACATTAATGAAGTGTATATGAAAAAAGAAGAAAATATATGAAACTGAACATTTTATAACTTTCTGTAAACGGGAAGGAATTTGAAATTGAAGGCCAAAAATTAAGTTAGCATTATCAGATGGAATTGTGGGAGCAGTGGAAGTGCATCAGAAGGAATATAGTATGGACGATGAGTGGGCTGAACTGAATTTAGGAAAGTTCCATCCTTCCTATTAAAATTAAAGAATGTGTGTGTATATATATATATATATTCGTAGCAAACGTCCCTTAGGGGAGGAGCGGCTTTCAGCTGGTGCCGGCAACGAGACAAGGACTCCGCTCGTTGATATTTTGTAGCAATTCACAAAAGACGCCACACTCTTCTCGGGTGATTTAAACAAGGTTTATTTTCAGCTCCAAATCTCTTCCTTCACCTACAGGTTTCGAACTTAACAGTTCTTGATCACGGTAGTAACAAGTCCCTTTTTAGTTTCACTTATTTAAACTCAAACCACCACTATAGCTATTATGATGCATTGTGGGTTGGGTAGTTTAAACTTAGCTTGATTTTTAAACTTTTCTTGTTCTTGTTTAAATCACCCGAGAAGAGTGCGGCGTCTTTTGTGAATTGATCAAGCTCCGCCTGCGGAGCGAAACACGTCAAGGAGAGCACTTGCTCTGTTTATGCTGCTAATAAATCTTCACTGCAACACGACTTATGGTGTGATGGCGTTTCCTTAATATATATATATCTTTATTTGTGAATTTAAAAAAAAGTATTTCATAGTTAGTGTATTTATTTGATGAATGCTAAGTTGTTTCTCTACTCTTTGTGTTCAAATCATTGAAAATGCTATGGCTGGGGTCCTCAGCTCCCAGTAATGAATCAGTGGGGGTTCTCTAGATTCCAATGATGATTCAGTAGGGGTACCCGTGTTCCAATAATGATTAAGTGGGGGTCAGCACAAGTCAGAAGGTTGAGAACCACTGCTGTATGTTATAAGCAGGGGAATTGGAATTATGCAATTGTGCAGCCGCAGAGTTCTCATAATTATAGATTTGCCGCATTTGCCACACAATCCATTACCTACAGCATAATCTGCCGATTTTAATTTAAAAAATGATTTGTAGCTCAAACAGTTCAAAATGTACTGAAAACGTAGCAACATGTGTTGCAGCACAGTGGAAGGCCCTATGCAAAAGTTACCTGGTCACCTTTCTGTTCCTAATTGATATATTTGGGAGATAAACTAGTACTAATGAGATGAAACCTCTACCCAGACACTGTTAACAAGTGTAACAAGCATTTACAATGCAATGGTTTTGCCTTTGGAAAAGTTAGAGCTATTGGCATTGTAAATGACAAAATTTGTATTTATGTGTTGGTTTTGAAAACAGATAAATAAATGGCATTGTCATTTACATTGCCATTAGCTTAATCTCTCGCAAAAGTGCGCGGTAAGTAACAGCCAACTCGCGTGTCTAGTATTTACCATGAATAGTACGAAAGATACCGTGAGTCTACCAAATAAAACAGGCTGTGGGAAAGAGAGCAGCCAGTGATGTGTACAGAGGCTGTGGGAAATGCACTGTCCAACATGCGAGCTGTGGATCTACCACAGGGTGTGATTCTGATACCAGCATAGCTATGTCTAGCATGAGGCGCGGGGAAAATACAGCAGCCAGCGTTTTTGTCTAACATAATATACTGTGGGAAGGAAACCTACCAACGCGTGGACTAGCACGCAACACGGGGTGCAGGAAGAACAGCAGCCTGGGTCATGTGTGTGTAAGATGTAACTCAGGTGGAGGGAACGAAATCAAACAGCACAGACAGGGTGTTTGAAAGACTCCGGCCAACCAGTGGGTCTAACATGCAAACCATGCTGTGTGAAAGAGCACAGCCAATACTGTGTAACACAAGAAGTGTGAAAACATTGGCCACCCTGTGGGTCTAAAATGCAACAGAGGCTGTTGGAAAGAGACCAGCCAATAAGGTGGAACACAGGGTGTGAGAAAGACATCGGCCAACAAGGTGGGTCTAACATGCAATACAAGATGTGGGAAAGAGCGCAGCCAATATTGTGTAACACAGGAAGTATGAAAAACATTGGCCACCCCGTGGGTCTAAAATGCAACACAGGCTGTGGGAAAGAGCTCAGCCAATGATGTGTAATACATGGTGAGGGAAGACAATGGTCAACCAGTGGGTCTAAAATGCAGCACAGGCTGTGGGTATGCGTACATCCAATGATGTATAACACTGGGTGTGAGAGACACCGGCCAACAAGTTGGGTCTAAATGCAACACATGCTGTGGGTATGCACGCAGCCAACAATGTATAACACAGGGTGTGGGAAAGAGCACAGCCAATAATGTATAACACAGGGTGTGGAAAAGACATTGGCCAACCTGTGGGTCTAAAATGCAACACAGACTCTGGGTATGCGCGCAGCCAGTAATGTATAACACAAGGTGTGGGAAAGATATCGGCCAACCTGTGGGTCTAAACTGCAACACAGGCTGTGGGTATGTGCACATCCAATGATGTATAACACAGGGTGTGAGAAAGACATCGACCAACCTGTGGGTCTAAAATGCAACACAAGCTGTGGGAAAGAGTGCAGCCAATAAGGTGCAATACAGGGAGTAGGATAGAAATTGGCCAACCTGTGCGTCTATAATGCAACACAGGCTGTGGGTATGTGGTAGCCAATAATGTATAGCACAGGATTTGGGAAAGACACTGGCCAATATTTTGGGTCTAAAATGCAACACAAGCTGTAGGAAAGAGCACAGCCAATAATGTGTAACACAGGGTGTGGGAAAGACACCTGCCAATATGTGGGTCTAACATGCAACACAGGCTGTGGGAAAGAGCGAAGCCAATAATGTGTAACACAGGGTGTGGGAAATCAGGGGGCGGTTAACTTATCGCAGAGAGCGGCAATTTTTCAGTCATACACTTTGGGTCAATATCTAACAGGTAAATGGAAGGACAAAAGCTGACCTGTCTGTACCTTTAAAGTGCAACAGGAGGCGTTTGTAAGATGCCCGCCCAGCCTTTGAGTCCTACACCCAAACTGAGACCAAGAACCCACAACGCAGCCTGTTGGGCTGTCGGCAGCCCGGCCGATGGGTTTAAGATGTAACACAGAAAATGGGCTGCAATATCGACTGTGGGAAGACGACAGCCTAGCTCATGGGTCGAAAATACAATCCCTACTAGAAGGATACCAGCCTACTGATCTAGCAGCAGACCATGCGTGTCCAACATGTAAAAGTGGCAAATATTATAGTCCAATCACTGAGCAGGAAAGATGCCAGCCAACATGAGGGTGGAAAACAGCAGGGAGATCGGAGGAACGGGTACCATGAAACCATCCTATGGCGTGAAAAAATGTCCTTCCATCCCAGAGAACTGAGCCCAGCATAAAATAAAAAATAACAGCCAGACCTAGACAACGCCAGCTAAATCTTATAAAGAAAACACAGCAATGCTGCGTCAGGATATTTATCTATATCACATGATTTATGCACAGAGTGCAGCCCTGCCACTAGCCAATGAGGCATGGGGGGAATATTCCATATCTAGGCTGTTACAGGGAGCAATATGCCGCCCTACCCATTACCACACATTAGAAGGGGTGAAGGGGGAGGGGGGGCAGCTTGCCCATCTTTAGGGGGGTCTGAATGAAGCTACAGTTCATGATTCGTGTTTCTCACTCTAAGCTGCTCAAAACAAAGAGCTGGCTACTCTGGGCTGGCCACTGTCCTGGTTCCCTGCTTTTCTTCTCGCAGGCTAGTGCCGCTGTAGCCCAGTCGCCCAATAGGATCAGTGTCTTGGCAGCTGTGTGCCCGGGGCGCAGTCGCCGGTCTAGGCTCAGTTGTGCCTGGGGCGCAGTCACCCGTCTAGGCTCAGTTGTGCCGGGGGCATGGTCGCCCGTCTAGGCTCAGTTGTGCCGGGGACATGGTCGCCCGTCCAGGCTCAGTTGTGCCATGGGCGCAGTCACCCGTCTAGGCTCATTTGTGCCCGGGGCACGGTCACCTGTCTAGGCTCCGCCGTGGCCCGTCTAGGCTCAGTTGTGCCCGGGGCACTGCCGCACGCACACGCTTGGTGCCCGCACACCACTGAGCCAGGGGGTGCGTCACCCGTGTGACCTCGTATGCGCCGGGGCAAGGCATGGGAGCGCAGCGTCCCACCTGGGCTCTGTGGCTGTCGCCGTTCACAGGCGGAGGCGCCTGGCCAGCTCCTCCGCGCAGTCTTTGTTAACTTGAAAGTCCAGCGTCCACTCCTCGGACAGTCATGGTCGGCCGGGGGCGCACAGCTTTCATCCGAAAGTCTGATCACAACAGCAGTCCAGGGGGAGAGGTCTGAGCCCCACACAGACACATGCTCTGTCCTGAGGGGCCCAGCTGCAATCCGCTTTGAGATCTTCAAAGCCTCGGGCGCGATCAAATGGCAAAGCCCCAAGACAGGAGACACAACACGCACCCCCCACCTCCGACCCCCACACCCCCAGCTCCTCCTAACACAAGGTCCTACCTTCGCCCATCCAACCCCTCCTCCACAGTCCCTTCACTCACCTACTCATCCTACCAAGTAATGAACACAGAGCACGTCTAACCCCACTCACGATCCTATTTCGCATGAATGAACAACTCGAGCCTCGAATTTTACTCACGCGCCCCTTCTGAACACACAGCCCATACTCGCCCCCTTTCTCTTTAAGAAACTGACAAAACACTGCCCGCTTACACACCAGTCTCTGCTGTTCTCTTAGTCACATGCTCCCCAAACCCCAATTCCATCCACCCTCCTTCACCACCTAATTACTTTGCCCTCATTCTACCATCGACCATTAATTAATTTCCTCGGGCTACAATACAGGTACTCCTACCCTAAAAACCCCAACACACTGACCCACAAATGTCATCTTACAGTACCTCTCCACCCAGCCCCCCTTCCCCTTTGCAAACACTGATGCAACTTCCACCTCTGCTGACAGGCGAGGGTCCAAGCCAGGTCCAGCGCTGACCGTGCAAGGACGAATGCCACTCTGTCCAGGAGTACTCAAGCGCCCTGGGCAGCACCGTCCTGCACAAGTTCCCCGCAGCAGTCCGCGGGCAGACAGGCAGCGCAATCCCTGGGCTCCGCTCGCACACACGGTCCGCTTACCTCATATAGAAGGGCACCTTTTATCAATCCGTTTTACTCTGGGGATGCAGCGGTTCCCACCAAAATAATCTTCCACAGTGTATGCAGCATACGGGTCAAAAGCGGATTCTGAGAAAACTTTCAAAAACGTGGTGTCGAATTGCGATCCGGTGACTGCAACCTACCCCTGCAAAACACACGTTGAAAATGACCAAAACATGCCGTCCCAAAAAAAATAAAAACATCCGCCCACTGCCAGAATGACGTTTACAAAGGGGCGGAGAGCAAAAAAAATCACCGGAACGCCCACGAATCTGCTCCGGCAATGACGGACAGATCTCTCTTCCAATGGCTAACCTCCATTTATGGAGCTAGCCAATGGAAGAGCAGGCGGGACAAAGCCCCTGTACTGTTCTAACAAAAGTTTTCGCCTGCGCGAACGCTGCTGCGCAGCGGACTCCAGGCGAAACCGAATGACAAAATAATTAAGTAATACTGTCACAAAATGTGGCGCATTACGCATAATTTGCCTTATCTTTCCGCCTAATTTACTCAACCCTGCTGCATAATTTGTCTCTCCCCTGCCGCATAATACCAATAGTCCTTGTTATAGAGTGGAGCAAAGAGAAGTCTCAATGACACAACTACAAACTAATGGGTAAAGTGGGCTAGTTGAAACCCCAGAAGTATAATATACATATAATTGAAATAAAAATCAGAAAGATCACGTTTAATACAAGACCTAAAAACTCAATCCAAAGTGGTAAAAGGCTTTCCGTTTTTTTCTAGAATGCTTCCTAGGCTCTTCCTCCTTTAAAGTTAAGTAGGCTCTCCTTTTCCTCAAAGCTTGAACAGCCAACAAGTTAGGCCGTTTCCCTGGGATTTCCTGTAGGGAAGAGAACCAATTCAAAGAAAATATCATTTTCCAGACTATATCCGCAACCCATTGTGTCCTACTCTATTCCCTTTTCCAACTCATGCAAACTACTTGTTTGCAGTGAAGATGAGGGAAGGTTAAAGAAAGATCCCGGACTCCAGCTAATGTCCCCCTCACTGAATAGCACGAGTCATTATCTAGGGAGGATAAGCCCTACTGTTGTCAATCCCCCTGGAGGTGGTCCCCTATTGTATGGTGTCATAATAAGCTCCATCTTTCTCCCATGTCCCTTCTTGCAATTGCTCTAGAGCGTTTCCCCTTCCATCAGCTCGCAGACATGGAACATGGTGTCCTCCCTCCATGGAGTGCATGAAAGCGTGACCAGAAGGAAAAACAGCGTTCTGTGTGCAACAGGTCTGAGATCCTGCACACAACAGGTAGGTGAGCAGAAGGAAGACAAAACAGTTTCAGTAAATAGTACCTTATGACTAGTAGTAAAGCCCTCAGAATGGTGGCCTTCTAACCCTCCTTATGGAGTCACCCACCAATTGTGGAGGCCCACAGGAATCTGTGGTAGTTCACACTATAGGTGATTCCCAGAACGCACAGGCATTGGTTACCTCTGAGGCATTCAGGGTTTAATTCCCTTGTTCACATTAGTTCTCATGATTTTTTCCATAACTAACATGGTAACACTTCCTACTGTTTATAGTTAACACTTCTGTCTACATTCTTTACCTATTTTCCGTTATTAGTTATTTTCTCCAAAATGATGTGCTTTATGTACGACAATAGAAAAGGATGAAATATTTCTTATTTTTTTCTTCTGGCTTGTTGGGGTTTAGTGATGTATGGTACCTGGCGTTTTTGTTAAATGTAACCATCCAAAAACGTTTGTTAAAACTTTTTGGGGGATTCTGCCGTCAATCCTCGTATATGGTATCGTCAAATGTGACACATAACTTAGCTCGTGATTCCTTCGTGTCCAGTATGGAGGCTTCAACTAGAACAGAATTTTACTATTCACATACAAAGAAGTAACTCACTTTGCATAGCAACCACCCTTTTTCCCCAAAATGTTATATAGCGTGAACTTGACCCGAAGGTATCCGGTATCATAGCGCTTTACATTAGTACCAGTTATGTTACACAAGGACACATTCATTTTTGTTAAGCATGGGGAGATTAAGTGATTTTCCCAGAATCACAGGATGTTAAGCGTCATTGTCGAGACTCAAACCGGTTCCCTAGATTTGAGATTGACCACCCTAGCCCTGTTAGGCCACATCCTCTCCACAAACTCATTCCCTCCTCCCACGAGTCCGACTTTATCAGGTCAACTATTTATAGGACCTTCTTGTCACTTCTGGTTAACAAAACTTAAAATGCAAAGGAACAGGTGATCTGTTCATTCAGAAAATGAATAAGCAAGAAAGGCACCTTTACATTTGGTTTTTATCTAGACACATTTGCTGTCTGTCCAAGGACAGAGGTCAAATGTCAGTTTATCTTACTAATTGCTGCTGATCTTATCCTGGAGAATAGTGTTTACTTTTCCTTTTTTTATTACAGTTAGATGTTTTTGTCAAGGGATCTATCTGACAACCATTGTAAAACCGAAGGCTGTAAAATGTCCGTTTATTTCCCCCAAAACACAACATTAAAACAGCTTCTAAAAGCATAGTACACATTTTTCAAAATATATCAGGAATTGCGAAAACACATTTTTTGTAATTCAGAAATGTAATGCAAACAGATATAAATAGGAGCAAAACAAATCAGAACACTTTACTTGGTGACATGCAAATGAAAAATATTTGCAGAAAATCGATTTCTAAACTTTGTACCATATATAGTTTTATCAGTAGGAATTTTTTGTCAGTAAGAAATTTTAGTCTATTAAATCAAATAAAGGTGTTTTTTGTACTGTAGATTTGCCGGATCTCATCCTTTGAAACTAGTTTATGGGTCAAAAGTATAATAATTCTGATGAGAAGATTAATTGTCACTAGACCTGCAGGTCTATTAAGATTTTTATGATTTTTCGAGATCTGCTGGAGTATCTTTCTATATTAAACCCTAGTTGACTTTGATGGCATATAAAGGTTTGCAGACAAAGACTGTATTAAGAATGCAAACTGAAATGCCAAATAGCCAATACTCAACGTATGAATCATTTCCTTAAAAGTCTATCCTGTGTGCGCATAAGGTCCAACTTATATATAAAACCCCAGCACGTCCTGAGATACCTCTCCATGTATGGTTTTTCAAGCGTTTTTCTTACTGAAATCTACCTTCTTGTCGATGGAAGCTGCTGGAGACATCAAGGGGCATATTAGCAAGAACCTTGTTAAAATTATCGCCGTTTTAGCGGCAGGAAACTGCAGCTAAAACGGGGATAATGGGCTTGCTAATAGGGGTTATAGAATTCCAATAGAAGCCCAGGTTAGATGTGCAGGACATCTAACCTGGGCTTCTATTGGAATTCTTTAACACATATTAGCAAGCCCATTATTGCCGTTTTAGCGGCAGTTTCCTGCCTCTAAAACGGCGATAATTTGAACGAGGTTCTTGCTAATATGCCCCCTAGAGTGGAAAGAACTTGGGGGCATATTAGGCAGAACCTCGTTAAAATTATCGCTGTTTTAAAACTGCTATAATGGGCTTGCTAAAATGCGTTATAGAATTCCAATGGATGCCCAGGTTAGATGTCCTGCACATCTTACCCGGGCTTCTATGGGAATTCTATAACGCATATTAGCAAGCCCATTATCGCCGTTTTAGCAGCAGTTTCCTGCCGCTAAAACTGAGATAATTTTAACGAGGTTCTTGCTAATATGCCCCTTGGGTGGGTGGAAAGTTGTTATTTATGCAAGACTGGTCCGTGTTGAATTCTCCCATCTGGAGTAAGCCAAATATAAAATCTGTGCTTTCTATTAGGAATCTATTTTAAACACACACTTTGCAACAAACACTGGGTCATGGTATTCCTGGATATATGGTTATTGGTTTACTGGCGCTATATAAAATACTAGCAGCCCGCCCCAGCGTTCCCTGGGGCAGAAGGGGGCTGGGGGCAGCATTCCAGGGTTGCGTGCACCTTACCTCAGCGCTTGCTCCCAGTCGCGCAAACCCAGGCCCCCGCTCCAGTCCGCCTCACTTCACCGCCCCCACTACTCTCACTTAATGTCTGCACCCTCCAATCCGCCTCACTTCACCGCCCCCCACTACACCAAGCCAGTCCATACGCCCCGCTGCAGTCCGCTATCCCGCTCCATTCCGCCACACTTACCGCTCCTCCCCGCATACTTCACCGCTCCTCCCCGCGTTTCACATACCTCATGGCGCTGCAGTCTTGCTACGTTCTCCGCTCCTCCATGCGCTGTTGTCCTCCATTCCGCTCCAGTCAGCCTTACTTCACCGCTCTTCCCCGCGGTTCACGTACCTCATTCCCTCCAGTCTCGCTAAGTTTTCCGCTCCTCCTCGCGCTGTTGTCCGCTCCTCCTCGCGTTCCGGTCCTCCGATGATGTCAGCACGCACATTGGTAGAACACACGGCCGCCGCTACTTCTTAGGGACTACTTTTTTTTATTGTTTATTTTTTAAATAACGTTTATTTTTATTTTTTTATAGCCTATGTCCATCTACTGGACCCCCCTTTTCAATGCTGTATTGGGTGTTGCGATTGGTGGTGTACTTTTCGAGTTTACCTGGCTCAAAAGACACAGTTCTCTCTTTATAATAGTAGTATAGATATAAGCTAGTAAGGATAGGAGCCTAAACCTATTTTTAAGGCAGTGCGGACAGGGGTATTAACCCCTTCCATGCTGGGCCGTTTCCGCCGCTGTGCGGTAAACAAAAGAACAGGGCGGGGCCGTGACGAACCCCAGCCGTCATCAGCACACGAGCGCCGCAGAGCGTGACGGCTGGGGTTCGTCACCAGCATGGAAGGGGTTAATAAATAGTTACTTTGGATGTTTAACAAGCATTGGCAAATCCATGGAGTCATTCTTTCACTTTATGAAGAGTTCTGCAGAACAGTGCTGCGAGTGCCTGGTGTGAAGCCTCTGCCAGGACTTTAAAAGCTGTTTCTGCTGCTCAGAGTTGCACTGGCTGCATGTATAGTAAGGAACTTCTTAACAATATTACCAAAACCATGATGTCAAGTCAATGCCACAGGGCAACGATCCAAAAAAAAGCTTGGCCCGGTTTTGTATTCAGATGTTACAAGTGAGACCGGCATTTCTCCTTAGGGAGGGCGCTGCTGATCAGAATGGCAATTTGAGATGAAATAGACGATTATGTCCATAGATTTCAGGCTTGCATAATGTTAGGGAAAGGCTTTTGACTACTAATACAACATCTACTCGGACCTAAAATGATGGTGAACCTGGCAAAATATTATTGTGACCTACAAGGGGCCTGGACCCTGGAGTGAGGTAGGCTGCTATTTAATCACTGTACATTTATTGGTGTTGCATTAATCAATAAAATAAATAACCTCAGCTACCCACCACTGTTCTGCGTCATTATCATCTAAGCAGCACCCTGCCTGCTTCATTGCCTAGAATGAGATAACAGAAGCAGCGTGGGAGCAGCATAAAGGGGAGCTCTTGTGATTTCCGGGACTCTATAAAGACATCTTCTACCAAGCTGCAAGCACCATAGGTTGGGTGAATTACAGGCACCCACAAAGGCTGTATACCCACCTAGTGCCGTGCGTACTGTATGGACGATGGAGGGCAACTTAATAACCAGCACCAGTGGGCTCTGGTTGTTTGAACTGTCAGTCCAAAGGGTCTTGTCATGTGGAAGAACCCTTGACCTTGCAGGATATTCTTGCTCCCTTTGGGTGGACAGCTCTTGTTTTGTTATCTGGATTTATATAGTGCATTACTGCCCTGAGGCGTCTAAGTGCTGGATAGGTACTACTATACAAATAATTATCCTTTCTCCAAAATTATTTACTACAAGTATTTCATGTACACCTATTTAGCTATAAATAATTTCCCCAGGAGGTTACCACTCACTTACGTTCCCTTGTCCCACTCACTCGGCTGTATTCTAAAATAAGTAAACCATAGTTGTTATTTGGATCTGGGTCTCATGTTAAAATTCATATATTATCTAAAAAGGACTACAAACCCTCCGGGACGCTGATGTAGTTCAGACCATCACAATTAACAATTAGGAAAAGAGCAGTGTAAACCTACCATTTTCACAACCATGAAAACTGGCCTCCATTCAGCGCGAAGAAAGACTAAAGACTAAAGAGTACAGCTTTGAAAATGCATGCGAGGTATCCAAGAGAACGATTCATGTTGTATGCAGTAAATCTAAAGCAAATGCGACACGTGGATATGGTCACTTGGCGAACTGTTGAACGTTTAGGGGAAATTACAGACCCCATTTCCTCGGTTGTGGAAAATAGTTTACTGTGTGTTTTTTTTTTTTCTACCAAAATCTTAAAGTGTATGCTTATTCTCACTTTCTCTCAACTTACATAGACATTTTTGTCACTGTCATTGCCGATTTGCAAGTAAATCTTATCACGCACACTAAGTTTGTCATCTGATCTCTGTTTATTTGCAGGTCGCACTTCCAACCGAGTGCGACGTGGGATTCATCCTACAGCAGGTAGGATTGCTGTGAATGCACTTTTACCGGTAATGTTCGTGTTCAAGCAAATGTTATCTTAATGGTTCTTCTGTGCAAGGTGTGAGGTTTGCTCTGCCACTGCAGTTCACGTCTTTTGTTTTTTAACACAAAACAAGCAAAACATGTACATTCCTGAACACACATTTCCTGCGGCTTGGGGAAGGGTTTGCAAATTTCTTTTGATTTATATGCATGTATTGTAATCTAGTAAATAACTTAGGGAAATAATGCTGTCATATTTACAATTAATGAGTAAATCATCCTAACAAGGGAGAGGCATAACAGCATGATTCTACCTCATGATGATATATGAATCCGATACATTTTTTTATGTTCTTACAGTGATCATTTGCTTTAAATATGGAGCTCGTGCATATGTGCATGTAATGTCCGTCAAAAGGTTCAGACAATCATTGGGCTACTTAAAAACATCAGAGGAATACCTAACAGCGACTATGCACGCCCACATGGCCGGATCAGAAGGATACACATACAGTAGCCGCAGCATTTTAAGGGTACATTTTCAGGGCTCGAACATGATCTAAATTGAAATGGGATGACATAAGACGGATATACATACAAGGCTGTGACTTCTTGATACAAGTACACGGGGAGTGACATCAGAAGGATACTCCACAGCGCAGTGATATCACAATTCAAGTACATGGGATGTGACATCTCAAGGATACACTAAAGGTTTGTGACATCATGATACAGGTATAAAGGGAGTGACATTTGAAGCACACACCCACATGGCTGTGATTTCATGATACAAGTACAAGGGGAGCGACATTGGAAGGCTACACCCACACTGCTGTTACATCACGAAAAATGTACATGGGTTGTGACATCAAGGATACACCACTGATTTGTGATAACATGATACAAGTAGAAGGCGAGTGACATCACAAAGTTTTGCCTTTAAGGTGTATGGCATCATGATACAAACACCGGGGCTGACACCAGAAGGATACACCTGCAGGCCCTTGACTTTACGTTAAGACCCTACTGCTGAAACCTAGCTGCAAAACTCTGGAAAGCGATGAACCGGAACATGTGGTAGTGCTGAAGCTTGAAATCTGAAGTTAAAAAATCGAGACTAATAGGCATGCTGCAGATTTGGCACAGCACATGACGCTCTACTTTCTACAGCTGAATCGCAGATCCTGGTGAGGCATTTGAGATCGAAGCAGTACAGGAGGGCCTTCGGCTGACTAGCTGTCTAAATGAATACTGATTGTGCAGAGCATGAACAAACGTAGGGCTTTGAGTGGGCCGAGTCTCAACGGGTCTGAGCACCTGTAGTTTTTTAAGGAGGCGCTTGAACACACAATAGAAGTGGTTGCTCTGGACATGGTACTCCAGAATATTGTAAATTAGCAAAATGTGTCTTGCAGGTCAACTTGGCTGCAATTAGATCTTAGGTGACAGAATGGAAGCGCCAGGTGGCATAACTACTAGTGAGCTTTAGATATCTGGAGTACGGAGAAAGGGAAAATAAATCTGCAGTGGATTTCCTGAATGAAGTTAGGGTGTAGGGGGAGAAGATGGAACTTATTGTGTAAGAGTGGCGATCCTAAACCGTGCCAACCAGAGGCCTTTCAAAATTCTTTACAATTGAGCGAGCACAGATAGTCCCGCTGCGCTGGGACGACCATCCAGACTATTGGAGGCACAACTATTAAACCATAGAGACAAGACTTGTTGCTGCATGGAGCAAGACAAAGCGCCATTACACAATAGATGATAGCAATGTGCAACTGTTTCCAGGCTATATGGTGGTAGGCCTTAAGTAAATGGTGCAAGTTCTAGATAAGGACATTACGCATTTTTTTAACGGATCCAAGAGAAGCATGAGACTAGGCTGAAAGGGTGGGCAGCAATGAATGGTATCACAAGAGGCAGACTGACCGCAAAGGCAGAGAATTAGACATCCAGCTTAGAAGAAGATAGGACCCACTAGATCAGATACACAAGCCGAGGGGCGCAGTGGTGACAGCAGTATGTGAACAGGGTTGGGGACCGAGCTCTGCAACTGTGTCTGACTACACCAGCAACGACAACGATGCAGAGAACGGAGACTCTGGCATGGCCCATGTTCCCATATACAAGCAGATATCTCGCCTTTAACCGCTCCTTTTGTCGTGAACAAAAAGGACAGTCGATTAGGTGAAGATTGTCTAGAGCCGAGTGGTGAAGCCAAAATAATCACTGGGATGCTGTAGTTACTTTTTATCCTGGGTAGGTGGAGTCCAGCAGAGGGGTTTTCAATTAGTAAAGTGGATTCCTTGTCGCTTCCCCCCTTCCCTACGCACCGTACGGGTCTGAAATCTGGGAGCTTGAAGTCTCCTATTATAGTTATTACTGTTTTACTGGGCCTTAGTTAATTATTTTCTGACCTGGGGATGGAAGTGTTATCCAGGTTACCTATTAAATAGACCTTATCTGCGCCACCACTAGATGTTCTCTAAACAGGACACAACATGGCTATCACAGAATAAACAATGCTACCTTGGAATGTAACCATTGTGGTCAGAGCTTGGGAAATGGCTATAAAATGGAGGGGGCAAACTTATGGCTCTTATTTGGGTCAGACCGAGTGTCCTGTTCATCCTGTTGTGACGAATTGGAGATGCCCTTGGTAGGTACATAGCGTTAGAGGCACGCCTAGATGGTAACCCTAATATTTAAGTTATTGTGACTAGTTACGCCCCAACAAAACCTTAACACGACTTTTTAGACAACCTAGCAGCACTGTTATCATATATCCACATGGTCTTGATATTAAATGGTGATTTGAACTATGTAGAAGACAAAGTAATGGATACATCTCGTCCCTTCCCAAGAGGGACCATCTCCCATAAGAATGCGGGACACTTTCACAGCTAGTGCCACCTCACAGATATAATAAATGGCGACAGGAGAAAAACCCATAGACCACATTGTGATCTGGGTATGTAAGCAAGAACCAACAACAATGTCTCAACTGGTGTCAATGAGAAAGGCAAATATACATGCATGTACAAGACATTACAAGAAGGAAAGAGGAAGACTCGTGGTAAGTTTTTCGAAAGTGCTCATGGCATCATGTATTTGAAATAACAATGTATACAAAACAGTTATATCAGCACTGTGGGCATAAATTCCAAAGGCAACCCAATAGGACTTGGTGACCTATTGTGCTCGTGACACACAAAAAAAGTGACAGCGCAAGTAACACGTGAGAGAAGAGCAAAAGGCGAAATATGACAAGGTGATAAAATATATGTACAAGAATATATGGTTCAGCAAGAATTCTTATTTACAGTGATTGGTCATAGTTTAAACATTTGTGTGAACCTTAGTTGAGTATGCGCCGCGAATTGCGCTGATAGATTGGTCGACGGCGTTTCAATCCTATTTATTCAGGATCATCTTCAGGACCGGGAGTGAGTGGGCTGTCTGACTTAGCTTCCAGAGGGCCAGATACATACCAGATTTTTTAGGATATCTCCACAAGATATATTTGCATGCAATTAATAAAAATGAAATCATTCACACAGATGGTGGGAATCCTGAAAATCTGGCATGGATCCATCCCACCCCAAAAAAAGACATTAATCACTTGTGGGACAGACCTTGTGTCAAGTTAGAAGAGTTCCCAAGTGGGTTTTGAGACACACCTAAGATGCATGTGTGTACTGAGCACTAACGACAAGGAGTGGTCAATCGCTGGCCTCATCTGCAGCTGTATGGATTTATTTCACATTTTATAAAGCACATCTCAACCAGAGAGGCGTCAGCATGCTGTACATCAGAACTTGGGGTCGCATGGCAACAGAATACAAATAACCCATCATGAAATCATTGTAAGCAAATTAACATAAAACGTTTCAACGCCAGTTTCTTAAAAATCGTGGTGGGACAGACTTCAGTGAGTAATATGCTAAAAGCTGGTTGTAAGCCACAAGGAGAAAAACAAGCCTTTGCAATGCAATAGGTCTCGCATATATGCAAGTTTAAGCTATTGGCATTGTAAATGACAGTGCATTTTATTTATATTTTAAAAACCAAAAGCTCAAACAAGCGTAAATGCAAGACCTATTGCATTGCAAATGGTAGGCATCACAGACAACAGGAGGTGAGGCGCAGGCACGGACAGCGGGCGGGCGGGGTTGGAGGGACAGGGAGGGAGGAGGCATGGACAACAGGAGGGAGGGCGGGAGTAAACATGGCACGACAACAGGAGGGAAGGGGGTAAAGAAGGCACCAAATCACATTGTGCCTGCAATAACAGAAACTGAATAAAGAAAATAGTGCTCACAGTCTAAAATACACGTACCGTGTAACAACAGAAGTAAAGGGGCCAGTCGCCATTGGAGGTGACAAATGAAGAGGAGGAGGTACTAAGGAGGTACTAACATGCCTATTTACAAATTAGAAGCCATCATTTAGGACAGACAGTGACACAAGCCAATGGCAAATATGGGTGGAGAGTGGGCGAGGCTTCTATTCGGTACTCCACCACAACAAGTCTCGCAGAGCAGTGCATGAATGCTGGCACTAGGCTTGACCTAAAAAAAAGAGAGAGAGAGGGAAGAAGGCTGAGGAAAGAAGAAAAGCAATTATGAACGAATGGAAAAGACGGAAGGGTATAGGCTCTGCAATGATGAGGTCAAGAGAGACACGAGGAAATGAAGGTGACTCCGCGAGTGAGAGACTAAGTAGAGGTTGCACAAGAAAACTGACCCGAGTTACAAAGTAAAAGAGTCATATAATGGAAGAGCCTGGAATGGAAAGAGCTCGAGGAACCGGAGAAGAAAGCATAAAAAGAGAGAAAGAGATTAAGAAGTGGAGATGTGTGTCAGAGATTATTAGAGGGATTAAGTGAGCAAAAAAAGGGATACTGCAATAGAAAAGAGAGTTTAATTCTGAAGCGGAAAGTGCAAACGGCTCAGGTGGTTGTTTTTTGTGGTGCTGGTTCTGTGGGTTTAGTAGTAAACGTGTTGAATGTTTAGTTATAATATGATTAGCTTAAGCTAATGTACATGTAAAGTGAACTTGATATATTGTGGCTGATAGTTTATGAATACAAGGTGTTGCAGATCTGAATGTCCGTAATCTCCTTCTATAGTGGTAAAATGGTAAGAACCAAAAAAATGCTTTCATTTTTTTTACTTCTAGACACTACTACTAGTGTAACAATTTATTTTATCGCGTTGGAAGGATAATATGGTGTGAAGGGTGCATTAATCTTTTTTTAATTAGCATAGCAGTGAATCTGTGTTTTGGAGAATATGAACTCTAAGCTTTAATGCCACAGATCCCTGGGGGGTACTTCCTGTTTATAAACTAGGTGGAAAGTGGAGCAGGCCTGTCACTCTAATGCAATTATACTTCCTGCGAATGCCATCCTAGCCGTGTCTATGAAGGGCAGGTTGCATCAGGCCAGCCAGTGCTTGCACGCTTGTTTGGTAATTACATTTAATTAGAATAAAAGGTTACACACCCCGCCTTTTTTCTCATAAATCTGTCAAGATCACCAGAAGAGTACACAGCCGAAATAGAGAATGACCGCACACTGGACATCAATACAACGGACGGCCTAGGGACTGCCTATACCATGAGGCCAAAGTTCTCGTTTGCAAATGTCACCATTGATTGTGTTCCGGCCTTGTAATAATTACCCACCCAACTTTTTTCTCTGAGTGAACTTTGCTGTCTGAAGATTGTCACACAAACTAGACATTAGAAATAAATGAAACCTAAATGTGATTTCTATCAAGAAACTGGATGAAAATAGCACAAAAGCCAGAATAGGCCTCCTGTCCACCTTCACTGATATTCTGCCTTATTACACATCAAATACAACATAACATACCATCCGTTCTCCCACACTCTTGCACGTGCAGTGCTGCTGATGGGTGTGCACAAGTTTTTTTCCCTGCAACCACAGAAGTATATGTAAAACTTTACAAAATTTATAACGTTTAAGAGTGTATCACTTTCTCACATTTCCTTAACTGCATCGCTGCGGCGGCTTTTCCCGCTGTGTGCGGCAATTTTGAAAAAGCCGCGTTATATGACGAGCTCAGCTCGTCATCAGCATAGCAGCGCCATAGCTGATGACGAGTTGAGCTTGTCATCAGCAGCGAAGAGGTTAAATGTTATAACTTTTGCAATAAATTATGTTCTAAAAGGTAAACGTGCAGAGTAAAACATATTCATACATTGGCCACTGTGTACATATAACTCTACAAAAGATAAACTTGCAGAGAACCCGTTCACAGACTTTTCCCACCCGGGGATTAGTTGATTTAACTCAAAATCCTCTCTCAATGCAATGAAAGTTTTGTCGGAATCAGCTGAAAATCTTTGTATAGACAAATGTGAACATAAATCAGGGAATTCTGCAAACCTCATGAATTTCAAAAATTGGAGGCTAGAACTGGAAGAAAGAATTTTTTTACAAACCCCTGATCTCCACTTCACCTAGCACTTAAATTTGGTGTAACCGGAGCGGAATGGATGTCTTGAATGCTTGGTTCTAGTATGGTTAAGGATTCTAATTTTACATGCTAATGAGGGACCTCCTATCCAAAACAACATTGGTACAAGATTTGTGTAAGTGTAATTGATATTAGACTTACATCACACAAACATGCATAGTTTTGCTAATTCGTGTGCGCAGTCATTTATTATAAGTATTTATTTATTTATTTATGCAATTTATAAAGCGCGAACAAATGCCTGAGGGCGTATCTTTCACAGACTTAGCAAAGAAGGCTTGGAAATGTGGCTATGCAAGGTTGGGGTCTAACTGGCTCGTGGAAGAGTTTAACCCGAATGAAAAATGTAATATTAGTGATTAGTCATGAAGTTGCATTAAAGATTTAATGATCAGGCGTTGAAAGATATCTTGTTGCATGGTAGAATCAAAACTTCAAATCGATTCACTTTGGAGGCCCAACTCTTCACACTTTTAAATGGAAATTGAAAGTGTATATTAATTTGTGAGGAACTGAAGAATATTTGTGGGTTCTAATGGTTCAAAACCTCAAATTGATGAGACTTTAAACTCAAAATTAATTATGGAACAGAATTTTTTTTATGTATTGCACTTTAGAGGCATTTAGTTTTTTTTGTTTTTTTTTTTGGTGGGACTTTATATCGCGCAAACTAGACCTGAAGGTATCAGAGCGCTTTAGATGAGCACCAGTTACGTTACCGACGGACAGATTCATTTTTGTTAGGCACGGGAAAATTAAGAAATCGGAGAATGTTGAGCGTCACCGCTGAGACTCTAACCCAGTGCCCCAGCTCCGAGGCCGACAATCCTAGCAGTTACCCAACATCCGTTCATAGCTTTCATGCCCTAATAGAGGCCATTGTTGCTGGAGTTGTGAGTGTACAGCTTGGCCTACATGGTAAGTGTTAAATGTTGTCTATGAGTCTGTGGAGTAGTGCTTGAAACTTGTTGCTGCCCTTAGGTATAGGTGTGATGAGTGGAGAAAGTCGGTCTTATTGCTTTGTCTAGGCCTTGGATGCAATGGAACAGTGGATTTAAAGCTTCTTTATTAACCTGTTGGGGTGATCATATCTGAATGCAAACAAAGTCCATCATACAAAAAGTACCCCGTGCCACCTTCCTCTTTGATGTGTAGTCAGAGCAAAGTGGAGGATTTTTGGAACATAGCTTCCAAGCCTTAACAAACACATTATGTGACTTTGAATTCAGAGTCTGCCGGCATGATTCACGGGTGGCTTGGAGAGATGAGGGGCTGCGGGCGCGGGGTAGCGCAATGAAAAACAAAAAAATTACACACTTACCTTGCCGCCACGTCTCTGATCCTTGCTCCTGCTCTCCTCGTGGGACAGAAAGCCTGGCTCTCCTGACCAATCACAATGCTGCAATGCAGCATTGTGATTGGTAAGCACCCAAACTCTCCTGACCAATCACAACACTGCAATGCAGCATTGTGATTGGTTTTGAGCATCCTGTTTCGACGCTCAACCAGGTAATGGGGGCCTGGGCTTATTCTCCAAGCAGGCTGTGCAGCCTGCATGGAGAATGGGAAAAGTGTGTATGACTGGTTTGGGCAGCCCGAGAGGGCCGACCAAACAGTCATTGGCCACTTAGGAGTGGGCAAACCACTCCTCTGCTGCCCTGCTCCGTGAGCAGAGCAGTCCCGCCCATCCGCCCCCGCAAAGGAAGGAAACATAAAATGATAACCGCCACTGTTTGAATGTTGATTTTCACACGGTTCAAGTGTAAACAGAGCTTACTTCTTATTCTGGGCCCAATTTTCAAAGTTGTTTGTGCCCTTAAATTCAGCTGACATGCATAAAATATCTTCATGAATGACATTTACTAGCACAGAAATTCTGCCAGCAAGGTGGAATTGTTGCAATTACAGATTCAAAGTTGGGACTGTGTGGTAGGCATTCCTGGGCACTCCTACCTGGAAAGTAGATAAACACAAATTCAAATGTTTGTGCGATATTCCTTGCAGGTAATTTCCTGCCAAGAAAATATTTACAAATTTACTCCTATCAAGATACTGGAACATCCTCATATTATTTGGGTATACGGAGGAATGGGTTTTATGAAATGGAAAAACAAATCCTTCGATCTACCCTGGAAGGGGCATTAAAAAGTTTATATGTACACATGCATGTGCCACATTTCCTCTTGCACTATGGTCCACCATACATCTCAACAGACTCAATTCAGGCAAGACACTCGATTTTGAAATACATAAATGGCTTTATGTTTCCTGTCTCCTCCTACAATTGCCTCTAATTCAATATGTCAATGGAGAAAACACATTCACCCAATTTATTTTCTCAAAATCTCCCACTTTCCAATTTTAATAAGTTGGCATGTATGTTACACCTAGATGTATGTCCAGAATAGAAACATTTCTAGGAGTACTCATGTGATTGCTAACTACTTTAGAATGTTATAAAAGTCTGAAATTAGCATAACAGCCAGAGCTACGGACTTTGTAACTGGGGAACCAGGTTCGAATCTCTGCACCAGCTCAACAACCTGTGAAATTCTAGGCAGCTCATTTAATCTCACCATGCCTAAAAATCAAAAAATGAATGTGTTCTTGTATAATGTAACTTGTGCTCATATAAAGTGCTCCAATACCTTTGGTTCGAGCAAAAAAAAATGTAGAAGCCATCTACTTTTAGAGTTCGAAAAGCTTTATCTCTTATTCTTCTTAAATCAAGATTTCTCTGAGAAAAATTGTCTGTGGGCTTACGCGGCCCTCCTATTCAGACTGGAATCCTGCACCAACTCTGGCAGAAGAACTCTTGAAAATCCTCAAAGAATTAATCAACCCGTCAGCCGCTGCCAACACCATCCTCCCCTCACAGATCCTCTGCGACGACCTTTCAGACTTTTTTCCCACAACAAAATTCTCAAGATTAATTCCAACTTCGCACCCCAACCCACCATAGAGAACATCATCACACAATCACCCATCACCATCAGGAACTCACACCTCCTAATGAAATGGAGCACCCTCACCACAGATTACACCGCTAGAATCATGCAGACCATCCACTCAGGGTCCCGCTCAGACCCCTAAGTACCATGGTCACCTCCTCCATCTTCAGCGGAAACTGCCCAGACAGCTGGAAACATGCAGAGGTCACTGCACTGTCGAAGAAACTCTTGGCAAACCCAAAAAACCTCAGCAACTACAGGCCCCATCTCCCATCTACCCTTCCTGGCCAAAGTCATGGACAAAGAAATTAACGAGCAGCTCTCCACCTATCTTGAAAAGCACCACCTCCTGGACTCCACCCAGTCAGGGTCCCGCAGAAACCACAGCACAGAAAATGCCCACCTGGCAGCAACAGGTGACATCCAATCAATCATGGACAGAGGAGAAACCGCTGACTTTTCCTGCTCGACCTATCGGCGGCGTTCAACACCGCCTCCCACAGCACCCTCATTGCCCTAAGTTGGATGGCCTCCTTCCTCTCCAACACAACACAAGTCTGGCTCTCCACTTTCACCTGTGAACATAAGAAGCTTGTCTGCGGAGTCCCCGAGGGCACCTCTCTGTCCAACCCTGTTCAACGTTTACATGGCACCTCTCACCCACATCATAAGAACCCACCATATCAACATTCTTTCCTATGCTGATGACACTCAGCTCATCCTCTTCCTCACCAACACAACTTAATTTTATCCATATCCGACATGTCCAACTAGATGTGAGAGAACTGCCTCAAACTCAACACGGACAAAACTGAGATACTGATCTTTGGTACTAAGAACTCCACCTGGGACTTCTCCATGTGGCCACCCATCGTGGGTCCCACTCCCACAGACCACGCCAGAAACCTCTGCATCATCCTTCAAGACAAGCTATCGATGAACAATCAGGTCAACACCGCGATTGCATCCTGCTGCCACATCCTCAGATTGCTTAGCAAAATCTACAACTGGCTCTCCATGCACTCAAGACACACAGCCATCCAGGCCCTCATCGACTACGGCAACGCACTCTACATCGGTATCTCAACCAACTCACGCAAAGACTTCAAACCTTCCAGAATACCACCACCAGGCTCATTCACAACAACCGACTACAACTCTACCAACCCTCCAGACATCTACTATCCACCTCGCTCTCCCTCGTATGAATCCCAGGCAAAAGCAAGACAGGAGGATGCGCTTTCTCCTTCATCACCACCAAAAGCTGGAACAAACTCCCTCTACACAATAGGATCGCCACTCCACTCCTCGATTTACGCAATGCTGAAGACCGGCCATTTCAACTAGGAGCACCACCGGACCTTCGCTCCTGCTCCAGCATACCCTCACAGGCAGCTGCACTATACAAATCTACATAACAATGCCTATCCCATAACATACCAACAGACCCGATTCAGGCATGAGACTCCAGATTTCTGAAGCCAAAAATGGCCGCTGTTTCCCGCCAAAAATGGCCTCTCCTTTACTATAAGTGAATGGGAAAATCGCCATTGCCTGCTGTTTTTTCCCCTCCAAAATCTCCTATTTTCTTGTTCTAAAATGTTGGCATGTATGCAGGCTCCCCCTCAACTTTACTCAGAAGTATACGAATTCGCAGTCTTAAATTCGGAAAAGGAATACTGCCAATCACAATAATCCAACATCTGACGGCATTTTCGGCGCTCAACTCACCACAAGCAGATGGATGTCAGGCCAGCTCCCGAGACCCGCAGCACACAGGCCTCATCCCCTCCATTTTTGTTAGCGCGAGGACGGCGGCGTCTGCCAGGCTCGGGGGGGTTCAAAGGTCACCCGCTGCCGACGGCGACGTCTGTTCCATTAACCCGGAACAAACTCGGCGCCCTGCGGCTGCGAGCGCGTGCTCCAGCTCCGGCCTTTACGACGCCTCGGAGGCCTAGAAAAAGCATGGACATTTGAGGGGGAAAATAAACGTTGAATTAGAAGGAAAAAAAAGTTGAGATTCGGATGAGATTAGCGCGAGGCTCTCGCCTCACACATTGTGATGCCGCTCAAGCGCAGCTGTCAAAACGCTGTATGAAGAAAACCTCGCGCCGCCGGTAATTATGCGCATTTATTAACGGTGCATCCTTTCTGCCCCCACCAGGCTTTGTGAGGCGACTATCTGCACCAGAGTGCACGTATCTCGGCTTCAGGGTGACAGAACGCTCCCCCACGGGAGATCCCTCCCTGATAGCACAATATTAAAGGCGGGAGGCGTCGGTTCTCCCTTTTATTAAAAAAAAATAATGCAAAAAAAAAAACATCGGCTTCGAAAGGACGTCTTTTGTAATTTTCTCAAATAGCCATGAAAAGGCCATAGACTGAATGTGCTATGTAACGTTTTGTTCCATAGTCTCAGGCAGCGGTTGAAAAATATTATGAACTCAACCGGCCTCCCTCGTTTGCACAAATATCAGGTTTTAAAAGACGTCCTTTTAGGGTATAATGGAGACACTTAAGAGGTCGTGCCATTGAAGCGCCATTTCCGTTTTGATGTAACAAATGGGCATAATACGAGCAGATGATGGTTTCTGTGTCCTGGCAGTGCTAGTGCATGGAGTGATGTGCTGAGCGAGAGACTGCGCCAAGCTGGACTCTTGCCAGACCCGGATGGCATTAGTTTGGCGCCAGGATGCAAACACGGCACGTGGTGGAGCAAAAGCTTCCAACCTGTGAAATCCATGTCCTAATTTTTTCCAGTGATGAGATGCGCCAAGTCTTGCGCCAAGTCTTACACCACGTACAAAGTTTCCGCAAACCACGTTCCATTGTGTAACACCGTACACTAAAGCTTTCGTACTCTGCACCATTCTTTAAGAAACACTCTATTTCAGTCCTGTCCCACCTTCACACAAGCCAATAGGTGGTTGGGGGAAGGGGGGGGGGGGGATACGATTTGGGATTTGCACACTTGTTTGTCATTTGATAAAGGTTCGATTATGAACAAGGACCTTAATAAAGGAAGTGGTCAGGGGCTCGGTGTACATGTGAGTAGGCCTGCATACTTTCAATACCAGGATGTAAGCCATGCAAGGTGCACCAGCTAAATGCCCGTTGGTAGTATGTGCTCAAGACTGAATTGTGTATGTGACAGATTGCTGCTTTGTCAATAAAGTAAGCTGAAATATGGATATAGTGAGATGTTTTTCCAGCACATTAACACTGAAATGTATATAGAGCAATGATGCTTTGTAGGCACAGCCAAAATGTGCATGTTAAATGGTGATGATTGCTTGGTAAAGCTGAAATGTATATTTTAAAGGATGGTGCTTTGTTTACTTGTTGGAAATACGTATTTTAAAGAATGATGCTTTACTGAGATTACAGAAATGTGTAACGTGAGGGTGCGTTGATGACTTCACTGAAGTGTTGTATATCTTAAGTGATGGTGCTTTATTGACATTATTGAAATATGTATGTTAAGTGACGATGCTTTGTTAATGAAATCAAACTATGTATGTGATGATAAATTGTTTCAAAGGCCAAAAGATTCCTTGGCCTCGTCGGCACGGACGAAATATAGATGTGACATGATACTTGCTTCATGAACACAGTTGAAATATGTATGTGGTATGATGATGATTTCTCGACATAGCTCAATTTTTTTTATGATGCTTGACGACAGAGCCACAACGTTTACGTGAATTGAGGTTGCTTCATCAACCTCATCGCATTATGTATGTTGTATGATGAAGCTTTGTCAAACACACAAAATGCTTATGCTGTGTCTTGATGCTTTGTTAAAGTAACCGACTGCATTTATCAGCACAGCTCAAATTTGGACGTGGTATGATGCTGCTTGGCAACCACAGGCAAGATGTATTCATGATGAGACTACTTAGTCACCATGACCAAAATGTATATATTTGATAAAAGGTTGTTGCAAAAACTGGTCGGAAATATCTATGTGACCGGAGGCTGTCTTGTTAGCACGACTAAGATGTAAGATTTGGTATCGGAGCTAGAAATTCCACAGCATTCTTGTACATGGAAATGGATGTGGTACTTTTGGCAACAATACCCCAAAAATTATAAGCATGGAAGGTGCTGGAGGATCTTCACTTTAGAAAAAAATACTGCAACAAGAATGTGCCTGCCTGCCAGGCTAGTCTTGGCTGCCTTTGTATTCTAAGTCGTATGTTCCTACCTTCAGTGGTAGTGTGGGTTTGTTGTTGCTTTGCAGAGGTAATTCCCATTTGTCCATTTGGGAAAACTTGGGGATTTTTCTGCCATTTAAATGTAACTTATTGCACATGAACTCTACATTGCTTGTCAAGTTTCTCTGCCCCAATCACTTCCACCCCACAGAGCTTCCTCGTATTCCATAGTGCAGAGATCCGGAGGCAACTTGAAGCTGCTTCGAGATAAGGGGAGGCTCCCACCGTTCCTTTTCAAAGCAGGAAGGTCCATCATTAGTCCAGATTTTCAGGACGCCAACAGGAAAGAAGTTGACATACAATGAATGTTAATGGAAATCATTTTACAAGGTGTAATGATGAAAATCGGATATGGCATTATTAGACATCCCCACTCTAACGGCAGTCACCACTAGGCAGGCATAGTTGATTGGGTACAGTTAGATTGATAAATAAAAAAGGTAAATAAAAGAGCGTTGATACTGCATCAGTAATATTAAACAACGTGCAGAAGGTGAAAGTATTTTAAAAGGCTTTGTGTTTGTATGTATTAACTGTGAATGGATAAAAGGGTGTTTATGTTAATATTAATTTATATTGGTGTGAAAAAGTGAGCATCTTCGCTGAGCTTTTGCCAGTGCCCTAATCGCTGTTCTCTTGTATTCGCAAGGTGAGAAAAATTAGACTCCTGAGAAAACTACAGGACTGCACTTCTGAATATGGCTAATCATGTTGTAAGAATGTTGTAAGAATGTTATTGTCCATCACATCCAGAATCCGTTCATCTCATTTCTAACTACTGCATGGTTGCCTGAAATCGAACTGTCAACCGAAAGCGACCCACAGATGATAATGCCATAAATAAAATTGCCAAGCAGAAAACATTCTCTGCGATTTTGCCTGAAAATGTGAAGCAGCTGTGTATATAATACCGTCACGTTTTATGGATTCATTTTTTTACATTTTATATCTTTGAGGATAAGGAGATTGATTTGCTTGTACATTTATATGATGAGAATTGCACATTTGGTGCAGTCAGAGAGGAGCAGGTGCGGACGTCTTTTTTAGGCATTTATGCAATCACTTGCAGAAATACTAATGTTTAATCTGTGCCTTAGAAGAGCTTGATTTTAGCATACCAAATTCCAAGAGGGAAATTGTTTTAGCTAACCAGATTTCAGGGGGAGAATTGGTTCATCGTTAACATAGGCCTAAATTTATTGGTAATACACCTCGGTGCATTTTGCACTGCGGATTCATCAGTCTTTCTTAATCAACCACCTTTTAAACATACCATGAGTGATAAATGTTAAAATGCAAAAATGCCCTGCTCTCGTTCTCAATATAATAGTGCTGTTCTATAAGTTGGAAGTTGGTTGTACAATGATCTACCTTAACATGCCAAAAAAGGCTTGCTCTCTTCCTAGCCATGGGTCATTTTATATAGCGCTTTCATGCCTTTGTAAGACTTGTTTGAACCATATACCTTCAGGTCGAGTTTGCGCTATGCAAAACTCTAAAAAAATAAAATATAAAAAACATATATATTCAATAACATTCCTCTATGGGGCCAAAGGGAGACCAAAAACAAATGGAAGAAAATTATATTTTATAAAACCAACAAAGTCCCAAATCTCAAAACGATTTATAGAGATCAGAGTAAGGGAAATGGGTGGGGAAGAGAGTGTGTGAATAGGTACAATGAGATAGATAAGGCACTATTCATTAAACAGTCAGGTTCCAAATATACTACACTCAAGCGATTGGAAGGAATTTAAAGCTTACATGAAAGGGAAGATTTGATTGCATTTATAATTTCCAAAGTGAAAATGAGACTTTGGCCAAAGCAACATAAAAGGTGAAAAAGAGGAAAATATAACTAATGTAGGTCAAAAAACAACCTTCATGGGTGAGAATCTACTGAATTGTTCCATTTTTGTACCTGTTTGGGTTACTCACTCAGAATGTACAAATGTTTACCTGAAGGCTAAGTAAGCATGTTTCTCATTATAAATTGCAGGCATCTCTTACTTTGAGAACCAGGCCGGGGAGCTGTGGAAAACCTAATTATTGTTTACTGATTTTGTTGTCCCTGCCTCAAACTGAATTTTCGTTTGGCCCTTCAGTAATAGTCTTTTATTGCAGGGTTCAATTGTACTCATGTTGTGAGAACTCATAGAGGCTAGGACTCTCATACTTCTAGGGAGACTATCCTTGAAGGCCTGATTCCCAATACATATATGAGCCACAGACGTATGGCCCCTCTAACCTTATTGAGAACCAATGCAGATGCGAACAGTCATACCTTGTATGAGGCAAAAAGGCATCGTCCCCTATAGCTTGTGAGAGTGGTTCAGGCATGCTCTCACACTCCTTCTGAAAGACATACAGCCATGTTTCCTCAAAGCTTGTGGAGCTGTTGAGGTATGGTGGTCCTTCAGAGCTTGTGACGGCCACAAAGGTATGCTCACTTATCTTTTTGTGGGAGCTATAGATGCATGGTTCTTATACATGTGACAGATTCATGGTATATCATGCTTTGATGCCATAGATGTATGGTCCCTCATACAGTGTATGAGCCAAAAGAGGCATGTTGGCTCGAACCTTGCTGTTATAGAGGCATGGTTCCTGAAACGTGTGAGCAGAGCCTCATAGCTTATGAGACAATTAAAGGCACAGTCACTCATACTTCCAGCCATAGAATTATGGCTCCTCTTATATTGCATTAGCCTGTAGAAGCAAGAACCCTCGTACTTGGTGACTGTCATAAAAGCCATGGCTCCTTATACCATGAGGCCAATAGAGGCATGGTCTCTTGTGCTGTTTATGAACCTGGAACCAGACTGCACATAGTTTGTGTGAACCTTATAGACATGTGCCCACATGCATCAAGCACTTTTGCATTCGCAAACGGTGCGATTCCTTAAAATCGGCCGTTTGCGAATGCAAAAGTGCTTTTTCAGATGCATCATCATTTCTGAATGGAATTCGCTGATTTTGCGACTTTCCAGAATGCGAATGCATTTAAGGAATCGCAAATTTGCGATTCCTTAAATGCAATGCATCATTCAGAAATGAAATTGCGAGAACAAGGTTTGGAAGTGCAAATTACCACGAGGTTGAACCTCGTGGTAAATTGCGAAAAATGTTTAAAATGTACAAATTTACATTTTAAACGATGTCATGTTACAGACACACATGTCCTTAGGACATGTGTGTGTGAAACATCCATTTCAAATTACATTTCGGGGGTGCAGGGGCGGGTCCTTTGGACCCCCCCCTGCACCCATGAAATTTTCTAAGTGCCATTCGCAATTTCCATTGATTCCTATGGGCCTTTTGGCCCATAGGAATCAATGGGAATTGCGAATTCGCAATTTTGAACTCACAAAAATATTTGCGAGTCGGAAAAAATTGCGAATTTTACCGACTCGGAAATATTTTGCACTTTCCATGATGCATCCCGTTTTGCGAATCCATATTTGCGATTCGGTAAAATTCGCAAATTTGGAAACGCAAAACGGGAGTTTGATGCATGTGGGCATAGGTCCTTTGTAACTTTGTGTTAGCTATAAAGACCTGATTCTCTTATGTTGTGTATTCTATACAGCAAGAGACCCTCCTATCTTATTCCATCCTATGGTGAGCCAGTTGTACATCTCCCAAGCCCTTAAAGGCAAAAGCTTTCACACATTTTGCGTCCTCGGACAGACAGACAGACAGACAGACTGAGATTTCATAGAGACAGAACCTTATGCTTTGAAGGACCTCATGGAGAAAGGAACCTGATAGTGCATTTGAGCCATAGAATTATGGTTCTTCTTAATCTTTGTGCGCCCATAGAGGCATGGATCCTCATACCTTGTTTGTGCCATTTAGACAGTCCATCATAACTTGCGTGAGCTCATAACAGAAGGGCCTCTCCAACTTGTGATAATCAAAGAGGCATGATTCCTCATACCTTGAAGCTATAGAGGTATGCTTCCTCATAACTTCTGTGTGAGCGATAGGCACAGGAAGACTTACCTCTGATGATCCTTCAGAGCTAGAATCCATCGAACCTTTTGAGAGTCCATGCAGGTAGGTCTTCTGTGAACTCACAGAACAAGGAACCTCATGCTTTGCATGAAACACATAAAAGAGCAATGGTCTCCCCTACCGTTTGTGAGGTTATTTTATAGAGGGATATTCCTCATAGCTGTGAAGCCATAGAGGCACGGACCCTTACACATTCATGCCACGTAAATATGGTTACACATACATGCTAAGACAGCTCCAAGGACTGATGCATCCATTGTAGAGATCTCTGTGAAACCCAACCGTCACAGGTTTGAATCCTGGTGGGTCCACTCAGCCTTTCATTCTTTTGTGGTTGATACCAAGAATATCTTTCAGTTGATTAACAATTAACAACTTTTATCAGTGTCTAAAGACCAGATAAAAGATGGATTGTGCTGTATGACAGTGGAAATTAGTATTCTTTATGTATTGAGCCCATAGTTACATGGTCCTATATACCTGGTGTGAGCCATAGAGGCATATTCCCTTATCTTATGTAAGCCCAGAGAATCAGTACTCCACATAGATTGTGAGACCCATAGATGGATCGAGCCTCAACATTTGTAAGCAAAGGAGGTGTGGTCTCCCCCACCATTTGTGAGTGCATAGAGACATGCTGCCCCATATCTTATGTGAGCGCACAGAGGCATGGTTCCTTCATTCCGAGTGAGTACGTAGAGGCATGATGCCTCATATCTTATGTGAGCACATATAGGCATGGTTCATTCATTCTGTGTGAGTACATAGAGGCATGATGCCTCATATCTTATGTGAGGAGGAGGAGGAAGAGAGGAGTTAGGCCCAAGGGGGCGAGGCACAAGCAGGGCCGTATTATAACTTGTTAAAGAAGAATGTGCCTGTGCCTCACATTTTTTCAAAGCTAGATGTCTTTGCTAAATAGCTAAAACACATTGATTTTAGTTTCAACCGGTGTGTTTATTTTCACCTTTTTATAATCACTATTTTTTATTCTTAGTTATTTCATTCAATCTGAAAAAACACGTCTTTATCAGATTGAAAGAAATAACTAAGAATAAAAAATAGTGATAATAAAAAGGTGAAAATAAACACAGAGGCTTAGTTCATTCATTTCGTGTGAGTACATAGAATCATGCCTTATATCTTATGTGAGCGCACAGAGGCAAGGTTCGTTCATTCTGTGTGAGTCCGCAGAGGCATGATGCCTCATACCTATGTGAGCGTATAGAGGCATGATTCGTTCATTCCGTGTGAGTACATAGAGGCATGATGCCTCATATCTTATGTGAGCTCACAAAGGCATGTTTTGTTCATTCCGTGTGAGTCCGTAGAGGCATTATGCCTCATACCTTATGTGAGCGCACAGAGGCGTGGTTTGTTCATTCTGTGTGAGTACACAGAGGCATGATGCCTCATACCTATGTGAGCATACAGAGGCATGATTTGTTCATTCCGTGTGAGTATGTAGAGGCATGATGCCTCATATCTTATGTGGTTTTACAAAAGGGGGTGGTGATGAACAGAGTGTCTGAATTGAGCAGACCACTCTTACCCAGTCCAAAGATCAGGGCTTGATCCATCACCGTTATTTATCTCACTGCCCCATCCCAGCTCAGAACCTGGCTATATGCAAATCAGTCTGTCCCTGGCCCAGTGCATCATGGGAACAGGGCAGACTAAACTACCAAGCCAATTCTTTACCAGAAAGGAGACAAGCTACCGGGGACCGGTTTCTGGCATTTCAGCCTCTTCGGCCCGGCTTGCTTGAATCCTGATGGAGCAGTGAGAAAGGGACTCATGTCTGAGTATACCCTGCCACACCTATAGTGGCCAAAATCGATTTACAAAAGGGGGTGGTGATGAACAGAGTGTCTGAATTGAGCAGACCACTCTTACCCAGTCCAAAGATCAGGGCTTGATCCATCACCGTTATTTATCTCACTGCCCCATCCCAGCTCAGAACCTGGCTATATGCAAATCAGTCTGTCCCTGGCCCAGTGCATCATGGGAACAGGGCAGACTAAACTACCAAGCCAATTCTTTACCAGAAAGGAGACAAGCTACCGGGGACCGGTTTCTGGCATTTCAGCCTCTTCGGCCCGGCTTGCTTGAATCCTGATGGAGCAGTGAGAAAGGGACTCATGTCTGAGTATACCCTGCCACACCTATAGTGGCCAAAATCGATTTACAAAAGGGGGTGGTGATGAACAGAGTGTCTGAATTGAGCAGACCACTCTTACCCAGTCCAAAGATCAGGGCTTGATCCATCACCGTTATTTATCTCACTGTTTATTTTCACCTTTTTATAATCACTATTTTTTATTCTTAGTTATTTCATTCAATCTGAAAAAACACGTCTTTATCAGATTGAAAGAAATAACTAAGAATAAAAAATAGTGATAATAAAAAGGTGAAAATAAACACAGAGGCTTAGTTCATTCATTTCGTGTGAGTACATAGAATCATGCCTTATATCTTATGTGAGCGCACAGAGGCAAGGTTCGTTCATTCTGTGTGAGTCCGCAGAGGCATGATGCCTCATACCTATGTGAGCGTATAGAGGCATGATTCGTTCATTCCGTGTGAGTACATAGAGGCATGATGCCTCATATCTTATGTGAGCTCACAAAGGCATGTTTTGTTCATTCCGTGTTGTTAAAAGGGGTTCCAAAGACAACCGGTAACCAAAGACCCCTTTATGTTGCCCGGCGGTATCGCCTCTATGACCCACCAATATTAATCAATGAAGAAGCAGGCGCTGGAGACTGGAAGGCGGGAAACGAGGATTTTTATTCTCTCCGGAGGAGAACACATCAATTCAGACAGCAAGTATCGTCACGAGGTGCTCTAACCACATCTCTGAGGCCTGGCCTCTTATACTGGATTTTACGACCTTTATTACACATAACACATTCTCGCAATACTTTAGTACTAGAAAGAACATCCTCGGAATCTCCCCTTCAGACCCGTTCCCACATACATTTACAGTCGGATTCCCCACCCCGGTCACAACAGGTGATAGTTGTCACACAGCAGGGCATTCCGCCGATTCACGGAATGCATGGGGTTGATCGGATCTCATGGGGTGGGGGCTTTGATCGGTTCGGGGGTCTTTTGATGGGGAGGGGAGGCTTCCTACTGTACGGGGTAATAAACAGTATCCGCAGAGCCAGGTGGCGGTCTGGGAACAGGGAAGACAAACGGGGATACAGGAAAAGGGGGTTTGCATCAAAAGGGTTTGAGGCCATGAAAGGAATGAGGGGAGGTGTCGCGCTGGGAACAGGATGGGATTCAGTGGTGAAACTGCGCTGGAGAGGGGTTTATGACCCAAGACATGAGAGAGCGGGGGGTTGTCAGTGTGCGGGGGAATGCTTGTGAGGTTAAGAGAGAGAGAGAGAGACGCGCTGGCTATCAGCGAGGGGCAGGGAGGCCATGGTGCTCAAAATGGCTGCCGCTTACGCGCACGAATGGGCTCGAAAAGGGGCAAGATGGCGCAGATAATGTTCACCAAGATTGTATTCATTTTTCACAGTCCTCCCTTTAACATTTCCAAGACATCTTGCTGGCCTATTTCTTATCTACACCTATATGCAGCGCTCATAAGTAAGGGAGAGGGGGCTTAGGCAAAGGAACTACGCATATACATCATTTTATAAACATCACATTGAAAAATCTCATCATCTAGTAAGCGGGTTCATTGTTAAGTTGGTTGCAGGAAAAATCATCGTAATGCAATATCAGACTAGAATTACGCAGTGAGGGCGTTGGGTACAGATCATAGAATAAGAACTGGTGAGTTATCATATAAGTAAGTCCTTTTTGTATACGGCGGGTGCATAGTCAGTCCAATGGTGATTGGGAGAGAAAGGAGATACAGAAAAAAATGTCAGAGTTCTCGTTGCCCTTTGTCGTCTTCTGTCAGCACTGTTGAGCACCTGGATTACCTATCAACAGAAATGTTCATGTGGATTGAGTCGTTGGAGGTCTGCGGGCAGGGGTACTTTTTCCTTTGTTTCGCCAGACCCCATAGGAGCAATGCGTTACGGTTTTGGAACAGGTGCACTCTCTTTTGTAGCGTAGAGCATAAGTTTGCAATAAAAAATGCGATTGTTCCAGAATTGTGAGATCTGTTCGTATCTTGAGTCTCTGTGGTGGGCATTTCCTGTTGCTTCCATCATCTTCAGGGTGTTTGGTAGCGGGCAGAACCACAGACTTTATTTATCTTTTCTTCGGGGGCGACCCTTGGTGGAGTTCTAGGTCACCGTTCTGGTGTTTAACATAGTTCGTGGTCTATTTAGTCGGAGCTCCCTCCCTTCTGACGCAGGGAGTACTCTTCTCTGGGTAGCTCAGTAGGATTTGGAGGAACTTGGGAGTTCGGATGGAAAGGTGCGGGTGTGAACAGTCCTTATGGTAGGTCGGAGGAGGAGGGGATGGAGCAAGGCCAAGTCGGGAGCAGATCAGGGGGAGGCGGAGAGTTTTCGACAGGCGAGTCCGTAACCATGTTCAGAGAGCGGGGGCTTTTTGGCACACGTTGATCAAAGAGCAGGGGCTTCAGGTCAGTCCTTTCCTTAGCTTCGTCTGAAACCATGCCCCGTCCGGCGTCTCCTTACTGCTGTGGTCTCGCCTCGGCCTCCGTCGCTGATGTTCCTCAATCCGCTGTCAGGCCGCGTGCTCCCACATCCGGTCTCTTCCTCCTCCGACAGTGATACCCTTAAATGAGTTTGAAAAGACAGTCTTTAGAGATATTGCAGAAGAAGGTAATTACATAAGTCTATTTCTCTCCCAACACCAAGCAACTGGGGTAAGCACTTGCTACATTGGAGATTCTTGCGGCTAGCGTATATGCAATTGATGATGGGTTGGCTGGATTCCTTACAACTTCCTTCTGTGGCTAATTCTTTGGTGCTTTGATGGTTATTACGTTCATTTGTAATAGGTACGGGGTCTGGTACTCATTTATTGCAAACGTTTATCATAGTAGATGTCAGTTCTTCCGGTAGAGGCCTATTTTCCTAGTACGAGTCTTGCAAGGCTAGGCTGGTTTTCAGGGCTTTGTATTTTACGAAAAAGTGTAACGTGCTAGTCACCATAGTCTGATAGGCATCCTTCTGAGGGGTGAACATAGGCTAAACAAATCTGCATTACATAAAAACATTTTATTATCAACCAGGCTTACTACAACAAGTTCTTTCTATTTTCAATCTAATTTTCGACTTTGCACACATCCTTCTAACTTTCTATATAAATTCTCGCAACCTGGTTACTACAAAAACTCGGAAGGGGTGGTTTGAAACAATTATTAAACTTATCCTCCGGGAAGGAGGGATCTTATAGAAAACGATTAGGGACACAGCGAATCGGAGCAAGGGGCATTTTTCAAGTTCTCGTTCAGGGTGGCTGATACAAAACTGGGGGCATTTTGGGTAGATGGGGGTGTCTCGATCATTTCTTACAGCTTGGGGTACGGAGACAATTTTCAATGGGAATGGTCGCATTACCACAGACACATTTTATCATAGAAACCACTGACAAATAGGTCCCTGAGAGTGGGTCAAATTTAGGGAACCTTTGTCGTCTTACCTGTCCCTTTCCTATTGGCCAATTTAAATTTCATCCATATTTTAGTAGAAAAGGAGAGGTAGTAACGTGGTACCGATACAATTTTATTTAGGACAAATTTGTGCAAATACTTGTGGTATTTGGGGCCAATCAGGAGGTGCACCAGGTTCGACAATTAGGTGCCAGTTGCTAGGAAAAGGGAAAGCGTGGAGGGGTGGAAGAGTGAGTGAGAGACAGACAGAGACAGAGAGAGAGATAGAGTAAGAGATAGAGAGAGAGAGAGATAATAGGCAAAACAGTACACATGGGACATAGAGAATGACCGTGTATTGTTTGGGCTATTCAGTGCGTTACCCGACGTTTAGGTGTTTCGGGTCTGTGTTAGGAGGTAGAAGGCATGCAGTTTCGGGACAGAAGAGCATTAGATCAGGTAAAAAGGGCGTGAGAGCGTCCCCATTGCGCCATTTTGCAGCGCTAGTCCGTCTTCATGCATCGGGCGTGACGTGGTTCCAGATTCCTTAGGATACTCTAATCGGGATTCTAACGTAACCTGCAGAGGGAAAAAGGAGGGAAAAGGGGGGAGTGGGAGGACAACATTCAAACACATCAAATGTATGGGCACGAAAGTCCTTTACTTACTGCATACTCGTATTCATCTCTTCGGGATATAATCCCTTAGCGTTCTCGTTTCCTAAAGTCATGGGGGCAGGTAATGTGATAGGTTGTTCATGGGGAGGTTCGAGGAAGGCATTAAGGATCGTGTGTAGTGAAACGTTTAAAAAAAGAATCAGAGGTGCCTAGCGTGAGGTACCCGGGTTTGTAGATGTATCCGGCCTTCGGGATCCCTAAATCATTCCCAAAGCTGTGATGTTCTAAAGCATATCAGTTCGCCGTTCAACCCTGTACCTTAGTACCTTCGATCACCATATCTTTATAACAATTTATCAATCACCCTGCTTTACTTTACCCATTCTCAGAAGTCGAGGTCCTTCTTCATACGTTAGTTCCTGGGCTTAGTCGCATATTTTGGAGGCAACATATCATACCTTTGATTCGATCATTAATCCAGGGCCGAACAACCATTTCTTCAGATAACCTTAAAAAGAGGAGCAGAACGGTTGCGCACAGAAAAACCCTCCCACCGATACCCACATTTACAAAAGTATGCGATGCTTATTCATAGTTGTTAAAACCTTTATTTGCAGAATTATTCAGTACGTGAAATGTGAGAGCGCAATTCATATTTTGGCCTGATATGTCGTCGATGGAAGCACATACAGTAGGGGGTTATTTTGTAGCACAAGAACATGTAAAAACCTTAATTTAATTATTTGCAAGTAACCAAAAATTATTTCATTGCGTGACGAGGGAATCAGGGGCATTTCAGTTCATAAATGGAAACACAGTCGAGCTCATCGTAATCACATTTCCTAGATATATATACCGTGGGTATGTATCATAAGCGACGTTATGTATCAGTTACAACAAATATCAAAAATAGATTGTTCATTGAAATCAACATTTTACGGAACCCTTCTTAAATGTTCGCCAAGTGAACCCTCCTCCCTTTAACATCGAGTGCGCAATGGTTCGTACATATATATATATCTTAGTACATCAAGTTTCATTAGCTAAGGAACACCACGAGGCATTCGTTAGTTTCCATTGATACCAGCGCCATTTTGGGCGAGACCTGTTTAGTCCGGAGGTAGTATCAGGGGCAAAATATCCCCGACAATTGGCGGTTGGACCAGAGTCCCTTTCGGCAGTTCAAAAGAAACTGTGCTAACAGAGGGGCTGGTGGTGTGGACTGTCAATCAAGAGAGGGAGGGAGTAGAGTCTTTCTTACCGGGTCATGTTGATGTTCAGCCGGAACTTACTCAAGTTCGTTAGCCCATAATGTTCCTGGGTGGTTCAGACGGAAGCTGATGCAGACACGAGAGCACCGCCATCTTGTTGCTGTGCCGTGGTTATTTCATTTGAGATCAATGCAACTGTTCCTCACCGGAAGCCTGAAGGGGTCGAGGGCCCTTGGGACTTTGGTAGAATCTTCAAAGTCGAGGGGATGTTTGTCGATGGTGGGAGCTTGAGCCCAGGTGGGCAAGTGCCCGAGTTGCAACTTTGGACAAAAGTTATTCCAGCGGCCTAGACCCGCCTTTTCGAGGGTCCAGACGCCATTTTGAGATCCTTGTGGCAGCCACCTTTGCCGTATCCGTCAGGAGTGGAAGAAACTTCTCGTGATGGCGAAGGACAGAGCATCATGCTGCTGGAGCTGGACATTTTGGTTCGGGGCGCCAGGGTGCAGCAGTGGAGCCTTCGTCTGGGGAGGTGAGAAAGGCTCGTCTGTGCCGCCTTCCTCTCCCGGCGCATCCTACGCCGTCCCTTGGAATCAGGGGCGCACATGATGACCACCCTACACCCCTGATTCCGACTCTTGGGGGACCACTGTACGTCCGGTGCTCCGTAAATATGCCCGTCGGACATTGTATGTCCTGTTCTGAGAAAGTATACCAGTCGGGCATTGTATGTCCTGTGCTATGCAAGTATACCAGGCGGGCATTGTATGTCCTGTGTTACGGAAATATACCAGCCGGACATTATATTTCCTGTGCAGCGCAGGTATATGGCCGTCGCCCGGCTGGAGGACATCGGCGCCGGACCAGGGCAGGGAAGCCTCCTACCTGTGGAGGTGGAAGAGGCTCGTCCGCGTCGCCTCTTCCTCCCCGCCCACCCTGCATCCGTTCGATGGAGGAATTCGTGATGGCCGGACCAGAAGATACGAGGGAGGGGGTCATTTGCAGCCGCCCCCTCCCCACCTATGGCCCGGGGGACGCCATCCCTGGAAGGGCGGTATGGGAAGACCATTTCATTGCCTGCTTGGCGGAGCCTCCAGGACTTTCTCGCCAGCGATCTCCTTTTGGCTCATGGCTGCTGGCAGGCCCCGCCCCACACGTGCTATGTGTTTCGGATGGGCGGGACCATCGAACTGTTACATTGGAGGACTTCCGGAGTGAGCATAACACGTTTTGTATTTTTCCTATCAGTAAAGTTTGTTTTAGAGGGTTCTACTAGTTATTCTATTTACCGTTGGTTGTGTGTTTTCTTTACCGTAATTAAATCCTAAGTTTATATAATAGACGCTTGGCTTCCTTGAGTCTTTTCTTTAACTGGGGGTTGTTTACACTGACCTGCAGTTGTGTTTGTTTTTCAGAGCGGGGGAGCAACAGAGAGCAATCAGTCCCAGAACTCTAACATGTCGTTAAAATTGGCCTGACGAAATCTGTGCCACCGAGCATAATCAAACGGGGTGGTCCTGTCTGTTCTGTCTGCACTAGTCTGATTGGTTTTTATCTCACGTCTTTTTCCTTTCTGTCGGTCCGTCCTTTCTGTCAACCCTCCATTCTTACCTATGCTTTGTAGAGTCGGGCATTGGGCTTTCCAGTGTCCAAGACATTTACAGAAAGCACATTGGTTTTGTTTTAAATCTGTCCGTCCTGTGCGTAATGTCGGGGGATTACCTTCGGGTCGTTGTGTTCCGGGGTTGGCTTGTCGGCACATCCCTTTACACCGTTCGCTTTTCATGTCTACTCCTCGGGGCAGTGCCATCGCTGGCCCTTCCCTTTGCCTACTAGACGTTTGGAGGGTTATCCGTCGTGTCCCCTCACCTTTTCTGAATTCGTCGCCTTCCCTTCGTTGCGTGGCTTCTTTGCGCCACATACCGAGGCTATCGAGCATAATAGGTGTTGTTTCATTCCTACGAAGGGCTATTTCTACTGTTTCTATTTTGTCGAGATCAAAGGATCCTCTCAGTGGCCACTGTCTTTCTCGATCCCTTTTTGTATAATTATGCCACAGCTCACTATAGGCTATAGCAATTAATCCATGCTTCATGAACATGTCCTTATTAGGGGTGCCTTCCAGCGGAGCCGGATGGTTCATCTCTAATAAGCGGTCCGGGTTAAACAGGCTACTAACCAGTGGGGAGAAGACAGGCATGACGGATCACAATGGGATAATAGTCAGCACTACCTATCTTATCACTGCGCGCAAAGACTAGACAGAATATTTCTATTCTACGTTGTTTGCACGTAGTGAATACCTCATGAACCAATTCTGAGCAATCAATCAACGTTAGGTCAAAAATAAAAAATCAATATGGTCAATGGGGAGAATAAGTAGGCTCGCAAAGGTTCGCGTCACCTACCCTTTCACTATCTGTAAAGAGGGGACCTAATCTTCCCTGTTTTCAGACAGAGAATCTCCAGAAAACAATCTATAACAGTTAATCAATGTTAGGTCAAAAATAAAAAATCAATATGGTCAATGGGGAGAATAAGTAGGCTCGCAAAGGTTCGCGTCACCTACCCTTTCACTATCTGCAAAGAGGGGACCTAATCTTCCCTGTTTGTAGACAGAGAATCTCCAGAAAACGATCTATAACAGTTAATCAATGGGGGGGGGGGCAATTGTTCAATGGGGAGGGGGAAAATAGGTCCGACGGGTGCGTACCTATCCTTCGCTGTTTATAAAGGGAGAGCCTGTTGTTTCTCCGTTTGTAGACAGTGAATCTCCAATAAATTAACACAAAGTAATACTAGTATTTTCTCAACAATTATCAATTTCTTTCAATTATCTATCACTTTCGCAATTCGTCGTGTTTACACGACCTTACCCGGACCGCATGGACAGTTTCTCGTCTTCCGAATCCAGCGCCCGATCGTCCTCTTCTCTTCGTACTTCTCGTGGCACTCCTGATGGTTCCCAGTCAGGACCGCAGATCACTCGAGAGAGGTCTGTTCGGAACCAGTGAAGTTCGGATGATCGGCTGTCAGACGAGGGTCTATCGGACAGGGTACCTTCCGATCGTTGCAGTCGTTCACTCTGTCGTCAGGACCTCTCCCACTGGATTCACGAGTCGCTGATGGGCCCCACGTTTGGGACGCCAATTGTTAAAAGGGGTTCCAAAGACAACCGGTAACCAAAGACCCCTTTATGTTGCCCGGCGGTATCGCCTCTATGACCCACCAATATTAATCAATGAAGAAGCAGGCGCTGGAGACTGGAAGGCGGGAAACGAGGATTTTTATTCTCTCCGGAGGAGAACACATCAATTCAGACAGCAAGTATCGTCACGAGGTGCTCTAACCACATCTCTGAGGCCTGGCCTCTTATACTGGATTTTACGACCTTTATTACACATAACACATTCTCGCAATACTTTAGTACTAGAAAGAACATCCTCGGAATCTCCCCTTCAGACCCGTTCCCACATACATTTACAGTCGGATTCCCCACCCCGGTCACAACAGGTGATAGTTGTCACACAGCAGGGCATTCCGCCGATTCACGGAATGCATGGGGTTGATCGGATCTCATGGGGTGGGGGCTTTGATCGGTTCGGGGGTCTTTTGATGGGGAGGGGAGGCTTCCTACTGTACGGGGTAATAAACAGTATCCGCAGAGCCAGGTGGCGGTCTGGGAACAGGGAAGACAAACGGGGATACAGGAAAAGGGGGTTTGCATCAAAAGGGTTTGAGGCCATGAAAGGAATGAGGGGAGGTGTCGCGCTGGGAACAGGATGGGATTCAGTGGTGAAACTGCGCTGGAGAGGGGTTTATGACCCAAGACATGAGAGAGCGGGGGGTTGTCAGTGTGCGGGGGAATGCTTGTGAGGTTAAGAGAGAGAGAGAGAGAGACGCGCTGGCTATCAGCGAGGGGCAGGGAGGCCATGGTGCTCAAAATGGCTGCCGCTTACGCGCACGAATGGGCTCGAAAAGGGGCAAGATGGCGCAGATAATGTTCACCAAGATTGTATTCATTTTTCACAGTGTGAGTCCGTAGAGGCATTATGCCTCATACCTTATGTGAGCGCACAGAGGCGTGGTTTGTTCATTCTGTGTGAGTACACAGAGGCATGATGCCTCATACCTATGTGAGCATACAGAGGCATGATTTGTTCATTCCGTGTGAGTATGTAGAGGCATGATGCCTCATATCTTATGTGAGCGCATAGAGGCGTGGTTTGTTCATTCTATGTGAGTACGCAAAGGCATGACGCTCATACCTTTTGAGAACATAGAGGCGCATTTGTTCATTCCGTGTGAGTACGCAGAGGCATGATGCCTCATACCTTATGTGAGCGCACAGAGGCGTGGTTCATTAATTTCATGAGTACATAGAGGCATTGTGCCTCATACCTTATGTGAGTGCACAGAGGCATGGTTCGTTCATTCCGTGGAGTACGTAGAGGCATGATGCCTCATACCTTATGTGAGCGCACAGAGGCGTGGTTCATTAATTTCATGAGTACATAGAGGCATTGTGCCTCATACCTTATGTGAGTGCACAGAGGCATGGTTCGTTCATTCCGTGGAGTACGTAGTGGCATGATGCCTCATACCTTATGTGAGCGCACAGAGGCGTGGTTGATTAATTTCATGAGTACATAGAGGCATGTTGCCTCATACCATTCGTGGGCCTGCAGAGGCCTAGTGCACTACTACCGTGTGAGTACATAGAGGCATGATCCCCGATACCTTTTGTGGGCTTGCAGAGGCATGGCTTTCTAATACAGTATGTGAGCGATAGGGACATGGGCTCACATGTCTGGGAGGAGTCATAGATAAAGCCGCCCTCATAGCTTGAGAGAGTCCTAAAGAAGGTACCCACATACCATGTGTACGTCTTAGAGGCTTGGCCCTTCATAATATTGTCGAGCCTAATAGAGGCAAAGACCCTCTTTTGGATTTATGAAAAATAAGTTACATGATTAATAATCGAGAATTATTGAACTATAAATAATAAACAAGCAAAATGCTGATATTACAGACTGTATAAAAAGGACTATTATATTCTTGGTCAGATTGGGGTAAACTATCGGGAGACAGAGCTGGATTTATACTTTCATCAATTTTCAGCACTCCCTTCAAAATTCTGTTGTTAGGGTCTCCGCGAATCAGTTTGCAGCCTGAAGACTGGCAGGCACTGCCTTTCGTGCCAGCCTCATTATTCAATCGTAAACTAATATTCCCATTGACTGGCTCTGGCAGAAGCCTGCGTAGTGCATACTAACCCGTCGATCGATGTCGGGCAGACAGAGGCACCACCAGATTCATTACAAATCCTGGGGGAGGGGTGGGTTGTGTCTGGCCACGGTGTATGATTGATCTGCTGACGGGGATGCAATGGGAAACTAATGTTTCCTTTTATGCAGTAAGCAGAGAGGGGCGATGCTGGCGTTCTGCTGGGCCAGCACAGCTGTCCGGGGATGGGAAGACAGATAGACTCTGCCATCAGCACAAATGTAGACCACTGTAGATCAGTGCACCCTCCTCCCAGACACCGCGATGGCTGGGCCACTGCTGCTCCTTAAGCAGATCCAGACCACAGTAGATCAGGGCGCCCTCCCTCAAGACCCCACAGGGCGGCTGGGCCACTGCCGGTCCTTAAGAAAATCTGGACCACGGTAGAACCGGGCGCCCTCCCCTAAGACACCTCCATCCAGATTTTCAAAGCTGACCTAAAATGTCTTCTCTTCCAAAGACACTTACAGAACTAATACCCTCATACTCAGTCCCCTCTAGGAAGTTAGTTCACCATTGTAAATGTGTAATATCTTCTTGTTCATTCCCCACCCTTGATTGCTGTGTTTGATAATCTGTAATAGCCTACATGGTTTTATCCTTCCCCTCCTGTTTATTTTTGTAGCGTTCTACTTTGTACCATTTCTCTCATGTAACGTAACCGGTTCTATTGTTCAGCGCTCTGACACCTTCGGGTAAACTCTGCGCTACATAAAAATGCATTAAATAAAATAAACATCGTGGTACCGCAGGGCGGCTGGGCCACTACTGTTCCTTAGGAAATGTGGACCACAGTAGATCAGGACGCCCCCCCCCCCTAAGAAACTGCTGCGGCTGCAGGGCCACTGCTGGTCGTTAAGCAGATCTGGACCAAAGTAGATCAGGGCACCCTCTCCCAAGACACCACTGCGGCTGCAGGGTGGCTGGGGCACTGCTGGTCCTTAAGCAAATGTGCACCATGGTAGATCAGGGCACCCTCCCCCAAGACCCCGCAGCTACCACAGGGCGGCTGGGCTACTGCTCATCCTTAAGCAGATCCGGACGACAGTATATCAGTGCACCCTCCCCCAGGACACAACAGCAGCCGTAAGGCCCCTGCTGCTCCTTAAGCAAATGTGCACCATGGTAGATCAGGACGCCCTCCCTTAAGACCCGCAGCGACCACAGGGCGGCTGGGCCACTGCTGGTCCTTAAGCAAATGGTGACCACAGTAGATCAGGGTGTCCTCCCCCAAGACACCGTGGCACCGCAGGGCGGCTGGGCCACTGCTGGTCCTTAAGCAAATGGTGACCACAGTAGATCAGGGTGCCCTCCCCCAAGACACCGTGGCACTGGTCCTTAAGCAAATGTGGACCACAGTAGATCAATGCGTCCTTTCCTAAGATACTGCGGCGGCCGCAGGGCAGCTGGGCCACTGCTGATCCTTAAGCAAATCGCTGGATTGCACCGCATTTGAATCATATTGGGCAGATCAGTGCAGAGCTGGGAGCCTACAGATTTAAACTTTGCAGGAAATAATATTTATTGTTTGGTTCTCAGTCGGCTGTGTTGGATTTTCTAGGGTCTGATTATGAGTGGCCAGTATATGTGATAATTATTGCACCCAATAAAAGGTGACACCAAGGTGTTAGGAATTTATGAAATAACTATGACCTATTCTCTTAGGTTCATAGTTATCCGATACTTTCCTTAGGGGGAATAACACAGTGATTTTAGTGCTTACGGCACCAGAATTCACGTCCCAGTAAATACCTGGCCATATTATGGGTTCGACCTGCAAAACATAACAAAGGGTATTAACTTTATTGCACCTGGTAATTACTGTGCGCACAAATAGGTGTTTGCAAATGGTCTGGTTTTCAGAACTGCCAGGGCTAAACTTCGATGAGACCCGGCCCATTTAAAGCCCTGATACAAAGGGTTTGGCCTAGTTGAAATTCCATTGACTAGTACGATCTGCGGCAAAATAAGTTTGGGAGATTAGAATATGTGGCCTTGATTACAAGTGCATATCTGCCAACTCACACGATCTTGCCGTGTGTCATATGATTTCGGCTCCCTTCACACGGTCACCTAGGGAGGAGCCAAAACCACATGGTAGCAGGGAAAACAAGCTGAAATCCACTGTAAACAGTGGATTTCCAGCTCGTTTGTGGAGGCAGTGACCAGCTGATGTCCATTAAAAGGTGTGAAAACACCCCACAACAGCACACGATTTTGGCTCGCTTCACACGTCACCCAGCGAGGAGCCGAAATCACATGGTGGCAGGGAAAACAAGCTGAAAACAGTGGAAGTCCAGCTCGTTTTCAGAGCCAGTGACCAGCCGATATGCATTGGAAACTTGGGGATACAAAACATTCATTGAAAACATCAAGCAACAACATATTTATTTAATAGTTTGCTTATACCGAAATCTTTTTGTGGTCCATTAGCAACAATAAGTCTGACAAGGAAATGTTGGTGGAGGATGCTGGCATGTGTCGCGTTTTTTGGACTGGCTACAAGAGACAGCCCATTTTCTGACCCTGTACTCAAAAGCGTGATGACGTGCTCCTCTCTTCCTCTTGCTGGGCAGGGCTGCTGTTCATTGCCCAGGCCCTTTGGAAGATGACTGTAGTGATCCGTTGCCTGTGTAATGTGTATTCAAGGCGCCCCCGTCTCATTGCCATGCCTGGTTGCTTGGTCTAATACACAGGATTCCAACTTGGGCCCAGGAGGACAGTATCCGAACCAGAATTTCGGCACCACTGACTACTGAAGGGAATTTAAATTCAATTAGCTGTATGTCACTTTATGTGTTGCGGATATCCCAAAAATCTGGAATGGATCCAGCCCTCCTGGGCCCTATTGGCCACCCCTCATATAAATGTATCTAGGACTTGCATTAAATTGGTACCCGTAAGCCACCCCTTTGCTGTGTGATCTGCAGCTTTCATGCATGATTTCCATTTTTTATAATTCACTACCCATGACATTCCGATCAGATTGGCACAAAGAGGTCTGACGATGCCCAGAGCTCTGAGAGTGAGGGGGTTACCTTAAAATTGGCAGCAGCTTGACCTGGAGCAATTGTGCCTTTTTCACGGATAATGTTGGCACACCTAAGCGAATAAAATGCATACAATTACCCAACACACAGGCACCCAATAATATTAAATGTGGTCATTACATTAGCTCATTTTTACAATGCTACCTGCAAAGTGCCTCTGCTAATTTGAACTGGCATCGCTTCTGGATGGGGAGCCATCTGAAGGTTTTGCAAAGTGTTCAAAGGATGTGGAAGCAGGAGGTGGCGACTGTGTTGACTAGTTGTTTAATGGTCCGTTTGCTGTCAAGGATGATGCCTAGGTTGACAGCATGATCTTTTGGTGTGGGTGTTGGTCTGAGTTCTGCTGGCCACCAGCTGTGGTCCCATATGAAAGTATTCTTCCCGAAGATCGGTACTTCCGTCTTGTCGGAGTTGAATTTAAGGCAGTTGTCTCTCATCCAGTTGCCTACGTTGGTCATGGCATTGCAGAAGTTGGTTCTGGCGGAGGAGGGTCTTAAGTGAGTGAGAGGATAAGCGGAGTGTCATCTGCATATGAAATTATATTGAGGCCGTGGGATCCGACGATATCTGTTAGGGGAGTCATGTAGGTGTTGAACAAGGTGGGGCTGAGGGATGATCCTAGGGGTATGCTGCATATGATGTCCTTTGGTTCGCAGGTTAACATGGGCAGATGGATGCTCTGTGTGCATCCTGTAAGGAAGGAAGGAGGCAATCCACATGAGGGTGTTTTGCTGTATGCCGATGTTGTAGAGTCTGTTGATGAGTGTGGTGGGAAACGGTGTTGAACGCAGCAGGGAGGTTAAGGAGGATCAAGGCCACAGTCTCTCTGTGATTGAGGAGGGATGTGATGTCGTCTGTTGTGGTAATCAGCGTGGTCTCAATGCTTTGGTTGGCACGGAATCCTGATTGAGGGGCACCAAGTAGATGGTTTTGTTAAAGGTACTCAGTGAGCTGTTGGCCTTCTCCCTGCTCCTTTAACCGGCCAAGGTACTCGAGATCAGTCGATAATTTTTTAGTTCACTGGGGTCGGCAGAGGGTTTCTTTGGGAGGGGTCTGAGCTCCACCTGTTTCCAACTGTCCAGGAAGACTGCTGTGGACATGAAGGTGTTGATGATGCTCGTGAGTTCCTTGCTGAATGGGTTGGGTCCGGGGTTGAAGAGACAGTGGGGTAGGGGTCAGTGGGTGCCCTGGATTGGATGGATGCCATGATGGCCGTGGTGGTCTAATTGGTGAGTAGAGACTAGGTGGTGATCATTCAACTGATGTTCACTGGTTGGTTGAGGCAGTTGAGGTTGAGAGCAGTGGGTTAGGGGCCAACGTTGTAGATGGTGGCGATCTTGCTGTGGAAGTAGTCTGAGAGAATGTTTCAGAGTTCTTGGGAGGGGTGGATGGAGTTCTCTGTGTCTGCCGGGTTGGAGACTTTCTTGACTATTTTGAAGAGATCTTGCATGTAGTTGGCCGCTGAATCAATGCGGGCTGTGAGGGTCGCACTCTCAGTTGTCTTGTGGGAGGGGTTCCCCGTGGTCCACCATTGTTTCTCGAGTCAGTAGCAGTTGCACATGTTGGCTCTGAGCTCTGGAGTGTACCAGCTGGGTTGTTTTTGAGGTTTTGTTGGCTTCATCGGGCAACTCTATCTGCGCATTTGGTGAGCCAAAGGAAGAGGTTCTGGTTGGCCTGGTGTCTGAGTTACCTTGCCCCAGCTGCAGTGGGAATAGCTGTGGTGCTTTGTGATGATGTGCTGTGTGTTAGAGATTGTGAAGTGAATGATGGCGTGGTCCTTCCAGGTGAGTTCTGTGACGTGGCTGAATCTGATTCTGTCGAAGGAGGAGAAAATGCGGTTGAGTGTGTGTCCGGCTTTGTATGTGGGTTTGGTGACCAGTTGGGTTTGGTCGATGTTTTTCAGGTTCTTCAGGAAAGAGGTGAAGTTGGTGTTTGCTCGGTGATCGTCAACGTGGAAATTGAGGTCACTGAGTAGGATGTAGTGGTAGGAGTCAATAACTAGGGGCGGCGATGAGATTTGAGATGGCGTCATAGAAATCAGGCCAGGGTGTCTTGGGTCTGTATACGAGGGTGCCTCTGTGGTCTTGGCATCGGTCTGTAGTTGGAAGTTAAGCTGTTCCATGAGTGGTCTGCGTTCATCATTGGTGGTGATGCATCAGATGGTTTTCTTGAAGAATATGGCGATGCCCCCACCATGTTTGTGTGTGCGGTCTCGAGGAATATATCTTGTAGCCTTCGGGTGTTGCGGTGGCGATGTTGGGGTTCGAGGAGAGGTTGAGGCATGTTTCGGTGATGAAGGCAACATCAGGGGATAGGGTGGTGGTGGTGTACCAGACTTCTGTGGCATGTTTGCAGAGGGAACGGACGCTGAGCTGTATGCATTAGAGCTGGTCAGAGTTGTTTGTGGTCTTCTGGGCGGTAGCAGCGGGTGGCAATTGTGGGAAGGCAGTCCTGTTTTGCAGAAGAAGCAGCAACGACGGCAGGTGAATGGTCCTTTGGTTGATTGCGGGGAGGAAGTGCACCAGCTATTATTTCGGAGTCCAGGATCCAGGCTCAGGAGCTCCTCTGTAGTATAGGGTCGGGAGGACCAGGGGTCCTGTCACTGGGCACAGACAGGGCACAGAGGGGTGGGTTGCTGGGTGGCAGGAGGAGGGAAACGGCAGGAGGGGGAAAGGTGGGATGAGGGAACATCAAGACGGGGAGGAAACCAGCAGAAACAGGCAAAAGAAAGGTCAGAAACTAGCAAAAATATAAGTCAGAAACGAGCAGAAGAGGCAAAATAAAGGGCAGAAAGAGGCAAAATAAAAATCTGTGGCAAGCAGGAAGAGGCAAAATAAAAGTCGGAAATGAGCAGAAAGAGGCAAAATAAAAGTCAGAAATGAGCAGAAAGAGACAAAATGGAGGGCAGGAGCGAACAGAGCAGGGGTAGAAAAATGAGCAGAAGACGGACAGAGGAGGCACAGGCCGAGGCAATAGAGGGGTGGTGGACTGCGGGCAAGCTGGACAGGAGAACTGTCACAGGGGGAGCTGGCATAGGACCAGCTCAATGGGACTGCGCCGCATCCTCCATTAAGTAAGTCCTGGGGGGATGGGCGTGATGCTGGGTGGAGGGAGAAGCGAAACGGCAGCAGGAGGGTAAGGACTGGAAGGGGAGAAACGAGCTGAAAGAGGCAAAATAAAGGTCAGCAAAAAGCAAAAATAAAGGTCTGAAATGAGCAGAAAAAGGCAACATAAAAGTCAGAAATGAGCAGAAAGAGGAAAAAATAAAGGGCAGAAATGGTCTGAACGAGGCAAACTAAAGGGCAGGGGCGAGCAGGAAAAGGCAACATAAAAGTGAGAAACTAGCAGAAAGAGGCAATATAAAGGTCCGAAACGAGCAGAAAGAGACAAAATGGAGGGCAGGAGTGAGCAGAGGAGAGGCAGAAAAACTTGCAGGCGAGGCACAGACTGAGGCAGCAGAGGGTGGTGGACTGGGGGTAACCTGGACAGGAGAACTGTTGCAGGGGGAGCTGGCATGAGGACCTTCTCAATTGGGGTTGTGGTGCGGCCTCCATTAAGTAGGTCCTGGGGGTAGGGGTGGGGCACTGGGTGGCAGGAGAAGGGAAATGGCAGGAAGGGGAGGAAATTAGCAGAAAAAGGCTCAATAAAGGTCAGACACAAGCAGAAAGAGGAAAAATAAAGGTCAGAATCGTGTAGAAAGACAAAATAGAGGGGCACCAGCAAGCAGAAAAAAGACAGAAAAATGAGTAGACAACAAGCCGTAAGAGGCACAGACCGAGGGTACGCTCTGCGGGCAAGCTGGTCAGGTGAACTGTCACAGGGGGAGATGGCACTGTAGAAAGAAGGTCGAGGTCCCCAGGGTCTGTATACGAGGGTGATGAGTGATCCGCTGCTACCCTGCGTGGTTCATGTCATAGATGTCAGTTAGAGGAGGCCTGGAGTTTGGCACTTTGGCACCTTGCCAGTAACAGGCACTGGAAGGGTCCTGCTCACTTTCTTTATTTCAACATCTTGCTCTTCCGGTCACCTAATAGAAGACTATTGAGGCCTACGGTTGGGAAAGAGATGAACACAGTGATGTCATCAGATGTCAAGTCTACTGCTACCCTCTGGCATTTTTGTGATTTAGGTTCACATCCCCTGCTCCTCATTGGGTCAGTAATTTTCTCCAGTCAATGACAACATCTTTTCCAACCTGTTTTTTTTTTGTTTAAATTGCTATAGGTATCATTTACTAGCAACATCTAACTTTTCTGAAACTCCTGAAAAGCTGGTACACACATGTCTCAGCAGCCCTACTCCAAAACAATGAGCTAAGCTCAGTTTTACTGATGATAAAGGGGTCAATTATGTGACTCACTGGAGCAGGGTATGAGTAGGCAGCTGGAAATAATTGCTACTCTGTTTTCCAAGACAGTGAATAGAAGAGATTTCATGCAAACATTCTGCTTCTCGTCGTAGGGTAAAAAAGAGGTCACCGTTTTCCGTTTCCAAGGCTCTCATTGGGAGTGGTCCCGTCCCAGATGTGATAATGATCACATCTCTTACAATCGAATACCCCGGGGAACTGACTTTAACAGATGCTTCAATTATTGCCTGTTACAAATTCACCGCTGTAAGATGAGACAAAACATACGAATGTTGCTGTTACCCACAGCAAAATCTGCATCTCCCAGTATTTTCCAGGCATATTTCCCCTCTACAATTTGGCAGGTTTGATTTGCCGAAATTTGCCTGGAGAAATTATGACAGTTCGGTGTTTGCTGCAGAACTTGGAGTTCTTTTATAAGCGAAAACAAGAGTTACCACCTAACAGCAGTTACCTCAAATACCAACATTTCATACCTTAATGAGCCCAAGGGGAAACTCTTACCCACGTTTAGTCTGAATCGCAGAGGATTCGACTCAATATTTTAGTTACCTGGGGCCATGACCTATTTGTAAAATTGGATTTTGTCTTCATAAAAGGGACTTGCTCACGTGGGGCTTCTGTTAGTACTGTGGAATGTCTGTCTGTGCAGATTTGCTCCCACTGGCAGATTCCACGGTGGGCCACCAGCAAAGGATGATGGGTGCTCTCAAGCATGCAACCTTGTGATTAGTCTAGTCAGTGGTGTAACATTAGAAAGCCCCTGCTGTGTGAGGGGAGGCCCCGAGCTCCAGGGGGCACTTTTGAGCACTGTGCACGGGGTGAGCCCTGGCCTGAGGAGGGGGGCTACCATGTATTTTGCAGGGGGGCCCCCTCAAGTTACGTTCTGAGTCAAATAATTCCAGGCCCAGAATACACTTGTACATTTGCTTATGTCACAGGGCCGAAAACAACCCCAGAAATGCTGGTTGTTCATGGGAAGACAAAAAGGGTGCCCCATGAAAGAAAAAGGTTTTATGTGGAATGCAATTTTGCATCACATTACGCCTGCAGAAACATTACGTCAATTACATTTGATTACACTCATGCGAAAACTCTGGAATTCCTTCAGGATTGCTCAAAATTCCAACATTAACTCCAAAGGCAGGCTCACTACTATGGGGGATACCTTCAGACTTTTTTGCTGCAGCATTTCAGAATTGGTCTTGTGCTGTTATTGTTAAAAGTAAGATGATAGGCGCCGTGAAAAGGAACCAAGACTTGGAATTAAACGAAAATGTCAGATATATGCTTATTAACCAAGTCTGCCTCCTCAAAAAGCACACTGTGGCTCATGGAGCGCACTGTTTTCCGTCCCATTTGTAGGAGGGCAAATGGCTGGGTTTAGAAGTGTACATTCAAGGTTAGCGTTCATTAAAGTAATGTACACTGGAAAATGGATTTACTCAAGTAAAGACAACATCTGTGGTGTGATTTTACATGTGAAAAAAAAATCTGCTCCCAGGAATCTGTTTTCATGTTCTACCAATAGATCGTGGTTGACATATCGACCTGCAAAGATATTCTATCCGCAGTATTGATCTTACTACTGCATTGCAAGGTAGTGAATGTGAAGTTACGGACAGTAAATATATACTTACCTTGATGGTGTAGTGGTAGGCAATACAATGGTGGCAATATTTTTGTAGGTTGATATTTTGACAGCGATATAGTGAAATACAATTGTACATCACTGAATTTGTAAAAGAATAAATGCCAGGAAACAAAGTTTTGCTCAGTCTGTTGCTGGCACTGTCGAATGTCGGGGTCCCAAAATACTAAGGATGTAGAGTCGAGATTCCACCTCATGCCTCTTTCTCCCACCACCAGAGACTGCCTTCCCCTTTTTCTCACTTTTGCGCAGTGCTTAATTTGAGCCGCTGGTTTCTGGTGCTCGGCACCGGTATTTAATCGTCAGCACTGGTTGATGCGCAAACTCGACCCAAAGGTATTGGAGTGCTTTTCATGAGCACCAGTTAAGGACACATTAATTTTTTGTGTAGGCACGGAGAGATTAAGTAATTTGCCCAGACTCACAGGATGTTGAGCCTAAACATAGAATCGAACATGGTTCCCCAGTTGCAGAGTAGGCAGCTCTGGCCGTTATGCCACACGCTCTCCCCACTCCTAGGGTTTCTTGGTTACGCTGATAGGAGCAGTGAGCTGGTACAAACTTCCTTCTGACGAGAGCCCCAGCCCTTATTTTTTCAGAAATTAACCACTGCTCTTGCGTGTTCTTTTTCATCCTTCCTTTCGCCCTTGTCACTGTTTATCTGCTCTTACTCCTTCTTTCCCCCTTTTGGATTTTCTCTCTTTTTCTTTGTATCAAAGTGTGATGGGGGAAAAAACGCAAGTCTGCAAACATGAATGTCGGATGCACTCCACCTGCAACACCTCTCCCAAATGAATCAGTGCAATTGTGCTTGGCAGTGCTTTGCGTCCTCGTGGAACAGTTTTGAAACTGACCACTTCCGGTCTTCCATCGGTGATATTTTTTGCACAAAGCGATGGCATGTCCCTGAGTCCAGAAGCATCAGGATACCGTGCTAAATAAATTACAAACAGATGTACTGTCACCCTCTCTATCAAACTATTTACACTTGTGCAAATGGGAGTTGGGGTGGGTGGGGGGGACCCCCCCACCCCCTGCTGGTCCCTGCAATACCAACCCTGTGGCAAGAATGTCCTCACAATTTTCACATTAACAATGTTTTCCATGTTGTCCTTTCAATACATTTGATGTGTCATGTGGGGTGCATGTTGGACATGGTTCGACACTGTTTCCAGCTTAATAATTGGTCATCATATTTTCCAAAGTGCATTACACGAGTACATATCTGCAAAGAAAATGAAGTTACATTAATATAATGATATCAAGAGCGGTATGGCAGAACAGGCTAAGTAGACAGTTGTATGGAATGAAGAAGGGGTGAAGGCCCCTGATAAGGTGCCTGTGACCCTATGAAAGGAGTTCATTTCAGGAATTTCTACATGGTGTGGGATTGGGAAAGGAATGAGGTGAGGGCATGACTTCCTTGGCTGGGCAACGTGGGCAGAAACATCAGTATGTATTTTATAAATCTATGTTCAAGGTTACCGGAATAATACGATACAGCTGTTTTTGCGTTTTCTGCATAATTATGGATTTACCGTATTTACCCCATAATCCACCATCTGGAGCATAATTTGTAGATTTCAAGAAAAAATTGTTTCTAGTTCAAATGGATCAACGGTTGAGGTATATTTGAGCAGGTCTGACGGTGAGGTTCACCCTGCGACATCCGATCACACGTGAACCATATAAGGAGATTGGTTTTAGACTGATTTCGACTCCGTTTCAGCAAGATTTTCTGTTCTGAGAGGTGGTGTGTGGCTCCCACACATAAATACATTTTGCTATCCTGGGCGAAAAACGTAATCTCCTGTTACCTTACTCTGATTATCCATTACCATTGGGCGTTTGTTTAGGGAGAGAGGGAGGGAGTGTGTGTGTGTGTGTGTGTATGTGCGTGCGTGCGTGCGTACGCGTGTGTGTGTGTGTGTGTGTGTGTGTGAGAGAGAGAGAGTGAGAGAGAGAGAGAGAGAGAAATAGTGTACTGGACTTCTAAAAGTTGCCTGTTGCTCTATGTTGTTGTGTGTGCTGTACTGTAGGGGTCAGTGCGTAATTTGCAAAAGTATACGTAATGGGGCCCGAAGTTTTGCAGCACTATAGACCGTCGGGGAGCAAATACCAAAGCTACATTGTCATGATTCCATATCATTCATGTCTCTTTAATAAATCACCAAACACCCCCTGCCTCTCTCCCACTCTTAAAATATATATTCCTTCCCTGCTTTCTCCGTTTCTCACCGTTTTCCTTTTTTCTTCGTTATGTGTTTTGCGCGTGTTCTTACAGGCCTTTCACACCCTACTCTGAGGACCAACATTGGACAGCTGCATGCATTCAGCACCATGGACAGGGCTCTTGCACACATCTTATGTTCGGCATTATTGTTGCGCATGCGTGCCATTTTTTCACCAGGTTGATGGGTAGCACCAGGCCCGGCTCCAGGAATTTTTATTTGGGTGGGCCAAGGGTGCATTTGGGTGGGCCACTGCGGGCTCGATTTGTTGCATATATTTCTGGGCAGGCCTCCTTCCGGGCCCTCCTTTGTCTCTTCTTAGTCTTGCAAGGCCCAGTAAAACGCACTCTTTTCCAAATCTCTTTCTAAATAGTATTACTTTCAAAAAGTGTTTCTTCCATGTAATGTCCCTTTGATGGGAAGAGGAGGTTTCTGAGGTGGGAGTATCAGGCAAGTGACACTTCTCGGGCTCCCTCTGTGCGAGCCTTCAGGGAGAATCCCTCTTCGTTACTACCTCCACCTGACCCCAGACTCTGCAACACACTCCCTTACAGGCTTGAATATCCCCTACTCCTCTCCAGTGCACATTATGTCACAGCTGACCTCGGGCCCCAGCCCCATATCAGGCACCATTGGGCTCCACTTTAATTTTGCCCTGTAAAAACATTAGAAAAATCACCTTCAAACTTAAAACATTGAATATAGCAGTAAATGTAATTAGCACACTCTTTAAAGTATGTTACACAGTAGCCATTATGACCCGACTTCTAATTAAATAAACAAAAACAGAAAGGCCATGACAGGCCCACCTTTATCGCTGATGCAAAAGTCTTATTTGGCGCCACACCAATAACCTCTTTCTCCTTAAATACCTTTACTACCACCTTCCGAAAGTGCCCCTCATCCCTCCATGACCCCCCTATTGACCTCCTCCTCAGATTTCTTCACTGCCTCACGCCACAAGTGCCCCTCATAGACCCATGGCCCCTCCCCCTCATGACCGCCTCCTTGGAGACCAGTACCCCTTATCTCTCTGTAGCCCCTCCCACTCATGACCTCATCGTCTGACTCCCTCACTACCACCCTCCACCAGTGCCCCTCATCTCTCCACCCCATGACCTCTTCCTCGGATTCCCTCACTGCCACCCTCCAACAGTGCCCCTCATGCCTCCTTGGCCCTCCCTATAGACCTCTTCCTCGTATTCCCTCACTGCCACCCTCCACAAGTGCTCCTCATCTCTCCGTAGCAACTCCCCCTCATGACCTCCTCCTCGGACTCCCTCACTGCCACCCTCCAACAGTGCCCCTTATCGCTCCATAGCCCCTCCCACTACCCTCCAACCGTGCCCCTCATCACTCCATAGCCCCTCGCACTACCTCCTCCTCGGATTCCCTCACTGCCACCCTCCAACTGTGCCACTCATCTTTAAGTAGCCCCTCTCATATGCATTTCATTTGTTGTATAGTGCTACTCATATCAGTGTAGTGTGTGTCAGTATCTTGCATCACACACACATTATACAGAGACAATGAATCATACAAGTATGTAAATCAGTCTATAGAGAATGTCACATAAACCAATGAGGATTACAAGTTGTATGACTCACGTCATCCATACTGGTGGGCAGTATATTTTAAGAGGGTTTGGTCTGGAGAAACACAACCTTGGGATTTAAAGAGTATTCCATGGGCGGCAGCTTTACTGATAAAAATGTATATCTGCCCAAACATACTCATTTTAGCAACATTAGAATAATGAGACAAAGGAAGTTCTAATTAGAATAACGAAAGACTGCGCAAATTTTAACTATATCACAAAACAAAAAATGCGAAGTACTAACTATACCATTCATGTTTGTAGGCAGCTCTTATATGACAGTTCATTGGTCACTGTCCTATGTTAGGATTGTAACTTTTGAACTGCAAGTAACACAAGGATCTCTGTGACAAACGCAGTAACCCACTGAGCTATCCAGATACAATACAGTTGATCTGCATTTAAAAACTACTAACAGACAATTGATTGCTCTCCAGAATGTTAATTAATCACCAGGGTTATCTGGGCATTTTGTAATGCCTTATTGTTGTCCTGCATCGGCCATGATCAAGATAAAAACCGTTTAAATGAAGCGCACACAAAGTATGTGTCCTGCTGGGCCTGTGCAGATTTCAAAAAGAAAAAAATGTAGCAACATATTCTCTTACCTACTCCATTAGTCAAACTTAGTGTCACAGCCTGATGTGATAAGCCACTGCAGGGGTTAGGAACGGTGACTAAGCTGCGTAGAAAAAGAACGCAGCAGGACAGTAGGCAAAGGTTACCAGTGTCAAAGAAGGGATCCGTCACCTTTCCCCATGCCGAGATGAAGGGGTGAAAAAAGTAAACAAAGCCTCGTTAACATGTTAATGGTCTTCAAAGACCTGTGAAGTACTCGGGTGCAGGGCTGCGATAACCTCTAAAACTGTCTGTGTGTGTGCGCCCGGGAAAGCTGTCTCGGCCCGGGCTGACACACACGACTTGCACGTTGCGCGCTGCCTTCAGCCCTCACTACTGAGGGCCAAGGCTACTGTTTGGGTGGGCCAGGCTTATATTTGGGTGGGCCTGGCCCACCCGCTAGAACCGGGCCTGGGTAGCACACGTGTGTTTGTGTCTGGATGTGCAGTTTCAGTAGCCTGAACCTGACACACGCATACACCTTTACTTAAAATCGCCCTAATGACGAGCCTTGTCCACCCTTCAACACCTTGGTCAGCGCGCAAGCGCACTTCTGTACTTTAGTCTGCACTTCAGCCCCCTGGACAGGCGCATCCACATCACTTTTCTTAACACCACCCTCGTGTTGCGCTGTGTCCTACCATCAGCACCCTGGAGAGGAAGCATATAGAGTTCTTAACTGTATGTAAATCACCCGCCCTTATTTGATACGGTGTCCCACTTTCAGCGTCACTGCTCTCGCGTCGTTAAGCAAAGTAGCTCTCTGCGTCTCTATGCAAACACGTGTCCTGTAGTTTGACCATGTATTTGTTAGAACCGGTTTCTCCCTCTAAATTCTCTTTCATTTACCCGCTTTTGGACCTAGTCCATTAACAAAGCTTCATGTGCGTTTGAAGCGAAATGCCCTGCTGCTGCGCCTCGGAAGTGTTCTCAAACTTGAAAATACGTTTTTCCCTTGAAAGTTTCCAGTAGGCCCGCCTTCATCTCCCTGTGACATGGTAGGACTCTTAGAAAGAAATTGACAGCTGTGGTGCACCTTGTGTCCCCAGATTATAAAGGCTGAAATCCACCTTCCTTGCATCTCGCATAACTTATTATTATTCTTCTTTTTGAGACCTGACCTAAATATGGCTTTAGCTGTCTTGCCAGCCTCATGTTAAAAATATTGTGTGTGTGTGTGTGTGTGTGTATATATATATATATATATATTTTTTTTTTTTGTTATTGCTTTAAATGGGCCGGTACTGAGTACCGTCACTTCTCAGTTTTCTCCCCTTGAGTGCCGGAACTTCTTTTTGGGCAAGGATGGTACCAGTACTCCCAGAAGCAGCAGTGCGCAGGCCCTGAAGTACGGGTACGTGCAAAGCAAACTGTACTGAAAATGACCCTTTCAGATTGAGAGTTGATGTGCCGCTCTGACAGGCAGCAGGTTGTGTATTCCCTTGCTGGGGTGCTTCTGCAATGTTAGGTTAGGTTCGTAGCAAGAATGAGGATGTGGCCAGAGCTGCCGACAGCGGAACTGGCGAACCAGGTTTAAATCCCGACGTCCGATCATCATCCTGTGATTCAGGGCAACCCACTTAACCAACAGTGCTTTAAAAAAGTAAGCGTTAATGCAAATGTTCTGAATGTCATTTAAAGCGCTCTGATGTCCATGGGCCAAATTCACTCTATATTAAACTGTCAAAAATTAGGCCCTGCACGTATAACGTAGAGGCTGATCCTTTCCATGTCTCCTAATGTACATGTTCGGAGCTGAGTGTTCGGTGAAAAGACTGAAATTCACCAGTTATGGTTTACTAGCCTAACTATAACTTGCACCCTTGCCAAGACCTCACATATTATAATTCACTCATAACATGTTAAATGCCATCATTGATGACATTACTGATGATAATGCAAATGACATAATTGACGACACCACTGATGACATCATCCAGTCATTATACCGAAGACCTATAGGATTTGTGGATTTGCAGTAATTCAACATGATACACCTGTGGCTAATTTTCTATTCACCTAAATATTGCCACACTTGCCACAAAATTCATCATTGGCTACATAATTTGCACATTTTAACAAAAAGAATTGCTTATAGCTAAGAAGGTTCAAGAGTATTAGAATTTTCTTCATGTGGGTTGAATGTATAAATGTTGACAGGTCACCTTCAGCATTTTATTGCTGCAAAAACATTTATAGAGGATACAGTATTGTCCAGATAGTTTAAACATCAATGTTTGATGGACTGGGAGGAAGAGCTTTTGCCTTCACCATTAATACAAATTTATGTCAACATGACAGAGGCTGTTCTCAGACATGCAATTATTTTAACTGAATTTATTTATTTATTTATTTATTTATTTCGATTTATATAGCGCTATATAACCCCGGGGTCTCTAAGCGCTTGTCCAGTAAACACCACAAGAACCAAAAGAAACACTACAGGAAATTTATATCCCTCCCCAGGCTTTCTGGAAAAGAACGGTCTTCAGCCTCTTCCGGAAGGTCAGCAAATTGGGTTCTTTGCGCAAGTCCACCGGTAGGCTGTTCCAGGCCTCTGGGAGGGTGTTAGAAATGGCACGACCGCCCACTGTCGCCAATCTAAAACGAGGTTGCATGAGCAGGGTTGCTTCAGCAGATCTTAACACCCTGGCCGGTGTATATGGGGTGAGGCGGGTCTTGATGTAACTTGGTGCCTTACCATAAAGGGATTTATGTGCAATGCATAACCCTTTAAAGAGCACCCTCTGCCTTATTGGGAGCCAGTGTAGCTCACGCATGAGTGGAGACACATGCGTGCTCCTGGGTTTCTTGTAAATGAGCCTGGCGGCGTCGTTCATCACCATCTGAAGTTTGTCCAGAAGTTTTTGGGGTAAGCCCAAATAGAGCGAATTACCATAATCCAGTCTTGCAAGGATCATAGCAGAGACCGCCCTTCGCAGGGTGGAATAGGACAATAATGGCGCGATCTTCCTAAGTTGACGCAACATGCCAACACAGGTTCCCACCACCGTGGTGACCTGTTTCCGCATGGAAAGCTTGTCATCCACATAAATGCCAAGACTTTTTACAGCCACTGCCGGCTCCGGGGGCGGTCCAAGTTCCCTCGGCCAGAATCCATCATGCCATGGATTGCCAGCGATGGTAACAGGTAGAACTTCCGTCTTGTCCGGATTGATTTTTAAAGAATTCAGTGACATCCAGTTAGCTGTCTGCTTCAAGATGGTTTGCAGATTTGCTGGTGCCCCATCATCCATTTGGATAATGATTTGGGTGTCATCAGCGTAGTTATATACCTGACAATCCATCTGATTCAGAAGTCCAATCAGTGGTTGGAGGTATATGTTGAATAGCAGGGGCGACAGAGCCGACCCCTGTGGCACTCCACAAGAGATTGGTGATGCAGTGGAGAGCAGTTCTCCCAACTGAACTCTTTGTGTCCTCCCTTGCAAGAAAGAAGCAAACCAGGCGTGGGCTGTGTTGAATGCTCAGACATTCAACGAATCCCCAATATGTTGCATCTTTAAGGTCCACTGCTCTGCTTCCTGAAGTACCTCCTGGAGAAATACGTAAATAATGACTATGAAATGTCCTTTACGATTCTGCAGAGCAGGTTTTAATGGAAGGAGTTGTCACATAATTGAAAAGGAATTTATCGTTCTTTACTGCACTTAATACGGCATATATAAGTTGGACCTCCACTCCTGTTTTATTTTAGTGTCCCTGCTTATAAGAAATTATAACGGTGCATCTCACACATCACCCAAATATTACCATTTTTAAATATACATAAATATGAAGGTCAAGGACTGTCAGGAGACAACAACATAAAAAACAAAGGGGTTCCAAACGTTCCCAATATACAGTTGAGGTACATCAGAAATATAGATTGCTGCATTTTAGCAGTCAGTTTCTAAAGTGAAGTATTATTTTAAAAACATGAAAACAATACAATTGTAGGTTAATGTTAAAAGCTCGAACACACTTCAAAACTGGTATAAAAAATGTAAAAATGCTTTAAAGGTCTGCAAATCTAATGATATCATCACGCTGTATGTCAAAAGCACAAAAAAACGCTAAAATCACACAAACTCCAATGGTAGTAACAACTTATAAGAGTGGGATTTGTGCTGAAAGAGTGGGGACTGCAAGCAGTCAAACTAACACTGGCAAACGCAAGTGGTTTGACCCTGCCCCTGGTATTACTGTACTATGATGCAGATGAACCTGCATTCGCTAGCAGCATTCATAAAAATAACATCATAGTAACAATCGTCCAGTTGGCAGCTTCATGATCCAACCAAAAAGGTCTGATACCAGAATACCATTGGCAGAGTGTCATCCGACATAGAAACAACTGTGTTCTAAATATTATTTTCAAAAATCTCCCCCTGTTGATGTTAATAAAAGCAAATTGACACCCAGTGGTACAATATTTTTGTAAACGATATTTAGGATGCTATGTTTATGTTGGACGGTATTTCTGTAGGTGATATTCTTAAAAACTACCAGAATGCTCTAGGAGTCTAAATGAAAGGAAAATACCAGCTTGAGTTGGTCAACAGTGGATGTAAAATGTTGGTTATTTTAAGATTTCAAGGACAACATCTTGTCCAGTACGAACTTCTCCTAAAGCGGTGTATGACCCGTGTGACATGTTCATGTAGACAGGTTACCACAAACCAATGATTTACTATTAACAATGTCTGCTGTTTGACCCTTTCACACACTGAGCGGATTCACAAGAAAGCCGTAAATCTGCACCCAGTGGCTGTCACCCTCACATGAGTGATGAGTTTAGGAATGTGACAGTCGCAGGTTTCCAGGCAGACTTCTGTGACATTTGTGCCATTGCACTTTTCCTTAATGTTTTCTCTCCACTGGGAAAATAATTTTCACCACATGAGTAAATCACAGACCATTGTCATGTTGAAAATGGGCCAGAGAATCACACAAAGTTTGTTGCTGTTCCCAAACCTCTCAGAACACCTCGGTCCTTGAAAACCTACTCTCAGTCCTTGGAGTGGGGGTTTGCTCATGCATTATTTCACTATTGAGGTGCGCTAGTGCACACGAGTAAAATAACATAGAAGTACAAAGCCACCTTCTGCTTGTAAATCCAACCTTTTTTACCTGTAGGTTGATAAGGCACTATAATCGGGCCCACTGTCATTACTTTTCCAAACACCACACACATTACACAATCATCGGGAATTTGAGCGCCTTGGGCATCCAGCTGGGTGTTTTATAACAATGGATTGAACTTTTTATTGAGTTCTTGTAATGTTAACCTTAGAGTGCTGTTGGATAGGATTATATCCACAGTCATAATAATTAAAACTATATAGTATTGGCGATTGTAGGATAATCACTATTTGAAAGGTCAGAGCCTTCTTGCAGGAACACATCTTCTAGTGTCTAATGGATGATGCTTGGTTTAAAAGAACCATATAATCCTGGTACATGGCAAAGAAACAAGGGCAAGAAACAGCCATAGGCATCTGACTAGAAAAACTAGTATCCATAGGTGGCAGAAATTAGTGAACCCTATCTTAGTGTACCCTGATACTGTAGGAAAGTTCACCTAGAAATGGACTTATGCTCTATTTAAGAGGACGCAATCAGCCAGCCATTGCTTTTAAACCAATGCCACTCTGCATTCTGGGACTCGTAGTTTCCCTCTCTCCGTAATTCAAGCTTGGACTTGCAAGTTCAAACTACAAAGGGCAATTCGCCAAAGAGCCAGGGCTGGAAGAATATATAAATCATGACACTTGGTAGCTAAGGAACTGAGGAACGTCCGGTTCTGGTCTGCTGCAAAGGCCTGAAAATCTTTTACAGAGATAATCTGATAAATGCTAGACCACTTCACTGGGAGGGAGATATTTCCAAAGTTCAAGTACTTCAGGTAGTGTGCAAGCTTTGGGTTCCCTTCTTCTTGTTAGGCCGTGCATGCACCTTTGCAGTATGCTAGGAGTGCTGGCCAAGGGAGATGGCACTCATAGTTATTACACAGGTTGGAGGGTGGAGGTTACATGGTACCAACGTAATGCTGAAGCCTTTATCCAGCTCCCTGATATAATGATGATGTGGGTGATGTCATTGGAACTGGACTGGAAAGATGCAATGGACTGGGAGCTGTGGTTGAAGGTAGACAGACTCTTGGCAGTTGTAAGAGGCCAAATATTCAGACTGATTGCAGATACTGCAGAATGATTAGATGTATTTACCATTTGAATAAGAAATGTTGTTGAAGTTCTCTCTGACAATGGTCAATATTGCTAATTTGGTATTGAAAACTGGCTGCCACCGCAAGTCCTGGTTAGCAGAAACGTGCATTTGGCTGGGTTCAAACCCATCCTATGCTCCCGCGCTACTGTTGTGCTGCCAGTTGAATGCAGCCGAATGGAGGAGCAGGAGTTTTCAAACATGCGGGGTGTGGTGGTGGAAGAGTTTCCCACCAGTCTCTGAGAGCAGCTAGCATTGTTGTACTGTTGAATCGCAAATACTTCAAATATTTTCTAAAGGCTCTCTAGATTTTGTTCATTCTGGCCACCCAGTTGGGGGTCGCTAATTAAGTAGTGCTAAAATAGTGCCTGGTGCACAGTGTAGCATAAGCGGCGCACCAGTACATCGGCGCTCTGGCGCATCAAGCTTTGGGAGTTAGTCCCGAATAAAGCTATGACTGCTAAAAAACGACGCTATGGTAGATTAGTATATACAAGAGCTTGCACAAAAACCAGAGCTAACCCCTTAAGGAACAACTCACTTGACCCGGTCACTCTACTACCGCACGGTCCCCGTGTGCCCGGATTCTGCTGCCGCTGCCTGCTTGGCCCTCTTGCTGCCGCCTCTCCTTAGGGCCCCTGCTCTCTGCTTGCCCTCGCTCCTCAGTTTTGCCCAGGCTTGCCCTCACTCTCCAGGCTTGCCCTCGCTCTCCCCCGCTCCGCTTTCCCGCTCTTTCCAACCCCCCCTCTGCTCCCCGCCGCTGCTTTCCTGCAGCCCCACCCCATTCTCCTGTCTCCCGCTCCCCATTCGCCCCCCGCTCCCGCCTCCCAGCTGCTCCTCCCTCCCACTTTGCCATAAATGGCGGGGACCGCGCGTACGCGAAGCGGCTACGCGCAGCGGGCGCGCCGATTGCGTGCCAAAGGCACGCCAAAGGTAAGCCCGGCGACGCCTGGCCTGCGCCCAGCGCCAGAACCCCTGGACCCCGCCAGAGACAGCCAACCCGACTGATCTACAACGCCGCCACCCTCCACGCACTCAATACCGGCCGACATCCAGCCTGCTACCAAGCCACCCCGAAACGCACCCACGGAGCCTTCACCTGCCACGCCTGCTACTTCACCTGCACTCGATCCTGCATCCCGGAAGCCAAAACAGCCGCCAACAACAACCACCTCAAGTGCATCCTGCTCAACACCCTCTCCATCCACAGGCACGCCGTCGAACTATGGGACCTCCTGGAAAAAACGGCACAAGACGTCGCCTTCTTCACGGAAACCTGGATGAACGCCTCCTCAGCCCCCGACATCGCCATTGCCATTCCGGACGGCTACAAGATCATCCGGAGGGACCGCGTCAACCAGACCGGAGGAGTCATCACCATCGCCCACAGAAACACTATCCGCATCACAACCCTCGCCACCGCAGAGCACCTGCACTTCCAGATTCACACGACCCCAAGACCACCCTCATAGGAACCCTCATCTACAGACCCCTGGGACCACACTCAAACTTCAGCGAGGCCATTGCAGACTTCATCAGCCCACTTGCCCTCGCCTCCCCCGACTACATCCTCCTAGGAGACCTCAATTTCCACCTGGAGAACGACCAGGACAACATCACCACCGCCCTACTAGACAACCTCGCCAACCTCGGATTCAAGCAACTGGTCAACACCCCCACCCATTATGCCGGCCACACGCTTGACCCTGTCTTCTCCCCCAGCAACCACATCTCCTTCAACCACACCACCGAGCTCCACTGGACCGACCACAGCTGCGTACACTTCAACTTCAGGAAAACAACGTCCCACCACTGCCCTCAACAAACCCCCCGAAGATGCTGGAGCAAGATCACCACTGACCAACTCACCACCTCCTTGCGCCTTAACCCTCCCACCAACACCACGGACCCCAACGAAGGAGCCCGCAACCTCACACAGTGGATCACCGACTGCGCCGACACCCTTGCTCCACTGAAAAACCCTCCCTGCAAACTCAACAGCAAGAAAGTTGCATGGTTCACCAATGATCTCAAAGACTCCAAGAAATCCTGCCGTGACCTCGAGAAAGCAGTGCACCACAACCAGTCAACGGACAACATGACAGCCCTCAAGAATGCCACCCGCAAACACCACCAGCTGATCCGCACCACCAAAAGGTCATCCTTCAGAGAACGACTATACAACAACACCCACAACAGCAAGGAACTCTTCAATGTCGTGAAAGAGCTATCCAACCCTAACGTAAGATCGTCGACATACACAACCGCTTCGGTGCTCAGAACACGTACCCCACCACCAAACCTACACCCCCCCACCACCACCATGTGCGCCTGGACTCAGGTCAGCACGGAAGATATCACCCACACGATGAACACCATCCACTCGGGCTCCCCAGCCGATCCCTGCCCATACCACATCTTCAACAAAGCCGACTCCATCATCGCACCCAAACTTCGGGACATCATCAACAACTCCTTCATATCCGCCACCTTCCCGAAGAGCTGGAAGCACGCAGAGCTCAGCGCCCTCCTGAAGAAACCCACCGCAGATCCCTCAGACCTCAAGAACTTCCACCCCATCTCGCTCCTCCCCTTCCCGGCAAAAGTCATCGAGAAAACCGTCAACAAACAGCTGACAGCCTTCCTGGAGACGAACGGCTCCCTCGACCCATCGCAGTCCGGATTCAGAGCGAACCACAGCACCAAGACCGCCCTCATCGCGGCCACCGACGACATCCGGACCCTGCTGGACTACGGAGAAACCGCCGCCCTCATCCTGCTCGACCTTTCGGCTGTGTTCAATACGGTCTGCCACTGCACCCTGACAACCCGCCTCCGCCACGCCGGGATCCAAAGAAAGGCCCTGGAATGGATCACCTCCTTCCTCTCCTACAGAACCCAAAGAGTCCGTCTCCCGCCCTTCCTCGCAGAAGCCACCAAGATCATCTGCAGCGTACCTCAAGGCTCCTCGCTCAGCCCCACCCTCTTAAACGTCTACATGAGCCCCATTGCAGCCATCGCACGCAAGCACAACCTCAACCTCATCTCCTACGCCGACGATACCCAACTGATCCTCTCCCTCATCAACGACCCTACCTCCGCCAGAGCCAGCTTCCAGGACGGAATGAAAGACATCGCAGACTGGATGAAGCTCAGCCGCCTGAAACTGAACTCAGACAAGACGGAAGTCCTCATCCTCGGCCCATCCATCTCCTCCTGGGACGACTCCTGGTGGCCCCCTGCTCTGGGCCCCCCCCACCCAAGCCCACGGACCACGCACGCAACCTGGGCTTCATCCTTGACTCCTCCCTCACGATGGCCAAGCAAGTTAACGCTGATACCTCCTCCTGCTTCAACACTCTCCGCATGCTCCGTAAGATCTTCCGCTGGATCCCCACTGGAACCAGGAAAACGGTCACCCAGGCCCTCGTCACCAGCCGTCTGGACTACGGGAACGCCCTCTACGCTGGGACCACCACCAAACTACAGAAAAGACTCCAGTGCATCCAGAACGCCTCAGCACGACTCGTCTTGGACATCCCCCGACACAGCCACAACTCCGCCCACCTGAGGGACCTGCACTGGCTCCCTGTCAGCAAAAGGATCACGTTCAGACTCCTCACCCACGCACACAAGGCTCTCCACGACTTGGGCCCCGAATACCTCAACAACCGCCTCACGTTCTACACGCCAACCCGCCAGCTCCGTTCCGCCAGCCTCGCCCTCGCCACCATCCCACGGATCCGCAGAACCACCACCGGAGGAAGATACTTCACCTACCTGGCGGACAAGACCTGGAACACCCTCCCCACCCACCTACGACTCACCAAGGACCATCTCTCCTTCAGGAAGCAACTCAAGACCTGGCTTTTCGAGCAGTAGCAGCCCCCCTTCCCCCCCCCCCCCCCCCAGCGCCTTGAGACCCTAGCGGGCGAGTAGCACGCTTTACAAATACTCTTGATTGATTGATTGAATACACTCTCTGAAGTGCTTTAATACCATCCCTTCCTTTTTTCCTAAAAAAGAAATAAGTTTTAAATCTGCAGGAATGTCGGAGTTTCCCCAAAAAGAATATGCTGTTCAAGTAGATATAAAGGTAAGCTCTGGAAATCCATTCCCAGTATTATCCTCACCAGTAGTACCCTTCATTTCACCGTCTACAATCAGGGGATCACGGCATCCCGATCTTCAATGTTCAGTATCTGGGGTGGCTGACACTCTACTGGCAAATCTAACTATTCATCCTTTTGTGAACGGGGTCTCTGAACTGGAAGGAGTTTCGCTACCAGGATTAAAAGTGGGAGAATATATAATGGAAGATTTCACTCTACCTGATATAAATTTAGATCCGCCATTAAAAAGGTTTCACGTTCATAACCAAGAATCATCTAAGGTTTTTACTCCCACCACTCTACCGTCCTCTAAGGATTAGCCTGTGAAACTGCAACTGTTCAGTAGTACACCTAGCGGAACAAGCTTATTAGACTCAAGGGGTTCAATTACTCCTGATCTCTCCCGGGATTTTCTCCCATCAATACATAATCTAGAAGCACAAAGGCCGATGTCGGAATCATTGCTTTGTTTAGAAAGAGTGTTGGTTTCCATCTTAGCCCTAATGGAGGAATCAGTAAATAATTCTGATGTTATTTCGGACTCCGTTTTAGCCCTGACAAAGCATATTGCCTCTGAACATAATCTATTGTCCGGAAAAGCTTGTGTATTTCCCCTTGGTGTACCTAACCTAGAGAAAGGATCTTCCACTCCCCTTCGTTTGAAGGTTGACTCTGACAAGTCTTATTCTACCCAAACAGACTCTTTTCCACATGTTAAAGGTCGGGACTTTGGCACTCAGGCTGGGGAACCTTTCTCTAGTAAAAACACCAAAATTAAAATGAAAGAAAACGGCGATATTTTTGATAAATCACTCTCTTCTTCCTTATGGCAGCTTTTCAACTCCGAACCTTTAGCTACAGTTGCAGCATCTTCGTTTTGCTCGCAAACTACGACGGAAAATACAAATACAAATATAACCCAAAAGGTCTTCCCTATTTTTCTCAAATCTGGTTTTAATTCCACAAAGCAGCTTATTGAGGAAGACTCTACGGTTGGATGCTCTCAGAGTAAGGAAAAAGTTTCTAAGAACAAAAGTAGCATTGTTCATAAGAAGGGAAAAAGGGAAAAAAGACGAAGGATAAACAAAAAAAGATCCAAACAGTTACGCGTCGATTCCCAACTTAACCATATTACATCTCCAAAGCTGGATTTAAATGTCCCGAAGACAGAAAATGTAAATGTAAATGTGTTTGTATTTATATAGCGCCTTCTACCCAGAGGTCTCGTAGCGCTGTATTCATACTGCTGTGGAACCCTTCCTGGCTTTCCTGTGAGATGTCCACTCCTGGGCACCCCCAAGGTGAAGCCAGGCATCCAAGCGCTGCTGGGGCCGTTGTGGAGATTAAGCAAGCTATTGCCCAGAGTCAGAGTGGGGCCCATGATTAGACTAGACACCGAGGCGAGAATTATCAGGTCCGGGGAGATGAGTCCAAGAGCCGCTGAGGCAGGAATTGAACCCTGGTCCCGGGCCAGACCTCTGCATCAGGGTCTGCCGCTCTAACCATTGAGCCACGCTTCTCCATGGATGGATCAGAGGAGCGCAATTTATTGGGTTCTTGCTCTACTTCTCCGAACTTATGTGTTCCTATTAAATCTATCAAATCGACCAAAGATGTGGTATCATCAGATACAAATGTTTCTCCTATGGTTCAGAGTACATTGAACCCTAATGCTTCTCTGTTTGCTTCCTCTCTAGGTACCAATGTACAGGAATTTATATAGCGCAAATCACCGAGCGGTTTCTAAGCGCTTGCTTAGGGAACCCGTCCTGGTATTCCCCTGTGAGATAACCCCGGCAGGGTATCCGCAAGGTGAAAGCCAGGCATCCCGCCGCGAGGGGCCGTTGTGGAGATTAAGCAAGCTATTGCCCAGAGTCGCAGAGTGTGAACCCATGAATCGAGTAGGCACCGGAGCGAGAATTGTCGAGTCCATGGACATTTTAGGACTCAAGACCCCGCCGAGCCGGGAATTGAACCCTGGTCCTGGGCTGACCTCTGCTTCCAGGTCTGCCTCCTCTAACCAGTGAGCCACACTTCTCCATGTTATTTACAGCTCCAATAACATCATCTCTGAGGCACCCAGCTCTGATAATAACTTTCAGCCTGCCCCATTTAGCCTGGATTTTTCGTTTATCTTTGACTCTGAATTATTTATGAATAGGTCATTTTTGTTGGGTTGCTTTGCTGAAATAGTGGGCCTGCGGATGATTGAGAGTAATGACTTAGCCCTGGTGGAGGTACAAAAATATAATAATCTCAAGAGTGCAAGAGTTACCTTCTCATCCAAACAATTTCCCACCTGATTTCGGCACATAGCGATAAATTGCGCTGTTGTGGCATTGACGTTATAATTCCTAATGTGGAGCTATCTTCAAAAAAAGTGCCCCAGATTAAGCTGCCTAATATTGCCGTAGAATCCTCCGGACGAGGAACACCAACCCCGGAGAAAGAAAGTACTTTGCAGGTCTTTCTTGGTTAAGATGGCAAGAGGGTTTCGCTCCATACCGAAAAAAATATTCAACAAGTGCTCCCTGCAGATGAGGAGGATAGAAATGGAGCTGGTTTGCAGGTGCTCTTAATTCAAATAGACCCTTATACCTAAAATGCGGGAGTTCTTCCTAGCAAGGATATTAATGTGATATCCTGGAACACAGCCGGCCTTAGCACAAATAAAAACAAACTTATATTCTTGAAAGAGCAGAAACCCGATATAATCTGTCTCCAAGAGACTTGGATAACCGAGAATTGGTCCACTGAAGACTATATAGTGCTAAGCCGGCCGGCGCTTCATGTAAATAGAGGTCATGCTAAAGGAGGTATTGCAATCTTGTTAAGTACAAGCCTCAGTTGGTCCTATAATGAATTCCCTCATGCATCTAACTTGATTCAGGCGGTTAAGTTAGATTATAAGGTCGGCCAGATTATGTTGGATTTGTTGTTGATAATAAATGTATACTTACCTCCTGACGCATCCTCTTCACATTTATTAAAAGATCTTTTTTCCTTTATCTCCTCCATCTTGGAATCTGAAGACTGTAGGTCCACAATATTAGTGGGAGATCTGAATTCCAAAGTCTCTACGCATAGTCTAAGGGTATTTTCTAACAAATGAAGCCCTAATATTCCCTCCGCTCAATTCCCGAATATTAGCAGGACAGATAAAAGAGGAGTCGTACTTTTAGAAGGTCTGAGTAGCTTAGATCTTGTAATTTCTACTGGGAGGTTGAGGAAAGATATTCCAGCGAACTATACCCATAAGGCTCCCACAGGGAGATCAATTCTTGATTATTTAATCGTCTGTGCAGATTTTTTTCACAAACTTACAAATATCGAAGTATTGGGAAATGTTTTAGTGATCACATGTTGATTTGCTTTAAAATTGACTTTGTGATGAGGTAGGCTCCTGGAATTTTAAAGGTACTTCAGTAGGGTTTAAATGTAACAAATGGTAGAAGCCACTGGAACACCCAAACGACCACTAAATTAAAAGCGCACCTATCATTACTAATAAGAGATCAGCAGTTTTTAGAATCAGTTGAGTGTGATCGTATTCAACCTGATTTTCTTGAAGTTTTTCCCCCATAATATTGGCCTTTTGGCTAGATCTGGCAAACCTACTCATGTTCCTGGTCAACGGAGACCATACTTTAACCCATTGCTCACTTTAAATAGGGAAATAAACAAACTAGTGAGGGCTCAGTTCCAGTACTTTTCGCATGAGCGAAGCAATTTAATAAACCTGCTAAAGAGAAAAAGACGGAGGAAAAAACGCTCCCTAAGGCAAATAAAGGAAGATGGTGTATGGACACAGTTAAAAGAAGCAGCTTCAAAAAATAACTCAAAAAGATACTGGGAAATAATCGTCAATTGATGCAGCACTAGGGTGAAATCTCTTCCCATACCCATAAAAGAAGAAGATTGGAAACTATATCTGCGGGAATTGTATTCTGGGAATCTAGATTCTTGCAGATCTGATATTGGGGCACTGGATCAGCCGTTAATTTCCGTACCCAACTATGTCCATTCTATTGATGAAGTGGTCGGGCTATTAAAAAAATGCGACCCTCAGGAGCAATGGGCCCTGATGACGCTAATAAAAAAGGAGCCTCTTTTGTGGGCTACCTATTTAGCTCCATTATTTAATCTTTGCTATTCTAATGGGAAAATTCCACCATCTTGGTCAGGAAGTATTTTAATTCCGTTATACAAAAAGGGCCTTATATCGCATCCAGGTAATTACCGACAATTAGCTTTACTGGATGCAACAGGGAAAATATTTGCTCGTAGAATTCTTGATCACCTTACAGAATGGGTGGTAGAGAAGAAAGTACTCCCCATTGAGCAAGCAGGCTTTAGGAAAAACCATTCTACGCTAGATAATATTTTTATGTTGAAATTAATAGAGGAAAAATACGCAATCTATCGTAGTTCAAATGTATTTATGGCTTTCATAAATTTTTCTACAGCCTTCAATAAGGTAGATCGACCTTTACTATGGAGAACACTGCAAAAAAAGGGTTTGCCTCCCCCTCTGCTATCCTTGATTATAGCACTCCACTCGCAAACCTGGTGCAAGATATTAATGGGTGGAAATTAAGGATTATCAAATGTAATCCCTACTGAAAATGGTCTCAAACATGGCTGCTTGTTAGCACTGCTTCTATTTTCCTTATATATAGCAGTCTTACCCGATTGCTTTGCTCAAGATGATGGAAATGCCCCGAAGATCAGTACCCGTCCTTTTGCATGTCTACTATACGCAGCGATATAGTAGTAAAGGACTTAAACCCTATTGGGTTGAATAGAAAGTTGGCTTCCGTACAAAAATATACTGTGGCCCACTTTTTGAAAATAAATGTATCCAAAAGTAAAATTTTAATTTTTAAAAGTTCTAAAAGTAGAAAATCATATAATTTTAATTGGCAAATCGGTCCCGAAAGACTGGAGGTAGTAGATTACCTCTATTTAGGGAAACTTTTAACAAGCGGCTTGGAAAATAATCCTCACATTTCACACTGCTCTAGTAAAGATACTTCACATGCCAACGTCTTGCGTATTTTTTACAGCGCTATGGGTAGGAGACATTTTGTACATTTATTGACGGTTTTTAAGGCAAAAATCCCCCCAACCCTGCGTAATGCGATAGAATCAATCCCTGTTAAGGACTGGAGTTTTTTGGACAAGGTTGAAGGCCAGATACTACGAAAAATATGTAATTTTAACACCTTAGTTCCAACTGCAGCAATCAGATTGGAATTCAGTTTGATAAGCTCCTATACTCAAGGCTTATCCAGGGTTCTACGTTGGGGTTATCAGCTAAAACATAGCAACCCTGATTCATTAAGAGGTGTTTTATGCCATGAAATCTTTGACGTTAAGGCAGGTAACTACTCCTTTCACCGGGATTTCTCTTTGGCATTAAAAGTCTTTAGTATTCAAGAAGAATCAGTACTTACCCTTCCATCATTCGGATTTAAGTCTCTCCTAAAAACTCTGAGTGGCAGAATTAGTTTTGATAGACATTCAATCCTGTAACTCTAAAGAAAGATTAAAACTAATAATTAGGACAAACTCTCTGAGAATTGCACACAAATATTTATTTTGGAACTTTGAACACAGCATTCGTCGCTTACTTATTTTAGGTCGCATGAATCTTCTGCCCTTAAATGACCTTACAGCAAACGGGTCTCAGAATCCGAATAATGGGAACATTTGTAATTTGTATATGCTGAGCACCCAGACTCTGGACCATGTTTTGTTTGTATGTTCAGCACTGGCATTGAGCCGTTATCGTTGGCTCTATCCGATGTTTTTACAAAACTCTGTTAAAAATGTAGCATCAGCTCGAGGTTATCTCTTTTGTCCTAAAAACGAAGCAGTCTGCGTAAAATTATTTAATTATTTTAAGGAATTCATGTATATATTTTAACTCTGTAATGATGTTTTTATAAGACTGTGTATAAAATGTAGCACCAACCTGAGATTATCAATTTTGGACAAAAAACGAAGCAGTGGGACTAAAACTTTTTAATTTCTTTTGCCTTTTTAGTACACTTTTCAAATGGGTGGCTATCCTCTTAGCCAGCCTTTTAGCTAGCTCTCCATCTGTAGTAGTCTTTAGTTTTATTAATTTGTATTTTGCACATTGATAGGTAGCTATCAACTGCTATTTTCTCATAATTAGGGTTAGGTTGCTTTTTTCTTCCCATTATGTTCTGTTGTTAATTCTAAAAATGTATATGCAGTGGGATTCAGGAGGTTTCTCTCTTGTGAGCTGGTTGCTACTGAATTGCTTTTTGCACAGGTCTGATTATGCCCATGTTTTACTTTGTCTCTAATTTTAAATTGATTCTCTAGTTGAAAGGGAACTTTCGTTTTTTATTAAATGAACTGTCAGCTTATAATGTCCATTATATCGTCTTAGGAGTTTTAATGTGCAAAATCTCTAATACTGTATGATCAGGGCTTTCTGATAATATTGTTTGTTTCTATTTAATGAAATTTAGTTAATCGAAGGCAGGCTCTTGATAATTTTATGATGGTTTGTGATTATGCTTGTTATGTGTTTGTTTTATTTGTAATTCTATGAATGCATTTTATGTGGACCTCCTAGGAGTTCCAAATCTTTATTAAATATATTGAATTGCTAGCATAGTTGAGCACTAACAGCACGCATTGGACAGTGGCTTCCCTAAGGTGTGCAATGGCTTCCCTCTGTTTCTTCCAGCAGTAGTTATTTCCCCCTACCCATGAAGCGTTTGAAATTTTGCAAGTCCTCGAAGGTGTTGGAACGGCCTGAGGTGGCAGGAGATATCCGGCCTGATGGAGGATACAAAAGGGGGCCTTATTTTCTCCTGTGCCTTGAAGTACCGCCCCCTGGAAAACCATAGAGAGATCCATCTTCCCCATACACTCCAACAATTGTCATTGAAGATCAGAATGCACCTGGCAAAACACTCTCAGCACTTTGTTCATGATTGGCGAGTCTGCAATGGAGAGGACGTAATACTTAAATAAGACTTTATATGAAATCTTCTGTATTCATTTGTAACATTACTTTTTTCTCTTTGCTTTCTTCATATGTTTGGAGTTTATGGTATTTACCGATAAGGGAAAAAATACTAGCTTTAGGAGACTTTGCTAATTTTGGTACCAGGCGGAACATTAAAGTACTGGTCATGCCAGTAGAAACCCGGGCAGGTGGCAACCCGCGTCTCAGCTGGTTTACAGCGTCTTTGATACCGAGTGGTACTTCTGATGGGGCTTAAGCAGAAGTAGCGAGCCATCCCCTGGCATAGTCAGCTGCCCCCCTGCACTCCCACCCCCCTAGGGCAGCGAAGCCGGCTGCCAGAACGGATGCGTCTCGTCTCATGGCTCCAGTAAACAGCACAACAAAGAGCGGCTAACGAGCCCTCGCTGCTCACTTGTGGAGCCTGCCTCTGGCGCCTGCACAAGAAAGAGCTCGCCCGCGTGCGCCGCTGCCATGACGCGCGCTCCCTTGCATCCCCCCTTTCCACTCTACGTGCTGCACTTACATTTAGCGCGCGCTGCCGAACGTTGGCGCGAAAAGCAGCTGCCACTGCCCCCAACCCGCCGCTCGAAACAGACGTCTCTGACACCCCGTGACGGAAGGACGCTGGCGGGCGTCCAGGCGCGGCACGCGGCACGCGCCAGGCTCTTAAATGGGCTCCAAAGAAAAGGGGAGTCTTGGCAAAGTCTTCATGCTGAGGCCTTCCTTTCTTTCTTTCTTCTGTGTGTTTTTCCCCCGCTAAATTTCCTCTTCACGATTGGAATGACCAGACGGGGCACTCAAAGCTGATGAAACGGGATTAGCGAAATGGTATTGTCGGGCGTTACAGAGCGTGTCCTACAGCAAAGGAATCCGGCGGCTTAACCTGCCGAGGATAAAGATGTAACCGACAAGGGCTGGATTAATAGACTGTTCTGACTGATAGAGTAGCGCGTGCAATGGAGCAGTCGTGGCACTAATACAAGAGCTCGAGTGGTGCTTAGACATGCTTCCATTTGGCAGGCGTCATCTGGCTTTTACCTGGGATAGCATGTAGCTTACAATTGTTTTGCCTTCCTGTCTTTTGTATTTTTTGATTGTACCAATAACTTTCTGAAATCCATCTCAGCCTGTTCAGATTGTTAACAAGATTTTAAGGTGCCAAAAAGCAGAACATGGGTGTGGGGGACATAGTGGATTTATCCTACTAAGATTGTGAAGCAGGGGAGGTGCAGAGAACGATACTCTGCCTCACCAGATTTTGAAATGGAAACTGTTGATTAAACAGGGACAACACAACATGTCTCAAAGCCTGCTGCACAAGGCCTACGTTTCCTTGAAGCACTGTAACTTGAGCAAACTGTGGGACCCCTACAACCGCTTGCTTTGTTATTTAATTGCCATCATTGACATGTTGTGCAGCTCCTTAAATCGTTGTGTTTGTCAGTGCAAGAAAGGCAGAAGATGCCTTTTTATGTTCAGGACAGTGGCTACTCCTCCTGCTCAAAAGGAAAAGGAAAATGATAATAATGCAACGTTATTATAAATGTATTTTTCCTATTGTAGTCAGTGGCGGGCGGGGCTGGCCAGAGCAGAGGAAGGAGTGGTTTGCAGTAATGCACACTTTGTATGTTCCCCATCAGGCTGCATTACACAGCCTGGTGAGGAGCATGCACAGGTTCCCTGTCGTCGTCTGATCACCAAACCACGGTGCTCAGACCAATCACAACTCTGCTTTGTGATTGGCTCAGGGGAGCCTGTGAGCCCGTGTGCTTCCTGGGCTGGAGACATGATGAAGCCAGCTGCCAGCCTTTCCAGGTAGTTTTTTTTCTTTCATTCCCTCAATTCCCTCACTCCCCTGCCACCCTACCACCCACAGCCAGTAGCAGCCACTACTGGATAATGATACTGCTGGCTGGGCTCACATGAGAAAAATAACATTTTTAGGAGAGGTTCAACACCCCAATGAACACAAATAAATAATTAGCAAAAATAAAGAGGTACCTCATCCATCCCCATTCTGAGTTTGCTCCTACAGTGCTGTTCTTCAAGGAGACGCTAACAAAGTGCAACTTGATTTTAGACAGGAATGTGTTGTCACTGTGTTTGATATTCAGTGTCTGTGAAAACATTCCAAACAAAATACACACACCTTTAAATCTAATAAATAAGCACGTGTGTATAATGTTGATTTGAATTAAGGTTTGAAAAGTGAATGTATAGATGTCCATATACTAACACTCATTGAATCGGGATCAAGTTTGCGCTATATAAAACTTTATTATAAATAAACTAACACAAAGTACAAATCTGGGTGTTAAATGGAAGAGGATTTAATCTTACACTGTCTGAACAGCACAATATGAAATCCTGGGCTCAAATCCTACTTCTTCACTTGCTCAGATTGTGTGATCCAAAGCCCATCACTTCACTTCACTGTGTATAATTGTCCAGTTTAAGAACATATTGAAATAACTCAGTACATGATCTGCCCCTACACAAACCTCACTTACATGTGGTAATGAAAAAAAATCTTGAGTCTCATTTAATGACAATATAGGCAAAATAAATAGAGAACATGACAAACTGACATATTTTGGGTAACGTTGCAAATTCGTCTAGCCATTATGGGTTTTGTTGAATGTTTCTTTAAAAAAAAATATTACTTTAAATAAATGCCACTCAATCCACTGATATAGTCTTATGTACCTAATTGAGATTCTGAGAAATGTTGAGAAATATATATTTTTTTCATTTTAAAGACTTTCTTATTTTTTCATGATAGTTATTACCTGTTTTACTTCTTTTAATGGCTTGGCTCATTCTGTGGCTATAGTGGCAACCCAGAACCATGATTCGGCTCATACCAAGGCTATTTGTACCCCTCCCCTCAAGAAATTTAGGGTCTCCTACAACCTTGAAGTGGCGCATTGTTCTAGCAGTATTGCATCTGTTGTGTTGACTAAAGGGAGGTTCGAGTCACAGACTTTCTCAATTTCAGAAATATGCGAGAAAGAAGGCTTAGTGATGCACATGAGAGGTCCATACCATGTACAATCATAATTTTAAGTAAATACATAAAAAAGGTGGTGTGTGATAACACTGTTACGAAAAAAAATACGATTTAATAAGACCGAATATGACGATGGTAGCAGAAGTTGTTCAGTGCAAAAAGCCTGTATTGATGGATTTCACTCAGAGACAAAATGTTGGAGAAAAATGCAGATTAGGAAGAGCTAAAACAGCATCTGACAATACAGATTTTCATTTGGCAGTTTAATGATTCATAATGATTTCTAATTATTTGTTTCTGCTGACAACACAGTTCATTAGCATTGATGCAGTTTCACTGTTTTTCGCAAATCCAAACATTTGCCAAGCATATGTAATCTTAAAAGGAGATTTGCAAGCAGTGCACATCAATTTGTAGTATAATGATGGCAGGCATGCAGGACAACTAGGCATTCCAATAGTCATCAGATGCTGCATTCACAGCTAGCCAGCTGAATATGTAAACCATAAGCAGTGACGACAAACCCAGAAGCACGCCCAATACAGCATCATAGAAAAAACATACTCCGCCAGAGATTGTAATGTGAGGGTTCTTTCATGCAGCTGGGCCTTCAATTACTTAAGGGAAAGAGTGAAATATCCTATACTACCTCCACATGGCATCACAAGTACACCCACCTTGCTGTCATGAGCACATCGATTTAGTTAAAGAAGAGGTCTCATAATATGTTAAAACACTTATCAGCGCTCCTTTGCCCACTTCCATGTCCCCGGAACAATTACTTTCTTTTTCTCTTGTCCTCGGAAAGTAGAACTGAAGATGAAATCTGCCTTTGGTCTGTGGCTGGGCTTAGCCAGAAGATCCTGTCCTCCTATGGAAATGCAGCTACACCTCCCGGCATCCTTTTTTTTGGGGGGGGGGGGGGGGGGGGGGCTGTCTACCTGACATTTGAATTAGGCCTGGGCTCGCAAGAGCATGGTCAATCCTGGGCGCCATTGACCATGACCCCTGTCTTGCCGGAATTGAAACTAGTGACGTGTAGGACAACATAGGTTTCTGCAACAATTAGATCAACCCATAAAACTATCTCCCCATCTACCAGCATGTTACTGTTGTCTATTATATTTACTTCCAAGTGCCACATAACCCCTCCTGGTTTGATCCTGCTCAATTGAGGCTCAGAAGATTTCTGGGAATTAGTCTTTCTTGAAAAATCCAGTAGTCTAATCACCTTTTGAGTGATCAGTGTATGATGACTGGTCAAAAATGTACTTACTTGCAGTTTGTGTGGCGTGTGCAGGAGCAACTGTATCATGTCAAAGTATTTATAAAGCTGTTGTTCACCACATATGTCTTTTTGGCGCTAAAGTACCAATGAATAAATACAATAATTATTATAAAATCAATTAAAATCCTTGGATTTTCATGAGATCAAGTCAATCTGAATGATAAAAAGAGTATAAAGTGCATGGCGACATTAGACGAATCAGCTATTTACAGTAAAAATATGTACTAACCTCTTGTTAAACACATTTCTGCGTTTTTTATTCTCTTCAGTATGAGCATACAATCAAAATAAAGTCTTTTACAGTAAGCCAGACAGAATGCTGTCAAAGAAGCTGTTTTCAATCTGTGACGCTCCCATAGTAATGGGTAAAACTTACCCTTAAAATCATAAATAGAAATGTACAGAATTTGACTTCTGCATACATCTGACGAAATAAGTCTGTTTTCAGTTAGTACTGACAGTTGTCTTTTAGTTCAGGAAGAAGGGTTAGTTAATTGCATCAAACACTCCAGCCAGATGCCCTCCTTTCAAGCTTTACCATTTGCAATAAAAAATAATTTAGTCTTATCCCAATACGAATTCCAAGAAATGCTTCCATCCAGTGAATTACTTTCAAAAGACAACTTGGGCAACATTTACTACACTGTCGAGCTGAAACGTAATTTCAGTATGTTAAGCAACAAGACACCCCGTTGCCCTTCCCCCTATTTCTGAGATCCCCTGAAGGTCCAACCGAGAGGTAGAAAAGCAAAGGTTTCAGGGGAGAGGCTCGAGGTACCCCAGAAGTGATTAAATAGGGATGAGAAGCATAGGGTTGAATTTCGATTTATTACATTCTGCCTCTCATAAAAGATTATTCCAAGTTCACTGAGCTGTCTCTTATACTGACGTGTTAAGCCATTCACCACACCCCCCCCTGAAATGTATGGATGAAGGTAGGAACCACAACTCTACATAGGACGCCACCAAGGACTGTCAATAGTAGTGGAGCAAAACCAAAGGGGATGATGGACGGAGTGTTAAACTTGCAAGCACTCACCCCCAGTCAACTGATCTGGTTTTAATCTATCATCATTCTTTAGCTCACTCCCCCACCCCAGTTCAGACAGGGCGATATGCAAATAAGTCTGACTCTGTGCCTCATGGGAAAAGTCCAGCCCGAACTGCCAAGCCATGTTTTCCCTGGACCGGAAACAAACATCCTGGGACCGGTTTCTGGCTAATCAGCCGTCATCAGCCAGGCTAGCTTGAATCCATTGAAAAGTGAGCAAGGGACCCACCTCTGGGCATATCCTGCCAATTTAGGGCAAACAGAGCAAAACCAAACGGGATGATGGACAGAGTGTTGAACATTGCAAGCACTCACCCCCAGTCAAATTATCTGGGACTAATCCATCATCATTCTTTAGCTCACTCCGCCACCCCAGTTCAGACATGGTCAATAGTAGTGGAGCAGGGAAAGATGGAGTCTCGTGTATAATATGGAGCAGACAATTACCGCTCGGTGTACAGAAGCCTCTCTGAAGTCTTTGTGTGTATGTGTTCGTATGATGACTTATGGTCAGATGTTGCCTCAGAGGCAAGAGGTGTGGGAAGATTCATATTGGTTGCTGACAGGGGTTTCTTGAAGAGATGAGTTTTAAGTTACTTTCTGAACTGAAGGAGTGAAAGGCTGTGTCTGATTAGGGTCTGGAAATCAAGCACCGCCGTAGTAAATCATATCACGCCATTTTTATCTCTCTGTTACTAAACAATCTAGCTCTTACTACCAGCAAAAAAAATGGAGTACATAACGTCCTGTTATTTGGTATTCTGCTCTGTTCGAGTTTCATTACTTATATGAAAGGGGGTTCAATATCGGTCCAGTGGGGACTGATCCAAGCCTCTTCTTCAAGACAACCTAAGACTATGCAAATAAGTCACATTTAGATTGTGTGTTAATGTATGTGATATGAATAGCAAGTAAACATCTCTTGGTTATGGCTCTTCTGTACCCACACTTTACACCCTTGTCATAAAGCAAGGCAGCTACATCACACTGCTGAGCCACACAAAGGGCAAAACATGTCTGTGATTATTAATTCTTTAATATTCTTGTGCCTTTGGCCCGCAGGCACATTTCCTTTGGCATTTGTAAAGCAAAACTTTGCCTCTGCTCTTTTTGTGATTTTCACCACCAAAATGAATCTAAAAGTAGAACATTTTTAATAAAGAATGGCAAAGACAATAGGTCTAGCTTGCATTTTGAGTCTTGACTAACACTGTATACACAGGGACTTCAAATGTGTCTGTCAGCCAAAGGCCCAAGATGTCTACAGTGCATAGATATATATTTTATTTTATTTTTTAAATTGGAGCGCGACCAGCAAGAATGAGATTGACTAATTTTGTTTTTACTTGCTGCCCACTTATTGGTTTCAGAGAGCTCGCAGGAGGTTTTATCTATTGTTACATACAATATGATGACGACACGTGTGCTTGGTTTTCATTGGATGCTGTGTTATGACAAGATGACCTGAATTGAATAGCACTGTCATGACGGTGTTCTGCTTTGGAGAACTGTGTAATCACTGGTCTGAACTCCGTAATTGCGTCATGACTGGTCTGCATTGAACAGCTGCGTCATGACGACAATCTGTAGTGGAGAGCGGAGTCATGACACTGGTAAGCACTGAATAAGTTATTTATGAGGATAGTGTGCATTTAATGGATCTGGGCCATGGTGATGACCTGCATTGGATAGCTGTCTCATGATGAGGTCTGCATTGAATGTAGCTGCGTCATGATGGTGCTCTGCATTATCTAGCTCTGTCATATAAGCAGCCTGCATTGAATTTCTGAATAATGATAACTGCATGCATTGGATAGCTCTATCGCGATAGTGACCTGCATTGAATACAACTGTGTCATGACAGTGGTCTGCATTGAATCGCTTTGCCATGTCGGTGGTCTGTATTGGACAGAGGTGTGGCACGATGGTGGTCTTCACTCGATAGATGAGTTATGATGGTAGACTGCATTGGATTGCTGTGTCATAGTGGCCTGCACTGGATAACAGTCACAACAGTAGTGTGCATTTGATGGATCTGAATCTTCATGGCTGTCTAGATAATATAGCAAAGCCATGATGGTAGTCTCCATTTGATAAGTCTCTCATGATGGTGGTCTGCTCTGAAAATAGAAGAGTCATGATGGCGGCCTTCACCCTATAGGTGTGTCAACACATATATAGAGAATACATGAAGAGTAACTGTGTAATAAAGGGCTTATAAATGCCACTTGGACCCTGAGATGGCAATATGGGATCATGTTACACATGTTAGTTTTCATTTATTTTTTATATCGCGTGATTTATGCATTGATTTTAGTACTCCTGATATATTTGGAGCATTTGAGCTTCATCCTTAATTTCATTTTTAGTATACATTATTTCTCAAACACTACACATTTATCTATGTTTTGAGAAATGTGTGTCTTTTAGTGTGGGATAAATAGATCATGTGCTAATATTTAAAATGTGTTTCCATGCAACAATATGAACTAATATAAGTCAAACTGTAAATGTAAAGTAGCATTGTAAGGAAGTGAAACATGTTTCCCAAAATGTGCTTATCTTTAGTAGTACATTGACACTATCGAGGACGTTTTAACAAGACTGACAATGGGAAAATAAAATGCAGTGTGAGACAGTCAATTCAACATTTTGCTGACGGGTTCTGCATCGACAATAAGTATGTTCACACACACTAGGGACGATGCATTGGTTGATGCTTGAATCAGTGATCAGTCTGCAAGTATAAGCGTGTCAGGTGTGCTGATTAATGCCTTGAGAGCAGCACTATCACTGACATAAAATCGTTTTTACCAGCACTGAAAGAAAGAAGAAACAATCTGTTTAACTCTTTCATTTGTTTAGGGAAGCTACATTTCTTGCAAATGAAGTCAGCCCTGTGAATTTCTGAAATAACTCAAAGTGAAGACTTCTTTTCTGTAAAATACGAGCTTTGAAAAAGCTTAAACATGTGATTCATGTATATGTATGTATGTGTGTGTGTATATATATATATATATATGTATATATATGTATGTATATATATGTATATATATATATATATGTATATATATATATATATATATGTATATATATATATATGTTTCTTGTGGATTTTGAGGAGAGTCGAGCGAAATATATATATGTATATATATATATATAACCAACTGGCGATAGCCAGTAGGTATATATAGTTAGGACCTAGTTACCATAGGAAATGCCGAACATTCTATTGGGAATAACTTTGGCGCCGATTGAGGGATCTGCCTGTAATTTTCCTTAAATTTGCCTCACTGCGCTCCGCTCCTTCCTTGAAAGTTTTGGGGGGGATTCGTCAAGCGGGGGCCGAGAAAAAAGGGGGGTCCCAAAACGTGTTTTCCCCATGTTCATTTCTATAGGGACATTCTGACAAGGCTACAGCTCGAACGGCTGAACGGAATTACACCAGATTTGGCAAAATGGTAGGGACTGGTATGGAGCAGTGCCTTTTGTATGTTTGGTGTAAATCCCTCCAGTAGTTCATGAGAAAATTGAATGTAAAATTGAGTCCAATGCAATTTTCAATAGGACCTTTAGACACAGCTACAGCCCGAACAGCTGAATGGAATTACCGCAAACTTGGCAAAATGGTAGAGCCTGGTATGCAGAAGTGCCTTTTGTATATTTGGTGAAAATCCCTTCAGTAATTGTTGAGAAAATCGACTTTCTTCAAATTATATATCTATAGGCGGGACACGGTGCGTGCCCGTGCGCACACCGTCCCTGCACTGTCCTTGCACGTGCGCAGACCTTAGCGTGCACGAGCTGCATGCTGATTGGCTGCCAATGTCTCTCAACACTCCAAAACAGAAATTGTTGGCAGCTATCTTGTGCCTCGGTAGACTGAGACTCAGGAAAGCAGAAAAACAAACGTGTAGAACTCAAAAAGGGGGCAGGGTAGAAGTACCTGACCCCCTAGGCCTGCTCTGGGGGTCCCACAAGGACCCCCCCCCCCCCCGGCCCAAAAACATTTTTTTTTTTTATTGCGGGGTCCGCGCACGTTGCTTGCACCCCGCGATTTAAAAAAAAAATTGGGGGGTGGGGCCTGGGGGGTCCTTGTGGGACCTCCTGAGCAGGCCTAGGGGGTCAGGGTGCTTCTACCCTGCCCCCTTTGCGTGTTTTGCACCTTTGTTTCACTGCTTTCTTGTGCCTTGGTTCTACCGAGTCACAAGATGGCTGCCAACACTTCCTGGTTGGAGTGTTGACAGACAGTGGCAGCCAATCAGCATGCCTTTCACAGGAAAGCAGCATGCTCATTGGCTGTCAACACTTCTAACAAGGAAGTGTTGGCATTCATCTTGTGCTAGGTAGACCGAGGCACAAAAGAAGCAGAAAAACAAATGTGTAGAACGCAAAAAGGGGGCAGGGTAGAAACACCCTGACCCCCTAGGGCTGCTCAGGTGGTCCCAGAAGGATATTTACATATTTAAACGTTATCCGCTAATAGAATTAGCATTTAGAAAACCTTTGAAATTTATTGAAAAAAACCGATAGGTTTCACGCCTGACATAGTTGGGAATTAGCATTTAAAAAGTGGTCCCAAAAGGATATTAACATATTTAAACGTTATCCGCTAATAGAATTAGCATTTAAAAAAACTTGCAAATTCACTTGAAAAAACATAGGTTTCAGGTCATATATAATTAGGAGTTAGCATTTAAAAAACCTTGCAAATTCACTGAAAAAACCATAGGTTTCAGGCCTTATATAGTTAGGAATTAGCATTTAAAAAACCATTGAAATTGCTCCTATATAGTTAGTTGTACTAACTATATTTCGCGCACCCGCAATCCACTGCTGATGATGTCATATATTACATCATTCATGACCTGGTCAGTGACATCACTGATAATCTCAAATGACATCAATGATGACATCACTGATGACATCATCCACGTGACAATCACATACACCTTTTCATACACTAGTAAAATCTTTCATCACTCTGTGTAAAATACAGAGTATCATATTTGAATCCATTGACACAGCAATACAAGTATCTAAACACCCACTCATTGATTCCTAGATGTATACACACATCTAATCACTTACCTGTAGATTCACTCATACATGCTGTCAATGATCAATAGAACACTATCAAAAATACTTATACACCTATATCGACATTAGACACCAAAACACAACCTATTCACATATGAAGTTATCCTACACACTTATGCAAACAATGGATCATACTTACATACTTACTTAGCTACACACTTACACAAACACCACTTCATCTACTTATTTAGATAGTAAGTCAAATTTAGTGTAGAATAAAATCATTATTACAAGTATACAGTTATCCATACAGTCACACACACAATCATTGAGTCTTATGTATACTTATTTATATACAACAATTGACACATACACTGCCTTTTAGTTTTCTAGTTTATCTACTGAATCAACTATTCACACATCTTTGGGCAGTCACACACCCTCCACCGAACCACACACACATTCACTCTCCCATACAAATACTCAGTTAACTAATCAATAACTAATATAGACTTTCACATAGCTAGTAACCAACTGGAGAACCAGTTTACACAACAACTGACAAAGTGATACAGATATTCACACAGTTTAGTCACTATCCACTATATTTAGTGAGACACTATAAATTGTTAAAGTCCTCCATTCAAATATTTATTTTTATATATCCACTCATACTTTAATGCAAATTGCTATATATATAATGCATATTTAAATAATGAAGCAAACCACATTCACTGGATGATGTCATCAGTGATGTCATCATTGATGTCATTTGAGATGTCATCAGTGATGTTATTTGAGATGTCATCAGTGATGTCACTGACCATGTCATGAATGATGTAATATGTGACATCATCAGCAGTGGATTGCGGGTGCGCGGAATATAGTTAGTACAACTAACTATATGGGAACAATTTCCATGGTTTTTTAAATGATAATTCCTAACTATATAAGGCCTGAAACCTATGGCTTTTCCAGTGAATATATACACACACACACACACACACACACACACACACACACACACACACACACACACACACACACACACACATATATATATATATATATATATATATATATATATATATATATATGTGTGTATATATATATATATATGTCTATATATATATATTTATATAACCTAATTTAATGTATCATTTCCATGTCCAAGCCCTGCAGTCTTATCAAAACTTGGTAAGTTTACCTATGTAAGGCTTAGAGTAAGGCCCCAGATATTGTGCATGTGCAGGAGCTGATCTGGCCTCATTGGTGCTTAACAAAAACTGTAATTGAATAAATAAATGTGTATTTTCTACAATGTAAGATATTTTAAATCCTACTCTTCTCTAACAATTCTCTTTTCTTCTACAGATTCTGTCAATAAGGACTATTGAGACATTCGTTCCTAACTCCAGAGAGAAAAAGACGATCAACAATGAACCATGGAACCACCATGCTGCGCATCCACTAAACTCTGGTGGGGCGTGGCAGCTGGTGTTGTGAATCAGGCCGCCACCAGTCACAGACCGGCTACTTCACAACACCAGGGTCACACCCCACTGCTTTCTTCATAGCATCACGATCACACAAGTTAAAGGTCCAGCTGTTTGCTTTGCACAAGTACACGCAACATGATATTACTAGCCATGCTGCATTTTCATAAACTCCCTCCAGAAGATTGTGTGAAGAACAGAAACTTTGCTCTGGGTAATCTTGTTTGTAAAACTTGGAAGCTACCTTTAGGACAACCATTGATGTTCATGAAGTATGTTTTTCATGGGTTTCTACAAACCAGAACCTTGCTTTGGTATCCTTGTCTAAATGTCAAATAAAAATGGGAAAGCCATGGCTCCCTAAGTGATGTGATACTGATCAATGTATTTTATGGGTTAATTGTATGTGAAAAAATGTATGTGTACAACATGGAGCACGACCAAAAACTACTACTAGTCAATATTGCTTGATGTCTTTGCAAGAGCGCAGTCATGACTTTGTAGATAGGTGAACAAATGTGTATATTTGTTAGAGTTCAAAAGTTCAAAGTTGTAGTTTGTGTTAATGGTTTTACTCAACACACAGCATCCCACCAGACCCAATAATATATCTTTATTGGGGGCTGGCCTCCTAATTCTGTCTTTTCCTGCAAAACGTTTAATCTTGTCTCTCTTTTAGAGCTTGATACATTGTAAACTGAATATAGATGCTTCTTGATTAAGATACTTGTGTATGCCGATCACATTTATTGCTTTTCTGTTTTTCAAAATGTAGAGTATATGTAAAGTGAATTGACGCTGGCACCTGGTGAACCTGTACTGTGATGCTACATAAATTGTAATCGTAATTGCATTTATATGAATGAACACTTTTATTGCATAATTACCTAAAATCATTGCAATTACATATTTATACAGACAAGTTAAAAACAGGTGATATTAAGAACACATGCATCAATGATTGCGTAATAAGTTAAATAAAGTAATGAGGACCGCCATTGTTTCGATGTTTCCTATCTATCTTGCAACTGCCACCAAAGAGTAAAAAATAAATGTAGTTTATAAAACTTCTTTGTACGTTCGGATAGTCATATGATTATATATAAAGTGATTTGTGCTTTGACTGTACCATGGTGAATCCACCCCTGCCTGCTAAAAGCAACCCTGATGGTAGGTCCAATCCCTGTAAATGCATTTATATCGTGCTTTCGTCCCCTGATGAGGCGTTAAAGTGGTTTTACGCCAGGGAGCACTCAGTTCCGGTATCCAAGGGTAGTAGTTAGTCCAATATTATTGGTTATTGTTGGCTACAGAGATTAGTTTTGTGTTTTTATATGATAACCCTTCTATGCATTCTCTCCAGTTTCTTTGCAGTGATTAAATGAATGAATGGCTGCCCCCAGATTGCACTGAGTGAGCAAGCGAGGAACCAACCTCCCTGTCATTAATGGTGCTCAAGGATATCATCGAACGGAGAGTATTTAGAAATGATGGTGCCACATTGTGGAATTTACAGCACCGTTTTGAATGGCATGATAAGTTTTAGGGGCGTTTCTGAATTAACATGTGCAAAATACCTAAATTGCAGGAGGACACAAATAGAATGGGGCAGTCATGGGATGGCAGGGTGATGACAGCCCATCCTTCTCTGAAAACAGTCCCCTAGCCTGCAGCCTATGATGATGCACGTCTTTTGTAGGCGAATGGGTCACAATTAAAGTAGTTAGGGTTCAAAGGAAAGTATCAGTTGCTGCTGGATGAGGCTAATTTTCAATTGGATAGTTTATTCTAAAAGGTACACAAATTATATATTTGTTCTTTCTTTTGTGGAGATCATTTTAATTCCAGTAAGATATACATTGTAAACAGTCTGACATTTTAAAAGGCGTAAATAATAAAAGAATATTCTGAAATGTTTTGCATCCTTAATGGATCAGTTGGAGAGCGGCGGTGATGTGAAAGCTGTACAGAGGTAAAGAAGTATCACTGGTAAGCACAGAAATGTGTGTGGGAGTGCCTAATTTCTAAAAAGAAATTAATACATAGAGACCTTAACTTTTTTTCTAGGAGCCAGTCAACAGCGCTGCTGGATTCCAGGGTGGCAGATTACCAAGATTGCCTGACCTTGATTCCACTGCTTCTGTAAAATAAAACAAATGCCTCTTTTCCCCCCCAAGACCCTACACGTCCTGTATTTTTACCTCCCTCTTTAAGGTTATTTGATCTCTATTCCTTTGTCACTGCTTTTTTATGTGTCTCTTACTCCTTTTTCTGCGTCTCTTACTCCTTTTTCTGCCTCCTGCCCTGTGGCAAAGAGTGGTGCTGAAAAATAAACCCTGGTCCCCAAAAACGGCCACCTGTGCTCACCACCAGCGACTACAAGCAAACATTAGGCAATGTTGCAGGACAAGGGAGTCGCCAGAAAATTAAAATACCCCCCACTTTGAATCAAAGAACTGATTTCACCAAGCAGGCAAAGCAAGTCTGCCAGAACCTCCGTAGAAGAGCACCCGTTTCCATCCAATCATCTATCCATTCACCCTTCCTTCCACCCATTTCATCTTTACATTTGGTCATCCATTCATTCTTCTACCATTCCATTCATCCATTGGCCAGTCCATTGATCCATTTGCATATCCATTATCTACGCATATACACATCCATCCACTCATACATCCATCTTTTGACTTATCCATCCATTAATAAAGCCTTTCATCCATCAGTTGATCCTTTGGTCCATCCATTCATCTATCAATCATCCATCAATTCTCTCAGATTTCCATTTACTTTGTCATCCATTCATCCTCCAAGTTTTCAATTTACTATGCCACCTATTCTCTCACATTTCCATTCTCTCTTCCATCCTATCACTTACACATTTATCCACCCTCTCAGATTTTCACTTATGTTGCCATCCTTTCACCCACCCACCCATCCTCTCAGATTTCTATTTACTCTGCCATCCTTTCCCCCACACATCCAATCATCATCCATCCTCAGATTTGTGTCCATCCCTCCATACCCTCAGATTTCTATTTACTCTGCCATCTTTTCACCCGCTCATCCACCCATTCATCCACCCCTCATTTCCATTCTCTTAGATTTCTTTTTACTCTGCCATCCTTTCCCACTCCCATTCACTCTCCACCTATCCACCCTCTCAGATTTCCATTTATTCTGCCATCTTTTCATTTACCTATCATTCATTCATCCACCCATCCTTTCACTTGTCATCCATCCTTTTACCCACCCATCCCTTCTTCTAGCCGTCCACCCTTTCACCTACTTATCCAGCCTTTCATCCACCTATTATTTCACCCACTCATCCATTCATCCATTCTCCTACTCATGCATCCATTCATCTGTCCTTTTTTCCCTTTTCTATCAACCCATCTTTCTTTCTTCCTTTTAGCGTTAATTATGAGCTTTTTTATCTGCAAAGTTGCAGATAAAAGAGGCCCATAAACAACCCCACCCCCACTGTAGCTGCTAAAGCACGAGGTTCAAGACGCCACTGTTGCATATGATGTATGCACTGAAAATGCCGGATGGGGGTAAACTTGTGGCAGAGGAGCCGACCACATCATTTTAATATGTGTTTGTGCATGGCTTTATGTGCACACAATGCACACATGCAATAAGGATGAGAAAATAAACACTACCAAATGGCTTCAAATTAAAAGGGCCACCACAACCAGTTCATACATATAGATAGAAACATATATCAATCAGAACTTGTAGAGCCCGCTACTCACTCCGAGGGGTATCCAGGCACTTGCGTGAGGTGGAGCTACTCAAACAGCCAGGTCTTGAGTCTACTCCTGAAGTTGGCTAGGGGGGGTAGATTTCCAGAGGTGGATGGGGAGGTTGTTCCCTGCTTTGGCTGCGAGGTGGGAGAAGGATTATCCTCCGGCTTGGGTACGATGGATGCAGCTGACGTTGGCGAAGGCCACGGTGCCAGACCACAGGTGTCTGGTGAAGGTCAGACTGGTGTTTAGGTATTGTGGTCGGCTTTGTAGGCGTGCGTGAGCAGCTTAAAGTGACATCTCTTCTTGACTGGAAGTCAGTGCCAGTGACGAAGGTGGAGGGTGATGGGGGATCGTCTAGGCAAGTATTGCGTTCTGGATTGTTTGGAGGTGCCCGAGGAGGAGGGTGGTGGCTCTGGAGTAGAGGGCGTTCCCGTGGTCAAGTCAACTGGTGATGAGGGCTTGAGTGACTGTTCTTCTGGTGTCGGTTGGGATCAGTCTGAAAACTTTCCGGAGCACTCCAAGGGTGTTGATTGAAGCAGGTGGAGGCAACGTAGTTGAGCTGGCGTCTCATGGAGAGTTCGCTGTCGAGGATGATTCTGAGGTTGCAGGCGTGGGTGGTGGAGACCGTGCTGGTTCGAGGGCGGATGGCTACCAGGAGTCGTCCTCCAGTAAGGGGGTCTTCTAAAGAGGAGAACTTTGTGTTTTTTTGGTGTTGAGTTTGAGGCAGTTGGCTCTCATCCAGTCAGCAATGTTAGTCATGGCTTTCTGAAAGTTCGCTCTGGTGATGTCCGTGTCTTCAGTGAGGGAGAGCCTGAGATGGGTGCAATCGGCGTAGATGTTCAGACCATGGCTGCGAGCAATGGGTGCCAGCGGAGTCATGTAGACGTTGAAGTGTGTGAGGAGCCCTGGGGTACAGTGCAGATGATACTCTTGGGGTCGGAGTTGTACCACAGGAGGCGGATTCTCTGAGCGTGTCCGGTGAGAAAAGAGGTAGCAGCTTGAGGGTTTTGTTGTAGATGCTGATGTGGTGAAGTCTTTGGAGGAGGATGTGGTGGGAGATTGTTTTGAAGGCCACTGACAGGTCAAGGAGGATCAAGGATCATGACTCCCCGCAGTCAAGTATGGCTCCTACGCCGTCAGTGACGGCTATAAGGGCAGTTTCTGTGCTGTGGTAGGGGCAGAATCCAGATTGGCAGGGGTCAAGTAGGTTGCTGGATTCCAAGTAGTCTGAGAGTTGTCGTTGACAGCTTTCTCCACTACCATGGCCGGGTAGGGGATGGGTGAAATTAGGTGGTAGTTCTGGAGGTCGGATGAGGCTACCTTTGACTTCGGTGTGCTTCTAGATTTCCGGGAAGGTGGCGGAGCTTACGCCGCATAGAGGATGTTGGTGAGTGGGGAACTGATTTCTTTGTGTCTGAGGTTGAAGGCAAGGTGGGGGCCAGGGGTCAGTAAAAGTTCTGGAATGGATAAAGGACATGATGAATGTTGTGGTTTTGGAGCTGAGAGGTGGCCAGTCAGTTAGGAAGTGGAGTGGGAAGGGCGATCAGGAAGGTCTGTCTGGGGCGGCCGGGGTTCGAAGTTTTTGTAGATGTTGGCAATCTTGGTGTAGAAGAAGTCAGCAAGTGAGTTGCAGAGGGACTGGAAGGGCTGGATGGTGTTTCGACTGAGTTTAGGGAGAAGAATTCTCTGACGATGTTGAATAGTTCCTTTGTGCGGTTGGTGGACTGGAGGTGGGTGGTGAATGCTTCTTTCTTTGCTTCTCTGATGGCGTTGTGGTAGGATTTGAGAGCCATTTTGAAGGCTATTTGGCCGCCTGGGTCTCAGCTCGCGTGCCAGCGTCTCTCCGGAGGTTTGAATTTCTGTTTTTCTGCTTTGAGTTCAGGGGTAAAACAGTTGGCGTGATTGTTGGTTCTTCTGTTGCTGAGGGTTTTGATGGGTGAGATGGAGTCGGCACTAGTGGTGATCCATTCGGATAGGTGGGCTGCTGATTGACTGACATAGTCAGATTTGTGAAGGGTGGCGGTGTTGAGGCCACCGTCCATTAGGATCAAGTGATGGTGTTCTAATGTGGTGAACAGTGGGGTGACAGTGGCCTGTCAGGTGACAGCGATGGTGAAATGAAAGATGCTGTGGTCTGTTCAGGTGAGCTCGGTTGTGTGGCTGAACCAGATCTTGTAGCTGGACGTGACAAAGGGGTTGAGGGTGTGTCCGGAGATGTGTGTGGGGTGGGTGACGAGGCCCAGGTTGTCCAAGGAGTCTAGTAGGATGGCCAAGTTGGTGTTTTGTGGGTTTTCGAGGTGGAAGTTGAAGTCGCCGAGGCAGAGGTAATGTCTGAATTGCAAAGCAAGGGGTGCGATGATTTTGGGAACGGTTTTGTAGAAAGGGGGTCGGGTCCTGGTGGTCTGTAGGCAAGGGTACCTCGGACGGTTGACTGGGCGTTGGCTTGGAGTTTGAAGTTGAGATATTGGTTGAGGGGGAGGCATTAGAGGTGGTGAGCCTGATGCTGTCCTTTTGGATGATGGCAATTCCTCCTCTGGGTCTGCCTGGCCAGTCTCTGTGGGTCATTTTGTAGTGGTTTGGAGTGGCAATGGCTATGTCGAGGGATGAGGAGTCCTTGAGCAAGGTCTCTGTGAGGAACTCTAAGTCCAGGCTGGTGGTGGTGATGGTGTCCCAGAGTTGGATGGCATGATTGGTCAGGTAGCAGATGTTTGAGTAGCATGCATTGTAGTTTGGGCTGGTTCCCGATGTCCTTTGTAGGGGCTGCTGGTTCCTTGGAGTTGCAGGTGAAGTGGCTGTGGAGGCATTCAAAAGCTCTTTCAGTGAGTGGGTGCAGCAGAGGGCGCAGCAGCATCCTGAGTCCATTACTCGAAAACTGTAGCTGGAGTAGCGGTGGACAGTTGGTAGGCCAGGGGATCTGGTGGCGGGCGCGGACGGGTGCAGACAGGCTTGCCTTTGAGGCGACACTGGCGCGCCCTCTGTGCGTGGCCATGCAGCAGCCAGCATTAAGTAGCCTGGGGGGTGGGCGGGGCGGTGAGCAGGTCTGGGGGTGAGGCCAGCGACACGCTAACGTCATAGGCTGAGGAAATGGTGGGCAGCCAGTTGCCTAGCAACCACTCGCATTGAGCAGGTAGATAGACAGACAGACAGACAGACAGACAGACAGACAGCCAGATAGATAGATAGATAGATAGATAGATAGATAGATAGATAGATAGAAGGTGGAAAATTGTTTGAGGAAACACCCCCATTAGACTGCACATAATATATCCAGCCACCGTGGTTGGTTGACCAGTTGCTAGTTTATTTATATTTATTTATTATAAGTTTTATATAGCGCTAGCCAGACCCGAAGGTATCGGACCGATTTACAGCAAGAATCGATTACAGGATACATTAAGCAATTTAGTATATATAAAGGAAACATGACACTCGTAAGTAAGATATCACAGTAGACTGTACAGGGACTGTATGAGGTAGTCGAAGGGATGGGTTTGGCCAGTGAGAGGGGGCGGGAGGTAGTCACTGCAGAGAGTGAGGTAGAGGTCAATGAGGCCAAAGTTTCTGTGTGCAACTATGGTATGACTTTGACGACTGGCTTGTAGCTATCCATTTGGGGGGAGATTGGTTGAGGAGGAAGTCCTTGAGTAGCCTTTTGAATTTTATGTAGGAGGGGTTAGTCCTGATTTGTACTGGAAGGGAGTTCCATATTTTGGGCGCATTTCCTGCAAAAGATCGAGATGCGTTTTTTTCGCTGCGAGATTTCGGGGGGATAAGGAATAGAGTGTTTGTGCTCCTCAGGGTTCTTGGCTGCCTGGCCTTCTGTAGTTTAGCACCCATGTAGGCGGGTTTCCCAGTGTGCAACACTTTGTGCGTGAGGCAAGTGGTTCTGAAGCTGGCACGCATTTTGACAGGGAGCTATTTTAGCTCTTTGAGTGCAGGCGAGATGTGATCAAATTTCTTTTTTCCGGAGACCATTCTGGCCGCTGCATTCATAGTTGATCTGAGTGGAGCTAGATGGGATTTTGCTGCTCCCGTGAGGGTTGCAATTCCGTAGTCCAGTCTGGACAGTACCAGGGATTGTGTGGCTTGTTTGAGGTCATTAAGAGGGATGAAGGGTTTGATTCTGTTGAGAACTTTAAGGTTGAGAAATGCGCTTTTTGCAGTGTTTTTGATGTGTTTGTTCATGTCTAGTTTGAGTCTAGAGTTATTCCCAACGATTTTGCGGAGTCAGCTTGGATGAGGTTATGATTGAGAGCCACAATGGTTTTTATCCAGTCTGTGATTTGGGTGTTCTCCTCTTTTTTGGAGATGAGGAGGATTTCCGTCTTGTCCTGATTTATTTTTAAGTGGTTGCATGAGAGCCATTGCTGGACTTCTTGTAGAGTGACGTTCAATCTCTGGATGTCTTCGATGGAGGAGGTTTCCAGGTAAATGAGGGTATCGTCTGCATAGAGGTGGAAGGGAATGTTGTTGTTTTTTAGTATGGCGGTAAAGAGCTCCATATATATGTTGAAAAGTTGTGGGGAGAGTACTGATCCTTCGGGGACACCCCTACATACAGGGAGTGGGTCAGATGAGAAGTTCTTGATTTTTATATTTTGGGTGCAGTTCTGTAGGAAAGAGGTGAACCACTGTAGGACATCTCCTTTTGCTCCCGCCCTTTCTTGAAGTGCTTTGATGAGTAGTTTGTGGTCAACCGTGTTGAAGGCGGCCGATAAATCCAAGAGTATGAGTAGACCGCATTGGCCAGTGTCCAAAGATTTGTACATATCGTCTATTACATTTAGTATTGCTGACTCTGTACTGCATCCTTTTCTGAACCCTGATTGAGGGGGATCAAGAAGGTTGGTGCTGTCTAGGTGTTGAGTGAGAACACATTTTCCCAGAATTTTCGCTAGGAGAGGGAGGTTAGAGACGGGTCTGAAGTTGTTCAGATCGTTTGTGTCCGAGCAAGGTTTTTTCAATAGAGGAGTGACTTGGCCAATTTTGAGACAGTCAGGCATGACTCCGGTGCTCAGCGAGCTATTTATAATCTTAGTCTAGTGCGGGGCTAAGCATAGTTTGAGCGTTTTGGCTAGTTGGGCCGGTAGGGGATCCATGGCGTGTGCTGAGGATTTGGTGTTAGAGATCATATTGATGACCTCTGCTTCGGAGATGGGGTTGAAGGATTTCCAAAAGTTGAGGGGGTGTTTAGGTGTGAAAACTTCTGACTCACCGGGCGATTTGCTGTCGAGGGGGCTTTTCATTACGACCAAGGAGAGTTCTATCTTGGAGATTTTGTCGTTGAAGAAATTGGCAAAGTTGTAGCACAGGTCTTTGGAGGCTATAACTTGTGTAGTAGGAGGTTTGGAGGTTTGTTGCTTGATGAGGCTGAATAGTTCCGTGGGCCTGTTCTTAGCTTTGTCTAGGGCATTGCAAAAGAAGGAAGTTTTTTTATTTTTTATGTGTTTGTTGTATTTCCCTCTTACTGCTTTGTGTCTAGCGTGTAGGATTGTGGACGGGCTGTTTTGCCACAGTCTTTCCGCCGTTCTTAGTTCTCTTCTTTCTGAATTTAAGTCTGAATTGAACAATGATCTGGAAGGAATGTTCCTGGCTCTCTTTAGTTTCAGGGGGGCTATTTGGTCCATAATGGAAGTCATGGTGTAGTTGTACTGAGAAGTGAGTTTAGTTGCTGATAGATCAACTGTGTGTAAGGGGAGGAGGGAGCGTACCCTTTCCTCCAGGTCAGCAAGAGGGATTTGGCTTCGATTTCTCACCCAGCGCTGTGGGTCCTGGGTCACGGGTTTGTCTTGGATCTTACAATACCTGGCTGTGTGGTGGTTCCCCGACTGACTGATGATGGACCTACACCACCATCTGGTCTACCCAGAGGTACTACTTGCTCCGCTCCTCCTTGTAGCGCTAAATCCTGTGCCTGGCTACCACCACCCTCTGACTGGACTCAAAACCCCTAAAGTACCACCTCTCTCATTGCTGATGTGACTGCATTTGCCATACAACATGAAGAAGAGCGTGCGAGGGGGTGTGGCTAAGCCGGCCAAGATGGCGTACGCACCTTCTTAGCGCTCCGACCAGTGGCCCACTCCTGATGTAATCTACCCTGTCAAAAATGCCTGCACCGCGATATAAGTAGGCGCGGTGAATGTAGCTGATCGTGCGGGCCCCGCAGAGGTGCGGCGGCCGGCCCAGATCAGCTTAGACATCGGACTACGAGACCAGATCCCCTGCCCCGCCGATGATATAAAATGGCGGCGCCCGTTTGCCGGCGGCGATCGACGGGAGAGGAAAGACCCGCAGAGCCAGTGGGTCTCTAGCTGGGCTGCAGTATACAGCGCGGGTGCGACGGAGTCTCCTGACAGACGCCTTGAGACACCCCCACGACCGCAGTGAGTACTCGTGCACACAGAGGTGCATTTCTAACTGAGGCGCACTCCAACTCGGGAGGCCCCCGGGGTGCTTGGGTCCTCCCGGGCTGGCCGAGTGTGGGGGCTGGACCACCTTTCCCCCTCCTGTGATCAGCGCCGAATATCGTGGCGCGGAGAGTGCAGCATCGGGGGGGACACCCACAGGGACAATAACACTACGGGCCTTTGACCACACCACTATAAGGCCCAGATAAGACGGGTAGGCCCCCCCCTGCCAAGACGCCGTGCTGGCGCCACCCGTGGTCTGACTGGAGTCCTTGCGGCAGCCGGAGCACGATACTACGATCCCCGACCCCGCGCTGACTTAGGGGTCCTGCACACTGACAACGGAGACAAAGGGAGACCTCTATTGCGGGCCCCTGTGCCACGAGGGGCGTATTTGCAGAGAGAACCAAGCTACTGAGAGGCGGGAGGCTGGGGCATCCCTGCCCGCCCGGGCTGGCTGGGACGGGATACACCGGGGGCACACGAGGAGTAGAGTAAGGAGTGGGACAGTGTATCCCGGGTGGGACACCCGACCCCGCCAGTTACCCCACAGAACGGCAAAACCCCCGCCGCACACAAACTGACGAGACCTGCGAGCTGAAGGTGGGGAGGAGCAAACCTCATAGCGGGGCACCCGTGGTCCGGGACCCCCGAGTCCAGCAAACACCAGAACGGGGGGGACATAAGGCACAGTGCACCATCCACCCCTGAAAGGAGGAACAGAGGCCGAAGCAGAGGGGCTCCGGTGGGGAGTGGGCAAGAACGCCGGCCACCCCAGGGCGCGGGGTCCTCGAGACGCGCCTGGATGCGAGGTCTGAGCTGTGAGAGGGCGAGTGGTATCGTGAAAGGACCGAACGACAGGTAGCATCGGGGGGCTGACCCCGTCCTCCCTTCCTCGAACACGGGATCTTTGCGATCTGGACTGCCCAGGCCACGGAGACTCCTCATACTGGCAGCGAGGGACATCAGAGTTTTCCGCACCTCTGTCGCGGTACTGGCCGAGACAGACAAGACGAGCTCCACTGTCATCTGTTTGGCCACCATTTAATCGGTACACACAGGACTCTGTACGAGGACAACACCTTCCAGACACTACCCTGGGGAGACAACGGGCCTTGAACACGACACCAGGCACGACACTAACAAGACCATCTTCCCCGGGCACCTCGGAGATGGGACGGAATGGGGAGCCCTCTCAGTCGGACGCCATGTCCGCTAAATTAGACAGTGTTAGCAGCTATAGAACAATCCAGGGTGACTATGGAAAGCAAGTTTGGCGAACTCGCCTTGGACCTCGGCTTGCTGCGGGACGGTTACAGGAAATTGGCCGATAGAGTCCAGCAAGGGGAGCGAACGTTACAGATAGTGGAACCACAAATGAAATCGCATCAGGAGGCCATCCAAGATCTACAGACCAAAGTGAAAGCTCTGGAGCGTAAGGCGGACGACCTAGAAGGGCGCTCCCAGAGGAACAATATCCGCTCCATCCATCTGCCAGAGGGAGTGGAGGGGACAGACCCCATAAAATACATCGAAGAATGGATCAAAACGTTTACCCGGACACAGGACCTCTCGCCGTTCTTTTTTCGATAGAAAGAGCGCACAGGGTGCTTGCCCGGAGACCACCACCCGGATCCCCACCCTGACCATTTCTGTTCAAGATACTCCACTATCAGGATAGGGATTCAATACTGCGAGCGGCCAGACTGGCGAGAACGCTCAGGGTTGAGGACAAACAAGTGAGGCTATTTCCAGACTACTCGTAGACCGTCCAACGACAACGTGCCACGTTCCTCGCTGTGAAGCGCACCCTACGACAACACAACACGCAATATGCGCTCCTGATCCCAGCCTGCCTCAAGATAATGCATAGAGGATCCATGCACTTCTTCACGGATCCGACGGAGGCTAGACATTGGGTGGATTAACACATAGGGGAAATGACCGACCAAAAAACCAGACTGAGCCAGCGTCCCCCGGCGCCGGCAGTCAAGGCGGATCATTCTCACGCACCTGAGCCGCCCACCTGTCCCGCACAACAGAGGCTCCCCGGATTTAGAACAAATAATAGCGGAGCGTAGGTGGGCCATTCGAGCGGTGGCAGCAACGGGACAGGCAGGAGACAGCTCGGAGGGGGACCTCGGTCCCCACATCTTCACATCGGAGGAGGAACTTAGCGACGTGCGCGCCTCTCGTGACGGCTCAGTTACACCACCACTGGTAACCCCGCAAACAGCAGACACACTGATATGATGACCGCGTTGAACCCGGACATTCCATGAACAGTCCAGTCACCGGGTATGTTGACACGAACCGGACACTGAGGGCTTTGCCACGGTGGTGGCCAGAACGTCCCCTGGGGTCCCTGGTCTCTGCGCACTGCGTGTGCCCGCAAAGAAAACCAGACATCAGCAGGCATGTATCCTTATGTATAATGGAGTGGGCAGCTGCAACACTGCTTCCCAGTTACGGAGCCTAACCAGCCCCCGGACGTTACAAACTAGAGACAGTACGAAATGTACAGTTTGGACTTGTTGTCTCGAGCAATAGGCCCCATCAGTTGGGAATGTATCCCGCAGTTTGTGTTCAAGTTTCCCCCCTTTTAACATTTTTCAGAGAACCACCATGGGAGCGGGTGGCCAGGCGAATATAGAATGTGGGGAGGGTGTTTGGGCTACCAGCTGGGACCCCAAGGGTAGGACACTTCACTGCAGAAGAACCTCATTTGTAAGCACTAGCATACATGTCCACGAGCCCCTCTAATACCGACATTAAAATTATCACACTGAACGTTCGAGGTATGCACACAGCAAGCAAAAGATATGCAGTATACGCCTACATTAGGAGGCAGCAAGCACACATTGCCATTCTGCAGGAAACACACCTGATGGGGTGGAGGTGGAGCGTCTGCGTAGGAAATGGAGGGGTATCATCTGCGCCACAACGTACTCAGCGTTCGCTATGGGGGCCCTGGTCTGGATTAGGCCGGGAACTCCCTTCAAGGAACAGACACGGGTGGTAGATAAGGAGAGGCGCTATACAGTGTTAGTGGGTCTATTGGATGGGCAATCTGCGCTGGTATGGAGCATATATGCCCCTAATGTGGAACAGGCCACATTTTGGGATCGCCTCACGGGAATGCTATCCCTACACACACACGCTCCGTGGATACTTGGCGGCGATTATAACTGTGTATTAGATACCACCCTCGACAGGTCGCACCATCCGCCAGCGCATTCACCAACACACAGGCAAGCAGAACTATTTAACACATGGGTAAAACATTGGGCGTTGACAGATGTATGGAGAACAAGAAACCCCACCACTAAGTTATATTCCTTTCACTCCATCCCACATGACTTACGAGTACGCCTCAATAGATTTTTATGCTCTATAGGTCTACTCACCAAAGTACAACATTCGGATTACTTGGGAAGGGTACTATCGGATCATGACGCACACCCGATCAAACTCCGATGGAGACCACCTCACCCCCCCATACCCACCTGGAAGCTACCGCGAGAATGCCTCACAGATCAGGTGTTCAAACAGGAACATGGGGACCATATCCAGGAACACTTCACATTAAATGCGGGAACAGCAACATAACCGCTAGTCGAATGGGATGCCTATAACATAGCGGCGACGAGGGGACACTGCATACAGCAAATAGTTGGGTACATAGAACACTGGAGCAGGCGTTACAGAGGGCAGAGCACACCCTAGCAGACCTATCGAAAAAAGAGGACAAGGGCGAAGCCACAGTAGAACAAGTAGCCAGGGCAAAGACCAGCTACGCGGAAACACTGAGAGACCTCAGCAAATATAATTTCAGGATGTACAATACCAGGGTACACCGGCAGGGTAATAGAGGAGGAACCCTATTGGCCTGGCTCGCCAAACAGAATCCGGAGACTCAACCAATCACAGAGATACGAGACCAGGCGGGCACGCTCCGGCAGTCGCAGCCAGATATCCTACATGTCTTCCAGACTTACTATTCCAACATTTATCAAGCCCCGAGACCAAGCGACACTCATGCACCCGCTGACTTTCTACAATCAATACAGTTGCCCCAGGTCCCGCAGGCAGACAAGAAAGCGCTAGAGAAGAGGATTAAAACAGTAGATGTAACTCGAGCAATCAGGGCGCTGGTACGCAACAAAGCCCCGGGAATGGATGGCTTTCCACTCGAATATTACAGTACGTTCTCGGCTCCATTGCTTCCCCATATGGTCACCATGTATAATGAGTCGCTGGATAGGGGTGAATTACCGGCATCTCTCAGGGAATCGGTCATAGTCACATTTTTGAAACCTCATAGAGACCCAACGCTGCCCTCCTCGTACAGGCCAATCACTCTGCTCACCGCGGATTGTAAGATACTAGGCAAAATACTGGCTGAAAGATTTGCCCAGATCCTGACACCATTGGTCCTCCCGGACCAATGCGGCTTTGTCCCGTGACGTAACACATCTCAAAACCTACTCTGAATATTTCACATGCAAACAGAGCGGGGAGGCAGTTACCCAACACGGCGTGTTTAATGTTAGATCTCGAAAAGGCATTCAACACACTCTTATGGCCATATTTATTCGAGGTCCTTCGTCATCTTAACATCGGCCCAATACTGACAGCATACACCAAGCTTCTTTACATGCGCCTTACCTCGCGAGTCAGACTGGGCAAATACATCTCCCCGGAGTTCACAATAGAGAGAGGCACTAGACAAGGCTGCCCGTTGTCCCCTCTCTTGTTCGCCCTCGTGGTAGAGTCCTTAGCGATCCGCCTGAGGCAGGAGGGTGAGGAATGGGGAATCCCACTGGCGGACACGGTGCACTGTGTATCCCTATACGCAGACGACCTACTAATATATGTCCGTGACATCTCCCGGGACGTGACCCCTATCTGGAAGACACTCGAGGATTTCGCGGAAGCCTCGGGACAAAGTAAACTGGGGGAAATCCACAATATACCCCTTGAGCCCCCATATAGCCCCATTCGAAGTACAGATTGGACCTCAGTCGCTTGCATGAATGCCGAGGCGCCCAGATATCTGGTAGTACAACTGTATCACACCCCCGAAGATCTATATGAGGGGAATCATCGTAGGACGTTAGCAGGAATCCGGTTGGCAGTGGAATTCTGGAAAACTCTACCTTTAGCCCCTATAGGCCGGGTGGCAATAGCGAAAATGATCATGGTCCCCCGACTATTGTATCATTTCACAAACCTCCCGGTTATACCACCTCGCTCCTTCTTTAAGGAACTGGATAGCCTTCTTGCGGAGCTGATTTGGGGGGGAAGTCGACACAGGGTGGCTTTGTCCACACTATACCTACCCACAACGGAAGGCGGATTGGGGGCACCCTCATTTGAGGCATATTTCCTGGCGGCACAGCTGCAATGGCTGTCTTATTGGACAGCGGGTCGCCACACCGGGGAAACCACCACCACGGACAGCCACATACCACTACCAGCGCTTCACAGATTGCTGTTACCAGGCACTAGACCAATACGCCCCCATCCAATAAAAGTATCTATCGCCTGCACATGTATGATCAGAATACATCGCATGTCGAAGGATAGGCCCCCATACTCCCCTCTACTGCTGTTGGTGGGTTTCCCCAACAAGGAGAAATACTACACGGCAAGCGTCCTTCGGACATGGACAGACTTAGCAGTCACCGAGATGGAGTCCTTGTTTGAGGAGGGTCAGCTCAAAAAGTTTGCCCAGATGATCGAGCAATATGACATTCCACCCGGCCAATTCTTAATACATAGACATCTGATAGACAGTAGTCGCCAATACTGGAACCCAAACGAAGGGGAACCTCAGACACATCCAGTGATCCACGCCATCCTACACATGGGTGTGGGATGCCATCTCGTCACTTGGCTCTATAAAGCTGTGCGAGAACTGATCCTTCCCTCTCTTCAGCCCCTACGCCAAAAATGGGAAACAGACATAGGTAGAGTAGTCAACGATAAAAAATGGAAGATGGCCTTAGAATATCCCCAAAAAGTTTTCAGGAACGCGGTTTCGTAACATACAATTCAATATACTCCACAGAGCCTACCTCACGCCACACCATCTCAGTCAATTCTTCCAGACACGCACTTTGCATGCCCCAGATGCCAGTCCCCCAAAGCAGATTTTAAACACATGTTCTGGGACTACCCCAACATTCATGATTATTGGGATGGTATCCACAGGACACTCAGGACAACGACAGGCATCACAACCATGTCCACATGGGAAGCTTGTGCACTCTGGATCTTCCACAGGCGGAAGACCGAAAAAGTACAGTGCTGATTCATGTCCCTTGTCATCCTACTCGCTAAAAGGGGGATAGCCATGCATTGGAAAACCATAACCGGACCTCCAGAAGCAGCCTGGGTGGGAGCTCTAAAAAAGTGGGGGACGGCGGAAGAAGAGACAATCAGGGAGGAAGAGCTTAAGGGAACCCGAAAACATCATATCTCCCTGGAGTGGGCGCAATTGCTTCATACGTTTACGCACAAGACGAACCCGCAGGAGGATCTGGAAGATACACAACCTGGGATAATTTGTCCCCCCAAGCTCAGCGTAACGCGGACACGCTAGTGGTCTCTCCTTCAGGTACCTGGCCCCGAAGCTATGGAATTCGATCCCCCTAAAGGCTCGGGCTACCACTAACCATATGCTTTTCCGGAAACAGATCAAAACCTGGTTGTTCTCTTCGATTTAACTCACTCCCACCTGCCTCGCAGCTACATCCTCTGACATGTCCACAAGCGCTGGGACGCCCTGTTGCTGGGGTAGCCATGCGCTATACAAAATAAATTAACATAACACAACACACGGTAACCCGCCGCCCCAGAGCCTCAGTCAATGAACGCGCATGGCATGACCTTCTGAACATTGCTGGGTGTGCCCCAGAATTTTACGGCCCCGACCTCCACCCCGCACATGCACACTCCGATCCCCACACGCTCCTAAAGGTATGATATCATAGATACATCATTTCCCGTAGATACCGGGGAACAGGGCCTCTCCCCCTCCCCCCCTTCCCTTTTTCTTCCCTAGTTTAACTCAACAGTTAATTGTTCGCACGGTTGTGTTGGCAAGCTGTTATGACAACAGTTGTTGTAACATTACTAGGAAGACACAACGACCAACTGATCCGGACTGTCCTCCTTCCTAAAACGCGATCGAGCACACTGCTGATGCAACTTCACCAGGCTCCCCGATTGTTGGTTGCCGAGTCCACCCTCTTAATACTTGTAATTGTCCTGCCCTGCATCTTTAGGGTGGGTGCTTTTGGCTACTAAGGTGTATATTGTTTAGGCATTATCAATGTCCTGATGATGATCCCCATGATTAAATAGTGGGATCGAAACACCGTTGACTTTTATGTACACCATATACCTATAACGTACACCATGTGTTATATGTTTGTAATGGTGTGACTGGAATTTCTGTTGCATTTCTATCTACAGGAATCTGAAGTTTTTTTGCCTAAAAGCCTTGTGTTTTCTGTTTGCAACACTCTTCACCATGCCAATTTGCATGTGGTAGGGTACAGGCTTGTGCCCCACTACGAAGAATTGTTGATGGAAGTTCTTGTGGATTTTTTGTGAATAAGTAAAAAGATTGAAACCTCTGTCCGGCTGGACATGTCCAAAACCAATAAAGTATCCATTGTGTCTAGATTGATTATTGTCTAAATTTTGATAATGCATGGGACCACTGTTGTTTTCGTAAAAACAGTTGTTGGGGAACATACATCCACAAAACTAAGCAGGATGACATCAGGATTCACACACTACAGCGGCAAATTCACTTCTGCCTGTGAGCGACAAGTAACATCCGCACAGCAGATAGACTCATTGGTGAGTTGAGACCGGCGTACAGACTCTCCAATGACTGTCCTACACCACAGGTTATTTAGATCTCCCATAGTGAACTATTGGAATGTATGTGGACGAATCCTAACCAGCTCAGGCAAACCGAAACTCTAAAACGTTTGTTGAAGTCCACATGGGTGCTGCAAATTCATATGGCTCTGTTGTTTTTTCTCTATGCATTGATGTACTGAGTCACAAAATCATCAAAATTGTAAAAACCCATTAAAAAAATTAAAACAAAAAAAAAAACATGAAAAAGAGCGTGCCTTAATCTCTGCCTCAGGCTGAACACAGCAAAGAGAGAGGGTTCCTTGAAACTCTTTATTTTTCACCTGTGGTTAACACACCTACATCCATAGCAGCGTGATGACGGTAGATGAGCTTGCCATAGGGCAAGCCCTCTGGGAGAAAGGAAAAACCTTCCTGTAGCGCCCCCTTTTGGTAACCAAAGCCCTCCAGAGTCCACTGAGAATGTTGCTGTCATTTGAAGTTGTGGATCCAGCAGCAAAGTATTAAAGAACTAGCTTGCCATTGACCCACCACCTTCTGAATATTATCCAGTGGCAGGCTTGTTCCCGCCAAGAAAGGCCCAAACTTTTTGACCTCTTGACCATCACACTGTTCTGCAGTGGTTTGTCTATGATCCCTTTTAGCTTCTAACCTATGAAAGGAGACCTCTCCTCGTGCACCAGCAATCCCTTACAGCTCTTTGGCCTTACACATGTCCTACTTGGCAGTGCAGAGAGGGCACACTGATGGCACACGCGGCCTGACTCTCCGCTGCTTCTGCCATGCGGCGGGGGGGAGTTGTGTGTGCGTGTGTGTGTCACTCGTCTAACTAGTCTTGGGTGTCCTGGCTCTGAATAAATAGCCTCCAGACCAGAAAGCAGCAATAAGGAGAACATTTACGGCTAAAGATAAGAGTTTTGAGAAGTTTCTTGAAAACTGAGTGTGGTTCACTATTTCAAAGCAGAGCGGGGGGGGGGGGGGTGTTCATTCTATAATTTGGGCATGCAAAACTGCAAAACTGGAATGCAAGTTCCTCCACCCTTTCCAGGATGGGATAAGCAGGGAATAATGTAAAGACTGGGGGGGGGGGGGGGGGGGTGTGTGCCAAAGGCAGGGTTCTTGCAAGAGTGAATATGCGGAAAGGTTTCTGCTGATAAATTGGCCCACTGAGATGGAGGGCTCTGTCAGCGAGATAATAGGCCTTAAAATGGCCGGGCCTGTCAATAGGAAGCCATGTAAGATGAGAAGTGACATGACAGAATGTCGTAAGATTGAGGATAAAATGGCTGGCGCATTGTGAACCAGTCGTAATCAGTTGAGGAGTGACTTAGGAAGACTGCTGTCAGCAGCACTGAATTATCTAGGCGAGCCTAAACTAAGGATTGAACTGTGGTTTTCCCATGCTCTCCAGGCAGGGGAAGATCTTCAGGGATCAGAGCCGTAGAAAGCAAGATAGTGCCAGATTAGAAATGTGATGTTAGAAACCGGAGATCGGACTCGAAGACTAAAACTCCCCCAAGTCAGGTCTTATTTTGCAGAGGGTCGTGGTATATGGCGAGGAGCCAAGTTCGGAAGGCTAACAATCCCCATTCCAGGGGAGGATTAGTCGAGAAAGATGACCGCCATTTTTGAGTAGCTGGGTCAAAGTTGGTTCATCCACTTTGCGAGGCTCAACATACAGTTTTTAAAGTGACCTTGTAACAGAGGCATGTTGTGTAAAATGTGATGCAGATGGAAATGATGCTGAAACTGGTAGATACTTGGGGACAGGACAGGCAACGAGATGTTGCCAAACCTGTTCATGTAAGAGTCTCCCAGGCATTACTACGAGATTTAAAGAATCATTTCAATAATTCACAAAACGAAACGTTGGCTTTTAAAGTGTAATTACATGTCAACTATCTTAGACTACCAAAGCAAAATGTGTTCTGCCTTATGCGCTTGGGGCCCCAGACTTGCTCATTCCCACCTTCACATGCCCAGTCCAGAAGGCAGTGACAAACTGGGCTTACATTCAAACTATCTGGCTACACAGCAGCGGCCCTTCAGATTAGTGAAGGGCCCATCCTGTATTACATTTGTTGTAAAGGATACATTGAGCTTTAAACACTTTAAAATCCGGGTGAGAAACAGTCCTAGTGTATGGGGAGGTAGATCATAAGTTATTTATCCCCCACTGTGATGCAAGTCCAGCAAGAATACATTTGTCTGCCATGCGTTCTGCCCATATAGCTGTAGCTAGCAATATGGGAATTGATCTCAAAATTGTATGGTTGAGCCCCCACTTCACTCTCCTACCACCTGGGTTCCACTCCATAGTACACCTCCACTTTTGCCTGAATCATGCTTCCTGCAGCATCGGTGTAGAAGTTCGGCAGTCCACTGCTCACTTTCTTGCATCTCCAAACTGATAGCACATTGAAATTATTCTGAAATTCATCTTGGCTTTGATGTCACTTTAATTTTCTTGTTTTTTTTGTTTGTTAGCATTTGTGGGCTTTTCTTTCTCGTCTTGTTTCTCCCTCTCCTGGAGCATGAACGCATTATTTGTTTCTTTCCACTGCTTGCTTTTCAGGTACCATTTTTTTTTCTTTTGGGTTAAGCACTCCATGACAGTAGATGGCTTTTCCAGCTGTCTCATTCATGTTGATCTTTGTTTCCCTGTGCTTCTCCCCTGGCACCTACATCTTGTGCTCGCCCTTGTGTACTTTACCCTGCCCCTTTGTTGCTTTCTTACCCACTCCACATTGTTGTATCTATTACGTTGCATCTCCCTTTCACTCCCATCCTCGGTGTTTCTTCTGTTTCCCTGGCCTCTGTGTTGATTCCCATAACCATCGCCCTCCATGTTGTTTCCCAGCCCCGCGCCCTCCTTGTCCTTTCCCTCACCCAAATCCTTTGTGATGCTTTCCTCACTTACATCCTTTGTGATCCTCCCCCTCCCACACTTCAACTTGGTAAATAAATAAAAAAAGCACTTGTGACATTTTGTAGGTGCCCTCATAACCAGCAGACTGGACTACCGCAACGCCCCCTAAACCGGAATCAACAAAACTCTTCTACACAAACTCCAAACCATCCAGAACGCCGCAGCCAGACTCGTCCTAGGTACACCGCTCCACGAGCACATGACCCAACACCTACAAGGCCTACACTGGCTCCCCGTTGAGAAGATGGTCACCTTCAAACTCCTCACCCACGCCTACAAATCCCTCAACAACATCGGACCCAAATACCTCAATGACAGAGTATGCTTCCACGTACCCAAGAGGAACCTCCGCTCCGCTGACCTCGCCCTGGCATAGGTCCCCGCATCCGCAGAAACAGAATCGGCGGGAGAGCCTTCTCCTACATCACAGCAAGACCTGGAACGAGCTCCCTGTTAACATCAGACGCTCCCCGACCCTGCATACGTTCAGGAAGGACCTCAAGACCTGGTTTTTCGACTGATCTGGATCTGCTTGCCCCCCCCTCATCTCAGCGCTTTGAGACCCTAATGGGTGAGTAGCGCGCTCTACAAACTCCCTGATTGATTGATTGATGCATGGTGAGCGCACCTACGAAAGGACGCCTGAATTTGTGGTCAGCCAAGCAAGCAGTTTGTAGATCCAGCTTTGGGTTTGCATCTTTGTAAGAAATTGGGTTATTAGTTGAGGGGTTGAGTACCCACCTCAAGTAATAACCACAGTTTTTATTAGGGTGAACCACTAAAGCCACTAAATAAACCTTTGCACAACCCCCTGGTAGACATGGCATAGAGCAGACATGCTTAACTTAGAAGCAATGTCTAAAGTATTTATGGAGTATTGAAATGGTAATAAAGATGAAATGCAAAACAATGAAATCCAATAAGGACCTCACTTAGAGACTCACAGGGTTGCAGGCACAGACCAAAAGAAGGGGCCAGTCTAGGTCCAGTTGCCACTGATCATCTAGGGAAGGGGTCACATGCAGGAAAAGGCCTCTTGAAGCTGGCTGTGTTCCTTTAGCTTTATGAGGAGGTCCGGTTTATCACCTTTGGAGTCCAATTATTTTTTCTGGGTACAAGACAGAGGGCAGACTCAGTCCTCCAGGGCTTTTTCCAAGTTGCAGACAACAGGTTCAGTCATCTTCTGATCTTCCACAGATCCAGGAGTGTTCTGACATGGGTGCCTGGAGATGTCACATGTATGCCTGCCATTAGCCTATTGGTAGGAACACCTAACCTATCCTGGGGCTAACCCTACCCACTTCGGCCATTTTTATGATGGCCGAAGTCTTCAGTCTCAGTAAACTTCGACTCTGAGGGCTGGGATGTGTGGGGGATGTGTACTAGGGTATAAGTAGTCCCTCCCATATCTAGCACTGAAATCCAGTTTTAGACAGTCCCTGTACTCCCAACAAACCCAGAGACAGAACTCTGGTTGGACTAAGTAGAGCTTTCAGGAACCAGACAGTGGATACACACAAATTGTTTTGGCATTCTGTTTTTCTTGTTTAAAGAGCGCCCCAAATGTCATACGAAACCCCCCAGCAAACCTGTCAAACAGGTCTTGACACTCCAGCGGGTTCTGAAAATGTGACTTCGAAAAGAGAACCACTGTGATGGAGGCCACTCTGGCTGGAGGGACAAGTAAAGGGTGGAGGCCTAGGTGTTAGCTACACCTACTTATGACAGGGTAGTGCTCTTTGAAGTTAATCAGGTCCCGAGGCCTAGCTCACAGGCCACCCTGTCAAGGAAACAACAAAACCTCCCCATCCCCAATGCCTTTTGACCTTGTAGCAAGTTCACACCTCATTCACGATCAATAAAATGCTAATTACTAGTGGTGGGTGATAAACTCTGACCACAGGCGGAGTTTGCAGAGTTTTTTCCACTCCATGCTCCACCTGGAGCACGGAGTTCCAGAAAACCTCAGTCAACCGCAGCTTGTCAGGGTTTTTCACGTGTGCGGCTCGGCAACATTAAGTTTGCGAGGGCTAGAATGCCTCCTGGCGAGATTTCTAAACGAGGGCAGTTGCGGCAGGTCGCTATCATTCACGTTGAGAAGCTGCCTTAGAGTCTAAAAATGATTTGAACAGCAGAAAGAAGCAGCTGCCTCTGGCGCACCACGTGGCGGGGTTCGTGCTGATTTTACGATGCGGAACAAGCTACCGAGCAGCACGACGTGCTGAATTCTGCCTCTTATGGAGTTCTTGTGTAACTACGCAGAAATCTGCAGAATAAAACTCAGCGAATTCCGTGCACCCCTACTAATTACTGGCTGGCAGAATGGAGAGGGCAAAATGCAGATCTAGGGACTTCAATATGCCTCATGCATGGCTGTCATGGCCTGCACCCCACAATAGACCTCATGCATGGCAGCCATGGCCTGCCCCCCACAATAGGCCTCATGGATGGCTGTCAGTGCCTGCACCCCATAATAGGCCTCATGCACAGCTGTCAAGGCCTGCACCCCACGGAAGGCCCCTGTCATGGCCACCGTGGTCTGCACCCCACAGTAAGCCCCTTCCACTGGGTCGGGGTCTCAATCCTACAGTATGCCTCATGCACAGATGTTGGGGTCTGCTCTCCACAATAGGCCTCATACATGGCTTTCAACGCCTGCAACCCACAGTAGGCCTCATGCACAGCTGTAAGGGCTTGCGCCCCACAGTAGGCCTCATGCACAGTTTTCAGGGCCTGCGCCCCACAATAGACCTCATGCATGGCAGCCATGGCCTGCCCCCCACAATAGGCATCATGGATGGCTGTCAGTGCCTGCACCCCACAATAGGCCTCATGCACAGCTTTCAAGGCCTGCACCCCACAGTAGGCCTCTGTCATGGCCACCGTGGTCTGCATCTCACAGTAAGCCCCTTCCACTGGGTCGGGGTCTCAACCCTACAGTATGCCTCATGCACAGATGTTGGGGTCTGCTCTCCACAATAGGCCTCATACATGGCTTTCAACGCCTGCAACCCACAGTAGGCCTCATGCACAGCTGTAAGGGCTTGCGCCCCACAGTAGGCCTCATGCACAGTTTTCAGGGCCTGCACCCCACAATTGGCCTCATGCATGACCGTCAAGGCCTACATCCTTTAATACAAAAGGCACGGCCAGGTCTAAACTGGTGTGGCATGGTGAGCAAAAGAACGATGGATTTAACCCAGATCTCTTGACTGGGGGTGAATGTTCTGGATTCTGTCCATCAATTGTGTGTCTTTTGCTTTCTCGCCCTAAGTGTACCGGGTATGCCCAGACGTGGGTCCCGGGCTCACTGTGCCACTGGAATCAAGCTATTCTGGTTGAAGAGGGGTGAAACCCCGAAACCGGTCTTAGGATGCTTGTTTCCAGTCTAGGGAGGACCTGGCTTGGCAGTTCGGGCTGGACTGTTCCCATGAGGCACAGGGTCAAGACTGATTTGCATACGGCTAGGTCTAAACTGGAGTGGCATGGTAAGCAAAAGAATGATGGATTTAACCCAGATCTCTTGACTTGGGTGAATGCTTTGATTTGTTCTGCATTCCGTCCATCACTTGTGTCTTTTACATTCTTTAATAAGCCTCATGTATGGCTGTCAAGGCCTGCACCCCACAGTAGGCCTCATGCATGCTACAGGCATGCAACCCACGGAAGGCTTCATGCATGGCTGTCAAAGCTTTCACCCCATAGTAGGCCTCATGCACAGTTGTCAGGGCCTGCACCCCACAAAACGCCTGTTTGCATGACTGTCAAGGCCTACATCCATTAATATGCCAATATGCCTCATGTATGGCTGTCAAGGCCTGCACCCCACAGTAAGCTTCAGGCATGGTTGTCGTGGCCCGCACCCCACAGTAGGCCTCATACAAGGCTGTCAGGGCCTGCACCCCACAGTTGGCCTCATGCATGGCTCTCAAGGCCTGCACCCCACAGTATACCTCATGCAAGGCTGTCATGGTCTGCACCCCACAGTAGGCCTATTGCACAGACAGGGCTTTAAGTGGGTCGGGTCTCTCTGGGTCTGAGCACCGGCAGTTTTTAAAAGGGGGTCTCGAAACGGGTCTCTGTCGGGCTTTGTTTTGTGCCCTAGCAGTGACAGCAGTATTGAAAAAAAGTGCCTGGGGACAAAACAGAGCCCGATAGAGACCTGTTTCGAGACAGCAAGCACATCACGTGCGCTGCTGACACTGCTCACTTCTCACTAGTGTGCGCTGCTCACTTTTCACTAGTCAATCAAACAAACATTTGTAGAGCGTGCTATTCACCCGTGAGGGTCTCAAGGCGCTGGCAAATGCGGGGAGGGGCTTTGGGGGGTGTCGGCTGATACTTTTTGAACAACCAGGTCTTGAGAAGTCTCCTGAAGGTCAGCAGGTCCTGGGTCTGTCGCAGGTGGATGGGGAAGCTGTTCCATGTCTTGGCGGCGAGGTGGGAGAAGGATCTGCCACCGGTGGTCGTTCGGTGGTGGATGCGTGGGACGGTGGCGAGGGCGAGGTCAGCGGAGTCGAGCTGGCCGTTGGGGGTGTAGAAGGTGAGTCGCTTGTTGAGGTATGCTGATCGGGCGTCGTGGATTGCCTTGTGATCGTGGGTGAGGAGCTTGAAGGTGAGCCTCTTGTTGACGGGGACTAGCAAAAATGGTTAGGGGTTCTGCCCACTTCACCCTCCCGTACCTGAGCAGGAGACATCCAAGGATGAGAAAGTAGCAACAAAGGGTACCGAAGGGATCAATCCACTTTTAATTTCCAAACCAGAGACAATTAATTATCTTGTGAATAACAAATTAAACATTGAGAAAATATATATATTAATTCATATACACACATATGAGCGGACATCCAGGGAGGCACGACAACCAACAATCTATATACAAAACATCACATATACATCATATACAAATATACAAAACATTTACAATATCAACAAACACTTATCTGTACCCTAAATGCAAGAAATATATAAGAATATATATACACCAATTAAAGTAAGTGCCTCCTCTTAATTTACAATGTAAATGTAAATGTAAATGTATTGGCATTTATATAGCGCACTACTTACCCGTAGGGTCCCAAGGCGCTTCGACCGCTGCGAAACCCTTCCTGGCTTCCCTAAGAGAATATCCCTTAATGGGTATCTCCAGGGTGAGACCAGGCATCCCCGGCGGTCTGGTGGGGCCTTTAGTGAAGATGAGGCAAGCTAATGCCCAGAGTTGCCGAGTGTGATCGCTGATCAGAGTGGGCACCGAGGCGAGAGAATTATCGAGTCCGCTGACCCTGGTCCAGCAACCTGCCGCGCCGGGAATCGAACCCTGGTCCCGGGCCGTCCTCTGCTCTCGGGTCTGCCGCCTCTAACCAGTGAGCCACACTACTTCACTGGAGTGCACAACAAAGTGGTAGTCCCAAAAGCAAAGCACCAGGGGGTTAGAACATCAACCCAGTCTATATTTGTATTGGTGCACATCAGACAAAAATCAAATCTTTCTTAAATTGTAACAGGGGACTCCATACAAAGCAAAAGGTGTCGACGCAGTCGTGGTCGCGTTTCAGCCAGATGAAAATAGGCTTCATCAGGACATGGGTACTCTAATCTTCAAGGTCCTGGCAGAGCCTAGGGCCGATATCGCCGGCTAGTCCACACAACCACCCACGAGGGTGGGGTGGGAATCACTTTCTTTGCCCAAGTTCTGGAAGTTCTACCTTATATCTACAATGTGTCCACTCGGATAAGGATAGTGTCAAACAGGCATGGCTCAAATCACACGGTCTTTCTAAATTCTTCGGATCACAAGGCGACACGAACAAACAGTGTTCACCGCAGCGTCAGTCACACCACGGGAAGCCAGTGCAGGTACCTCTGGTGGGCAGTGCTGTGGCTGGGGATGTCCAAGATGAGGCGTGCAGAGGCGTTCTGTAGGCGTTGGAATCTCTTCTGGTGTTTGGCTGTAGTTCCTGCATAGAGGGTGTTGCCGTAGTCCAGCCTGCTGGTGACAAGGGCCTGGGTGACCGTCCTTCTGGTTCCGGAGGGGATCCATCTGTAGATCTTGCGAAGCATACGGAGGGTGTTGAAGCAGGAGGAGGAGACGGCGTTTACTTGCTGGGTCATTAATAGAGATGAGTCCAGGATGAACCCCAGGTTGCATGCGTGTTCGCTGGGTTTTGGCGCAGTACCCAGCGATGCCTGCTACCAGGAGTCGTCCCAGGCGGAGGGGGTGGAGCCGAGGATGAGGATGAGGACCTCTGTCTTTTCCGAGTTCAGTTTCAGGCGACAGCCTTCATTCCTTTGTGGAAGTTGGTTTTGGCGGTGGTGAGGTCTCTAGTGAGGGTGAGGATCAGCTGGGTGTCGTCAGCGTATGAGATGATGTTGAGGTTGTGTGATCGGACGATGTTGGCGAGCGGTGTCATGTAGATGTTGAAGAGGTTCGGGCTGACGGATGATCCTTGGGGTAAGCCGCATGTGATCTTGGTGGCTTCGGAACAGAACGGAGAGAGGCGGACTCTCTGGGTTCTGCCGGTGAGGAAGGAGGTGATCCAGTCCAGGGCTTTGTCACAGATCCCTGCGATGTAAAGGCGTGTGTGTAGGGTGTAGTGGCAGACACTGTCGAAGACGGCCATGAGGTCCAGGAGGATTAGGGTCGCGGTTTCGCCATTGTCCAGCAGGGCCCTGATGTAGTTGGTGGTGGCGATGAGGGTGGTTTCGGTGCTGTGGTTGCTGCGGAATCTGGATTGGGACATGTCCAAGGTGTTGTTCTATTGGGTAAGTTGTCTGCTGACGATCTTCTCGATGACTTTCGCCGGGAGCAGGGAAATGGGCTAGAAGTTCTTGAGGTCCTTTGGGTCTGCCTTGGGTTTCTTAAGTAGGGCGTTGATCTCTGCGTGTTTCCAGCTTTCCAGGAAGGTGGCGGTCTCGAATGAGCTGTTGAAGATCTTCCGGAGTTGGTGTGCGATGATTGAGCTTGCTTTGTTGAAGATGTTGTGGGGGCAGGGGCCTGATGGTGAGCCAGAGTGGCTGGTGTTCATGGTCTTGATGGTGTCTTCGTCGTTGACGTAGTTCCAGGAGATCAGGCGGCCGGTGTGACTGGGGGACGGTGAGTCCGGGGTGTCGGCGGCTGACAGGGGGGCTGGGTGTTGAAGCTGTCGTGGATGTCTAGGATCTTGCAGTGGATGAAGGTGGCTAGAGAGTCGCAGTGGTCTTGTGACAATGGGATGTAGTTGAAGCTGGAGTTTTGGTTGGCGAGTTCCTTCACAATGTTGAAGAGCTCTTTGCTCTTGTGTGCATTGTAGTCGACATGGAGAAGTTACGGCATGACTTCATGCCAGGTGAGCGTTGTAGGGGACGGGAAAGCCTTTAATGAGAGTAATTTTCTCTCTGGATTTCCCTTCTCTTTTTGAGACTCAGGAGCAGCAAAATTGTCGCGTTGTCACCAGGGCTTTAAGTGGAAGCTTTCTCAATATTATATACAAAACACCAGTTGCTGCTTATTTATCTTTTGAAACTAACAACCATTGACAAAGCCAATAGTCCTGATTTGAAGATATGATGTTACTTGTTGTATCACATATATCTGGATGCAATGACAGAACCAGCAAAATACAAGTCTGGCGCACACTATGCTAAGCACAGATTTTTGGCTTACGTGTTTTGAGAGACCCCCAGTTTTTTTTATCCCACTTAAAGCCCTGTGCACGGATGTCGGAGCCTGTACTCCACAATAAGCCTCATGCACGGATGTCAGGGACCTGCACCCCACAGTAGGCCTCATGCCTGACTGTCAAGGCCCGCACCCCACAGTAGGCGTCATGCATGGCTGTCAAGGTCTGCACTCCACAATAGGCCTCATGCACAGATGTCAGGGACCTGCACCCCACAATAGGCCTCATGCAAGGCTGTCAGGGACTGCACCCCACAATAGGCCTCTTGCAAGGCTGTCAAGGTCTGCACCCCACAATAGGCCTCATGCATGACTGTCAAGGCCAGCACCCCACAGTAGGCGTCATGCATGGCTGTCAAGGCCCGCACCCCACAGTAGGCGTCATGCATGGCTGTCAAGGTCTGCACCCCACAGTAGGCGCCATGCATGGCTGTCAAGGCCCGCACCCCACAGTAGGCGTCATGCATGGCTGTCAAGGCCCGCACCCCACAGTAGGCATCATGCATGGCTGTCAAGGCCCGCACCCTACAATAGGCGTCATGCATGGCTGTCAAGGCCCGCACCCTACAATAGGCGTCATGCATGGCTGTCAAGGCCCGCACCCCACAGTAGGCGCCATGCATGGCTGTCAAGGCCCGCACCCCACAGTAGGCCTCATGCAAGGCTGTCAGGGACTGCACCCCACAGTAGGCGTCATGCATGGCTGTCAAGGTCTGCACCCCACAGTAGGCGCCATGCATGTATGTCAAGGCCCGCACCCCACAGTAGGCATCATGCATGGCTGTCAAGGCCCGCACCCCACAGTAGGCGTCATGCATGGCTGTCAAGGCCCGCACCCTACAATAGGCATCATGCATGGCTGTCAAGGCCCGCACCCTACAATAGGCGTAATGCATGGCTGTCAAGGCCTGCACCCTACAATAGGCGTCATGCATGGCTGTCAAGGCCCGCACCCCACAGTAGGCGTCATGAATGGCTGTCAAGGCCCGCACCCTACAATAGGCGTCATGCATGGCTGTCAAGGCCCGCACCCCACAGTAGGCGTCATGCATGGCTGTCAAGGCCCGCACCCTACAATAGGCGTCATAATGGCTGTCAAGGCCCGCACCCCACAGTAGGAGTCATGCATGGCTGTCAAGGCCCGCACCCCACAGTAGGCGTCATGCATGGCTGTCAAGGCCCGCACCCCACAGTAGGCGTCATGCATGGCTGTCAAGGCCCGCACCCCACAGTAGGCGTCATGCATGGCTGTCAAGGCCCGCACCCCACAGTAGGCGTCATGCATGGCTGTCAAGGTCTGCACTCCACAATAGGCCTCATGCACTGATGTCAGGGACTGCACCCCACAATAGGCGTCTTGCAAGGCTGTCAAGGTCTGCACCCCACAATAGGCCTCATGCATGACTGTCAAGGCCAGCACCCCACAGTAGGCGTCATGCATGGCTGTCAAGGACCGCACCCCACAGTAGGCGTCATGCATGGCTGTCAAGGTCTGCACCCCACAATAGGCCTCATGCAAGGCTGTCAGGGACTGCACCCCACAATAGGCCTCATGCAAGGCTGTCAGGGACTGCACCCTACAATAGGCGTCATGCATGGCTGTCAAGGCCCGCACCCCACAGTAGGCGTCATGCATGGCTGTCAAGGCCCGCACCCCACAGTAGGCGTCATGCATGCTGTCAAGGCCCGCACCCTACAATAGGCGTCATGCATGGCTGTCAAGGCCCGCACCCCACAGTAGGCGTCATGCATGGCTGTCAAGGCCCGCACCCCACAGTAGGCGTCATGCATGGCTGTCAAGGCCCGCACCCTACAATAGGCGTCATGCATGGCTGTCAAGGCCCGCACCCCACAGTAGGCGTCATGCATGGCTGTCAAAGCCCGCACCCCACAGTAAGCGTCATGCATGGCTGTCAAGGCCCGCACCCTACAATAGGCATCATGCATGGCTGTCAAGGCCCGCAACCCACAGTAGGCGTCATGCATGGCTGTCAAGGCCCGCACCCCACAGTAGGCGTCATGCATGGCTGTCAAGGCCCGCACCCCACAATAGGCCTCATGCAAGGCTGCCAGGGTCTGCACCCCACAATAGGCGCCATGCATGGCTGTCAAGGCCTGCACCCCACAGTAGGCGTCATGCATGGTTGTCAAGGCCTGCACCCCACAGTAGGCGCCATGCATGGCTGTCAAGGTCTGCACTCCACAATAGGCCTCATGCATGGATGTCAGGGACCTGCACCCCACAATAGGCCTCATGCAAGGCTGTCAGGGACTGCACCCCACAATAGGCCTCATGCATGGCTGTCAAGGACTGCACCCCACAGTAGGCGTTATGCATGCTGTCAAGGCCCGCACCCCACAGTAGGCGTCATGCATGGCTGTCAAGGTCTGCACCCCACAGTAGGCGTCATGCATGCTGTCAAGGCCCGCACCCCACAGTAGGCGTCATGCATGGCTGTCAAGGTCTGCACCCCACAGTAGGCGTCATGCATGGTTGTCAAGGCCTGCACCCCACAGTAGGCGCCATGCATGGCTGTCAAGGCCCGCACCCCACAGTAGGCGTCATGCATGGTTGTCAAGGCCTGCACCCCACAGTAGGCGCCATGCATGGCTGTCAAGGCCCGCACCCCACAGTAGGCCTCATGCAAGGCTGTCAGGGACTGCACCCCACAGTAGGCGTCATGCATGGCTGTCAAGGTCTGCACCCCACAGTAGGCGCCATGCATGGCTGTCAAGGCCCGCACCCCACAGTAGGCGTCATGCATGGCTGTCAAGGCCCCCACCCCACAGTAGGCGTCATGCATGGCTGTCAAGGCCCGCACCCTACAATAGGCGTCATGCATGGCTGTCAAGGCCCGCACCCTACAATAGGCGTCATGCATGGCTGTCAAGGCCTGCACCCTACAATAGGCGTCATGCATGGCTGTCAAGGCCCGCACCCCACAGAAGGCGTCATGCATGGCTGTCAAGGCCCGCACCCTACAATAGGCGTCATGCATGGCTGTCAAGGCCCGCATCCCACAGTAGGCGTCATGCATGGCTGTCAAGGCCCGCACCCCACAGTAGGCGTCATGCATGGTTGTCAAGGCCTGCACCCCACAGTAGGCGCCATGCATGGCTGTCAAGGCCCGCACCCCACAGTAGGCCTCATGCAAGGCTGTCAGGGACTGCACCACACAGTAGGCGTCATGCATGGCTGTCAAGGTCTGCACCCCACAGTAGGCGCCATGCATGGCTGTCAAGGCCCGCACCCCACAGTAGGCGTCATGCATGGCTGTCAAGGCCCCCACCCCACAGTAGGCGTCATGCATGGCTGTCAAGGCCCGCACCCTACAATAGGCGTCATGCATGGCTGTCAAGGCCCGCACCCTACAATAGGCGTCATGCATGGCTGTCAAGGCCTGCACCCTACAATAGGCGTCATGCATGGCTGTCAAGGCCCGCACCCCACAGTAGGCGTCATGCATGGCTGTCAAGGCCCGCACCCTACAATAGGCGTCATGCATGGCTGTCAAGGCCCGCATCCCACAGTAGGCGTCATGCATGGCTGTCAAGGCCCGCACCCTACAATAGGCGTCATAATGGCTGTCAAGGCCCACACCACACAAAAGGCGTCATGCATGGCTGTCAAGGCCCGCACCCAACAGTAGGCGTCATGCATGGCTGTCAAGGCCCGCACCCCACAGTAGGCGTCATGCATGGCTGTCAAGGCCCGCACCCCACAGTAGGCGTCATGCATGGCTGTCAAGGCCCGCACCCCACAGTAGGCGTCATGCATGGCTGTCAAGGCCCGCACCCCACAGTAGGCATCATGCATGGCTGTCAAGGCCCGCACCCCACAGTAGGCGTCATGCAAGGCTGTCAAGGCCCGCGCCCCACAGTAGGCGTCATGCAAGGCTGCCAGGGTCTGCACCACACAGTAGGCGTCATGCATGGCTGTCAAGGCCCGCACCCCACAGTAGGAGTCATGCATGGCTGTCAAGGCCCGCACCCCACAGTAGGCGTCATGCATGGCTGTCAAGGCCCGCACCCCACAGTAGGCGTCATGCATGGCTGTCAAGGCCCGCACCCCACAGTAGGCGTCATGCATGGCTGTCAAGGCCCGCACCCCACAGTAGGCGTCATGCATGGCTGTCAAGGCCCGCACCCCACAGTAGGCATCATGCATGGCTGTCAAGGCCCGCATCCCACAGTAGGCGTCATGCAAGGCTGTCAAGGCCCGCGCCCCACAGTAGGCGTCATGCAAGGCTGCCAGGGTCTGCACCCCACAGTAGGCGTCATGCATGGCTGTCAAGGCCCGCACCCCACAGTAGGCGTCATGCATGGCTCTCAAGGCCCGCACCCCACAATAGGCGTCATAATGGCTGTCAAGGTCTGCACCCCACAATAGGCCTCATACATGGCTGTCAAGGCCCGCACCCCACAGTAGGCGTCATGCAAGGCTGTCAAGGCCCGCACCCCACAGTAGGCGTCATGCATGGCTGTCAAGGCACGCACCCCACAGTAGGCGTCATGCAAGGCTGTCAAGGCCCGCACCCCACAGTAGGCGTCATAATGGCTGTCAAGGTCTGCACCCCACAATAGGCCTCATGCATGGCTGTCAAGGCCCGCACCCCACAGTAGGCGTCATGCAAGGCTGTCAAGGCCCGCACCCCACAGTAGGCGTCATGCATGGCTGTCAAGGCCCGCACCCTACAATAGGCCTCATGCATGGCTGTCAAGGCCCGCACCCTACAATAGGCCTCATGCATGGCTGTCAAGGCCCGCACCCCACAGTAGGCGTCATGCAAGGCTGTCAAGGCCCGCACCCCACAGTAGGCGTCAAGGTCTGCACCCCACAATAGGCCTCATGCATGGCTGTCAAGGCCCGCACCTCACAGTAGGCTTCATGCATGGCTGTCAAGGCCCGCACCCCACAGTAGGCGTCATGCAAGGCTGCCAGGGTCTGCACCCCACAGTAGGCGTCATAATGGCTGTCAAGGCCCGCACCCCACAGTAGACCTCATGCAAGGCTGTCAAGGCCCGCACCCCACAGTAGGCATCATGCAAGGCTGTCAAGGCACGCACCCCACAGTAGGCGTCATGCAAGGCTGTCAAGGCACGCACCCCACAGTAGACCTCATGCAAGGCTGTCAAGGCCCGCACCCCACAATAGGCCTCATGCAAGGCTGTCAAGGCCTGCACCCCACAGTAGGCTTCATGCACGGTTAGCAGTAGCCTTCTGGAATGCCAATTGGTCTCAGGCTTGGACATAATCCATTCTTAATCATTTTAGTCAGTGTGCATGAAGATGCCAAAATTTCAAATGATGCTTGAAGAGCTTAATGAGGGCCCGATTCCCAAATGTTGGTGTTTGAATAATTGTCACTTCCTCTTGTAGCAGTCCTGGCTCCCTCGTTCATTTCAGGAGTAAGCCTGGAGTACTCCTAGCTCACCCATGTGCTTCTGGCGTAATACAAGAAATCTTTCTGCCGGAACTTTTATATTTCTGTCATTTGATTGATTCGCCGGAGGAAGTAGAAACCGAGCGGGTTATTGTGACACAGTCACAAGCAAAGGACTGTGGGGCTCCGTCACATGTCATTGTGGGGAGAGAAGGCTTTATTTCCTCATTGTGTGTTTCCTCTCTTATCTTTTCCCCGTCGGTCACATGTCGTGGCTCTCACGGTTTTGCTGGGGCGCCATTGTGTGGATAAAATAACCCCAATCGCTTTGACTCAGGAAGTCCGTGGCTGCACCCTCTGCTCTCCGTCCCCCGGGCCAGTGCCCTTTGACCTGGGGTTCTCGAGGGCCGCCGCCAGTACCATTCACCGTGCCCGAAATGAAAATGCATGAGAAGCATTTACATATCATTTGCATACCATTGATCTGGAAGAACAATTATCTGTGAATTAATTTGCGAGCCACAAAAGCTGACCAGTTGGAAAACCTTAAGATTGATAATGCTGTTCCCGAAAATGCCGGATACGGCGAGTCACCCCAGCCTCTTATCACAACTTCACGTTTTTGTTTCTCTAGTTTTTCACCTGTTTTTTTCTCTAGGTTGTGCCAGTTTACTCCCGATAAACGAATATTTTAATAGAGCCTTTTAATTAATAATGGAATAGAGGAAAAGGGGCGGGGAAAGGGAGCTCTGAGGACAAAGGGAGGTACAGAGTGGGGGTAGGCAGACGGGAAAAGGAAGAGAAATGGGCAAAGACAGGCAGAAGGATAAAGAAAGGACAGTGGGCGCACGCGCAGGTAGGAGAGAGTGGGGAGCAGGGCTCGAGTCGGGGGTACAAGCAGGTACACGGTGTCCCCCCAATCTTTTCACAGGGTGGACGCCGTCCCCCCTGCCAAGAAGCTGGGCACCCACAAAAATATGCTGAACATGTCCCGGTGTCATTTTGAGACTCCCGGACACGTTCAGCACGTGACGTCATGAGGGCATTTGCATATTGTCAGTCCCCGCACTTCTTGTTATAGGACTTGTGCCCTGATAGGGAGACAGGGGTACAGAACAGAGAGGTGACGGAGACACTTGAGGCCCGAGCCAGGTTTGTGCCTGACACCCGGCTCAGCTCGGGGTTCTGTTGAAACCTCGAGCCCATAGTTCTCCAACCTTTCATATGGCTTCTGCCTGCCTCCCTCCCTCACTCTTCTTGGCCTGAACAGGGCAGTGTACCGGTGCAGCCGTACCTGGGGGCGCTGTGTTTAGAAATAACTTATGCATTCAAAAGCACCTACTGCAGCGTTCCTTGAGTGTCCAGCAGTTTTCAGACAAAAGTACAAATGTCAGGATTACTCTGGTGATTAATGTTCCTGCTGTAGAGAGATTGGAGTTTAGTCAAGTGGCAGTTTTGACTCATAATAAGGTAGCGCAGAGGGTTATATGCCTGCTGCAAAGAATGTGTACAATGCAAATCACAGAACTGTATTTTATGTGGATAGCTCAGTGGGTTACTGCTTTTGTCACAAACATACTTTTGTTACTTGCACTTCATAAATTACAATCCTAATATAGCACAGTGACCTATGAACTTTCATCAAAGAGCTGCATGCAAATTTCATGGTTTAGGTAGGACCTTCATTTTTTTTCCACAGTCTTGCATTATCCTAATGTTGCATTAAACAATGGTTTGTTGGGGTAGAACTGCATTCTTATTGGGAAAGCTTACCCCAACCACTGTGAAACATTTTAAATCCTGAGTTTGTTCTCCAGACCAAACACTCTTGTAATATACAACCTTCTAGTATGAATGACACGCAATTCATACACCTTGTAACCCTCTTTGTCTTATATAACATTTTCTATAGACTGATTCACACATGTATGTTTCAGTGTTTCCGTATAATGTGTGTTTGATGTAAAGTGGTCCATCATCCTATACTGGTATTTATAGCGCTATAAAAGAAATGAAATGCATGTGAGAGAGGAGAGATGAGGGGCACTATTGGAGGGTGGTAGTGAGGGAATCCGTGAAGAAGGAGGCCATGGGGGGGAGGGGGGTTGGGCAAAAAAGATTAAAGATTTTTGCACGGGACAACACCAGCGCAAAAGCTGTCCCTGTCCCTGGATGTGTTGTTAGGGCCACAAAATATTGTCTTGTTCATGTTTAAAAATTATCACTTTTAATAAAGTACTTCTCAGTTCAGCGCCATAATGTGAGGTACTAATGTTAAAACTTCCACATGTTAAAGAAACAAACTTTTTTTAATGTTAAAGAGACTTTATCCTATTTTGCATGATTTTTTGTCTATGATTTACATAGCAAACATTTTCAGGGCTCGGCTCATGCATGGGCTCTAAGATCCGAACCATTCCCTTGCTAGGTTCTTCTCTCAGCTCTCCCCATTAATGTGTGGGCTTGCCTACCTCTAGTGCAAAGGTGGGGGAGGTGGGAAAGAAAAAGAAGGGGAATTTGAGACATGTTAGACATGCATAGAACGGCTCTACTGAAAAAACACAACGCAAAGGGACTGGGGGTGCAGGGAAGAGGCGTGCGGGTGGTTGGTACAAGTTGTTTACCCACCAGCCGCTGGTTGTAGGTGGGTGTATATGTATTGAAATACCTGCTAGAAAAAATAATTAAATCTCAAAACAATAACTCTAATCAAAGACATCTTAGCCAACGAAGGCGTTAAGGGGATCAACATAAATGGAACTGTCGCTAAACTAGCTGCATATGCAGACGACATACTCATCATCACAGAAGACCGCATAACATCCATACCAGCCCTCAAGGACTCCATAGGTGCATACTCAACCCTCTCAGGGTACAAGCTCAACAAAGACAGATCTTACTGCATGCCACTTAACATCCACACCACCAGAGAGGTGGTCGACAACTCAGGCCTCGCATGGCAACCAGGATACATCAAATATCTAGGGATACAATTTGGGAAAAACCTCCAGTCCACACTAGAACAAAATGAGAAAATCACCCTCGAAAAGATAAAAAAGCTTCTAGACGCCTGGTCTCCAAAGTTCATAACATGGTGGGGGAGGATACACGCAATTAAAATGATGATTACCCCATTGATCAACTACCTCACAGGGATGATCCCACTCACATTAACAGACGACTTCCACTGCAAAACCGACAAACTAATAAACAAATTCCTCTGGCAAGATAAAAAAACTAGAATAAGTCTAAAAAAACGACAGCTAAACAAGAACCTAGGAGGTCTAAATCTGTCGGATTACAGAACGTTTCAGACCGCAGCCATAGCAAGACAAGGCATATACTAGGTCACAACCAACCCAATCTACACACTGTGGTTCAAAATAGAGAAAGCCATCCTTAACAACCGCGACCCGCTATCACTCCTCACCACAACCAAACAAGCACAAAAGGTGAGCCTCATACTCAGGAACACCAAACTGGCCCTCCTTAAGGTAGACAGGCTACTAAAACACAGTATCAAAAACTCGAAGTGGGAATCTCTATGGGAAAACCCCAAGATAAAATACAGAGGGAAGCCCCTAAAAATAGAAACATGGGGAAAACTAGGTATCTCTTTCCCCGCCCAGCTGGAAGAGGGGAGCTCACCCATTACTTTCAGCACTCTACAATCAAGACATAACCTCCAAACATAGAACTGTAGAATTACCTCAAACTTAAAACGGCCATAACCAAAGCAAACCTAACCAAGCAAACCCCATCAATATTCCAATACCTACTAAATCTGAACATTGTAGGCCACCAAATCTCCCATATATACAAACTTCTCCGGCCCAACACTTCCTCACTTAACAACAAAACAATTAAATTCTGGGAGACAAGCCTAGAGGTAGCACTAACTGAACAACAAACCAAAGACCTATGGTCTGCTCCCTCAAAGAATATGGTAACACCGATCCTTGCCCAGACAAAATTCTGGCTGCTAAACAAACTTTACTGGACACCGGCCCGCCTCGCTGCCATGGGCCTGAAAGAACATGACCGCTGCTGGAACTGCGACTTAGAAAAAGGTGACCTGGCACACCTCATACTCCACTGCACAAAAGTCAAGAGATATTGGAACAAAGTCTTCTCCTTCATACACAACATCCTAGGGTGCACCCTTAAAGAGGAGCTCTCCACCCTCACCACCGCATTCATAACAGCAGATCTACATTCACAACAAGACAGAGATCTGCTAGATCTCTTACTAACATCAGCAACAAAAATAGTCCTCACCTACTGGAAAGACACCACAAAGATCACATTTAAAGGTTGGCTGAACTGGGTGACGTTCGTTAGAGGGGTAGACACCACAACACTCCGTTACACACCATGGAGAAAACGCAACAGAGGACTATGGTCCGCGCTGGACAGATTCTTGAACCCATTTGACCCACCGTGATAGAGAGCAACAAACCAAGGGTTATGTGCACATGACTCCCCTAAACAAACCAAACAGGCAGCCCTACACCCCATCCCCCCCGCACCCCCACCCCCACAGCTTTACCTCACAGTCAACCAAAACGCACCACAGAGTAGCCTAAAAGATAGAGGCCGACCAGGACGCACAAACCATTTCAACCAGCAGCGTTTGCCAAGCCCCCACCAACGTTTAAAGCCTCAGATTATATGTTCTATGTTACATGTTAAATGTTGTACAATGCCAAACACAGGGAAGCCAAAACCTCTGTAACCCAGGCTATCAGTAACACACCCTGTACAATCAGCGAGTCCAGTATTTCTGTACTGTACTGTATTGTATTATGTTGGTTTAAAAATACCAATAAAAAAATTATTTAAAAAAAAATGCTGCCGCCCTTCGGTTACTCACAGATATGTTTGCAGTTGTTGCATTAACCAAGTGAGCTTTCACTAACGGAACAGAGTGTATTTCCTACAGATTATATTTTCTTGTAGTTCTGTTTCATTTAAGGTGTGTGTTATATCTTATTTTCAGTAAGCTGTAGACGAAAGGCCTGCAAAATGCTAAAAGGATATCTTGCTGTTTTTAGCCACAACTCTCAATCCGCTCCACACTCACAGATTCTGTCCCCACTGCACTGAGAATCACCGGTTGCATAGTTTCTATGTACTTCAGCCGGTGGTAACACTAAAATAAACAGTTCTTCCACATTTTATTTCAAATGTACATCGATTGGTTCGAATTACTACCTCGGCAGCATATGTTTTATTGGAGCTGTAAAATATTCAATTATAGCACCCCCTCACCCCCCATGTTATTTTTCACCCAAGTTGCATTTCTGGCCGCTTTCAAATAAAATGGGAGTGACCCACGCCCCTCGAAGGAACCACGCTGCACCTCGAAAGGAGGGCGAAGCTTTGCAGTTCGAGCACCCCACCTGTGGATCACGCTCCAGGCAGCTTCCCAGATCCTCGCCATCCCGCCCACCTGACCAACACAAAGAAACTTGACGAGTCCATTTCTTAATGCGCCATTCGGCGAATGACGTCACAAGAACAATGGAAACCCCACTTGACGTCATCAATAAATAAGCCTTGCAAGATGCGTTTCGTTGGTGATTAGAAAAGGTGCGTACAGGATGAGGCACGGAATTGCCCCATTATCAATATTCTGAAAGCGCTTAGAAGTGACTCCATTTGTACAACAAACCATCGGACCAGACACTACAGCGTGACTCATTCGAAGTGCTTTGCTGCTCTTTACTCGCTCTCTGATTTTTGACGCAAGTGTCTGTTTTCTTGCACATCTGCATTATTTCAGAATGCCATTAAATGTGCCACGTTGTTTATATTTGTGGAGTAACAGCTTTTGTACACACTCTCGTTGCGCCAGATGAAGTCTAGTCGACGCTCCACGAGACGCCTCGCAGGTCAGGGTCCGCCACGGTGTCACGCGCTAGATACATGTTCTCTGCACCGAGCCGATCAACTGGCTTCAGAAGGACAATGGAAATGCATTTTAATAACCTGCCGAGCCGCCCCCTCGGAGTGGAAGCGCCCAGAAGCAATCCGGTCTGCGCTGCTGTGCTTTTCAGGAGACTTTATTAATTCAGTCTTTGCTTCTGACACCATCGGAAGCAGCAGCCACTGAGATAAGCAGCAGCCAGAGTGATGTTTCATTAATCCTCCACCAGGGGTGGGAAGAGCACACTCCGGGGAGGGGGTCCTAGAGAATTTGGGAAACACCAACAAAATGCTGAGTTAATAGGTATGCAGAAAAATATTTTTGTCCCATTTTTACCATGAACATGGTGTGAGATTTACTCCTGTGAATGGTGGGAGTGAATAATATTCCAGGAGCTAAAAAACCCCCAGGCAACAGGGACATTTATAAGAAAAGGTGCTAGAGATTTCCCCCTGTGCATATATGTACACTACTTACAATCATGGCTCAGAAATGCCTCCACAATGTTGGAAATCAGAAAAAACCTTGAAACCAGGCACACCTTTGGAAGACAGAATTCTACGCATTCACAAATTCGTAAAACGCCAGTATATATATATGTATATGTATATATGTATGTATATGTTTTTTTTTTAAATGGGCCCACGAAGTCTGTCAATGGGTTAGAAACAGATTTACATAATTTCCGCATACAATCCCGCCCCATAACCATTCCCACCTTCTTCAAGGAAATGTCCATGACAGTGAGACCATGGGTCGAAACAGGCTGAATCCAGCTCAGTGCTTAACTTGTAAAAGACTGAGGGCCATATGTATCATCAACCTGATTTGCGATTCTCAAATAGCGATTTTTAAGAAATCGCTATTTGAGAATCGCAAATAGGTATGTATGTACAAAATGGCATTTTTTTTGCGATTTTTTTAAATTCCTTAATTGCGATTAGCAAATTGCAAATCACAATTAAGGAATACCTTTCCATTCATTTCTATGGGCCAGTAGGCCCATAGGAATGAATAGGAAGTTATTCGCAATTTGCGATTCGCAATTTGCTAATCGCAAACTGAGAATAATTTCAAGAGTGCAGGGGTGTCCAAAGGACACCCTGTTGCACCCCTGAAATATGCATGGGTGCACATGTGGCGCACATACATGTATGTGCGTCACATGGCACTTCGAAAAATGCAAAAATGTGTATTTTTCAAGGAATTTGCAACTTACCACCATCTAGAAGTTGATGGTAATTTGCGATTCCTTAAGGACATTTAGCAATTTTTTTTTGCTTCATACATTGCATTTAAGGAATCGCAAAATTTGCGATTTCTTAAATGCAATTGCACAATAAGGAATCGCAAAATTTGCGATTCCTTAAATGCAATTGCAAAATAAGGAATCACTTTCTTTCGCAGCATTTTCTTTCGCAGCACTCCAGCGGTGGCGCGTGATTTCTACGGCCCCGGGGAGGAATTTTTTTTTGTTTTCCCGGTGAGGGAAAATTAACCCAGCATGAGTTTGCCACTGAACCCAAAGCCTTTCCTCAATGGACTGACTGGCAAGCCAGTAATGGTCAAACTAAAATGGGGAATGGAATACAAAGGTTATCTAGTATCTGTCGATGGATATATGAACATGCAGCTTGCAAACACAGAAGAATACATTGATGGAGCGTTATCTGGACATCTGGGTGAAGTCCTGATAAGGTGTAACAATGTCCTCTATATCAGAGGAGTGGAAGAGGAGGAAGAAGATGGAGAAATGAGAGAATAAAGTCTGAAGATGGCTGTTAATCTTTAGTAGATGTATCATTTATGGTTCGCTGTCTGTATGAATGTAGAATTTTGGTTTATACAATAAAACTTTTTTTAAAAAAATAAAAAAATAAATAAAAAAAAAAAAGCAAAATAAGGAATCACAAATTTTGCGATTCCTTGTTTTGCACCAGATTTTGCTTTATACATACCATTTAGCAAATTCGCATTCGCAAAGGCCGAAATTCTGCGAATTTCTACCTTTGCGAATGCCCTTTGTGCAGGAGCCCAAGGTTTGCTCAGAAACCAGCTACTGGCGCACTAGAATGTAGTGTGCCAAATACCACGGCTGGTAGTCTTACATCCATGCCTCCTTAATCCACCAGCAGACAATCCCTGCCGCTTTATCTCACTATTGTAGGTTCTTTTTCATCACTGCTTTCTCCTTTTACAGTTTTTCTGAATTTCTCCTCCTCCTCCTTTCCCCCTTGCGTGTTTTTTTCCTTTCTTTCTCTGGGTCAAAGTTAGAGGAGGAAAAAAAGGGGTGGTCCCCAAAAATGAATGCAGGTGGGCCTAGAGTTGCCCCCTTTCAAAGAGTAAAATACCGGCCATTTGTTGTTGTTTTAAGAATCTGCAAAGCCCCAGATGTTATACTAAAGCAGCCTTTAAGAAAATCGTATGTATTTATTTATGGCATGCATTTTCTGCTTCTGTTTACGTTAAATATTAGTCAGGCATCGTTAACGCACACCTAGAACACATTTAAAGGCGCTTTCTAGTTATATTTGCGATTTAAATTATGTACAGATGAGGGAGGGCTAAAAATACCGACTTTGTATATTTTTGTTCCGGCTGGGACAGTGAAATACCGGTAGTGCCGGTAGGAAACTTGCAAAGTGTCAACCCTAGGTTGGCCTCACCAATCACTGGTTCAAATTAAGCACTGATCCAGCCGGATTTTAAGGTTAACCACTGATTATCAATATATTCGGATGAATTGTATATAAATGCTTGTGGATATCCTGTAAATAGTATACTTACCCCGCCTTCCTGGACCCACCTTGAGCACATGTTTTAAATCGACCCGGCGTCTTTTTTTCTCAACGGTAACGTTTGCTCAAAAAGCGCCCGCGGAGCACTTAGCCCAACACATTGTGAGAAATACCCGTTGAATTCAAAGAAAAGAAGGAGAGGGGAATAACGACAGAAAAGAAAGGCATGTGGCACGGAAACCGCGGCAAGATCTTCTCACGTCAAAGAGCACGTGACCCTCGTCGGACACCGTCTGCATCTCGAGAAGGGCGTCGGCTCCAGGACAATGGGTGTCAGGAACAAAGGGCTGTTATCAGCGCGCGCCGAGCTTCCGGGATCTACAGGCAGCGACTCCCCCTGCTGGCCAGCACCTCACCCTCGCCCGTCGCATGTTAGGCTGCAGTTCAGGCAGACAGATCTAGGTCCTGGGCGTCCAACACAATGACAAAATCTATAGTTGTTGCTTTTTTAAAGTCTGACTGACCTTAACCAATACCTTTTGATTTGACTGAAATTGTAATATATAACATACTTACCGCCGGGGCTTCAGCCAGCCCTCTTCTTCCATGGGATTGCTGTTGGCCTTTCATATTTCTTCCCACACTCATGTTCGTCCATTGTTGTCGATGAAGACCCTGACATCTCTTTGATTGCTCGGAATTACGACTGGAAGTCTGACTGTGGTGCAGCTTTCTAAGCATACTTCTGTGAACATGGGTGCATTTTTCAAAAGCTGGACATTTACACGCAGGTGAAGACATAGATCACTTTCTTTGTGAATAAGGTCCATTGAATCAATAACATTGCATACAACTCTATTAAAACAAAAGGCTGAAAAAAACAATCTTCGTTATTTCAAAATGTTCATATTTTCTGGTTTAAAAATATTCAACGTGTGACCGGAACAGGAATAAAAACATGATGGGTACTCTGATACCACAGTGCTGGTAATTGGGTGTTGGTTAGAGGTGGGGTAATTTCTTTCCAATATTTTAGTCGTTAACATTCGGAAAGTCACTATTGTCAACACTCTGTCATTTTTGGATTAGATTTTAAAAATTCATTAACAGAAACCGAACATTGAATAATGTTGCAGAACAAGACCCAGCACTGAGTGCTTAATGTGTGCCTGTAATTGCAACTACTATCCATAGGCATTCATTTTTACAGTACAGTTCAGATCAGTACAACATAAAAGCCAAACCGACATTCTGCGCCTGCTTTTCTAAGGTATACCAACTCGCCATGCCAGATAGACCACAGAACTGCAAAGATCTCAAACTAATTTGAAGGACTCAAATTAGGCATTCTAAGTTCTATAGAATACAGATCAATATTTATTTACTAACAATCTCCAACACATTTTTCATTAAATCATATTGCTTCTTCAGGGCCACACATTCAATGCTTACTCCAATTTCCTTATTCTGTTTTAGTATAGTAAAAGCAAGCAATGGCAAAGCCAATAGGTCAAACATTGGCTAACATCCCTTTGGCTTTGTCAATGCTTGGTTTATATTATCATGGTGTTTCTAAAATTTCATTGTTGAGACAGCTGTAGGATACCTTCCAGTACAAAAAGTGCCTAAAAGGAAGAATGTTTTTTGGTATTAAAAATGCTAATTTCAATAGTAGTTCCAAACAGTTAAGGAAACTACTTTGCAGATGTGCTCCTCCTTGTGAAAGAACAAAATGCCATTCCTCACAATTATATTAGCCACTGACTGACCCACTGCTTCATGGTGTGCTGTAATTGCAGAAAGAAATACGTGAATAAATAACACTACAAAAGATCCCTGGTTGAAAAGTGCTGACTAAATCTGTGTGTGTGTGATATATATATATATATATTCCCACAAAAGCGTTGGTCCAACTCTCTATGAACAACTGACACAGACGTAGGTACATATATCGAAGAGTATCCTCAAATCACTTACAGGAGACCTAAGTCTCTGAAAGACATGATCTGCTGAACTCTAACTACTCCTGAAACCAAACGTAGCACCATTCAAGGTTTTTTTTACATGTGACAGGTGTAAAGCTTGCAAACACAGTCACAATAGCAAAGAGATAAAACTATTATCAGAGTGTAAACCTTATCAAATAACCAAACACGTCTCTTGCAATACAGAATATGTGGTATATGCTCTCAGGTGCCCATGTGACAAATATTATATAGGCAGTATAATACATAAAGCCAAAAGACACATCCTTGAGCACCTCAGAGCAATAAAAAACGATGATAAGCAGTATCCCATCGCTAGGCACTTTAAAGCTCAACATAATCGGAACAGCAATCTCCTAACTATTTGTGTTTTAGACACTATCCCATTGAGAGAAAAAGGAGGGGGTGAGTCGTGTTCAGGAACTTAGGCATCTGGAATCAAGCATGATAACCCAATTCAATTAGATTTGTTTATTTTGGTTTGGAACTCTGACGGAGGTCCACAAAAGTACATCAATTAATTTAAAAAGGGACAAACTTTACATATAATACAAAATTCTTTCTTATACATCGCTACCTCCCAAGGGTAATTCTTATATCGAGCGTGCTGTATAATGTGCAAATAGTACAATAAATACATAAGACAATCAAGTATCCAACCAGCTCACATATTATAACATTGGAATAAAACTACTACAACATTTTTTCCTAATAAATAGACAAAAATGTTTTAAAAATTGATATATCTTATGACAAACCATTTCTTTTGGGGGAGACAGACCCAGAAATCGCACTTCCTGGACAGAGTGAATATTACATTTGGTAAAAAATGGCTTTAAGAACACACGCCTAGCACTTTGCAATTTTGTAAATACAAATAAAACATGATTTAGATCTTGAATTTGTGATTGGCACATTTCGCAGATTCTTTTCTCTCTTGGTATTTTTTCCCAGATACCAGTAACTTCTCTAGGATGCATCAAATTAAGTCTCAGTAGGAGTATCAGCCTTCTAGTCCAATCAGGCATATTCCAAGATAGATAAGGCTGTGGTTTATTCCCCAAATCACTCCCATTGACCACCTCATTGTTGGGCCTGGACTGACTTAAAGCGACATCTCTGGCCATATTAATAGAGGGAATGGACTTCTTTAAAAGCTGTTTCAAAACAGACTTAGGCATAGGAGAAGCAGGGTTCAAACCAAGACCAAATGTTTCCTTTGCAACTACAAAAGATCTAAAAAACGTTAATTGATCTTTTAATGTGTCAAAAATCTCTGTTCTCAGGGCAGCCCTAAGTGTACCCTCCTCCCCCCAGGAAAGGGAATTTCCTCAACGCAGAGCCCCTGCCAAGGATAAATCAAAAGACGAAACTAAACCAAATTCGAGACGTAGTACATGTGAAGCGGCCAAAGAATTTAAATTGCAAATTTGACGCAGGATTCGTCTTTCTGCCTTATCAAAGGAGAGCCAATAATTCATATCTAATACCTCAGCAGCATATATTAGTGAGGGAGGGATTTTTTACCTTGAAAACTAATAAAACATGGCCGAAATGGTGTCTCCTGCAACTTTTGTAGAATCTATTTAATGCACTCGCCTGGGAGACAGCCTTACTAACACAGTGTTCAATGTGCTCCAAGTCTCAGCCAGTTTTTGAAAAAACTTTCACCAAATATAAGTATGAATAGAATAGAATAGAATAGAAGCCATTTATTAAGCGCCTGGTTACTCAAAAACAGAGTGTCCCCGCGCTGAAAACCGCAAAGGAGCTCAGAGGAATGAACACAGGTAGAACGGGTATGGGCAAGGGAGGAGGAGGAGATTAGATGGGGGGGAAGAGGAAAGTTTTCAATTTTCCACGAAATCTAATTTCAGAGGGTTCCATCCGCATCTCGAGAGGGAGTTCATTCCAGCCCTTGGCAGCCAAGTATCTGAACGAGGAACCACCCATCTTGGCTCTAGTTATCTTAGGGATTTTGAACAACATCGTACCAGAAGATCTAAGGTTCCTGGTAGGCCGATGTATAGTGAGTAGGAAGTGCAGATAACCTGGACCGGTGCCATGGGCTATACGGTGGGCAAAGCATAGGGCCTTGAATTTAATTCGCTCCTTGACGGGGAGCCAATGGAGTTTGGACAATGCCAGTCTCCCTGAGGCTCTTCGAGGAAGCTTCAGCACAAGGCGCGCAGCGGCATTCTGAGCGCACTGGAGTTGGTTGGTACCCTTCTTGCTCAAACCCAGTAACAAGGCGTTCCCATAGTCCAGATGGGGGGTGACTAGGGCATGGACAATGGTCTTTCTTGAGTCCATGGGAAGAAGGTCTAGTACCTTCCGAAGGACCCTCAGTACGCTGAAGCATCTTGCTGTGACTTTGTTAACATGAGGTTTGTATGACAGGTTAGAGTCCAATGTTACGAATCGACTAATTCCAATTTTTTGAAGCCAAGCATCCATTTTAGACATCTCTTTATTCTAAGCCCCTTCTTACGAAAGACCAGAATCTTGCTCTTTGCGATATTAATTTTCAGGAAATGGGCCTCTGCATATTTACTTAGGGCATCCAGACGACGTTGGAAGCCAATAGGCTTTAAATCAAATATTGCAACATCATCTACGTATAATAGAGAGCCAACGGACACTACGCCGATTCTAGGGGCATCTCCCCTCACCGAGTTCAGGGCGCCGGGGAGATCAGCAATATACAGGGAGAACAAGAGAGGTGCTAATAAGCAACCCTGCTTAAGCCCTTTGTGTGTTCTAATTTTGCATGATAACCCCTGTGAACCTCCCATCAGAAACTGGCACCAGGTATCTGTGTGTAGTTCCATAATATGGCCCAGAAGATGATATGGTATGCCAAGAAGAAGAAGCTTTATCCACAGCGTTTGGCGGTTCACTTTGTCAAACGCTGTGGAGAAATCAGTAAAGGATGTATACACTGAAATACCTCTTGAGAGAACATATTTATCCACAATAGTCCTAACAACTGCTATATTGTCCAGGGTGCCATGATTGTTTCTAAAACCAGCTTGTTCCAGTGGTAGAATATTTTGATCATACGCCCATTGTTGAAGATGACATAATATACTTTTTGTGAATAGTTTACCTTAGGCGTCCAGCAAGACAATCTGTCTAAAACTGTCCGGCAGGATTTTCGGTCCCTTTTTATACAAAGGGACTATAATACTCCTCTTCCAAGAAAGGGGGATTTTATTTGTAATAAAATAATAGTTAAACAGTGGCTCTAAAAAATCACCCCATGCGTCTGGCTCCTTTTTGATTAATACAATCAGAATTCCATCCGGCCCTTGGGCGCCAGAGGTTCTAGCATTCTTTATGTATCTTACCACTTCCTCTGCTGATGGGGGGCCAAATTCAACAAATTCAATAAAAGTTATTTTGACCCCGTCGATCATCACGGGAGAAACTGGGCTGTTATTTTTATATAATAGGGAAATATAGTCCACCCATTCCCTCTCTAGGATTGGCCTGGGTGGAGCCCTTTGCCTAGAATTACAATATTCCACAATCAGGTGCCATTATTTTCTGGAGTTTTTTGCCCTTGCAGCTTCCCTCAGCCCAATCCACTTAACGTCAAACTCCCTCCTTTTTCCCCTAAGGATACAGCGTCTTCTTGCTCGCTTAAGAATGATAATACAATATCATACAAAGCACCCCATAGGACATAATGGCGATGAGGGATGTCGGTCCATCTAGGATAAAATGTAAACTTTAGCCGACATTATTAAGGTGAAGCCGCTTATGTAAAATCCTCTAGATTTTAATGATAGTTTTTATTCTCACTATTATTGGTTTAGAAATTTGTTGTTACACTTATTATGTGGTGGTTCTCTTTATGTCTAATGTATCTTTTGATATTTTATATGTTTTACAGATCCTCAGAGTTTATTGTGATGGATGTGGAAGGCAAAATGAGCAATATATCTTTAACTGAAAATGGAACTCAACACACTTTAGAGATCGCACCGATGAATGGGTTATTATGAAATGTTGACACATCTGAATCCCCATGAAAATGAATTATGATGCTCACTTGTGCAAAATTGTAGTTACTGATTAAGAGCAAGAGGACTCCTTGATGGTTAGTGCAAAGGAGGATTTGAAAATAGGGATTCTAAGCCCACTGGGGTAGAATTGTTAGTGTGTACTATATTTCCCATCATCAAGTCTGCGGCAGACACAAATTTAGCGCAATTCAAGTCTTCTGTCTTGGGAAGCACTGTGGGCACACGATATTGCAACCATGCACGTATTGACACTATAGAATAAATTGGTCAATAATTCAATCCCTCGCGTTGACTGAATGGTGCGAATTGTATAAAGCTTTGTGATTCGAAAGCTTTATCAACATAACATGCAAAAATCACAGCATAAAACAGTGTTTACTCCGCAATCCATTAAGAAGTTATTGGTTTTAAATTTGAAGGTGCCACACTTGGAAATGATGTGAATGTATCAAAAGGAATAATGTATTAAAGTTTAATCACTGTTGGAGTTTATTATTGCAGTCCAAAGAGGTACTTTTAAGGAGTAGTCTGTTTTCATTGTTTATCACACTGATGTGGATCACAAGATGTATTAAAGACCGCATGTAATTGCAACAATTTTACACATGAGCAAGGAGCGGATTGCTCCAAAACGCGTAGAGTTGTATTGCTAAAATAAAAACACGCTGAAAAGAACTTGGGCCGTGCTGTGTTGTTCGTAGAGTGTTGGAGCAATGCTTTTGTAGGAAATGTAAGGATTTGCCACCCCGCCCCAGCCCGCATCGTAAAGAGGCCTGGGTCTTGAGCGAAAAAGTTTGTTTTATTTATATATATATATATATATATATATATATATATATATATATATATATATATATAGGATACAGGCTCCTCCTCAGATCTCACAGCGCTACGAACACAGCGCACGCCGGCAAACGAGGGAGACGGACCACAGGAATCAGCAAAGATAGTTTATTTACAGCAACACCACAGAGAACAGCTACGCGTTTCAGGCTACACGCCCTTGTTCATGCTGTAACATTGCCACAAAAGACATGCTATTTTATATTTGCTTAATTATGTTGACACCCACTTCTAGTGACATCACAAATCATGTGATTTGAAATAAAAAGTGAAGAAATACTTTAGCTTTTATTTTGAGCAGCAAGAAATTTAGCATCAATGTAGCTATAACGTATAACAGGATAAATCCCAATATAGCAACATATGAAACAAAATTGACAAAGCATTATGACATAAATGTTTTTGAAATAAATGTCAAAAACAACATCTAACTATTATTACATATGTAAATTAGGTTTGATGAATAATAACTGTATAAATACAATTTTGTAGCTATACCTTAAGACTCTAAAACTAGGAGGGTCTTATATACATATCTTACATGTCAGGAATTAGTCAACAGTTGTAATCTTCATGTGCAAAAATACAAGCAAGCAGCAATAAGGTCGAAAAAAGTGCAATAAAGTTGTGCAGATATATGTGCAAAGTAAGCAGCAAGAAAAGTGCAGTACTAACGAGATCAAGAGACAACATCATATTTATATTAGGAGCTTATCAAATCCCTGAGGTATAATCGCTATATAATATATAATATCTATGATTTTCATATATCTCTTAAAAACAATTAGTATCAAAAAGTGTCTCAAAAAGTATCAAAAAGTTAAAACCCACAACCTAAAAAAATCTATAAATATATATATATAATTAATATATTTACACACCAAACATTTGATACACACAAGATATCATTTCAGAATTATAAGCAATTCTCAAAAAAAAAGATATAGATATACATACTATATAGAAATACAATACTGCGAATATATACATCAAGGAATAACACAGTCATCACAACAAACGTTAGGATAAATAGAGAAATACACAAGTTAATTGAAAACAGACAGAATAGTCACATAACGATTAGACTGGCCATAAAACATATCATGATCCCCTACCCACTCGAACCTTCAATAGGGAACCTAACTGACAGGGAGTATATATAATATAATAGGGTACAGAGGACTATAGGTACAATATATCCAGACTTTACAAAAAGTGATGTAATTCATCTAAATTATTTAGTCCATTAGGCCAACGGCTATCGAATTCAAGTATCATTCTAGTTTCAAGTTGTCTTAATAGAGTTTCTCGGTCACCTCCTCTTTTTAATGGCAGTATCGCCCCCATTACGAAGTATTTTAAGCAAGACAGGTCATTATTATGAACTCTCCTGAAGTGGCGGGCAACCGGATAGGCCGGATCATTGTGTACAATTGCCCGAAGATGTTGTAATATCCTGACATGCACCTGAAGTTTGGTACTGCCTATGTACTTTAGGCCACAGGTGCATGTCAGGGCATAAACGGCATGATCCGTTTTGCAATTGTAATTGCCATTAATAGGTCTAGGGACGGCACAAAATGGGGTGGAATAATGAGTGGTGTTGATGCCAAATTTGCAGGCACGACAACTAGAACACTTGAAGAAGCCTTTGGAAGGTTGAAGCCAAGGAATTTTGGCTTCAAGTTCTGGAGCAGATTTGTCTAAAATGGTACCCATATTCTTAGCCCGTCTGAATGTGATGGTGGGGGTATTGGGTAGCTTGTGATTTAACACAGGGTCACTTAAAATAATAGGCCAATTCTTTTTCATTATAGCTTTAACTTTCTGTCTTCACTGCTATAGGTGGTTATCATGCGGGGACTATCTTCTCTAAGCTCAGAGGATCCCTCCACTATTGGTATATTTGTTGGGTCAGGGAACAGACTTTCTCTGGTTCTAGATTTTGCTTTGTCTATAGCCTGATTGAGGGTAGTCTCAGAATAACCTCTAGCTCTGAGTCGTGTCAACATATCCTTTCGACAAGACTCAAAATCATCAGGCGAGCTACAAATCCTCTTGAGTCTTAAAATCTCCCCATACGGAATGCTAGCAATAGTGTGTTTGGGATGCATACTAGACGCATGGAGTGTAGCATTCCCTGCAGTAGTTTTCCTGTGTAGGGTCGTATTGATCTTACAGTTGGAGATATAGATTTCTACATCAAGAAATTGTATCTTTTGTTTATCAATATGAGCAGTGAATCTCAAATTGAGGGAAATATCACTCAAGGGTCCATTCTGAGCCCCACCCTCTTTAATATCTATATGGCCCCTCTGGCGATGGTAGAGGAGGCTTATGGGGCCCAGGTCATTTCCTACGCTGATGACACCCAGCTTCTGTTTACTTGCAGGAAAGGAGAGGTTTTTGACGGCGACAGGATCAAAGACTGTCTGAGTGCGGTCTTTGCGTGGTTTCAGCGGCACAGCCTGAAATGCAACTCGGATACGTCTGAGTTGCTTTTCTTTGGCTGTGCCCCTGATCCCGGCTGGAAGTCGTGGTGGCCCCAGGACATGTTCCCTCCGGAGAAGACGTCCTCCCAAGTGAAAAATCTTGGAGTTGTGTTTGATGACGACCTTTCTTTTCGACCCCATATTATGGGGTTATCAGGGAAATGTTTCGGTATCCTCAAGATGCTCAGAAAATTTCTTCCATTGCTTTCCCTGCAGTATCGAAAGACTGTTGTCCAGGCGCTAGTAGGGTCTCGGTTAGACTACGCCAATGCGCTATATGCAGGTCTGCCCAAGTACCTACTGGCTAGACTGCAAATTGTTCAAAACTCGGCGGCTAGAGCCATATTTGGCCTGCCAAGGAGAGCCAGTGCCTCATTGCTTCTAAATAGGTTGCATTGGCTACCTATTTCTAGAAGAATCATGTTTAAAATCCTCACGCTGGCGTTCAAAGCCCTTCACTCTGTTGGTCCTAATTACATCAGAAAGCGTACCGCTTTCTATGTGCCGCGGAGGATGTTGCGGTCAGCCGATTTGGCTAAAATGGAGGTGCCGGCTGTCAAACGCGTTCGGATGGGAGGACGGTCTTTCCAATATGTGGCGGCTCGCCATTGGAATGAGCTCCCTCTCTCCCTCCGCAAAGCCAACAGCCTCCTAGCTTTCAGGAAGGAGCTTAAGACCACGCTCTTCTCCATGTAATTCATGAGACTGTAGCGTTTTTTAGCCTTTGTGTTTCTGGGTTTTCAGGCCGCTTTGTCAAAGCGCCGGGACACCCCCTGGGGTAGCGGTGCGCTCTAAAAGAATGGCGTAACATAACATAATATATGTCTGACAAATGATAGAGCATCCTCCTTAGTCCCTTTCCACGCTATAAAGATGTCGTCTATATATCTTAAGTAGCATATGACATTGTTGTTCATCCAGTGGTGGAGATCAACGGCAAGGACCTGCTCCTCCCACCAGCCTACGTGCAAGCACGCATAGCTGGGGGAGAAACAGGCCCCCATCGCTACTCCTCTCAATTGTTTGTAAATCTGTTTACCAAACAAAAAGTAATTATTATTGAGGCACCACTCTTATCAGCCACATAACTACCTTGTTGTGCTCATATAGAGCAATGGGACGTTTGGCCAGGAAATGTTTGACAGCAGAGAGGCCCCGAGTATGGTCAATGCTAGTTTATAGCGATTCTACATCTAAAGAGATCAACCACATATCTTGGTCCCAGTCGATGTCTTGAATCTTTATCAAAAAATCACTAGTATCTTGTACATAGCTGGGTAAGTTCTTTACTATGTCCTGAAGGAAAAAGTCTATGTATTCTCCTACCTTTTCCCCCATGCTGTTTATGGCCGATATAATGGTCCTCCCCGGTCCTGGTGTAATAGCTTTATGAATTTTGGGAATTAAATAAAGGGCTGGTAATACAGGGAACTCAACAGTCATATACTTATATTCATCAAAGGAAATGAGTCCTTCTCTCCTCCATTGCCCCAGCATTTTTTGTAGAATCGTCTTAGCGTTGTCATAGTCTTTACCAGTTGATTTTTTATAACAAACAGGGTCACTTAGTTGTCTAGTTGCTTCGTTTACATAGTCTGTTTTAGGCCAAATGACCAAGTTGCCACCTTTGTCCGATTTTTTGATTACTATTTCATGATTTTCTCCCAATTTTTTCATTAATTTTGTATATTCCCTTTTTAAGTGAGTGATTTTCTTATGCCTCTTGTTGTTGGTTCTTGAGTATAGTTTTTTGATATCGTTAGTGACACACTCATGAAACACTTCAATCGCATCCTTCGGCATTACAGGCATAAATTTGGACTTCCGTTTAAAGGGGGTCAGTCCAGCTCCCCTTTGCGAGATCGAAATTTTGCTGAGTCTAGCTTGTGTTGCTGCATCCATATCACAATCTGGATCTTCAGTTGTATTGTTTAAATTGTTTAAATCATTCATGTCTAAAAAGGTGTGGACGTCAGAGGCAGCCAATAGATTGATATCATCTGAGCCATTAACATCACAGCTACTTAGACTTGAGGCAGAAGTTTTGGCTGTTTTCAAGGCAAAATGGTTTTTCAACTTTAACTTGCGTATAAAGTGAAACAGGTCAACGCGAGTCATGGAATAATTGAAGCCTTGCACAGCCCAATAATTCAAGCCTAAGGATAACAATTGTTCTTCCGCTTTACTCAATGTAATATTGGAAAGATTGATTATGGTATTGTCAATTACCTTCTTTTCACCCAGGCTTTCTTCTTTTTCTGTTATTGGGTGTTGTTTCCACTTGCGTCTCCTTTCTTTTCTACGTTTATTGCGCCTTTGTTTATTTGCTCTTTTTGTTGCCTCAGTCGCAATGTTTGTAATCTCTCCTCGACAATAAAATCAATTTCCTGTTGAAGATTCAACCGTGTTAGTCCAAGCAAGTTTAAATCCGACTGAGAGGAATTGGAGCCAAGGCTAGAATCACTGGTTATAGAAGCTGTTTCGATGCTTACTTGTTCAGCGTTGGTATCATCTTCATGAAGAGACACGGATCTACTAGTTCCAGCTTCGGCATTAGATGTACCCATTGTGTTGGAATTGGCATTTCTTTTGCTGCTATATTGTTGCCGTTTGGCTGTATTATATTTTCGTGAGAAGCTGAAAATTCTTCCATTTGCGTAATCATCAGCGTCTCGTGTGAATTTCGTCGCCTTACGCAATTTAATTTTCTCCTCATATTTCTTTAGCCGGTCATTCATCGTTTCTGTCAACTTCTTTATTTCTTCTAGCTCTGGTCTAGATTGCAACTCCAATTCGATAGACTTGATTTCATCTAGTATTTTGCTTCTGTCGATAGCCGCATACTTGATAAGGATACAAACTAAGTTCATAGACGCAGCCAGATTGCTTTCACCCCATTCTTGTAGCATTGCTGGGTTTGGCCTGTCAAAGCTTGGCGCCAAAAGGATCCGCAAACCACGTGGGACTCTGCCCACTTCCTCGTATTTACTTAAGGACTTGTGTTCCCACCATTTCGTGCATTCTAATTTTTTTAGTTTTTCTAATTCTTTAAATATAGTTTTTAGGTTTTTGCACTGTTCAGCGTCATCGTTGCCAAGCAGGGATGGTTTACTATTGCTTATAGCATTTTTAGATCCATCAAATAGATTAATTGCCGCTTCTTCACGCAGTCTTTCAATTTCATCAGACACTGTGACAATGAACTCTGTGTTTGTTTTAGTTGCGATTGAAAAATAAATATATTGCTTTTTCTTCTTCTTGGAATATTACTGTTTGATGACTTCTTCACCTTGAAAATGCTTCTTACACTCACCGCGTGTGGAATGGCGAGAACCGCTACGTACGCCGGGTCCTGCGACACGACCCTCCGTTACAGCTCCTGCTGTTTCCGCAGCGCGGCTTCAGTGATACCAGCAATCCAGGGGGTAGCCTCCGTAATTTCCCAAACGAGATTCGAAAAGAACTTGATTTGAAGGCGGCACCAACTTGAGAAGAAGGGGTCTGTTGCGGAAGCAAATCAACTTCCGCTGTCGTATAGGATACAGGCTCCTCCTCAGATCTCACAGCGCTACGAACACAGCGCACGCCGGCAAACGAGGGAGGCGGACAACAGGAATCAGCAAAGATAGCTTATTTACAGCAACACCACAGAGAACAGCTAAGCGTTTCAGGCTACACGCCCTTGTTCACGCTGTAACATTGCCACAAAAGACATGCTATTTTATATTTGCTTAATTATGTTGACACCCACTTCTAGTGACATCACAAATCATGTGATTTGAAAAAGTGAAGAAATACTTTAGCTTGTATTTTGAACAACAAGAAATTTAGCATCAATGTAGCTATAACATATAACAGGATAAATCCCAATATAGCAACATATGAAACAAAATTGACAAAGCATTATGACATAAATTTTTTTGAAATAAATGTCAAAAACAACATCTAACTATTATTACATATGTAAATCAGGTTTGATGAATAATAACTATATATATATATAAAATTTCACATATTCAAAGTGTGCAAACAGGTTCTCCAGCCGAGGGCAGATAACAAAAGTTTTATTCGCAGTTGGTAAATCACACCAGCATGAAACGTTTTGATCCTCAACGGATATTATCATATGCAAAGTGAGAGGTGGTCAGTTGCTCCTGTGTTAAATATACAACGATCCTAAACAGCAAAAAAAGACCAAAATGACTTTTAATTGATTGCACGATGGTAATTGCAAGATACAATAAATCAATCAATTTTTTTATTATTGATTCAAACCTTAAAATATGATCAACAAACATATAATTGAGTATAAATCTAATTTACATATTTAAATTTTGAAACAAGCTTGTTAAAATCAGAGTGATAGCCCTTCAAGGCAAATCTAATAAACTTAAAAAAAGTTGAATGACCATAACTATTTCTTTTTGTGTTTGTAGGAGTACACCGATGGCTCTTTAGCGAGGTAGACTTACTTAAAGCTGAACATAGAGCATATACATTCACTTTGTGCTGTATTCAACAGTGGGCATTAGAGAATCACATTAATCCTGGATTCTTTCTTTGCACAATGGGCATACACATTGTTCTTGACTTTGACCAGACCCTTCAAAGGCAGCCTGTACTGTTCCTAAAATAAGTAAAAACCTGTGAAACTCATGTTCATTCTGTGTTTCCATAGATTAGTGGGGATTTTTAAAAGCTATAGCGTTTGCTATGATTTTTTTTATAGTAGGAGAGCTCTACAATGAGCACAATCTCCAACAAAATTAGAATTTGTAATCCTTGACTTTAGTTCACATTTACCTTCTGGATGGATCCCCGAGCAAAAATATCATTCCATTCAATATTTAAATATAGTGGGGCTGACCAAAAATGATGTGTGAACCTAAAGCTATTTAAAGATGGCAAATACAATTCATTTTCAAGTAATCCTCGTATCTGTAGGATAGTGTGTATAATATCCCCACTGCATTTGGCGCCTAAAGCTTAAGCTTTATAACAATCACCAGTTATTCCACATTCCAGACAAAGTGCCTTTACTGGAGTTGATTTATTCAGATTACATGAATTCTTTAGTTTTTATCTTCTATCATGTTACGGAACATTAAAGTAAAACATCTACGTCATGAATGCCATACCTCCGAATAGATGGTATTTTTTGCAATATAAACTTGTAGAAGTGATTTAAAATGTCCCCACAAGACTAATAAAGTTCAGGTAGCCCTCCTGCTTGTGTCAAAACCTTTTCACCTAGGTGCCCAATGTGTGGTAAATCATAGAGAGTTTGGGAAGTTAACATCTAAGATAGATCCCACCACTTCAAAAGTGACTGTAAGACCACAATACCATGGGAACTGTTTGTACACTATAATATGTGTTTTGAAAAGTGATTGCATTATGACTGTACACAATGTACACAAGGATCTAAGATTTACACAGTTGAACCGGCTTCATTTTTGTTGATGTTGTGAAATAATGAAAAAATAGTCGAAGATAGATAAACATGGTTCCCTCTTAAATGCTTCATTCCCCATTTTCCACACGAAAGCCATTTGTTTCCGAGTCTTTGTCAAAGGCATGGGTTTACTTTTGTGCACGTTTATTGTTCAAAAAATATTTTTTTAGTATGTAAACAGTGTAGTTAACACACCTTGTGTTCCTATTAGGGTTAGGTAAAAAATAATCACATCATCAACATGCATCAGTGTATTTATAGGGTAACAACCTGGACTTGGGAGAAATGTTCTAATATGTTTAAAAATTAATGGAAAGTCATACATATACAGGCAAAAAAAGTAGTGGTGTCAGGAAGCATTCCTGTTTTAGGCCATGATATTTTGTTAAAATTACAAAAAACAATTTGATGGACAGAATGTAGATCAATGTCTTACATTCACCCCAGTACAAGGATCTGGGCCTAAATCCATCGCTTTGCACTCCACACCACCCTGGGTCAGATAATGGCTTTATGCAAATCAGCTCTGACCCTGTGCCCCATGGGAACAGTCCAGTCCGAACTACAACAGCCATATCTTTCCCAGACCGGAATCAATCATCCGAGGACCGGACCGGTTTCCAGGTAACACCTCTCATCAGCCCGGCTAGCATGACTCCAGTGGTGTGGAGGCTCTGGGACCCACGTCTGAGCTACCCCAGTACACTCAGGGAGAAAATTACAAAAAACAATTTGATGGACAGAATGTAGATCAATGTCTTACATTCACCCCAGTACAAGGATCTGGGCCTAAATCCATCGTTTTTTGCACTCCACACCACCCTGGGTCAGATAATGGCTTTAAGCAAATCAGCTCTGACCCTGTGCCCCATGGGAACAGTCCAGTCCGAACTACAACAGCCATATCTTTCCCAGACCGGAATCAAGCATCCGAGGACCGGACCGGTTTCGAGGTAACACCTCTCATCAGCCCGGCTAGCAAGACTCCAGTGGTGTGGTGGCTCTGGGACCCACGTCTGAGCTACCCCAGTACACTCAGGGAGAAAATTACAAAAAACAAATTTGATGGACAGAATGTAGATCAATGTCTTACATTCACCCCAGTACAAGGATCTGGGCCTAAATCCATTGTTTTTTGCACTCCACACCACCCTGGGTCAGATAATGGCTTTATGCAAATCAGCTCTGACCCTGTGCCCCATGGGAACAGTCCAGTCCGAACTACAACAGCCATATCTTTCCCAGACCGGAATCAAGCATCCGAGGACCGGACAGTTTTTGAGGTAACACCTCTCATCAGCCCGGCTAGCATGACTCCAGTGGTGTGGAGGCTCTGGGACCCACGTCTGAGCTACCCCAGTACACTCAGGGAGAAAATTACAAAAAACAATTTGATGGACAGAATGTAGATCAATGTCTTACATTCACCCCAGTACAAGGATCTGAGCCTAAATCCATCGTTTTTTGCACCCCACACCACCCTGGCTCAGATAATGGCTTTATGCAAATCAGCTCTGACCCTGTGCCCCATGGGAAAAGTCCAGTCCGAAACTACAACAGCCATATCTTTCCCAGACCGGAATCAAGCATCCGAGGACCGGACCGGTTTCGAGGTAACACCTCTCATCAGCCCGGCTAGCATGACTCCAGTGGTGTGGAGGCTCTGGGACCCACGTCTGAGCTACCCCAGTACACTCAGGGAGAAAATTACAAAAAACTATTTGATGGACAGAATGTAGATCAATGTCTTACATTCACCCCAGTATGATATTTTGTTAGCCATTTATCTGCCCCATGATAACTCTACTATAAGTTTTGGAATGCAGTTCAGGCAAAAGGCTAGGAAGCCCAATGTTATTCTGAAATAAACCAATATCTGCTAAAGATCGACCCCATCAACCAGGTAAAAAGCCAAAGAGATGCTGATTAAGGCAGCAAAGGTGGGCTGTTTCTTCTCTTTAATATATATGTATCTGTTAGACCTTGCATTACAGCAATATTATTAAGAGTTGAAGAGTTTCTTTCTAAAGTCTGATTGTTCAAAAGGTAAGATGCTCTGATCCAACACCCGGCTTTCCAAATTCTGTAAAATACATTTAACCTTATATTTAAATGTACAATTTGTCCAAACCTTTTTACCGACAACTGTGATCCTTTCTTGTATAATGGCAGAGTAATACTAACCTTCCAATAGTTTAGAATGTTACCTGTCAAAACACAACTATCAAAAAGGGTTAGTAAAAATGTACCCTGAAATAGAACACTTAAAGCATCTTTCTGTACATCCATGTTGGCATAATCGGCAAAATCTTACTCATTTCATCAGAGTAGTTGTTTCTTTCCACAGATGCCTCATGTATTTATGATTCAATAGCTTCTATAACATATCCTGCGAACTTATAATTTTTCTCCTCTAATAAGTGGTAACATTTTTCTCCTGCAAGGCTTCAGAATATGCAAGCTGGCGAGCTTAACCAAGATTTGTTGTCCCCTAGTGTGATTTTCCAACATGTGTAATCGCTGGCATCCGCGAACAGTCACGGTTAAAGGGCTGCCATTTGAGTCGATTTCCTGCACCTTGAGTAGATTTTCTACTCGAGTGGCAGCAAAATCAACTCAAATGGCCGTGCTCTCTTGACTAAATTGCAGCATGAGCTGCATATTTTCTGCCCGTTGGTGGAATTCCGCAGAATCTTGCTGAGTTTTTCTTTAACTCAGCAGAATTCCATGAAGTGAAACTCCATGAGTTCCGTCCACCCCTACTACAAATCAGAGTAAAGAAGATTACCAGTAAGTAATCAGGGCAGCAAACACTGAGAGCCCAAACTTTTTCCTCTTAATAAAGAACATTTATCATGGCGTGAGCCTTTCCCAGCTAGTTATGAAAAGTCTATAGACCAAACTTCCCACCAAGCAATCCACAGCCCACATCAAGAATAAGTTACAATAGCTTCAGTTACTTCACCAAATCATCTGTATGCCTAACAAAAAAGCTGGTTCAGGTTATTATAAATGCATCCGCACTCGTGACATTTTTTGTAAAATTCCTCAATATTTATTCCATTCAAAAAGTACAGAAAAATCGCAGGAAACAGCGGTATCAAGTTTCAGTCAGAGAGTAGCCTTATTCAGAACGGCTTTATCGGTTAAGGATCCATGCGAAAGAGACTATGGCATAGATGCATCAAGTCAAAAACCGCTCGCAAAGGGACAGATCCTCAGAATCTGCCCCTTTGCGATCGGAATTTTTGCATTTGGATGCATCATCCCAAATGCAAAAATCGCATTTAAAGAAATCGCAAAATTGCGATTACTTGCATTTAAGGAATCTCAAATTGAGATTCCTTAAATGCAATGCATTAAAGTTAAAAAAGTTGCGATTTTGCTAATAGGGGTCGCAAATTACCATGAAGTTGAACTTCATGGTAATTTGCAAAAACTTTGAAAAATGCACTAAATTGCATTTTTCTAAGTTCTATTTTACACACAAACATGCCCTTAGGGCATGTGTGTGCAAGATGTACGCATATGCCGATTTCAGGGGTGCAACAGGGTGTCCTTTTGACACCCTGGCACCCTTGAAATTGCAATCGCAATTTGCGATTCTCTAATTGAGAATCGCAAATTGAGATTGTTTCCCACTCATTCCTATGGGCCCCTAGGCCCATAGGAATGAATGGGGAGGTATTCCTTAATTGCGATTCGCAATTTGCGAGTCGCAATTAATGAATTTTAAGAAATCGCTAATTTTTAAGCGAGTTCTTCTTGCATAGCATTTTGCTATTCCTTATTAGCGAATCGTTATTTTTCGCTAATAAGGAATCGCAAAATGGATGCTTGATGCATCTGGGGGCTATTCTCCTTCCTATGTACACAAATCTTGCAAAGATGTCTAAAGCAAAATTTTCTTGAAATAATTCGATAGCAATGAACTAATGTTGGGAAATTTATAAACAAGTACATGAAGATGAATGTTGAATTTGATGAACTAAAATATACAAATTGTATATTGATTAGATCAGATTTGTATTTCAAGTAAAAAAATTAAGCATTTTGAAAATAATAAAATAAACATTCATGTTTTCTAAAAAATATATAGAGTGTCTGCAGTCTAGTTTTTTTTCTTTGTAATATTATATATTTCATTTTAGTAAAATCAAAAGGTCTTGTCTAGTGCTAAACCCAAAACGTTCTTCTCATTTAAGTTATTTTTCCTATCGCAGCGCAAGTTAGTTAGGAATAACTTACACCATGAAGAACAGAAAAATAAAACACTACTAAGATATTTATGTTATAATTGCAAGTATATTTTAATTTATTCAATTTACTTTTCATGAGAAGGCAAAATATTTTTGGATTGTTTCTGTCTTAGGGCCCGATTACGAGTCTGCCTGTACAGGGACCGCCACACTCGTGGGGGCGCAGCGGAGGCAGTCTCAGGACTGCCCTATTATGATTCAGGCGGTCGGACTGCCACAGCCCCGCCGCAGCTGCCAGTGGACCGCCGTTCCCTTGCAGTGTTGCAGTGGCCAGGAAGCTGCAATATGCTTGGCGGGACCTCTACGCTTTTCTCCCTGCTGGCGTTGTCACAGAGGTTCTTCCTCCATGAACACCATGGCAGAGAGGAAACAAAGGGGGCCCGGAAGGGCCGCCTGTGCCTCCTCCACTCGTGGATGCCTACAAGGAGCACTGTGTGCAGGCAAACCAGTTCCTGCACGGCATGGACTTTTCAGTCCATGCCGTTCTGGAACTGGTTTTGGTGTTCCCATTGCGGTGCCCATTTTCAGGGCACCATCTTGGGAACATAAAAAAAAGCCCGGCAGACAGGAGGAAACTCCTAATCTGGCGGGAAGTCTGACCACAGCTTTGGCGATGCTGCGGCGGGGCGGACCCGGTGCTGCACCGCCAAATTTGTAATCAGGTTCTTACTGTTTTTGTCTCTTATGGCTCTTGGGAGGGGAGTTTCCATTCTCTTTTCATATACTGGCAGTGTCAAAGGGCACCCCTTTGCTGCTCATTTGAGAATTATATCAATAGCTTTTATCCCTGGTGATTTCACACTAGTCCCCACGCAGTTAAAGAGGCCCAAGTAATTTCTGTCTATCCCCCACATTCAGCATAAATAAAGTTTAAAAGTCAAAGTAGAAGAAATTCAAATTTTGTGGCTGACAAGGTCCTCATGTCGGGCAGATACTTTTTGTGCCTTCTACCAGTCAAGAATTCTACATTTGGACTTGGTCTTTTTTTATAGTGGTCAAAATCCTTCAGATGGGCAAACCGGAAGCTGTATCCTATGAAGTTGCTTTAAAGTCTGATATTTTTGTCACGATGTCCCACTGACGCTCAGAGGCTCTGTAGCCACACAGGAGGTCAGCCACTCCTGGACTGACCCTTGGAGTATAAGTGGGGGACGTCCAGACCTTCAGGTCTCCTCAGAGGTTTTAGACAACAGGCTAAGCCCTCCTTTGTTCTTCTGCAGGTCTAGGAAGTGTTCTGAGGGCAATGTGACGAGGTTCACTTTTGTACAGTTCAGTAGCCAGTGAGTGTGGGTTACTTCTGGACACCTCCTAACAAATGTATCTTGGAAAAAACCTCCCAGGGGTAATCCTACCTACTTTTGCAAAACATTCTGTTTGCTGCAAACTGGCCCAGAAAGCACAATTCGAGGTGCAACCAAGAGTGCAAGTAAGGCCTTCTATCCTTGAAGGGAGTTTGTGTGCCAATGAGGGGTGTACTTAGGGAAATGAGCAGTCCCTTGATCCTGACCCTTGATCCTGAGCTACACCAAAGTGGCTCGGGGACAAACTCCCCTCACACTGGGACAGAGCCAGACTGACTACCATGTGTCCTACAATCAAAGAGTTTCATCCTCCCAGGTCTCTCCCTATACTAAACCATGAGTAGACAGGTCTCAGCTCCTTTCAAGTTAATGAGGTTTTTGGAAACTACCCATCTGCATTGCCTAAGCTGATAGACATCATATGAGCCACACCCAGCCCATCCTTTCTCTAGGCATAGGCCACTGTCCTGCTCTGGGAACAGTTTCCACATCTCATTAAGGTTAAGCACTGGCAGGGGCTGCTGCTAGCAGTCTAATACAAATTAGCTTCCAGCAGCTTCAGGAATGGAAAAGGTAATTTTCTAAAAGTTACCTTTTCCAAAATATTTATTATAAATCTAAACTCACCACATTATGCTAAAATTAATGTTTGGACCATTTCTCCTTTTTGCCCAAACCAGAGGTATCACAATTAATATATTAATCTGTGCTTCAGTTTTCCCATAGGTCAGCCAGAGCCTCACACTGTAAAAATAGCTTTTGGGGACTTGACACTTTAGGGACATGACAATGTTAAATATCTGCATGTTCCACTTTTAAATACCCTGCACCATTCCTTTTGGGCTACAAGCCCCACAGAGGGAGGACTTATTAATATTTAAAAGGACTGTCTTTTTTTGTTGTTTTTTTTGCAGAGTTTTATATAGCGCGCACTAGACCCGAACCGAATCGGGTATCAGAGCGTGTTACATAGCACCAGTTACGTTACATGAGGACACACATTCATTTTAGGCACCTTGAGATTAAGTGATTTGCCCAGAATCACAGGAGGTTTTTTGGCGTCGTTACCGAGACTCGAACCCAGATCCGAGGTCGAGCGCCCTAGCCGTTAGCGTAAGCACTATTTTGATAGGTTGGACTGCAGGTTTAGTGAAAGTGCTTGCATGTAAAGCAGTCAGGCTACAATGGTAGGCTTAAAGCCATGTTTTCCTTTGTCACACTGGTGGATGGCACACTAAGCGATGCAGTTCCCAAGTGATATTTTACTTTCCATGCCATGAGTGAAATTCTGCACCATATACCATGGCCTTATAGGAAAGTTACATATGCAGTTAGGAGCTAGCTAATGTTACTAGATTGTATGCCTCAGAGCACATGCACTGGAGCGATTAGCACTGTCCCAGTGCAGAGAGTCAAAAAATCAGCAGCATCAGTCCCTAAAAAATGGGGGTGGCCATGCAAAAAGAGCCTTTAGTTGGTCTCCTGTGGTTAACTAGTGTCTTTTTTTGACGTAATTGTTTTCAGAATTTTGAACAAATTACTCCCCTAATGAATTACACCTGTGTGAAATGCCTTGGGATACCTTAACAATATGGAATGTAAAATAAAGGATGAACAACGTATCCTGTACATGCCTGTATTCTCAATTATGAGAATTGAAATTGCCTTTAAACTAAATTAAATTTAGGATATCACATTCATTCAGATCTTGTTGGACTTTGAGGAAATACAAGCATTACACTTCAAATAGCAAACAACACCATTGGAAGGGGCACTACAAATATCAGTGGACAGAAGGCACAACCCATTTCCACTCCACTAATAGATCTAAATTTGGAATATGACCACTACATTTGAAATCACACCATAACACAGGAGTGCATCCTACAACCTGCTTTGTACATCTGTTTATGAACATTCTCTGATGCTCTGACACGAAAGCTGGAAAAGATTTTGGCAACTCATGGGACACTACAAGAAACAAAGACAAACAGTGCTTCTTTTTTTCAGGGGGGAAAGTTTTGAAGATACTTTCCAGAGCAGCTTAGAAATACGCTGTTGTGCCCTAAAGTTAATCGTGAAGTGCAATGCTTCATGCAGATCATAAAAAAGGTAATCGGGGGAAGAAGGGGGAGGGTGAGTGGATGTTCGGGGGACAGGTTCTAGGTTGAAGAACCTCCTCAGAGTTATATTCTTTCAAAATCAGCATCACTCGTTTTGCAAGGGGGTTGTGGTATGGCCTGGGGCTGTATGAAGCTGAACCCGAATTAGCTGACTGTTTTGCAACCTCAGAGCCTGCGCGCCCTCGGGTAGAACTAATGTCACTGTATTTTTTTTGCTTGATGCTTAATATAAAGAATTTTTGGGAAAAAAGGTAATCAGGAATGCACAGAAAAAATGGATCTGGAACTCCTTATATTTGGTCTGCTTGTCAAACATATGCACCAAAGGGAACTAATCACAAAGGTAAATTTACACAAGTAAATCTACCTGTACAAATTTACTCTTACATTTTTTTGTAAATTTGTTACGACTGGTTATTCAACATTTCTAGCTACTATGTATAGACTTACATGTCTCCACTCCTCAATCAGGGGTGAAGCCAAATTGGTGAGTGTAAAGTTACTATTAGTAACTTTCCACAAGTAGATGGAATTCTCTGTCACTGAGGCGGAGCTCTACCCCTGTGGAAAAGAATAGAGAAAATGTAAAAAAAAGGTATGGAACTTTAAAAAAATAGGAAAAATATTTTTATGTTAAATATCAATGTAAATTAATCTTATATACTTATTTAAACATAGAACAAAATAAAAAAGCTACACTACTATTAAGTTAATATTGCAGTAAATATTTTCTATTGAAATGCATATTAAATTAAAAAAAAATTAAATTGTTTTTTATTGAAAACAATAAACAATTACAACAAACAGGACCATCATGCAACGGACATTTGCAATACAGTTTCGGCAAATCAGCGTTCCAGCGGTACAGTATCATGTAGGAGTATCACAATCGGGTTCAAGGTGCCTCAGTGTCCTCATTTACTGAATCGGGCTCTGGTGGTGTGTAAATATCTCCTCGGTATACATTCCAGGCATCCCATATTTTTCCCTATTTGCGGGGTCTCCCTCTGGCAACATACACAGCTCTCTCTCGAAACATACACCAATCAAGGTCATCCATCCATTTCCGAACCCGGGGTGCACTACCGGCCCCCCAAAGTTGTGCAATGTTTCGCTTGGCAATCATACAGGCAAGTGTTACCCAGAGCCTGCCATGAGTCGAAAGATCGGAAGGCTCCCATACATTCAGCAAACAGCGGCGTTCCTCCAACGCAACCTGTACACCCCACACCTCACTCATTTTCTCATGAATCTTGGTCCAGTATCTCTGGATATCAGGGCACTCCCACAGAATGTGCATGAAGGTACCTAACATACCACAACCCCGTCGACAGTTTGCGTTTGAGGCGAGCCCCATTCGGCACAACCCCGGGCCCGTGGTGTAGGACCGGTGGAGAATCTTAAGTTGCACCAACCGAAGTCTCATGGAGATCGCCACTTCTCGAGGGGATGACACAGCTTCCACCCAATTCTCATCATCCAAAATCAAACCATATGCCACCCATTGCTCACGGACTCTCACCAGGGGATCTTCTGTGTGGTTGACCAACTTTTTATAAACCAGAGAGATCGCTCTGGTGGGGAGATACCCATCCAGGAGTCGATCTTCCAGCGGGGAGGCCTCCGGCGGCGTCACTTCACGAGGGACTGCTGCCGCCAGGGCAAGTTTGATTTGCAGATATCGGAATCGCTCACTCTCATTCAAATGGTGTTTGGCCTGCAATTCCTCAAAGGTCAATATACCCTTCTTGCCCCATATGTCTCTAATCTGGGAGATACCTATTAGGTCCCAACGGTCGAAACCCTTCAACTTCCACAGGCTGCCCAGGGCTTCGGAGTTCCATAGTGGGGTGGCCATAGTCATCCTACCCTCCCATTGGAGGGCACGGTTGGCATCCTGCCACGCCGGTGCCGAAGCCGACAAGGGACCCATCAGTGGGAACCTACCTTGCTTGGCATACAATACCCGGGTATACTGGCCCCCCGGCAACTGAGCTCGATCCATTGCGAACCCGGGGTCAGCCGGGGAGCCATAGATCGTGTGATTAATGGGGGCCAGTTGGGAAGCCCAGTAGTATTTCCTAATGCTGGGTAGTCTAATCCCACCGTCATACCAGGGCAACATCAATTCAGATAACGCAATCCGCGGCCTCCCCGCCCAAAGAAGCTGACGCTGTAGCGATTCTATCTCATTGAAGTAATAGGAAGGCACGGGATCAAAGAAGTTCTGTAACGAGTATAAGAACCGCGGCAGCGCCATCATTTTGAACAGAACCGCACGACCCAGTAGGGAGAGTGGCAGTTCCTTCCATTTTGCGATATCCCGTCGGAGTCTGGCCAAGGCGGGAACCAGGTTAGCATCGAAACGCTGTTTAGGGTCCCGGGAGATGTAAATACCAAGATAACGAAAGCCCACCTGTTCCACCCTTACCGGGCAGGTTTCTGGCACTCTGGGGGGGTCGCAGCTCAACACAAATAAGACCGATTTCTTCCAATTAATGGCAAACCCCGAATATCTACTGTATATCGCCAAAATATCCATGAAGACAATGAGGGACTGTCGGGGGGAGGTCAGATACATCAGGATATCGTCCGCATATAGCGAGATTTTGTCCTCCCACTCCGAAGTCCAGCGTAATCCTTTCATCGATCTATCCCATCGTACCCAGGCCGCTAGCGGCTCCAGTGCCAGAGCAAATAAAAGTGGCGAGAGGGGACATCCTTGTCTGGTGCCCCGTCCAAGCTGAAAATCGCGGGACTTGTGATTGTTTACCACTACCCGGACCAGTGGCTCAGAATACAGGAGACGGATCCATCGTATGAATTCCGGTCCAAACCCGAATTTCTCCAGCACCGCAAATAAATATGGCCATTCCACTCTGTCGAACGCCATAGTAGCGTCCAACTACAAAAGCGCCGCTGGCTCATGGATGCGAGCCGAACCTGCCACCACCCCATGGAGTCTACGAAGATTAAGGGCAGTATTTCGGCGCGGCATGAACCCGGACTGATCCGGGTGTACCAGTTAAGGTGTAATTTTCACTAGCCGGTTCGCGAGTAGTTTGGCCAGAATTTTAGGCTCCGCATTTAGGAGAGAGATTGGGCGATAAGAAGAACATTCCAGACGAGGCTTACCATCCTTATATATAACAACAATGTTGGCAATACGCTGGTAATAGGGAAGCATGCCATTTTCCCTGCTCTCAAGATACATGGCCTTCATAAAAGGAGCTATACAGTCAGCATGAAGTTTTTAGAGTTCAACAGGGATACCATTAGGGCCTGAGGCTTTCCCGGAGCGTACCCCGCGGATGGCCATCGCGACCTCGTCATTTGTTATATCGGAATCCATAAACTCCCGATCCTCGGCCGATAGAGCGGGCATTCGGATATCCCAGATGACCTCCGCATTCTCTTCCACCGTGTGCAGCCCTGCCGAGGTATAAACCTCCTTGTAGTATCTGGCAAACTCGTCCGCTATGTGCTGCGGATCCGCCGTGGTCCCCGAGCCCATAATCTGCAGCTCCGGGACCAGACGAGACCCCCAGTCTCCCCTCTCCAACCACGCTATCAGTTTCCCCGCCTTGTCTCCGTGCTCATAGACTCTACTTTGTGTGTTAGCGTGTTGTTCCCTCGCCCCCTCTCGTGATAGGTGTTTGAACTTGTCCCGGAGGAGACTGAGGCGATATTTACCGTCCGGGTCCCCGTGGTGGAGACCTCCTTTTCCGTCGCCAATAGCTCCGCCTCGACCCTGTCAATTTCCACCCTGCTCTTTTTCTTTTGCCCAGAGATTAGGGAGAGGGCCTCCCCCCTGACAACTGCTTTGTAGGCCTCCCAGAGAGAGCAGTCAGATTCGACTGTCCTCGAGTTCTTGCTAAAGTAGTTATCAGTGACACGTGCCAGTTCCTTTTTGGTGCATTAATGGTTTGCGCACTAATCCTAGAAAGAACAAGATAATGCAATACCTTCGTGACACAGATGTGCAGATTATAGTCCTCCAGGAGACCCACCTCGCTGAATCTGAAATGTTAACATTAGTTAAAAAAAAACAGGTGGATTGACTTCTGCATAACAACTTCCCAGTCTGCGCACATTAGAGGGGTGGCAATAATCTTTAAAAAAATCAATAAAAGCGAAACTAGTGTCAAAACTAGCCGACTCTAGAGGCAGATGGGCTATTGTATCCGTGATCATAGCTGGGTCTCCAATTACCATAATAGGATATTATGGTCAAAACCAAGATGACCCATCAGTGTTGAGAACTCTTTTTTCCCACCTGTTGTCATATCCTGAACCTGTTATTTTAGCAGGTGACTTTAATATAGTCTTGGATCCACTGCTTGATAAATCTTCCCCCAATAGGTCCAAGATCTTGTCTAAAACTAGGTCTTTTTTGCTCGACAATATGAGGCAGTTAGGGTTCGTAGATATTTGGAGATCAAAATGTGGGCAACAAAGAGGTGTCACTTTCCGTAATTATCGATATGACCATCAATCAAGAATCGATTACATCTTGATCAGTCAAATCTTAGTTAACTTGTCTGTGTCCCACTTGCCATTTCATTTATCCGACCATGCGGCTATGCATTTAATACTGGAGGGTTTCCCTAAGAGCCCTGTGAGGAATTGGTCTTTTGATCGATCACTGCTCTCCTCCGTAGAGGTTATTAATACTTTCAACTTGGAGATCCAGCACTTTTTGGATGGAAATATTGGGACAGCCCCTCCAGGTTGTGTATGGGATTCATTCAAGGACTTTGTTAGGGGCCTCATGTGAGAAGTTGGCCTGATATGCAGTGCTCACTATTCTAGTGATGACTATGTATCAGTCCAAACAACCCTTATTGATGATTGGTTGGTTGTAAGTCAACCGTAGACCAGCTATCCTAGTAGCATGGACAAGAGCAGTCTTTAGGCTAGACTCTAGAGGGCGTGTTAAGCCAGCTGTTATACCATCACATATACCCCTTGAACACCAAGTGAAAGGACACCACACAAGTTGTTATGAAAATAAAAGTAGATTTATTTAGAACACAACAGCCCTGGACTCTTTATGAGGACAGGGCGCTAAGCACAATACAAAGCTCTTATGAAAATACACAAAGTCGCACAATTCACGCAAATGCCCGAGGGGCACGAAAAACCATATACTCTAAAAGTGGAATGCGAAATTACTAGCAGGTAAGTACTACGCTAATAGGCTTTGGGATCGCTAGGACTTGACTACTGAACCTTCAGATTACTAGCAGGAGGCCTAGGGAGATCGGGTGCAGAGTGTGCACTCTCACGCGGGATGCGGGACAAAGTCTATGGATGCTAGATTTCGTAAAGTTAGTGATATCGGACGAATCCTACTAGGTAGAGCTGAAACGAAAGAGGATCTGGACCCTTGGATAGCAAAGCTATGCTGGAGCACCAAAGTGCTGAGTTTACCTAGCCCAGGGGCTGCGGATGCATAGGTCTGGAAAGACGTCGGGAATCCTCGTTGCAGTCTATGGAGCCTGAAAGAAGAAGTTGCTGGCAGGCGACCAGTGAAGAGATTCGGATGGATCCAAGCCTGGATCGAAGATGGAAGACACCTGTAAGCAGAGGGGACCAAGTTCTGAATCACTAGCCAGTGATTAGATGGGCACCAGGATGGCACCGGATGGAGTCACCTTGACCAGGTGAGTGGGCGACGGTGGGCTCTGCAGTCTCACGGACCAGGAGGCGTTGTCGGCGACCAGGATGGAGGTGCGAGCTGTCCCACGATGGTATCTGCTGGCGACGTTGCTGGACCCAGGATTGGGGCAACAAGTCTTGTCAAATGCAAGCCCACGCAGTGGACTCAAAATGGCATCTGGAGTGGACCAGGAGGGTCCGGGGTGCTCCTCTGTTGGTGGGGAGCAAGGGCTAGTCTGGAGCAACCAGACCGGCAGTGTTGATGTCGTCGTTCGTCGTCGGGAAGGCCACAAGCCAGCGGGCTTTTAGCCAGACAACGCGGTGAGCAGCAAAGAGCAGAAGGGCCCCACGCAGATCTCGTGGAGGCTGGGAGGCTGAACTTCGGTGCTGGAGCTGCTCAGGGTTGGGGCTTCTCACACCCCAAAGCACTCACTCGAGGATCCCTCGGCGGTCGTGCTGGGCAAGCGTCGTGCAGTCTTGAAGATGGCCGGTCCCTCGAGGTCTCGTCGCACCCACGGATCTCAGCTGAGCTGACGATGTGGGTAGAGGTCAGAGGTGCCAGGGAAGCCGGGTCTCGTCGTGCTGGTCAGTCAGATTCCGGAGGAAGGACGTGCAGCAAACCGCAGTGTTCTTGGATGGTGCCTGCGGTTGCAGGGTGACTACTCCTTAGTCACAAGGGAGAAATCTTGAGAAGAAGTCGAGAGTTCCTTTCGTAAAAAGTAGTTTCAGGATTCAAAGATGATCTAATTTGGAAGGGGGCCCGCTCCTATCTTTATACTAGCGAAAGGGGCTGGCACGCGACTAGGTCCTGCCCATGGGTGGGACCAGGAAGGGGGGTGGTTACACCCCTCTCCCATGCTGGGCTTTCCCCAGCTCAGGGGCTGGTGTGCGCCTGGAACTGGTTCTAGCCGGCAGATGCATAGTGAGCACCGGGGTGCCACTTGCAGTCACCTTCCTCTAAAGCCCTGCCTACCCAGGATACACAAAACCCTGTCTGGGATGGTGCTAGCACCGCCCCTGACAGGAAACCCTTTGTCCAAGCCTCCCTCGCTGGAAGGACTCCCAGCAGCAGGAGATCAGACTTGTGTCTGTGGTGGCAGCATCCATTTTGTGATACTGAGGCTCGAGTTAACTTTAACCGGGGTTCACAGTTACATACATGTCGTGTCCCTCTAGAAGGGTGGAATGCTAACCCCGTCGCCAGAATTGGCGAGGGGTTAGTATTCCAATTCGTATGACACCTTACTCGACATGTTTTGATAAAGCGATACCAGAGTTGGCATATAACCGCGAGGATTATAATGCACTTAAGAGTATATGGTATGCGTTATCATGGAACAGCTATTAGGACTTGGTTCCGCAAGCTGCAAACGGGCTCAGCTCATGCCAGAGCACCATCTCACACGATTCCAAGCACTCTGCCTTCAGGATTGTCAAGGCCTGCCAGAGGAGTGACTGATAGGTATCTGTGTGTCCATTTTAGGGTTAGATATAGGTATACTATATCTAAAGCAAAGGGTGATTACACCACCTTGCCCCAGCTGTCGTGCAGCCAGTTGTGTCAGATTTAGATGGCCAGCCAGGGGTGGCATAATACATGCTGCAGCCCCTGGTAGGCCCTGGGTACACCTATGCCCTGAGTTACAGGGTCTGATAAGGTGGCCCAGTACCAATTGGTAAATGCACCTAAGGTACACGTGTCAATTTAGTGAGAGAACAGCAAGGCTGTGGGTCTAATTAGCAGGCCCACAGCCAGAGAAGTCGTAAACCAGTGAAGCAAAAAGCAAAAATCTGGGGTGATCATAGGATTGCAGACCCTACTCTCCAACATGACCCCCCCCCCAAACTTTGGGACAATAAACTAACCTTGACCAGGTGAGTCTTCTTGCTCTAAGTGGAAATACCTGGAGAGCCCATCTGCATTGCCATGATCAGTGCCAGGTCTATGCTCCACTGTAAAATCCATCCCCTGTAGGGAAATGGACCACCTAAGCAGTTTGGGGTTTTCACCCTTCATCTGATTTAGCCACAAGAGGGGCTTATGGTCGGTCTGAATCTTGAAATGAGTGCCAAACAAGTATGGCCTCAGTTTCTTCAGGGCCCAAACCACAGCAAAGGCCTCCCTCTCAATAGCTGACCAATATTTCTCTCTGGGGGACAGCCTTCTGCTTATAAAAGCAATGGGCTGGTCATGACCATCAAAATTCAGCTGAGATAGAACAGCTCCCACACCCAACTCAGAAGCATCTGTTGGGACAATGAATGGTTTGGAGTAGTCTGGACTCTTTAGGATAGGTGCTGTGCACATGGCCTGCTTTAGGTCATCGAATGCTTTTTGACAGCCTGCTGTCCACTGAACTTTCTTTGGCATCTTTTTACTTGTCAGTTCATTAAGTGGAGTCACAATTGATCCATAATTCCTGACACATTTCCTATAGTAACCAGTCAGGCCCAAGAAAGCTCGAACCTGAGTCTGGATGGTTGGAGGAGCCCAATCCTTGATGGATTGTATCTTGCTCTCCAGTGGCTGAACCTGGCCTCCACCTACAAGGTGGCCCAGGTATACAACCTGTGTCTGCCCTATCTGGCACTTTGTGGCCTTGATAGTGAGACCTGCTGCTTGCAGTGCCTCTAACACTTTCCTCAGGTGGACCAGGTGATCCTCCCAGGTGGAACTAAAGACAGCTATATCATCTAGATATGCTGCACAGAAGTCATCCAGCCCAGTGCGAACTTGATTCACCAGCCTTTGGAAGGTGGCAGGTGCATTTTTCAGACCAAAGGGCATTACCACAAATTGATAATGTCCACCAGGGGTTGAAAATGCTGTCTTGGGCTTGGCATCCTCAGCTAACCTGATTTGCCAATACCCAGCTGTCAGGTCAAATGTGCTTAAGTAGTTGGCAGAAGCCAATCTATCTATAAGCTCATCTGCCCTTGGTATTGGGTGGGCATCAGTCTTAGTGACTGCATTGAGGCCTCTGTAGTCTACGCAAAACCTCATCTCTTTCTTACCACCCTGGGTGTGAGGCTTTGGCACTAGAACTACTGGACTAGCCCAAGGGCTATCTGAGGGCTCAATGACTCCCAGCTCCAACATTTTCTGCACTCACTTCTGTCTTAATGCAGTCTCTAACATGATCAGGCTGCCTGTAGATTTTACTCTTGACTGGCAGGCTGTCACCAGTGTCAACCTCATGGGTACACCAATTGGTTTGACTGGGTGTCAGAGAGAACATATGTCTGAAGGATTGAAGAACTTGTTTGCAATCCTTCTGTTGATGGTCAGAGAGGCTGCCACAAAAGACAACACCATCTACTGATCCATCATCAGGATTCTGAGTGAGCAGGTCGGGGAGAGGGTCACTCTCCTCCTCCTGTCCCTCATCTGTGGCCATGAGCAAGCTCATGTCCTCCCTGTCAACATATGCTTTGAGCCTGTTCACATGGAGCACCCTGTGGGGGCTCCTGGGAGTTCCAAGGTCCACCAGGTAGGTGACCTCTCCCTTTTGCTCAAGGATTGTGTGGGGCCCAGACCATTTGTCTTTGAGTGCTGCTGGGGCCACTGGCTCCAACACCCACACCTTCTGTCCAGGCTTGTACACAGTCAGGACAGCCTTTTGGTCATGCCAAGCTTTTTGGAGTTCTTGGCTTGCCTCAAGGTTTTTAGAAGCCTTTTCCATATACTCAGCCATCCTGGAGCGGAGACCAAGTACATAGTCCACTATGTTGGTTGCAGGCTTTTTGAGAGGTCTCTCCAATCCTTCCTTCACCAAACATAGGGGTCCTCTCACAGGATGCCCATACAGAAGTTCAAAAGGGCTGAAGCCAACCCCCTTCTGTGGGACCTCTCTGTAAGCAAACAAAAGGCAGGGTATCAGGACATCCCATCTACGCCTGAGCTTTTCAGGTAGTCCATGAATCATCCCTTTTAGGGTCCTGTTGAACCTTTCAACAAGCCCATTGCATTGTGGATGATAGGGTGTAGTGAACTTGTAGTTGACACCACATTCCTTCCACATAGCAGTCAGATATCCTGACATGAAGTTTGCACCTCTGTCAGAGACAACCTCCTTAGGGAAGCCCACTCTGGAGAACACTCCAACTAGGGCTCTTGCCACACCAGGTGCTGTAGTGGTCCTAAGGGGAATAGCTTCAGGATACCTGGTGGCATGGTCCACCACCACCAGTATAAACTTGTGCCCTGATGCTGTCTGGGGTTCCATTGGACCAACAATGTCAATCCCCACTCTTTCAAAGGGCACCCCCACCACAGGCATTGGTATAAGGGGGGCCTTTGTTGTGCCACCTGACTTACCACTGGCTTGGCAAGTGACACAGGGGCGACAAAACTCCTTGGTATCTTCATTCATGTGAGGCCAGTGAAAGTGTGAGACAATTCTGTCCCAAGTCTTATTCTGGCCTAAGTGTCCTGCAAGGGGAATCTCATGGGCCAAGGCGAGAAGGAAACCTCTCAGCGACAAGGGGATGACCAGCCTCCTGGTTGCACCAGGCTTGGGGTCTCTTGACTCAGAGTACAGGAGTCCATCTTCCCAGTATACCTTGTGGGCACCTGTGGCATTCCCTGCAGCCTCAGCAGCAGCCTGCTGTCTGAGGGGTTCAAGAGAAGGGCAGGCTAACTGTTCCTTCCCCAGGTCTTCTCTGGAGGGTCCCCCTGAACCCAGAAACTCAACCTGATCAGGTTCAAGTTCTTTAGGCTCAGTTTTCCTCAGCTCTTTGAGGTCAGCCTCCTCTGAGACTTGATCCACAACCTGGGGCAAGGTGTCTGGTCCATTGTTCCAGGATCCAGCACCTGTTCAGTGGGGCATCTTCTGGCCTGTGACCTAGTCACAGCAAGGACATGTGCTGGCACACCTAACATCTCCATGTGAGTCCTCTGCTCCACTTCTGACCATAGTGATGACTCCAAATCATTGCCCAACAAACATTCAACTGGGAGGTCTGAACTAACAACAACCTTCTTTTGGCCACTTACCCCTCCCCAGGAGAAAGCTACAATTGTCATACTATGGTGGGTAGTGACATTGCTGGCATTGGTCACTAGGTACTCTGGACCTAGCATGATCTGTCCAGGGTCCACAAAGTTAGGTGTCACCATTGTGACACTGGCACAAGTGTCCCTGTAGGCCTGAGCCATCTTGCCATTGATAAAAGGTGTCTGTCTGTATTTGCCCAAAGTATTGGGACTGGCATCAGGGGATATATCCACACCCCCTGTACAGACAAGGACAGCATGAGTGAGTGTGCCAACTAAGTTGTCATACCCCTCAGAACCCAAGGTTAACCCAACTAATCCCTTGGGAGGTGCACTACCACTGCTGACTGTACTAGGGGGTGCAGGTGCCTTAGGGGCTGCAGTGGCAGGAGTTTGCCCTCCTTTCTTGGTGCACTCACTAAACCAGTGAGTTTTACTTTTACAGTACTGGCACCACCTTTTAGATTGGCCTTCTTGAGTCTTCTTCTTCTGGGAAGCCTGACCCCCACCCTCTTTGGTTTGTTGGGGACCTGTCGAAGACTTCTGGTCATTTTGTTAACCTTTGGTATTATTACCCTTCTGGTCTGCTTTCTTCTGACCACCCTGGTTCTGGCCCTGGTTCTGCTTGACCCTTGTTCTGACCCATCTGTCTGCCTTCTTTCCCAATTCTTGGGGAGAGGTCAGATCTGAGTCAACAAGGTGCTGATGCAACAACTGGTTCTGACAATTGTTTAAAATCTGTTCCCTCATGATCAGATTGTACAATCCTGTATAATCAGTAACGTTACTGCCCAGCAACCAGCCCTCCAAAGCCTTAGTGGCACAATCCACAAAATCAGACCAATCCTGAGACTGAGTTTTCTGGGTATCCCTGAACAGCAACCTGTACTGCTCAGTGGTTAGGCCAAACTCATCTATCAGTGTACTTTTCAGGACTTGGTAATTGTTAGCATCCTCAGCTCTAGTAGTGAGGAGCTTATCTCTACCTTTGCCTTCTAAGGAGAGCCACAAGACAGCTGCCCACTGACTCTGGGGGACGCACTGGACAGTGCAGGCCCTCTCCAAAGCAGTTATCCATTTGTGGATATCATCCCCTTGTTTAAAAGGGGGCACTATCTTACTCAGGTGTCTAGTGTCTAAACTCCTGTCCTTTTCTCTAGGTAAAATGCTGCCACCAGTGAGATCTAGCCCACTTAACGTTTGCTCTCTAGCAAAGGCAAGCCTCTCTTTGGCCAGGGCAAGTTCTTCCCTTTCAATCCTCAGATTGGCTTCCCTCATTTTAGCTTCATGCTCTCTCCTCTTAGGGGATGACATCCCTCTATGAGAAGAGGTCTGAGAGCCATTGGTTCGAATGGATCTGTTAGAGCCTCTGGATAGAGACCTAACTCGTCCATTCCCCATGTTAAGTCTGCCTGAGAGTGGCCCTGGGGGTCCCCCAAATCCATTCTCATGCCTACTTAAGTTGGTCCTAGTGAGTCTACTGACTTCTACCTGACCTTTGTCTGCCTCATTCCCTGATAACTCCTCTTCCTCCGCCTCCTCTGCATCATCTGCTGCATGGAAGTGGCGGTCAGGGTCACCAGTGGTTCCCTCTAAGGGGGGCATATTCCCATCTGGATTAGAAGAATCTAGGTTAGCAGTTCCCCTGGCATCATAAGTCTCTAAGAGACCAATCAGAAAGGGAATGGTAGGGTTAGAACCCTGTTTTAGCTTCCTGGAGGTACACAATTGTCTCATCTCCTGGAAGCTAAGAGCCGCATATCTGGACATGACCTGTGGAGGGTCAACTGACACAAGGGGAGACTCAGAGTTTCCTCCTTTGTCTGACATGCTTTTCTAGTGTGGTGTAAGTGGTGCACCTACCTACACTATTTGTTTGCCTACTGATCCCTTGCTAAGAGTTGTAGTCAGGGTGTGCTAGGCCCTGTGGAACTACAACAGCTGGTTCAGTAGAACTCAGAGTATTCTAAGCTAAGTTATATGTACCTGGGTGCTTATGTGATCTTTCACAATGATATTCTTAGGATACGTGTGGTAAAACAACAGCAAGCTCAAATCCCAACCGCTGCTCACCAATGTGAGAAGTTGGCCTGATATGCAGTGCTCACTATTCTAGTGATCACTATGTATCAGTCCAAACAACCCTTATTGATGACTGGTTGTAAGTCAACTGTAGACCAGCTATCCTAGTAGCATGGACAAGAGCAGTCTTTAGGCTAGACTCTAGAGGGCGTGTTAAGCCAGCTGTTATACCATCACATATACCCCTTGAACACCAAGTGAAAGGACACCACACAAGTTGTTATGAAAATAAAAGTAGATTTATTTAGAACACAACAGCCCTGGACTCTTTATGAGGACAGGGCGCTAAGCACAATACAAAGCTCTTATGAAAATACACAAAGTCGCACAATTCACGCAAATGCCCGAGGGGCACGAAAAACCATATACTCTAAAAGTGGAATGCGAAATTACTAGCAGGTAAGTACTACGCTAATAGGCTTTGGGATCGCTAGGACTTGACTACTGAACCTTCAGATTACTAGCAGGAGGCCTAGGGAGATCGGGTGCAGAGTGTGCACTCTCACGCGGGATGCGGGACAAAGTCTATGGATGCTAGATTTCGTAAGTTAGTGATATCGGACGAATCCGACTAGGTAGAGCTGAAACGAAAAAGGATCTGAACCCTTGGATAGCAAAGCTATGCTGGAGCACCGAAGTGCTGAGTTTACCTACCCCAACGGCTGCGGATGCATAGGTCTGGAAAGACGTCGGGAATCCTCGTTGCAGTCTATGGAGCCTGAAAGAAGAAGTTGCTGGCAGGCGACCAGTGAAGAGATTCGGATGGATCCAAGCCTGGATCGAAGATGGAAGACACCTGTAAGCAGAGGGGACCAAGTTCTGAATCACTAGCCAGTGATTAGATGGGCACCAGGATGGCACCGGATAGAGTCACCTTGACCAGGTGAGTGGGCGACGCTGGGCTCTGCAGTCTCACGGACCAGGAGGCGTTGTCGGCGACCAGGATGGAGGTGCGACCTGTCCCACGATGGTATCTGCTGTCGACGTTGCTGGACCCAGGATTGGGGCAACAAGTCTTGGCAAATGCAAGCCCACGCGGTGGACTCAAAATGGCGTCTGGAGTGGACCAGGAGGGTCCGGGGTGCTCCTCTGTTGGAGGGGAGCAAGGGCTAGTCTGGAGCAACCAGACCGGCAGTGTTGATGTCGTCGTTCGTCGTCGGGAAGGCCACAAGCCAGCGGGCTAGTAGCCAGACAACGCTGTGAGCAGCAAAGAGCAGAATGGCCCCACGCAGATCTCGTGGAGGCTGGGAGGCTGAACTTCGGTGCTGGAGCTGCTCAGGGTTGGGGCTTCTCACACCCCAAAGCACTCACTCGAGGATCCCTCGGCGGTCGTGCTGGGCAAGCGTCGTGCAGTCTTGAAGATGGCCGGTCCCTCGAGGTCTCGTCGCACCCACGGATCTCAGCTGAGCTGACGATGTGGGTAGAGGTCAGAGGTGCCAGGGAAGCTGGGTCTCGTTGTGCTGGTCAGTCGGATTCCGGAGGAAGGACGTGCAGCAAACCGCAGTGTTCTTGGATGGTGCCTGCGATTGCAGGGTGACTACTCCTTAGTCACAAGGGAGAAATCTTGAGAAGAAGTTGAGAGTTCCTTTCGTAGAAAGTAGTTTCAGGATTCAAAGATGATCTAATTTGGAAGGGGGCCCGCTCCTATCTTTATACTAGGAAAAGGGGCTGGCACGCGACTAGGTCCTGCCCATGGGTGGGACCAGGAAGGGGGGTGGTTACACCCCTCTCCCATGCCGGACTTTCCCCAGCTCAGGGGCTGGTGTGCCCCTGGAACTGGTTCTAGCCGGCAGATGCATAGTGAGCACCGGGGTGCCACTTGCAGTCACCTTCCTCTAAAGCCCTGCCTACCCAGGATACACAAAACCCTGTCTGGGATGGTGCTAGCACCGCCCCTGACAGGAAACCCTTTGTCCAAGCCTCCCTCGCTGGAAGGACTCCCAGCAGCAGGAGGTCAGACTTGTGTCTGTGGTGGCAGCATCCATTTTGTGATACTGAGGCTCGAGTTAACTTTAACCGGGGTTCACAGTTACATACATGTCGTGTCCCTCTAGAAGGGTGGAATGCTAACCCCGTCGCCAGAATTGGCGAGGGGTTAGTATTCCAATTCGTATGACACCTTACTCGACATGTTTTGATAAAGCGATACCAGAGTTGGCATATAACCGCGAGGATTATAATGCACTTAAGAGTATATGGTATGCGTTATCATGGAACAGCTATTAGGACTTGGTTCCGCAAGCTGCAAACGGGCTCAGCTCATGCCAGAGCACCATCTCACACGATTCCAAGCACTCTGCCTTTAGGATTGTCAAGGCCTGCCAGAGGAGTGACTGATAGGAATCTGTGTGTCCATTTTAGGGTTAGATATAGGTATACTATATCTAAAGCAAAGGGTGATTACACCACCTTGCCCCAGCTGTCGTGCAGCCAGTTGTGTCAGATTTAGATGGCCAGCCAGGGGTGGCATAATACATGCTGCAGCCCCTGGTAGGCCCTGGGTACACCTATGCCCTGAGTTACAGGGTCTGATAAGGTGGCCCAGTACCAATTGGTAAATGCACCTAAGGTACACGTGTCAATTTAGTGAGAGAACAGCAAGGCTGTGGGTCTAATTAGCAGGCCCACAGCCAGAGAAGTCGTAAACCAGTGAAGCAAAAAGCAAAAATCTGGGGTGATCATAGGATTGCAGACCCTACTCTCCTACACCTCATAACAAATAAAGGTGCATTCAAGAGCAAGATGTACAGGGAAGCTGTTGTTTCCCTAGAATCGGAGCTGGCCAGAATCCAAACTGAAATTGCTATGCACCCTGAGGTTCCTTCTACCACCATTCAAGATTGGCAAAATAAGTTAACCATTCTAAAAGGGGATCTGGGATCAGTGTTGAATGCTCGGGTCCTTGAGAGGTGGGAAGTAAGTAAATTAGCCCACTTTGAATATGGTGAAGGGGCAGGGAAGTTATTAGCCTGGAAGGCAAAGACTGATCAGGTTAGGAACAATATCGATTCTATCATCGCTGGAAATGTAACACACTCAGTTGATGCAGATATTAGGGGAGCCTTTCGAGAATTTTTTACTGAAATCTACCGGGAGGATAAAAATATCGAGATAGACCAGGTTATGGACTGGTTAGACCGTGTTACCCTGCCTGGGCTGTCAATAGAACAGCGTGCAACCCTGGAAAAAACTATCTCGCAGGATGAAGTGAGATTTGCGGTCGCGGGTAGTAAAAAGGGTAGGGCATCCGGTCCGGACGGCTTGCCATCCGAATTATATAAGGTTCTGGAGCCATCAATTCTTCCCTTTCTCACCCATCTGTTTAACTAGATTCTTCAAGAAGGAATACCTCCCCCGGTATCCTGGAGTAGTGCATCTATAACGCTACTATTGTTATTGAAACCAGGGAAATCTCCTACTTGTTGCGGGTCATATAGACCGATTTCCATTTTAAATTCTGACTACAAGATCTTCGCATCAGTTCTGTCAAACAGGTTGGGGGCGGTTGCCACAAGTATTCTACATTCTGACCAGAAGGGCTTTGTAAGGGGCCGCCAGCTTTACGAGTTGACGTATGACCTTATAGGTGCCATTGATATAGCATCAGTTAAATCACTCCCCTTGGCGGTCCTCACATTGGACGCCACCAAGGCCTTCGAAAGAGTGAACTGGGTTTACTTATCGGAGGCCTTGGCGAAATTTAAAATTGGTGACGAATTTAGACGTGCTGTAGGGCTCTTGTATCAAAATCCATCTGCCTCCTTTCTTGTAAACGGGGAACTATCCAAACCATTTAATATCACACGCGGTACGCGTCAGGGCTGCCCTCTCTCCCCCCTCTTATTCGATCTATACATCGAGCCTTTTGCTCAGAAATTGCGGGATGATTGTAACATCAAGCCCTTTATTCATGAGGGGTGGGAGAAGAAGGTAGCCCTATATGCGGATGATGTCATCGTCTTCTCCTCTGAACTGAATTCAGCTTATCCAGCAGTAATTGCCTTGGCCCAAGATTTTGGCAAGGTGTCCGGTTATGAGATTAATGCCACCAAAACAGACATTATGGTATGGAATGACCCTGAGGCGATTGTCGGGGTTGAGTTGAGTTCCACTTTTCGTTACCTGGGCCATGACATCTATAAGGACATAAATAAGCTTGTACCATCTAACTTTGCTAAGACAGCCAGAGAATGTCGCAGACTGATGAGATCTTGGTCCTCCTTGCCCTTATCACTCTTGAGTAGAGCAAACCTAATAAAAATGTCAGTACTCCCTAAAGTTACTTTTTTGTTTAACACTATTCCCCTTTTTTTTTAGCCCTCTTTGTTAGCCAAACTCCAGAGCGACATAAGCTCTTTTATCTGGAATGATCGGACCCCCAGGATAGCCTGGAAAAAACGTAGGCGCCGTAGAGAAAAGGGGGGTCTGGCGGCTCCCGATTTACAGCTATATGCGTGGGCTTTCCAACTTTCCCATGCTAGGATGCTGCTTAAGACGCCCACAAACTACGGACGTAGATGTATGTTTGCAGCACTACTTCAGGGGGAAGGGGTAGCCGAGCAGGGGTTTTTATTTAAATTTGGCGACCCCAAGTTTTTTACGAAAGTTAAACTGAAGGTGCTACGGGACACCGCAAAAACATGGATGAAACTGAGGTGCGCCACAAAAACTGACTACTTCACAGCCAGATCACCTCTCTGGAATTCGCCTGGGGCCCCGGGGTGGCTTCTTGATAGTCTCGCAACTCCACTGAGAGAAGCAGGGATGGAGATTTGGGGGGACCTTTTTGGAGAAGGCTGCTTATTCCCGTGGGAAACTCTACTAGCCAAAATAGGGGCAGGGCTCTCTAGATTTAAATACTTGCAAATCTCAAGTTGGGCACACTCGCAGACCTCTGCTAAGGGTGGATTCCTGCTGGGGGGTGATAGTAATGTAGTGACTCTTTTACTGGACAAGTCACCCTTCAGAAGAGAGGTTTCATTCTGGTATAATCTTTTTTTGGAAGAGGTTGAGGGCGAATTCCATCTCCCAGTGTCTTTGTGGGCTTCATCTATTTCTGATCATAATGTGGAAGACTTGTGGTTTGAGTCATTTAAGACCTTATGGAACATTGTGAAACCCTCTTGGCTCCACATACATCATCTTTTTACATTACATAGGGCTTACTATTCGCCACAAAGGCTTTCTAAATTTTCTAACAATACTACTGTGGCTAGTCCTAAATGCGGGTTGAATGCTGCTTCAGACCTCCACATGTTTTTGGAGTGCCCCCAGCTGCTGCCCTTCTGGAATGCTGTCTGCCTAGCATTAACACCCGCCTTGGGCTCAGAAATCTCGATAAGCCCTGCTCTCGTAATTTTTGGATTGGCACCAGAGTTTCGAGGTCCGGCAAAGAACTTACTCTTTTATGGTATTCTGCTGGCTAGGAGGGAAATTTGCAGAAAATGTAAGAACTCGTTGCCTCCTACTTTGTTGGACTGGCACACCTCAGTTATGCATACCTCCAAATCGGATTTGACAAGATCGGTTAATCCGGATAAGAGAAATTTTTGGCTTCTGTTAAACTTGGTTTGACAGGGTTGTATGACCATGGGGTTTTAGTTTTTTTTTTTTTTTTCCCCCTACGGTCCAATGTTTAGGCTGCTTGGTAAACCTTCGGGTTTTGGGTATACCCAATAGGGCGATATCGGTATCTTAATGGGTACTTGACTGCAGTTAAATTTCCCTCTGGTTGTCCACGCGAGGTGGCACATGGAGTTTGAAGACCGTACTGAAGGCCGTCGCAAATCTACGGATTGGTGCTCCTCCCAGTCTATCTGTGACAGTATATCTCTCTCCTTACACCAATTTCCGGTTCACCAAGGGCAAAAATGAGGACCAAAAATAAAAAATAAAAAAAAAGATGGCGTCAAGGCATGTTTGGGGCCTAGTTAACATAAGCCAGAAAAACCCACTTTAACAACACATAGAAAATTTATTTAAAATGCAATATCACCATGTCAGTGTGTACATGTAAACTTGAAGTGATCCCACATTCTACACATTGTTAATCATGCCCAAAAATACAAACTGCACAAAAACTCTAACACGGGCAGGACTCTAAGATGAGCTGCCCATCCCTGGTCTAGAAACTCACATGGCACTCCACTCAAGTTTTACTCTGACGAAGATTGGAACTAGAACGGGGTCACCTGTGAGTACGTGTGACTAGCAGATTTCGAAGTGGCATTAAACTGTAGCACGTTTGTCAAGCGCCGCAAGTGGGACAGCAGCCGGAGTGAGAACGTATTTATAGACACAGGAGCGCAGACAGTGGGCGGCAGTTCCAGACTAAAGGACATACATTGAAAGAATACACACTGCGGTCTGTTGTAGGTTGCTTGGGTACTGCACATGTATGATGTTGCAGCTGATGTCGGAGAAAAGTGGCGGGATGGGGGAGGGGAGGGACATAACAAAAACCAAAATAAAAAAACACTTACCTGAACCCCACCGCATCCCCGCTCTTCTGCCTGCACTGCAGGCACAGGCTCCCAGACTGCCCTGCAGCCAATGCTGACGATGCTCACAACATGAGATGTTTGCTCCCAGAGAGGCTAGGAGCCTCTGACTGCTATCTCCAACCAGGCAACGCAACTCGGGTTAGAGAGAGCCTCAGTGCGCATGTGTGTTTGGCTGTCCTGAGACGGCCAGCCAAACCATCATGTGGTCTGATAACAGCGCACCTACCACTCCTGCTGTGCCTGACATTCCCCTGCCCCCAAGACTCCACGGCATTGAGAAAAATAAAACGATAATAAACGTGCTTTATTTTGTAAGTTTTGCACCTGCTGCTGGTAGGGGGCAACACTCCTCCTCCATAGCAGAGGAGCCGCCGTTGCTTGAACATATGAATGTGAAAGGACTTTTATGGGACAGCCCAAGCTGCAAAGCAATGGAGCGTTGTACAAAGGGAGGCACTGGCGGCCGCTGTAGGGCAGCACCTGCAGTAAGTGCTGCACCAGTTCAAGGAAAGGTATCATGATATTTGTGTTGCTGCCGCTTCACCCAAATTCCACCAACCACTGTGCCTAGGAAGAGGGCCGATATCACATTGGGTTTCCCTTCTGAGCGTCTCTTGAAACACCTACTGGGGGCAGCAGTGTACCAGTAATTCAAGTCTTTGTGGCATGGGTTGGGTTATAACACACTTGCACTGAGATTCTCCCATTTGCATTTGAAAGGCTATCTCTGCCCTCTAACCCAATCAGCTGTTTTACCCTTGGTTGTCTGTAAGAACAAAAAGCAGACAGTCACATTTTATTTTGTATTTCACCATTTTGCCAAGTGGCACTATGTCATATCACGCGTTCTGACATTCCTGGTTTTTCATCCAACATCTTTGTTCATTATGGGGTTAGTATTTTTGCTTTTAACACAGTCATTATGGGCTCAAAACCCCAGCATGCAAGGTGCAGTTGGCTAAAATATCAGATTTGGCTGAAGGCGGTACACATGACATGGAGCCACTTGCTAGTTGTGTTTTAAAATTTTACGAAGTAGTCTAGTCAATTAAAAAAACTGCTTGTTTCACAAGTGAAACTAAAAGTAAACCCTACTCACATATTTTCTGAGTGTTCTCTGGGTGTGACCAAGATGGTGGGGATGCCATGACCCAATTCCTTCACACCCACTACTGCCCCAAAGCTGGGCACCTACTAGACCAGGATAGTATGAAAGAGTTGTCACCAACACATGAGGCCATCAGGACACCCCCAGTGGCAGCAGGTGGTGAAGAGGATGAAATGCTGACCATTGATGAGGTCACATGACTTGGGATACTGAGTGCTGTGTCGGGGGTCTGGGACACAGCAGGCGGACAGGAGGAGAGGTGGGCCGGGCTGGCCGGTGAGTGGTGACTCAAGCAGTCGTGGAAGTGGCCCGATACTTCGTTAGCAACCTTTCGAGATCGTTGGAGGGTGGTGTGTGGACAGTTCTGTCCGTGGGTGAGGCTATGGTGTCTGTTAACTTGTGCGTGGTCAGAAGTGAGTGTTGCGGCAAACTTATGACCAGACTAATACGGGGCAGCAGGGCAATGCACCTTCACACTGAGGCACCATTGTAAGCTAAGAGAGGTCCAGTGGCAGACTTCATTCAGAGGGCCAAGAGTCAAGCAGACGTTTTAGAACCTCAGCCATGGGGGCTGAGGTCACTTCCCTCTGATATCCTGGGTCAATCCCCTTTGCAAACTGGAACCTCTTGACATTCAGTCCAAGGCTTCTCACTGAGGTTATGTGAGGGTGTGCAAATTCAGAACTTAACAATCACCCAGCAGTGTAAAACTGCATGTCCAACCCAGTGCTTTACTTTATGAAAGAAAAGTACTTTATTGCATGCACTCATAATAGAAACTATGCAGAAAATACTAACAGAGATATTCTGTCAGTGATCACAAAAAAATGTGATTAATACAGAGGAGAAAGAGAGAACTGGTACAGATAGCATAGAGCTCAGTCGAACCTGACCTAGCCTATTCAGGTGGTTGGAACTGATGTAGAGATGAAGAGCTACTAGAGTTGGTTCCACAAAGGGGCGTGGGGGATTGAGTTTGATATTGTTATAAATGTTTTCAATTGAAAAATATGTTTTGAAACAGAAACACCAATTAAAAAAGATTGAAACAATATCAAGCATTGGCAATGCAATTTTTGTGTCTATGTGTGACAGACAATTTGATACTGAGCTTCAGAACACAACAAAGGTAGAACATGGGTGCCAGCAGTATAACCCTACCTAACGCAAAGAATAAGTGTAAAGGAGAGGTGGTCGTGGCAGAAGGAGCATTTCAATGTTCTCTCACACATATAGAGCAAGGGAAACACAGGCAACTAACTCACAAAAGAGAGACTGGGAAGAGTTAAATGACAAACACAAGGAGATTATGAACGGAGCACTGAAGCTTTTCACACACCCCTAGTCACAGATCTGGGTTGAATCCATCATCGATCTTTAGCTCACTTCGCCACCCCAGTTCAGACCCATCTATATGCAAAGTCAGTCTTGACTCTGTGCCTCATGGGAACAGTCCAGCCCGAACTGCCAAGCCATGTCTTCCCTGAACTGGAAACAAGCATCCTGGGACCGGTCTCGGGCTGACACCCCTCATCATTCAGGCTAGCTTGAATCCAGTGGCAAAGTGAGCAAGGGACCCACGTCTGGGCGTTCCCTGACAAATTAGGGCGAACAGAGCAAACACAAGGAGATGATGGACAGAGCACTGAAACCCTGGCTGATGAGGGGTGTTATCCCAAAATCTCCTCACCACACCTCTTTCTCCATTTGACCTACTGTCCTGTCACACTTCTCACATTTTTCATTCACACGCCCATTCTCTGATACCATGTTCTCCATCCTTCTCATTTCCCTCATGATCACTACACCCACACTACTCTTCCTGATGTGATCTCACTGTGGTATCGCATACACTCCTCTATGACATCTTCCTTTACAAATCTTCTAGTCTCATTTCGCCTCACACCCTTCTCTCAATGATCCTCTTTTCTCTCTCACACACTCCTCTTGCCATCCCATTTTCACTCACTTTCAAACCCTCACCTTTCAATGAAATGCTCCTGTTACAAACATACAGCCACACACCATCCTCCCTCTATCGAATTCTCCTTTCCCTCACAAATCCACTTACTTACGTCCCCTTCTCACATACTTACCCACCATTACACAGAGCCTTCTCTTGCACATAACCCTTTATTTCGCAAGAGGCGCGGCTTGAGCGCCGAAGGGAATGGCGGCGTGAGCTCGGAGCTCCGCGCCGGATCCCCACAGACATCCTGATAAACAGTGCGGCGACGCCCGTGACGGCCCTCAAAAATGCGTCGGAGGTGAGGGGACTGGAATCGGCACCCCTGAAGCCGACGACGAGGCAGATTGCGAGAGCTCCGGCATTGAGAATAAGCTGAAGAGCCGCCGCACGACGGCACCCAAAATGGCGGACGGCGGCAGCCCCGGGAGGCGAAGAAGAGTGCTCTCAGGCGAGTGACACACCCCCGGGAGCCGTGAGTATGGGGCCGGGCCGGTCCGCCAAGTGAGGCTAAACGAGATAGCGGAGAGCCCTGAGATCCCACACCAGGGCAGCTATTGTTCATCGGACCAGGCTGGCTGGGAGGCACCTCGGCAAGATGGCGGCGTAGCCCGAGCCGCTGAGAATTGAGACACAGCAGCGGCCGGGGATCGGAAGAGCCCACAATCTGCGAAGGGGCACAGGAATGTCCAGAATGCCGCCCTGATGACGAGCGAACTACGAGGGAGCTGCGGCCGGTGGCCGAGTGGTCGTCACTCGACGGAGCACTAAGCTTGGAGCGGAGGGGCGAAAGAAGTGGGATCCTTACCGCTTCATGGGCTGCTGCACAACACGCCCTGGCAGAACGCGGCAGGAGCGGAGGTCGGCGGTGAGCCACAAACCCCCAAGTGGAATCCAGGGCCGGAAAGACGAGCTGCAGCAAAACCCCCGACCCGGCAGTGGGGTGAGAGGTGACTAGCGGCGCTGGGAAGAAGAACGACCCCAGATGAACCCCTGCATCCAGGAGGCCGGAGCGAGGGGCGGATTATCATTTTCCGAGGAGGGCAGAGAAGTCCCGGTCACATTCCGCGATATAGAGAGGTGCGACGGTACCGAGAGGAGACGATAACGGTGCGGACACCCGGCTGGGGGGAGAACAATAGGACTTGACGAAGAGCGGCAACCCAAGCAACAACCAGGCCTAGGGCGACCCTGGTTCCAGGGGTGTGCTTCGGAGGATCAAGGGGACAGTAAAGGGGGTGATCGACGAGCAGAAGTGGTCATACACCTCGCCGAATACAGTGTTCCTAGCAGGGGATTACGGTCAGAGAACCCAGGCAAGCTGCACGGACGCTGGTGGGGGCCCAAGCAGATACCCTTGCGACTGAAACAGCGCAAAAGCACGTGCTGGAGGGAAGCTGCCCGGGAACAGGCAGGCGGAGAGCGCTATAAATGACGGCATTGCTGGAGAACTACGAGAGCTTCCCGTGAGTGGCTGAACACGCTAAACATACCGACAAGGAAGGCGGTCTAGCAACATGGTGAAAAACAAGGGAAAACCGGAGGGAGCTGCGGCCTCCGACGGAGCGGAGGGGGGTACCGGGGGGGCCTTCGGACCTACAGCAACTGCAAGATCGCATATTAGAGGCCATTGCGGCGACAAGGGATACTTTGCAACAAGATATTGCACAGGTGGTGTCGGGGCTGGGCCTTCTGCAGGCCGACCATGACAAACTCAAAGACAGGGTCAAGGAGGTGGAAGATGCCTTGCATGAGTTGGCCCCCGCTCATAAATCTATGGAGGGGAGATTAACGGACGCCCTAGAGCGGATACAAACACTGGAAAGGAGGGCTGAGGATGTCACGACCACGTATTCTCAGGATCAGGGCAATGCTATACAGGGGTCCACCTCCAGACTGCCCTATACTCTGAATTCACAATACACAGAGCATAAGGTAATCAGGTGAGGGGAAAAAGACCAGGAAGGGACTGGAACTGGACGGGAGGCTGAAATGAGAAAAGACCAAGAATACAAAAAGTATTAGTAACACATTACTGCTAACTACTCTCGGTTATTCTCGCTAGGACACCACCTACCACGGGCACTAGCTACAAATTCCTCTTCTCCCTCTTGGTTGGTAGTGTAAAAAACCTTCTTCCACTATAACACTCAAATCTTCCAGCCTTCCTGGGTAGCACCAAAATAATTTCCTTAATAGTGTACTTTTTTAAATCCAAAAGAAAAGGTGAATGTGCGCAAAAAATAACTTGATTATTCTTTAAAAGTCTCGAGAATGATCCTAAGCAGAACACAGTCTTGCAACCACAATGTTCAGCAATCCATAATTATAAGCGTTATCATCCCAGGATGTTTTACCATCAAACTCCAAAGCGCTAAACTTTTATTTTGTTCTGAACGTAACGCTAATGCTCATTAGGTCATTCATTAGACATAACTCACGGAATCCTTGCACTTCAGGTAGAGTCTTATCCGTTTCAGCTTTAAAGGAATCCGCTAACACCAGCCGGTGCTAGAACCGCGCTCAACCGCCGTTGAACGCTCCAAAGGGAAGCCGTCACTCCCCACTCGTTTGTTCTCTCAACCAAGAAAACAAAGGCTTTCCAAAAACGCCGCCTTGTATCACAGCCGCCTCACCCCTCCTGAAACCCCTGATACTTTCCAGTCAGGATAGAGGGGAAACTCCGAACTGCAAAACAGCTGATGCACACGGCAGCCGCCGCCCGCCTTCTCTCGTTGATAGAGAGCTCCGCTTTAACTGGCGCTCAAACCAACGCGGGCAAACTCGGGTCCTTTAGCAAAACTCTCTCAGGCTTCCAGCAGCAGCAAAAACGCAGCTACAGTACTTCAAAAACTCCGCTTTGGCCGACCCTCTGCCAAACGCGGGACCAACACGGTTACTAGCACGAAACAGGTTCAAGATTCAAAATCACGTACACAGCGCCCCCGCAGGCAGGGACCTATATAGATAACAACCCCTCCCTGCTTACTAAGCATTCTGGTCTTGGTAGTGTATAACTTCAATCAAACTAAAACTAACTCAACAGGCGCTACAAAAATCAGATCATGACAGTATATCCCTCCTTACCAGCGCCTTCCTGCCCCAGGCTTACCCGGATGACTAGCAAAAAAGCGGCGTATTGCAATGGGAGCATAAACCTCAGAACTCTGCTCCCATGCATCTTCATCGGTGGCATACCCCCTCCTGGAAACCAGAAACCATAGCTTCCTCTGTCGGAATCGTGAATCCAAAATTCGACGTACCTCATTCTCCCTCTGTGAGGGTAGCATATCCTCCTCACCCTTCCTCCTCAAATTATGACAACAAGCTACCTCCTGTGGCAACCTATCCTTTACTTCTACTACAGGGACTGGAATGCACCCTTGGGCTAAAGAAGACACACAGGGTTCAAAGGAAAGCAAGCAACCAGTCATACATTCTTCAGATTCAAATCTCACTGTTCTCGCTCTCCAATCAACAGAGGGGTTGTGTTGCCTCAACCACGGCATCCCAAGTATGATCTCATGATGGGGAGCCTCGATGATGTTAAACACAATCCTTTCTCTATGATTACATACCACCCCAGGTATGACTAATTCTACCTCCTCAGTCTGGGCAGTAACCGGGCCGGACAATAATTGTGTGCCATCTACTGCCCTAACCAACTCTGGTTTCCCGATAGGCACCCTCACCAAACCCCATCTCTCTACCAGTCCCTGATCTATAAAATTACCCGTAGCCCCAGAATCAATCATGGACATCACAGGGTGGCTTTTGTGGTCAGTATTCAAAATCATGGACAACTCCAGGTGTGTTTCGGTGTACTTACACGTGGACATCTCCAAAACAGGTACCTTCCACTCAAGAGGGGGTTTATACTCAAATACTGTATCACAATCACTAGGAAGTCTCACATGACTAGCTCCTACGTTGGTGACTGCTACCTGTTTAGCTGGGGAATAACTATTTGTCTTATTAGGCCTCATACTGCATTCCCGTACATAATGCCCCTTTTTTCCACAATACATGCAGAGACCTAAAGATCTTCTGCTCTCTCTCTCTGCCTTCGTTAAAGGAGGTCGAATCGCTCCTATTTCCATGGGTTCTGGGTCCGTGTCCTTCCCACTAGCATGCTCCACTAAAGGCCGCCCGCTCCCAAATCTATCACCTCTCTTATTATCACTGCCTCTGTCAGTCATACGGTGATCTAATCGTAAAGTGAGATTGATCAAATCAATACAGGTCTTAGGTTGGGGGTCTATCTGTGCTAACACATCTTTAAGTTTCTCGTTCAACCCTTGATAATATAAAGCCATCCGTTTTTCTTCACGCCAGGACGTCTCCACCACCAACCTATTGAAAGCAGTCATGTAGGTAATAAGTTCCTTCCTACCCTGACGCAACCCAAACAACTCCTTATCAGCACTAAGCGTTGTGGCACGTTTATCAAAGACTCTTTCGAACTCTGTACGGAATTCGTCCCAATCTGACAAGAGAGCGTCGTCAGTTCGCACTAGAGGCACAGCCCAATTAGCTGCATCACCTGTTATGTTATGTTATGTTATGTTATGCGTTTTTATTTGGCGCACAGATGCTCCAGCTAAGGAGCGTCCTGGCGCCCGACAAGGTAGCTGCACAACACAACTAAAACAAAAGCAGACGTATATACACAAACTAAGGGAATAAAAAGGTTTTCACCGCGCGGCGAAAGGAAAGCAAATCTCTCATAGCGCGAATCGCCGGGGGCAGGGAGTTCCACAGGGCCGCCGCACGCACTCGGAACGAGCGTCCTCCGGCTCTACTCCGCTTGAAGCGCGGCACAACCGCCAGTTCTAGGTCCGCAGATCTTAAGAGTCGCGCAGGGGTGTAGTTGGTAAGGAGGGCCATAAGGATCGTTGCTGGGGACCCCTTCAGAATTTTATAGGCGACGCAGAGGACCTTAAACTGGATCCGCTGGGCCACCGGGAGCCAATGCAGTGACCGCAGGGTACTAGAGGTAGGACAGAATCTTGGGAGGCCTACCACTGCTCTAGCTGCGGCGTTCTGAATCCTTTGTAGGCGCCCAATCTCTGCCTGATTCAGACCAGCCAGCAAGGAACTCGCATAATCCAGCCTGGAGATGACAGTAGCCTGGATCATGAGTTGCCTAGTGGGGGCATCGAAGTTAAGTACAGGACGGAGCCCGCGCAGGATGCCAAAGCAACATGCTGCCGTGCGTTTGGTATGGCACTCAAACGTGAGGGAGGGGTCCAGCCAAACCCCGAGGTTCTTAAGCTCGGCGACTGGGATGGGAGCAGGACCCAACTCCCCAGGCCACCATCTCTCTCCCCATAGATCCGGCCGTCTGCCAAAAACCATGACCTCGGTCTTACTAGCGTTCAGCTGGAGACAGTTGGACGTCATCCAGCTGGCGACCGCCCGCAGTCCTTGTTGAAACCTGGGGGCATCGACTTCGGCATCCCCGCTGATCGTGACCGCTAGCTGGGTGTCATCGGCGTATGACACCATCGTCATGCCCCATTGTCGGACAACCTCAGCTCGCGGCCTTACGTACAGATTAAACAGCGTAGGACTCAGCGAGGAGCCTTGGGGGACCCCCAGGTTCAACGAATGGAATTTGGACTGGTAAGGTGGGACGGTCACGCTAAAGGCCCGGTTGGTTAAAAACGACCGGAACCACTGGAGAGCGATACCGGTGACACCAGCCTCCTCTAGGCGCAGCAGAAGGATCGGGTGCGAGACGGTGTCAAAGGCAGCGCTCAGATCTAATAACACGAGCGCTGCCGTTTGTCCCGCGTCAAGCACGGAGCGAAGATGCTCCACCATATAAAGCAGAGCCGTCTCCGTGCTATGATCAGCCCTAAACCCATTCTGCGTTGCGTCGAGGATGTCTGCGCGGCGAAGATGTTCCGAAAGGACGGCGTTTACATGCGCCTCCATAACCTTAGCCGGCCACGGCAAGAGTGAGATCGGCCGGTAGCTCTCAGGCTTGCTGCCGTCCAGGCAGGGTTTCTTAAGTATAGGCCGAACCATGGCTCGCTTCCACTTCAGTGGAACCTCGCCAGATGTTAGCGACGAGTTGATCAAAGAACATAGCGGTGAGCTATCATGTGCCGCTAGGTCTTTGAACACATCTGGACAAAGTGGATCCTCTGGGGACCCAGACTTCACTCGGCGGGACAATGTGTCAAGGCTATCCGATGTTAACATAGGTAAGGAATGCAATCCCTCAGATGGTAATGGCTTAGGAGATGGATTAGCCGAGGGAGTGGCCGGAGGAAAGGCCCGATAAATGGCATTTACCTTTTCCAGGAAAAACTCTGCCAACTTTTCACAGTGCTCAACAGAGCTCTGGTGCGTCGTTGTTACTTTTTTGGCAGTAAGGTCTTTCAATACCTTAAAGATAGCCTTAGACGGGTTCGAGCTACTCCTAAATTGTGCAGCATAAAATGCAGCACGAGTTCTACATACCGCCCGATGATACACTTTCACAGTCGACAGGTAGAGAACTTTCTTCGTGCTGTTATAGGCTTTACGCCAAGCCCGCTCTGCACGCCTACAAGAGACCTTCAGTGCCCGCAGTGAGTCGTCGTACCAGGGGCTGGCTTTACCAGTTCCAGTTTTACAGCTTACCAAGGGAATAAGGGTGTCCAAAGCCCTGGATACCCAGTTGCAAAACCTGTCATAAACCTGATCAGGCGATCCCAAGATGTCAAATGGGTCAGCCGATAGGAGATGGAAAAACTCATCCAGCTTAAGTTTGTTCCAGCGTCGTCTTGGAACCGAGCACACCATTGGCTTAGGTTGAGTAGCCGAAATAGGGCAATGGATCTGTATCAAATAATGATCAGTCCATGCTAGGGGTGTGTAGCTGGTAATGCAGGCTTCCGTAAGATTAGTAAAAAACGGATCAAGGGTATGACCCCCTGAGTGGGTGGGCTGTGCCACCAGCTGATTCAGCTGGAGCGCCTCAAGGTCTGCCACAAAACTGGACACCGAGGGACTGATAGAATTGTCAAAATGCAGGTTTAAGTCTCCAATGATGGAAAAATTGGAGCACCCCGTAGCCAGTTCACTAATGGCGTCAGGTAGCGCCGCTCTGAAAGCCACTTCACTCCCCGGGGGCCGATAAATCAATAGGCCCGACAGGGTGAAGTTTGATGTAATAGCTACCTTGAACAATGCACTTTCGCAACCCGGGATTTTTTGCCCATGCCACGTACAAGAATAGCAAGATTTAACAGCAAGCGCTATTCCTCCGCCTCGTGAAGCTCGGTTTAAAGTGAATACCGAGTATTCCGGCGGGAAGGCCAGATTGACAATGGCCGTGTCGGCATCCTGCAGCCAGGTCTCTGTCACACAGAATAGATCAGGCAACTCCTCGTCTAGCAGATCATGAATGTCTAGATGATGCTTAACGAGCGACCTGGCATTGAGATTCCATACACTAATACAAGGCTGTGGGCTTATGGCCGCGCGGGTGGCCTCTCTGCAGCTCCTGCTTACGGGGGCGGACAAGGAGAAGCATCCGCAACCACACGAAAACGGGCCGCATAAGGGATCCACCCGAGACGCAGTGCAAGTCACCCAGGACCGGTTGATGGCAACCAGACTGTCTCTAGTATAGCACCGCATGATGTAAAGGAGTACGGCCAGGAGGGGGGTCAGAGTCCAGCCACGTCCAGCGCGTCCTGTTGCGGACGGGCGCAGACGGGCAGGACTCTGGCACGACTCCGGCCACGCGAGGACGCGCCCGCTCCGCGATCCCGCTACGGAAGGGAGGAGCATTTAGTAGGCGTCCCCTCGCACACACATGCGCAGTCACGCGCTGGCAAAGGAAGCTGCTCTGCCCCTAACAAGTATGGCGCCCACCCCGGGAACCAAGCCCGCCAAGCGGCGGTGGGGGGCACAATTTACGGTGAGGGTAAGAGGACGTATTTTAAACAACCCACCTGTCTACGCGCAGCACAGTTCAATTAACAGCTTACAATTTTTAAAAACGCGGTAAAACACACAGCGCGCTTCAGTAACACAGCGCTTCACTACCTTGTCAGCAGGGAAACGCCAGGGACTCGCCTTTAGTAGGCGTCCCCTCGCACACACATGCGCAGTCACGCGCTGGCAAAGGAAGCTGCTCTGCCCCTAACAAGTATGGCGCCCACCCCGGGAACCAAGCCCGCCAAGCGGCGGTGGGGGGCACAATTTACGGTGAGGGTAAGAGGACGTATTTAAACAACCCACCTGTCTACGCGCAGCACAGTTCAATTAACAGCTTACAATTTTTAAAAACGCGGTAAAACACACAGCGCGCTTCAGTAACACAGCGCTTCGCTACCTTGTCAGCAGGGAAACGCCAGGGACTCGCCTTTAGTAGGCGTCCCCTCGCACACACATGCGCAGTCACGCGCTGGCAAAGGAAGCTGCTCTGCCCCTAACAAGTATGGCGCCCACCCCGGGAACCAAGCCCGCCAAGCGGCGGTGGGGGGCACAATTTACGGTGAGGGTAAGAGGACGTATTTTAAACAACCCACCTGTCTACGCGCAGCACAGTTCAATTAACAGCTTACAATTTTTAAAAACGCGGTAAAACACACAGCGCGCTTCAGTAACACAGCGCTTCGCTACCTTGTCAAATACAAGATTGCAAATGCCACCCGAGACAGGTGGGAAAGAAAGGAGGCTGGTCTACATGAAAAGTGTAAAGTGATCTGAGTCAAGAAGGTCTGTATTTTATCTGGATCCCCAGAGTACCTTTCCGGGGTGGCCAATGGAATCGGAGGAGACACAGTAACCTGTATAGGGGAACCGCTGACATTAGCATCGAACGGATTGCGTGTCTGTCTATCGAACCGTTCTTTTAATGCCGCTGTTTCAGCTCTAGACGCCTCAAATTCATGTTGAACCAAACTCAACGCATGCAGCACATCATCCAGAGTGGCCATCTATATAGCACCCCCTGACCGGGAGAAAACCTATTCTTGGGTACGTGATTCTGTCAAGACCACGTATTCTCAGGATCAGGGCGATGCTATACAGGGGTCCACCTCCAGACTGCCCTATACTCTGAATTCACAATACACAGAGCATAAGGTAATCAGGTGAGGGAAAAAAGACCAGGAAGGGACTGGAACTGGACGGGAGGCTGAAATGAGAAAAGACCAAGAATACAAAAAGTATTAGTAACACATTACTGCTAACTACTCTCGGTTATTCTCGCTAGGACACCACCTACCACGGGCACTAGCTACAAATTCCTCTTCTCCCTCTTGGTTGGTAGTGTAAAAAACCTTCTTCCACTATAACACTCAAATCTTCCAGCCTTCCTGGGTAGCACCGAAATAATTTCCTTAATAGTGTACTTTTTTAAATCCAAAAGAAAAGGTGAATGTGCGCAAAAAATAACTTGATTAGTCTTTAAAAGTCTAGAGAATGATCCTAAGCAGAACACAGTCTTGCAACCACAATGTTCAGCAATCCATAATTATAAGCGTTATCATCCCAGGATGTTTTACCATCAAACTCCAAAGCGCTAAACTTTTATTTTGTTCTGAACGTAACGCTAATGCTCATTAGGTCATTCATTAGACATAACTCACGGAATCCTTTCACTTCAGGTAGAGTCTTATCCGTTTCAGCTTTAAAGGAATCCGCTAACACCAGCCGGTGCTAGAACCGCGCTCAACCGGGAAGGGAAGCCGTCACTCCCCACTCGTTTGTTCTCTCAACCAAGAAAACAAAGGCTTTCCAAAAACGCCGCCTTGTATCACAGCCGCCTCACCCCTCCTGAAACGCCTGATACTTTCCAGCCAGGATAGAGGGGAAACTCCGAACTGCAAAACAGCTGATGCACACGGCAGCCGCCGCCCGCCTTCTCTCGTTGATAGAGAGCTCCGCTTTAACTGGCGCTCAAACCAACGCGGGCAAACTCGGGTCCTGTAGCAAAACTCTCTCAGGCTTCCAGCAGCGGCAAAAACGCAGCTACAGTACTTCAAAAACTCCGCTTTGGCCGACCCTCTGCCAAACGCGGGACCAACACGGGTACTAGCACGAAACAGGTTCAAGATTCAAAATCACGTACACAGCGCCCCCGCAGGCAGGGACCTATATAGATAACAACCCCTCCCTGCTTACTAAGCATTCTGCTCTTGGTAGTGTATAACTTCAATCAAACCAAAACTAACTCAACAGGCGCTCCAAAAATCAGATCATGACAGAGGATGCCGAAAATAGGAGTCGGCGCAGTAACGTCCGCATAGTAGGCATTCCGGAAAAAACAGAAGGAGACGATATGGTCGAGTTCCTTGACAACTGAGAACCACGGTGGCGCCAGAGGCCTGTCGCCATTCTTTACGCTGGAGAGCCCGGCAGCCCAGACCAGTCCAACCACCGAGGCCGGTTATAGCCAAACTCTTGCATTACAAGGACAGAGACCTGCTGCTCCAAAGGGCCCGCGATACGGGACCATTTCGATTGGCGAACAGCAAAGTAACAATATTCCCTGATTACACCTTTGAGACTCAGAGGATGCGAGCCTCCTTCTTGACCATTAAACGAGAGCTCCGGACTGAGGGCATTCCGTACTCCCTGCTTTTCCCTGCCAAGCTCCGGGTGGTGCTGGATGATAAGACTCACTTCTTCAGCAAGTCGGCAGACGCATGGGCATGGTGGGAAACGTATAAGGCAGGTACTGATGGGGCCAGGTTCCAAGAGGAGAAAGAGCGCGCAACGACACATCTACGGAAATCACAAAGATTGCAAAGGAGACGGCAAGGCTCCCGGAAACCATCGGCGTCCCAAATGGACGTAGAGAGGAAAGCCGCCCTGAAAGCAGTGGAGTCGCTATCCAGATCAGATGCCTCTCCAACGAAGCAGGACACGGACTCGGACACCCATGCCTCAGGGTCGGAGACTGATCATTCGGGAATCCTCAACGCCAAGGGTCCGTTGGTAACGCCGCAAACGTCAGAAGAGTTCCTGAACAATTGACATGAAGGTGGCAGCTAGTGTTCAATGCCAAAGATTCAATCTAATAGGTATTGCAGTTGGGGATTACGGTCCGGAGTGTAAGACCGCTGTTCACCATGGGGGAACACGGGAGGGTGCGTGGGGGGCCTGCGTAACCGCCTTTTGGTCTAAGCCGCACTCCACTTGCCCTTAACCACTTGGATGCTATGGTCCTTCTGGCACTTCAATGTAATTTCCATTGAAATCAATGGAAACTCCATGACGAGTTACCCTTGTCATTAGCGGCGAAGAGGTTAAGGCACTCACGGTTACGACCGTGAATTAGTGGGAAAGATGGGAGGAGGAATAAAGTTTGGATAGAAACTGATAGACTGATAGTGGGGCCTGTTCTGTGGGGGGTGGGGGGGAGGGAACTGTTGGGGTTGTTCTCCATAATTGGCAATTGTTGAATCCCGGGCAACTGGGATACAGGAAGTTGGGAGGGTTTAGAGTAAGTTGGGGGGGGGCCACCACCTGCGAGGGAATAGGATTTCGTATGATGCGACGACAAGAACTATGGGACAATGGCTAGTGCAAATGCATTGCGATGTATAACCTGGAATGTGCGGGGGCTGCATACAATGACGAGGAGGCACAAGATACACGCTTACCTGGTTCGCAGGGGAGTGCACATTGCGCTACTACAAGAAACACATCTCACAAAGTCGGAGGGAATAGCACTGGAACGACGATGGAGGGGTCAGGTTTTTAACACCACTTATTCAGCATATGCAAGGGGCACTTTGATATGGATAAGGGCAGGCAACCCCTTTCAGGCGACTAGACACATAATAGACCCTGAAGGAAGATACGTGGCGGTAGAGGGCAGACTACGCGGTAGGGACATAGTGCTGTGTAGTATATATGCCCCGAACACTGAACAGTTGTCCTTTCTAACGGGTCTCTCAGGGACACTTGCACACTTTTTAGCGGGTCCAATTCTGGTTGGGGGAGATTTTAATTCAGTGGCGGACACTACTCTAGATAGATCTCACCCACCATTGAGGGACTCCCCGGTACACCGCCTCACGAAGGGTAGATTGGAATGGCAGGAGAGATGGGGCTTGACAGATGCCTGGCGCGCACACCACCCATCCGAACGAGACTACTCACACTTCTCTAGCCTACATGACCTCCACGTCCGGATAGATGCAATACTATGCTCTCAGGTCGTTGACGACTATAACTCGGACCGAATACCTCACCAGGACATTCTCGGATCATAATCCCATGCTGGCCAGTTTAAACTGGGCAGTTGAAATATCGCGCGTCCCGACCTGGAAGCTGCGACCCGAGACCCTAGATGATCCATTGTTCCACGCGGCGCTAGAAGGGGGGATATCCCAATATTTTGCCGAGGACGAGGGATCCACAGCCACTAGAGCGATGGAATGGGACGCCTTTAAGGTGGTAGTGAGAGGCCAGTGTATAACGAAACATGTAGGCATGCCGAAGGTGTTACTAGAAGATCTGAATAAGGCAGACTCCAAGCTGCGAGACACGAAGAAAGCGAGGCTAGGCCACCCTGAACTCCAAGATGAGGTCAACCTAGCTAGAGAGGCAGTTGCGGTGGAAGTGGAGCGCCTCCGTAGCTTTGATTACCGAGCCTACACGCTCAGAGCTCATGTTGAGAGAGACAAGGCTGGAACGCTGCTGGCATGGCTGGCAAACCCCACTAAGCGCTTCTCTCCTATACTGGCCATCGAGGGGGAAGGTGGGCACGTTCACTACTCCCAAACGGAGATACTAAATAGTTTTCAGAGGTATTATGAGGACTTATACAAGAGCGCATTGGTGGGGCGTGAGAATGACACCAACATCTTTCTTGAAGGCCTCCACTTACCCCAACTAGATAAGGAACAGGCGGACGCATTGGGAAGAGACATTGAATTGGGAGAGATCAGGGGAGTGGTAAAAAGGATGGCCCGGAATAAGACGCCGGGGATAGATGGACTACCCATAGAGTTCTACAGCAAATACCTAGATCTGTTAGCTCCGCGACTCCAAACAATTTATAACGAAGCCAGAACGACTGGTTGCCTACCCCACTCTATGCGCGAGGCGCTTGTGATCCCACTGTTAAAGCCTGGGAGGGAGAGCTGTAGCCCTGCCTCCTATAGACCACTGTCCATGTTGACCACAGGCTACAAAATATTAAGTGCCATCTTAGCAACGAGGCTTCTACAACACATGCCCGACCTAGTACACACGGACCAATCTGGATTTATACCAGCACGCAATACGACGATAAATATCAGAAAGCTTACACGTTTGCTGGAGAGCCCATACATGGAAGCCCGAACACCCCCAGTCCTCTCGATAGACATAGAGAAAGCGTTTGATAGTTTGGAATGGGACTACTTATATAGAGTCATGGAACGATTTGGCCTGGGAGAAGGGTATATTAGATGGGTGCGCATCCTGTACACAGCGGCAGTGGCTAGAGTGCGGATAGGACCCCTAGTATCGCACCAATATCCAGTGGAACGGGGCACCCGTCAAGGCTGCTCCCTGTCCCCCTTGCTATTTGCCTTAGTGATCGAACCCCTAGCGGCAGAGGCCCGGACGGGGAAGCACTTTAAGGGCATAGACAGCAGAGAAGGCCAACAATTTATCTCCTTATACGCAGACGACCTTCTGTTATTCTTGGAAGATGGGACTACAGCGCTGGAGGGGGCGGAGGGATTGCTGGAGCGGTTTGGCGAGCTTTCGGGACTGGAAGTTAACTGGGCTAAAACTTGCTTGTTTCCACTGCGACGCGCCACGGATTGCCCCGAACACCGACCCTTGCTTAACTAGGAGCACACCTGTCTGAAATACCTAGGGGTATACATATACCACTCAGGTGCGGACATGCTGGAGGGCAACGTGGGCCGATGTGTGCGGGCGCTGAAGGGAAGGTCACTGGTCGCATTTCATTGTTGAAAATGATTGCCCTGCCACGGCTTCTATACTATTTTCGCACCCTCCCCATCTGGATACCTAGATCCTTCTTCCGCCAACTTAAGTCTCAGTTATCCACGTTCCTGTGGGGCTCCGGCAGATGCAGAGTGGCGCTGGCGACGCTCGTTCGCCCAAAGGACGAGGGAGGGCTTGCTCTACCAGACTTTGAGCTCTACTATCTTGCTGCTCAATTGCAGATTTTTACACAGGAGGTGGCGCGAGTGTACCGAGGCCCAGAGAGCGATAGGGATAGAGGCACGCCACGACACGTCCTAGCCTATATCGCCCTGCCCTTCGGGACCTGACACCCTAGGAACTAACGTTCAGGCTCTGCTGGAACCGATCTCAACGACGGGCGGGGGTGCGACACCCATATGCCCCGGAGATAACCCTGGGCATGCTGACTGCGCTTCCCCATGGAGGAGATTGGTCGCAGTTGTAGGGCTGGGAGGAAGCGGGAATACAGGTTATTGGAGACCTTTACGAGGGCGGAGTACTCTTTCAATATCAAGAACTACAGGAGAGATTCGACCTACCACGGGGGGGGGGGGTTACCTACTGCATGCGGCGGTGGTTGGGGCCATTCAGGCGCACTGGAAGGGAGGACTGGCAGAACCAGTGACAACTATGGCATGCCAATACACCATGATGGCGGCCGGGACTTACAAGGCTGTAACATGCCTGTACTCCAGAATGCTCCGCGAGAACCTGCCGCCTCTGTCGGCGCTAAAGACCAAATGGGAAGCGGACATTGATAAGGAAATCCCTGAGACAACTTGGGCCCGGCTAGTGCGACGAACTCAGAACAGCACGAGGAATGCACGATTCCAACTAATTTATTTTTATGTACTACACAGGGCCTATATGACCCCTGGCAAAATCAGTAGGTATTTTGGGGTGGCCGAGGCGGCATGCCCGCGATGCTCTTCGGAGGGAGCGGAGCTGGAACACATGTTTTGGTCCTGCCCTAACCTCCGGGAGTATTGGCGAGCAATAGGGGATACCTTAAACGAGGTAACGGACAGGACACTAGAATTTGATATGGCAGTATGCATACTACACGGGTTCCCACATACGCCCAAAAACAAAACCACAAGCAAATTCATAGACATGGGACTGATCATCGCTAAGAGAGAGGTAAGACGACATTGGAAGGCGAGGTTGGGTCCCACGCACAGGCGATGGTTTAACGAATTCCTCAGGTGGGCAGCTTGTGACAGCACGCATAGGTACCAAGCAGCCTGTCGGAAACCGGACGTTAGAGCGCTGGACACGGCGGCAGCTTGGGAGGCCTTGGTACAAGCCCTAAGAGATAGTGCACTGCTAGAGGATGAGGAAACTCCAAACGTAGACGGAAATAGCTCCCAAGACACACCGGGCACATCCCACAGTTAGACAATTCCTAGACCATTATTGTACCCATGATCCACAGCACAGCGAGTCCTTATGAGTGGGTGGTGGAGGGGAAGGGAGGGAGGGCGGGTAGGGATGTTGGGGTTAGTTTATGAACGTTGAAGGGAGTAACACTGATTAGGGAAAAGAAAAGCAGACATGCACTTATTCATGTGAGGACTTAAACCAGACAAAAGCATTCGGGTATCTGAAGATCTTCTACTTATCGCCGCCCGACCTCCGGGTTGTGGGCCTGAAGGCTGTGGACAAGAAGTATGGGAACAAGAGCAACCGAGATGTAACATATATATGATAATCCTTTACGTAATGTGTGTCTGCAATAAAAATTACGTTTTAAAAAAAAAATAACCCTTTATTTCGCAACACTAACCGCCTGATTCATGAAAAACGGGATTTGCGATTCTCAAAAAGCGAAAAATTGCGAATCGCTATTGAGAAATCGCAAATCTGAATTCATGAAGATTAGCGATAAAAAAATGTGATTCCCACACGGGCGCAAATTCCATTTGCGATTACCGATATTCACAGAAAAATCTCTATTTCCGGCTACCCGCGCCGGGATTGCGAACTCGCAAATAGCGATATCGCTGTTTGCGATATCGCTATTTGCGAGATCGCAAAATCGCGAGATCGGGAAAACGGGAAGTCGCATTTCGAGCACAGTGATGACATCACAACCAGGAAGCAGCCAGTTCCCACCCCCATTCACCACAGTGAGGCAGACCTCGAGGGAGCAAGTGGGAGAGCTGCTGCTATTCTGGTGATTTGTACTCTGCAACTACATTGCTGCCATGTCAGAGGAACCTGTTCCTGGCCCCAGCAACACCACAAGGCGGAAGAGGAAGCTCAAATTTTCTGAGCAGGAGCTCGAACATTTGATTGAAGGGGTGGTGGCCAACCACGACAAACTCTGTGGTAAAGACTCCAGGAGGGTCCCGGAGCAAGAAAAAAGGAGGATCTGGCAGGGAATTGCCTCCACTGTCAACTCCGTGGGTGTGGCCGATAGGTCACTAGAGGAACTGAAAAAACGATGGTACGACCTCCGAGGTCGTGCCAAAGAGAAGGTGGCAGAGCGCCTTGGAGAGTCGTCGGGCACTGGAGGTGGCGGACCTACAGTCCCTCCCAACACACCCATGGAGGACCAGGTGGAAGACACCCTTGAGAGGGAGGCGTGCATTGGCTTCACACGTCTCGACTCATCCCGCACCACCCAAGACACCCAAGGTAAGTGGCATGCGACTGCGACCCTGTCCCCTATGAATGTCCATGACCAAATAGGCTCCCATAATGTCCCATAGTCATGCCATTGTTGCACATCAGGGAATGCCCTGAAGTATTGTGGGAGATGTAGTGTGGCCACAATGTAGTAGTACCACAATGCAGCCAGACAGGTTCCAAAGTACGCAAAGCCACAGCCATTCAGGGAATGTCACCCAGCATGCATGTAGCAACTGCACGTCTGACAGATACATGCCACTAATGATCGTCCACTTACCCTCACAGGTGGCGCTGAAAGCAGCGACAGTGAAAGGCTGTACATTGATGAGGAGGCCCAGGAGGAGGAGATGCCACCACAAACACAGGCACCAGCCCCTGCCGCTGCAACAACACCAGCAGCCAGGTCCACCAGCAGTGTTCCCCCTGCGTCTGGCGCACCACCTACAGCCACAGCCAGGCCAGCGACTATTGTGCCCCCTGCATCTGGCGCACCACTTAGAGCCACAGCCAGGCCTGCGACTATTGAGCCCCCTGCATCTGGCGCACCACCTAGAGCCGCAGCCAGGCCCGCGACTAGTGTGCCTCCAGTCCCTGCCGCACCAGCAACGCCTGCTGTGACACCACCAGCAGCTGGTGCTACAACATCTGGGCCCGCGACAGTTGCAACACAGCGGCCAGCCACAGTGTCAGGCCAGCAGAGCAGGCGTGGCAGGTCTCGCCAGCACACCACTGCAGCAAGCAGCAGGAGGGGCAATGGACAGGGGCTGGCGCGTATGAGCGTCGAAAGACGCATGTTGAGAATCCATCAGCGCCAGGCACGGCAGCAAGGTGCCATTCAGCTCCAGCTCCACAAGATTGGGCGCAATGTGGCGGGAGTCGCTGACCGCATGGACCGCATGACGGCGGCCATGGCAGGTATGGGGGACCGCATGGACAACATGACTGCAGCCATGGCAGGTGTGGGGGAGGGAATGGCCCGCATGACTGCAGCCATGGAGGCCAACACTGCTGCGATGACTACACAGCGCAGTGCTGCACGCCGGTGCCACCATCAGCTCATGAGCCGGCTGGCCGCCTACAGCAGGTCGAATTATGTTGCAGCCAATGCAACTTCACAGTTGTCGCGGCGGTCACTAGCACAGCAGCACCAACTCGTCCAGTGCTGTGAGGACATGACCAGGGTCCTGGAGCACCTGACCACGGCGGTTACGGCACTACACCCTCCTGCTCTACCTGCCACTGTTGGGGGTGATGATGTTAGTGAGGGGGCATCCAGCATCAGCAGCCACTCTGCCTCACAAGTCCCGCCACTCAGCCGCAGCACCAGGCCCACGCCAGGTCCAGATGCCCCGGAAGAGGATGCGCCTCAGAGGCGCCTGGGCGGAACGCGCAGGAGGCGCACTTGAGTACATTTGACAATAACAGGCACAAACTGACTATAAGCCTGCCCTGTCCTTTGACACTGCAGTATGCAGTAATACTGTTAGTGGAAGATAGTTGAACTGGTACCTTTTTTGGGATTTAAACAAATACATTTATTTTGCAACACACATTAGCGTTGTGTCATTATTACATTTTGCATGCATTAGTGATTTGTGGGGTGAGGGAAGAGGGTGCACTAGAAACTGTTCACTGTGATGTGGTTGCGACATCTGTGGCCTTCAGCTGGGTTCTCCCCGCGTGCATGGCGCGCATGTGCAGGTGGCCGGTTGTCCCCTTCAGATTCACTGCCAGAGATGTCGACAGGTATCCGGCGCTTGGTTGCAATGTTATGTAGTATTGCGCAGACAGCCACAATGCGGCAGCACACTGCAGGACTGTAATACATGGCCCCACCTGTCTTGTGCAGTATGCGGAACCTGCTCTTGAGCAGGCCAAATGTCCTTTCTATGCAATTCCTTGTCCGTATGTGTGCAAGATTGTAGCGCCGTTGCTGGGGTGTAGCAGGGTTGAGGTATGGGGTCAGGAGGTATTCACGGAGGGCGTAGCCACTGTCACCTGAATGAGAGGAGCAGATGGTGATTGCCTGTGCTGCGCTGTTACTTCTTAGCAATGTGACATTGTCGACAAAGTGTACTTACCAAGTAGGTGTCCTTCCCCAAACTCTCCCCTGACCAGTCGTGTGTGGAGGCCGCTGTGCCAGAATATGAAGGAGTCATGGCTACTCCCTGGGTACTGTGCGACAATGTCAGTGATGTATGTCTTAGCATTGCAGACCATCTGGATGTTGAGGGAGTGGTAGGACTTTCTATTGCGGAACATATACTCCGTGGCAGCTGGTGGGCAGATGGCGACGTGGGTACAGTCTATGCATCCGAGTACATGTGGAAAATGGGCTACATTGTAGAATTGTAGCTTGGTCATGTCCAATTCCTGTTGGCTGGCGGGAAATTTGATGTGACGGTGTAGCTGGGTGAGCATAGCGTCAACAAAAGTCTGGAGGCAGCATGACATGGTGGGCTGGGATATCCCCCCAACAGCCGCTACTATCCCCTGGAAACTCCCGGAGGCCAGGAGGTGCAGGCTACACAATACCTGCACATGTGTAGGCACCGCATTGGTACGGCTTGTTGGGTGCTGCATCAGGGGGTCAAGGTCCTGTATTAGCTGCATTATCATTTCCCCATTCAGCCTGTATTTTGCATATATCTGCTCTCTGGTTTGGCCCAGCAAGGTGACCCGCTGACGGAAAATCCTGTCCTGGATCCTGCGTCTCCTCCGTGCTAATCGCTGTAGCCTTCGACGCCTCACCACCATGTACATTCCTGGCATTGTGGAACTCCTCATGCTGCTGCTGCTGATTGTCCTTATGTGTGATTGGTCAGGCCTGAACCTGTTGGTGATTGGCCAACGTTTTTTTAAATATAATTTTTGCATGGCTTTTATGGTTACCACCAGCTTTGAGTTGTCCTTAATTTGCGCGGCGCAAACTGCGATTTTTGGGTTTTTCGCAATTTGCGATTTTTCATGAATACCGATTGCGATTGTATAGCGAATTCGCTATTTATTTAGCAGAATCCGTGGTTTGTCACTTTTTCCAATTCGCTAATGCTCTCCTACCGGGATTCTGCGAATATAATAGCGAATTCGCTATTATGTGTTTGCGAGTTCGCAATTTTGATGTTGAATGCCGATAACGGAAATTGCGCCCGCAATTGCATTTTTGCAGCGATTGCGGGCGCAATTTTACTTCATGAATCAGGCTGTTGGTTCTTAGACGCTCTTTCACGTTTTCACTCTCTCTCCTACACAGAGGCCCGCACAATGAAAGCGTGTCTTTATGTTCCACATCATCAGTGAGAATGTTGAACAATACTTTTTGAAAACTTCACAGGTGAAAACCAAGCTGTATTTCACAGTTAGGCAGCATTGACGATTGAAGACTTAAATCAATGCAAAGATGATTTCCCGAAAAAACAACAATATTGGGGCCATGTACAAATTGCTGGAGTTTTTGTTGATTCTTTGGTTTTCCAGCTATAGAGAGATAGCCTAACCTAGGGGCCGATTACGATTGCGGAAGGCCCGTCACCACCAGCCATGCGGTGGCGGTCCTTCTACAATTGGACTGAGATTTTAGATGGCGGGGGGGAATCACGCTCGGACCACGGCAGACGTAAAGATCGTCGGTCACAGAACCACCATAGGCAATCGCTGGGATTGCCTGGCGCACCAGCCTGCATCAATGAAATGGTGGCGGTGCCTAGCAGGCACCGTCTGCCAGATCACGATGCTGTCTCCAGCCAGCCTTTCCGTGGCGGGTAAACCGCCATTGAAATACTGGTGAATATTGGGTTTGGGGGCCAGTTGTGGGCCCTCACTTGTGTTGGGGGGAGATATGGGTGCACTGGGGGGTACCCTTGGTACCCTCCTACATTTCACTGCACCAAGTGGCATGCACTGTGTGGTGCCTGCCATGTAGTACAGTGAAATGCACAACATGCTATTTTAATGTTAAAATGCAAAATGCGACCGCCATGGTGGTGCTCGCATCCTAATTTGGTGTGCGGGACCGCCGCATGTATTGCGGACGGTCCCGGTTCCCACCACGATGGTGGACGGACTCCAGTCCGTCTGCCATCATCATCGGCCCCCTAAGGTGTGATTGTTATTTGGAGCAGCCCATCAACAGCCTAAGTAACTATGCTGTGCACAGGCACTGAGATGTTTGACACAGATGAATGGCTGCGCATCAGGCGCTGCGCAACCCTTGCCTTGGTGCTGCACCTGTTCAAAATGTTGAAGAACGCCAATGAAGGGAGGAGATTAAATGCTGGGAGAAGGGGATTGCTAGACGTAGGTAGAGGACATGAATGTGGAGGAAATGATCAATGGACAATGGGATGTGGGATCAGTAGAGGAGAGAAGGGGGTGGCGGGTGAAAAAGGAGCAGTAGATGGGCTTAGGTTTGAGGTCATGTTCAGTTTATGCTAGATAGGAGTTTCAAGGTGTTATCGCTTTTCTTTGTGCATAGTTGCATAATTCGAGGTCCATAAAGGGCTATTTGATGAATCTCAATTTAAAACTCAGGCTGTTCAACAAATCAATATATTTAACCAAAATGTGAAGCACATTGGCTCCACAATGAAGCAAGAAAATGGTTGAGGTTTCAAACCATAAAGGTTTATTAAAAAGTTAAAAATGTACACAGGCAAAATCACCAAGTTAGTATCAATCAATATATGAATGTGTCACTTACTACGAAGTTCAAATCGAATAAAAGTCATAAAAGAAAGAGGACGAACTAGCACAGAGTCTCTTCAAACGGAAACGTTTAAAACCGTAAAACGTCAATTCTTGCCCTAAATCTCCTACTCTGCTCTAAAAACAGACCGGGCACTTCATAAACTACAATCTACTCTGCACTGGCTTCATTCACACAATTCTAACATTTGCTACACCTACACGCAGTTCTCATGAAAATGATCCAATCAGGGTAAAGGGAAATGACGCAATGGCAGGCTCTTTAGCTTCTCAGGATCCTCCACAATACAACTTTTTTCCGAATCCTTCAAATTTACATAATCTAGAACAAAATGAGATACATGGACCAGCCTGTGCTCGGCAGGTGTTTTCATAACTATGAAACAAGTTATAACATTCAGTGACTATCACAGTGAAAAGAAAACATTTGACATGGGAAGCAAGGCAAAAGAACAATTTATTTGATGACTCCAGCTTCTTCTAGAAATAACATGTACACGGGTCACAAAGCAAGATGGCAACCAACCTTAGCCATTTTATAATTCAGGCCTTACATTAGCTAAAGGGAGAGGAGTTGCCCAAATGGCTAGGGCGGTCGACCTCGAATTTGGGGAACTGGGTTCGAGTCTCGGCAGTGACGCTGAACATCCTGTAATTCTGGGCAATTCACTTAATTTCCCCGTTCCTACCAAAAAATTAATGTGTCCTCATGTAATGCAACTGGTAATATGTAAAGCGCTCTGATAAACCGATTTGGGAAAGTTTGTGCTATATAAAACTGTAAAATAAAACAATAAAAATGGTCAACGTAAACATGAATAAAACACTTGTGTTAATGTTGAATTGGTGTAAAACATTTGATATGAAAAAAACACTTCACATGCGACAAGGTGTTGCTTGGAGAGTAGGGGCAATATGTATCAAAAAAGTGTTTTGCGATTTTTAGCGAATCGCAATTAGAGAATCGCAAAATGCAATGCATGTAGGATTTGCTAAAAATGTTGTGAGTACTACATATTCCTTATTTGTGAATTGCAAATTGAGATTCGCAAATAAGGAATACCTTCCCATTCATTCCTATGGGCTCGGAGGCCCATAGGAATGAATGGGAAGACATTCTCAATTTGCGATTACCAAATAGAGAATCGCAAATTGAGAATGCAATTTCAAGGTTGCAAGGGTGCCAAAAGGACACCCTGTTGCACACCTGTAAATAACCATGTGTGCACATTTTGCGCACATACATGCCCTAAGGGCATGTATGTGCGACATATTGCACTTTAAAATAAAATAAAAATAGTGCTTTTTTAAAGAAAAATCGCAAATTTCCACCAACTTCAAGTTGGTGGTAATTTGCAATTCCTTAAGGCCAAATAGCAAATTTCCGGTGCTTCCAGAACTGTATTTAAGGAATCGCAATTTGCAATTCCTTAATTGCATTAGCAAAATAGAGAATCGCAAATTTTGCGATTCTTTATTTTGTGATGGCCTTTTGGGATGATACATCTCAAAAGGCTTTTTCCCATTCGCAAACATGTAGATTCTGAGAATCTGCCCCTTTGCAAACCGGAAAAAGGCTTGATATATATAGTCCTAGGTCTTGAGATTTTTTTCTGAAATGGAGGGGTGGAACCTGGCTCATTTCAATTGCAAAACTGTATCACATCAGTGGTAACTGAAAAAGAAGTAGCATTCTATATGCAGGTGGCACATTTTTCTCTAAAAAGAACTGGTTCTGCCGAGCTCTGACTCACTGTGCCCTATATTCATGCTCATGTGAAAGACAGATACCATTGCAGTGCACAGCTCCATAAGTCTCCCTCTGGCCTAGTTCTGCTTAACCGTGTTAAGACACAACTCATGAAAAATGCAAGGAACCTTTATGGAAACATACTGTATTTACACCGAGCAGCAGAAGGAGAGGTGAGAAGAAAGGAAGAGACAGGAGCATCTGTTCTGGGCATTAATGTTTGATGAAACACTCTGTGGTGCTACATAATGCAGGCTAGCATTGAGAGCACCCGCTGTGAGACATACATTACTACTGCTGTCTGGCCCTGGGTGTGAGTGTGGCATTCCTGGCGCTGTCTGGCCCCAAACATGAGCACAGCGCTACTACCTCTGTCTGGCCCCTGACATGAGCACAGCGCTACTACTGCTGTCTGGCCCCAGACATGAGCACAGCGCTACTACCTCTGTCTGGCCCCAGACATGAGCACAGCGCTACTACCTCTGTCTGGCCCCTGACATGAGCACAGCGCTACTACCTCTGTCTGGCCCCTGACATGAGCACAGCGCTACTACCTCTGTCTGGCCCCTGACATGAGCACAGCGCAACTACCTCTGTCTGGCCCCTGACATGAGCACAGCGCTACTACCTCTGTCTGGCCCCTGACATGAGCACAGCGCTACTACCTCTGTCTGGCCCCTGACATGAGCACAGCGCTACTACCTCTGTCTGGCCCCTGACATGAGCATAGCGCTACTACCTCTGTCTGGCCCCTGACATGAGCACAGCGCTACTACCTCTGTCTGGCCCCTGACATGAGCACAGCGCAACTACCTCTGTCTGGCCCCAAACATGAGCACAGCGCAACTACCTCTGTCTGGCCCCTGACATGAGCACAGCGCTACTACCTCTGTCTGGCCCCTGACATGAGCACAGCGCAACTACCTCTGTCTGGCCCCAAACATGAGCACAGCGCAACTACCTCTGTCTGGCCCCAAACATGAGCACAGCGCAACTACCTCTGTCTGGCCCCAGACATGAGCACAGCGCTACTACTGCTGTCTGGCCCCAGACATGAGCACAGCGCTACTACTGCTGTCTGGCCCCAGGCATGAGCACATCGCTACTACCTCTGTCTGACCTCAGACATGAGCACAGCGCTACTACTGCTGTATGACCCCAGACATGAGCACAGCGCTACTACTGCTGTCTGGCCCCAGGTATGAGCACAGCGTTACTACCGCTCTCTGGACCCAGGCGTGAGTGCTGCATTACTACTGCTGTCTGGCCCCAGATATGAGTTTGTGACTACCGCTCCAGGTATGCCGTTTCTACCACTGTCTGGCGCCAGGATTGAGCTTGGCTTTACTACCACTGTCTGTCCCTGGCATGAGCGTGGCTTTACTAGCACGGTCTGGCCCCAGGTGTGAGCGTGCCGTTGCTACCACTGTCTGGCCCCAGGCGTGAGCGTGGTTTTACTACCACTGTCTGGCCCCAGGCATGAGCGTGGTTTTACGAGCACTGTCGGCCCCAGAAGTGAGCGTGGTTTTACTACCACTATCTGGCCCCAGGATTGAGCATTGCTTTACTACCACTGTCTGTCCCAGGCGTGAGCGTGGCTTTACTAGCACGGTCTGGCCCCAGGTGTGAGCGTGCCGTTGCTACCACTGTCTGGCCCCAGGCGTGAGCGTGGTTTTACTACCACTGTCTGGCCCCAGGCATGAGCGTGGTTTTACGAGCACTGTCTGGCCCCCTGCGTGAGCGTGGCTTTACTAGCACTGTCTGGCCCCAGGCGTGAGCGTGGTTTTACTAGCACTGTCTGGCCCCATGTGTGAGCGTGGTTTTACTACCACTGTCTGGCCCCAGGCATGAGCGTGGCTTTACTAGCACTGTCTGGCCCCCTGCGTGAGCGTGGCTTTACTAGCACTGTCTGGTCCCCTGCGTGAGCGTGGCTTTACTAGCACTGTCTGGCCCCAGGCGTGAGCGTGGTTTTACTAGCACTGTCTGGCCCCATGTGTGAGCGTGGTTTTACTACCACTGTCTGGCCCCAGGCATGAGTGTGGCTTTACTACCACTGTCTGGCCTCAGGTATGTTATCAGTTATGTTATCAGAAGCTTATAAAGCGCACGGTCACCCAAGGTTTAATGGCGCTAATGCTGTTTGATTGCGTTGCGTGCAGGTTGTTAGTAAGCTTGTTTAAACAGCCAGGTTTTCAAGGCCTTTCTGAAACACAGTAAATTGTCACAGCTCCTGATTGACAGCGGAAGTGAATTCCAAAATTTGAGGGCTAAGTAGGAGAACCTGTAACCTCCCTGTCTCTTGAGTTTGATGGCTGGGGTGTATAGTAGGTGTAGGTGGGAGGAGCGTAAGTTGCGTCAGGGGGCATGCTTCGTGACCATGTCACTGACGAACTTAGGGCTCTTGCAATGCAGCGCCTTGAAGGCAAGGCAGCTAGATTTAAATGCAGCCCGTTGCTCCACCGGCAACCAATTAAGTTTTTGCAGGAAAGGTCTAGCTGATTGTCATCTCGGCTGCTTGTAGATTAGTCTTGCAGCTTGGTTCTGGACTATTTGAAGACGGTTGAGCAAGCATAGTGGCAGGCCCATGTAAAGAGCATTGGAAAAATCAAAGCGGGAAAGGACCAGTGCTAGCACCGCCTGAACAAGGGCTGGGTGGGTCAACAGGTGAGAGATCTTTCTAATTTTTCGCAGTTGGAAGAGACTAGTGGATACCACTGAACCCACTTGGCCTTTTAGAGAGAGATCTGCGTTTATAATGACCCCTTGACTTTTCACAAAGGGCAAAGGGGTGGGGGAAAGACCAAATTCTCTTGGCCAGAAGTGTGGGCCCCAGCTGATATCACTTTTCCCAGGCAATACAAGTTCAGTTTTGCCTGGGTTGAGCTTTAGATGGTTAAGGTCCATCCAACGTTGGATATAAAGCATCGTGGTTTTAAATTCCGTGGCATAGTTAGGAGAATCCAAAGAAAAAATCAGCTGGAGATCGTCGGCGTAATTAAAAACTGTGACCTTCCTGTCTTTTAGCGAATGGATCAATGGCCTAAGGTAGAGATAAAACAACAAAGGGGACAGGGAGGAACCCTGTGGTACCCCACACGAGATAGATACTTTGGGGGCCGTGAATGTGCCAAGGCGTACTGCTTGAGTTCTACCTGTAAGAAAGGACTTAATCCCGTTGAAAGCAGGGCCTTGTATACCTGCTTGTTCGACACGGTTCAATAAGATGTTATGATCAACCGTGTCGAACGCGGCCGACAAATCCAGGAGCACCAGCGCCTCGGAGGCCCCCTTGTCAGCATTAGCTCTCAGCGTATCCATAACCTCAAGAATAACTGATTCCGTTGAGTGTGCGGGTCGGAAACCAGCTTGATTAGGCTCCAGGTATTCAGATTGTTCTATAAAATTAGAGAGGCAGCTGGCAACATGGGCATGAGTGTGGTTTTACTAGCACTGTCTGGCCCCAGGTGTGAGTGTGGCTTTACTAGCACTGTCTGGCCCCAGGTGTGAATGTGGCTTTACTAGCACTGTCTGGCCCCAGGCATGAGCGTGGCTTTACTAGCACTGTCTGGCCCCAGGCATGAGCATGGCTTTACTACCACTATCTGGCCGCAGGTGTGAGTGTGGTTTTACTACCGCTGTCTGGCCCCAGGCATGAGCGTGGCTTTACTAGCACTGTCTGGCCCCAGGTGTGAGTGTGGCTTTAAAAGCACTGTCTGGCCCCAGGTGTGAGTGTGGCTTTACTAGCACTGTCTGGCCCCAGGTGTGAATGTGGCTTTACTAGCACTGTCTGGCCCCAGGCATGAGCGTGGCTTTACTAGCACTGTCTGGCCCAGGCATGAGCATGGCTTTACTACCACTATCTGGCCGCAGGTGTGAGTGTGGTTTTACTACCGCTGTCTGGCCCCAGGCATGAGCGTGGCTTTACTAGCACTGTCTGTCCCAGGCGTGAGCGTGGTTTTACTACTGTTATTCTGGCCCCAGGCATGAGCGTGGCTTTACTTGCACTGTCTGTCCCAGGTGTGAGCGTGGCTTTACTAGCACTGTCTGACCCCAGGCATGAGCATGGCTTTACTACCATTGTCTGTCCCAGGTGTGAGTGTGGCTTTACTACCACTATCTGGCCCCAGGCATGAGCGTGGCTTTACTAGCACTGTCTTGCCCCAGGCATGAGCATGGCTTTACTACCACTGTATGGCCCCAGGTGTGAGTGTGGCTTTACTACCACTGTCTGGCCCCAGGCATGAGCGTGGCTTTACTAGCACTGTCTGACCCCAGGTGTGAGCGTTGCTTTACTAGCATTGTTTGGCCCCAGGCATGAGCGTGGCTTTACTAGCTCTGTCTTGCCCGAGGTGTGAGTGTGACTTTACTACCACTGTCTGACCCCAGGTCTGAGCGTGGTTTTACTACCGCTGTCTGGCCCCAGACGTGCGAGTGGCTTTACTACCACTGTCTGACCCTAGGTGCGACTGCAGCACTACTACTGCTGTCTGGCCAGGCATAAGCACATTACTACAGCTGTTTGCACCCAGGCGCAAGTACGGTGTAACTACCGCTGTTTAGCTCCAGGCATAAGCATGGTGTTACTTCTGCTGTCGGGCCAAAGGCTGAGTGCAGTTGCGAAGCAAGTATAGCCCTGGGTCTTGGTGCAAGCGAGGAAATTGGCCCCTTTTACTACTGTTAGGGTAGTAAAATACGGGAAACAACGTTTACAACGCAACTTTTACAACGCACTACCATTACAACAAAACTTTTACAATGCAACATCCATTACAACCATGCCATTACAACGCAACCATTACAACGCATGACACTACAACGCATGCCATTACAACGCATGTCATTACAATGCAGTCATTACAACGCATACCATTAAACACATACCATCACAACACTTAGTACCCTTATACTATCCAACACTTACCCTACTGTTGCACCCCCTGGAGTTAGAATAGTAATTTTTACCCCTACACTATCCAACACTTACCCTACTGTTGCACACCCCTGGAGTTAGAATAGTACATTTTACCCCTACACTATCCAACACTTACCCTACTGTTGCACCCCCTGGAGTTAGAATAGTAAATGTTACCCCTACACTATCCAATACATACCAAACATGCAATGTAATGGTATGCGTTGTAATGGTGTGCATTGTAAAGGTAGTATGCGTTGTAATGGAATGCGTTGTAAAGGTAGTTTTTAGAGATGTATTGTAATGGCATGCGTTGTAATGGCATGCGTTGTAATGGATGTTGCGTTGTAAAAAATTAGTTGTAATGGCATGCGTTGTAAAAGTATGCATTGTAACGTCATACAACCGTAAAATACAGCAATTAGCAGGGATCAATTGACCCATCAGGGCTCCGTGCCCTGGTACCACTGCGCCTGCTGCACCAAGGATAGCCGTGTGACTGTAAACCTATTCACATACTGTTACATGTGGGGCCTCCACATACTGGAGATTTGATCTATAAGTTCTTCATTGTGATACATTACTTGCTGGGTGACGCTAGCCAATGTCACCGTGTAATCCGTCATGGCATATGTGCATGGAGGTGCAGGTGTCTGCTTTCAACTAAGCATATGTGATGAAGTGATTGCTTGGCGTGAGTGAGAATAATAGGTGCTATGCAAAAGTGGTGGGGCAGTCGGTCATTTTTCCTTCCTTTTCCTCTTTAAGTTTTTCATTTTTGTTTTTACTGTTTGTCTTACACGAAAGACAATTTTCATTCATTTTAAGTTGAGAGGAGGAGTCTACACATTATTGACAATATGTGGCTAAACTCTATTAGATGTAAGAAATACATTGCATATTCATTTGGTAAGTGGCCTAGTCTTTCTATAAATTGAGATGTTATTATCATTTTAGTGAAACTCTGCAGGATGGTCACCCCCCATCTCGGTGGAGGCTTCTCCATTAGGGCGGATGAGCGTCGCTCCACTGCTTTCTCACAGTGCGAGAAGCAGAATCATAAACGGTATTTTAAATACAATTTTATGTTTCTGCTACTTGTGCTGTGAGAAAGCAGAAGGGTTTGCCTGGTTGGGTCGGTCGGGGGGGAGTGGCTTGCCCAATGCTGTGGGCCCTGACTGTTTGGTCGACACTCTGGGGTGACCAAACCAGTCATGCACACTCTGCATTTTCTCTATGTAGGCTGTATGCAGCCTACATAGAGAAAATGGCCTCCCCATAGGCGCCCAACTGGGCGTTGTCGCCACCAATCACAACGTTGCCATTTCAGGATTGTGATTGGCTTAGGGGAGGGGAGTGAGGCTGCCTGCTTCCTGTTCCTGCCGGAGGCAGGAAAGCAGGAAAGCAGCAGGAAAACGCAGGCCCGGCCAAGAGCGGAGGCAGTGCCGGACCCGGTATGGTACTCTTTTTTTTAATGCCACCCCACTCCACCCTCCCCGCGCAAACCCCTGCGCGGGTTTAAACAGCCAGGTTTTCAAGGCCTTTCTGAAACACAGTAAATTGACACAGCTCCTGATTGACAGTGGAAGTGAATTCCAAAATTTGGGTGCTAAGTAGGAGAACCTGTAACCTCCCTGTCTCTTGAGTTTGATGGCTGGGGTGTATAGTAGGTGTAGGTGGGAGGAGCGTAAGTTGCATCAGGGGGCATGCTTCGTGACCATGTCACTGACGAACTTAGGGCTCTTGCAATGCAGCGCCTTGAAGGCAAGGCAGCTAGATTTAAATGCAGCCCATTGCTCCACCGGCAACCAATGGAGTTTTTGCAGACAAGGTCTAGCTGATTGTCATCTCGGCTGCTTGTAGATTAGTCTTGCAGCTTGGTTCTGGACTATTTGAAGACGGTTGAGCAAGCATAGTGGCAGGCCCATGTAAAGAGCATTGGAAAAATCAAAGCGGGAAAGGACCAGTGCTAGCACCGCCTGGACAAGGGCTGGGTGGGTCAACAGGTGAGAGATCTTTCTAATTTTTCGCAGTTGGAAGAGACTAGTGGATACCACTGAACACACTTGGCCTTTTAGAGAGAGATCTGCGTTTATAATGACCCCTTGACTTTTCACAAAGGGCAAAGGGGTGGGAGAAGGACCAAATTCTCTTGGCCAGAAGTGCGGGCTCCAGCTGATATCACTTTTCCCAGGCAATACAAGTTCAGTTTTGCCTGGGTTGAGCTTTAGATGGTTAAGGTCCATCCAACGTTGGATATAAAGCATCGTGGTTTTAAATTCCGTGGCATAGTTAGGAGAATCCAAAGAAAAAATAATCTGGAGATCGTCGGCGTAATTAAAAACCTTCCTGTCTTTTAGTGAATGGATCAATGGCCTAAGGTAGAGATAAAACAACAAAGGGGACAGGGAGGAACCATGTGGTACCCCACACAAAATAGATACTTTGGGGGCCGTGAATGTGCCAAGGCGTACTGCTTGAGTTCTACCTGTAAGAAAGGACTTAATCCCGTTGAAAGCAGGGCCTTGTATACCTGCTTGTTCGACACGGTTCAATAAGATGTTATGATCAACCGTGTCGAACACGGCCGACAAATCCAGGAGCAGCAGCGCCTGGGAGGCCCCCTTGTCAGCATTAGCTCTCAGCGTTTCCATAACCGCAAGAATAACTGATTCCGTTGAGTGTGCGGGTCGGAAACCAGCTTGATTAGGCTTCAGGTATTCAGATTGTTCTATAAAATTAGAGAGGCAGCTGGCCACATGGGCATGAGTGTGGTTTTACTACCACTGTCTGGCCCCAGGTGTGAGCGTGGCTTTACTAGCACTGTCTGGCCCCAGGTGTGAGTTTGGCTTTACTAGCACAGTCTGGCCCCAGGTGTGAGTTTGGCTTTACTAGCACTGTCTGGCCCCAGGTGTGAGTGTGGCTTTACTAGCACTGTCTGGCCCCAGGTGTGAGTTTGGCTTTACTAGCACTGTCTGGCCCCAGGTGTGAATGTGGCTTTACTACCACTGTCTGGCCCCAGGCATGAGTGTGGCTTTACTAGCACTGTCTGGCCCCAGGCATGAGCATGGCTTTACTACCACTATCTGGCCCCAGGTGTGAGTGTGGTTTTACTACCGCTGTCTGGCCCCAGGCATGAGCGTGGCTTTACTAGCACTGTCTGTCCCAGGCGTGAGCGTGGTTTTACTACCGCTATTCTGGCCCCAGGCATGAACGTGGCTTTACTAGCACTGTCTGTCCCAGGTGTGAGCGTGGCTTTACTAGCACTGTCTGACCCCAGGCATGAGCATGGCTTTACTACCACTGTCTGGCCCCAGGTATGAGCGCGGCTTTACTAGCACTGTCTGGCCCCAGGTGTGAGCGTAGCTTTACTAGCATTGTCTGGCCCCAGGCATGAGCGTGGCTTTACTAGCACTGTTTTGCCCGAGGTGTGAGTGTGACTTTACTACCACTGTCTGACCCCAGGTCTGAGCGTGGTTTTACTACCGCTGTCTGGCCCCAGGCATGAGAGTGGCTTTACTACCACTGTCTGACCCTAGGTGCGACTGCAGCACTACTACTGCTGTCTGGCCAGGCATAAGCACATTACTACAGCTGTTTGCACCCAGGCGCAAGTACCGTGTTACTACCGCTGTTTAGCTCCAGGCATAAGCATGGTGTTACTTCTGCTGTCGGGCCAAAGACTGAGTGCAGTTGCGAAGCAAGTATAGCCCTGGGTCTTGGTGCAAGCGAGGAAATTCGCCCCTTTTACTACTGTTAGGGTAGTAAAATACGGGAAACAACGTTTACAATGCAACTTTTACAACGCACTACCATTACAACCAAACTTTTACAACGCAACATCCATTACAATGCATGCCATTACAACGCAACCATTACAACGCATGACACTACAACGCATACCATTACAACGCATGTCATTACAACACAGTCATTACAACGCAGTCATTACAACACATACCATTACAACGCATATCATCACAACACTTAGTACCCTTACACTATCCAACACTTACCCTACTATTGCACCCCCTGGAGTTAGAATAGTAATTTTTACCCTTACACTATCCAACACTTACCCTACTATTGCACCCCCTGGAGTTAGAATAGTAATTTTTACCCCTACACTATCCAACACTTACCTTACTGTTGCACCCCCTGGAGTTAGAATAGTAAATTTTACCCCAACACTATCCAACACTTACCCTACTGTTGCACCGCCCTGGAGTTAGAATAGTAAATTTTACCCCTACACTATCCAATACATACCAAACATGCAATGTAATGGTATGTGTTGTAATGGTATGCGTTGTAAAGGTAGTATGCGTTGTAATGGAATGCGTTGTAAAGGTAGTTTTTAGAGATGCATTGTAATGGCATGCGTTGTAATGGAATGCGTTGTAATGGATGTTGCGCTGTAAAAAATTAGTTGTAATGGCATGCGTTGTAAAAGTATGCGTTGTAACATCATACAACCGTAAAATACAGCAATTAGCAGGGATCAATTAACCCATCAGGGCTCCGTGCCCTGGTACCACTGTGCCTGCTGCACCAAGGATAGCCGTGTGACTGTAAACCTATTCACATACTGTTACATGTGGGGCCTCCACATACTGGAGATTTGATCTATAAGTTCTTCATTGTGATACATTACTTGCTGGGTGACGCTAGCCAATGTGGGATGCTGTGCAACAACACTAAAGTGTAATCCGTCATGGCATATGTGTATGGAGGTGCAGGTGTCTGCTTTCAACTAAGCATATGTGATGAAGTGATTGCTTGGTGTGAGTGTGAATAATAGGCGCTATGCAAAAGAGGTGGGGCAGTCGGTCATATTTCCTGCCTTTTCCTCTTTAGGTTTTTCATTTTTGTTTTTACTGTTTGTCTTACACGAAAGACAATTTTCATTCATTTTAAGTTGAGAGGAGGAGTCTACACATTATTGACAATATGTGGCTAAACTCTATTAGATGTAAGAAATACATTGCATATTCATTTGGTAAGTGGCCTAGTCTTTCTATAAATTGAGATGTTATTATCATTTTAGTGAAACTCTGCAGGATGGTCACCCCCCATCTCGGTGGAGGCTTCTCCATTAGGGCGGATGAGCGTCGCTCCACTGCTTTCTCACAGTGCGAGAAGCAGAATCATAAACGGTATTTTAAATACAATTTTATGTTTCTGCTACTTGTGCTGTGAGAAAGCAGAAGGGTTTGCCTGGTTGGGTCGGTCGGGGGGAGTGTCTTGCCCAATGCTGTGGGCCCTGACTGTTTGGTCGGCACTCTGGGGTGACCAAACCAGTAATGCACACTCTGCATTTTCTCTATGTAGGCTGCAAAATGGCCTCCCCATAGGCGCCCGGCTGGGCGTTGTCGCCACCAATCACAACGTTGCCATTGCAGGATTGTGATTGGCTTAGGGGACGGGAGAGAGGCTGCCTGCTTCCTGTTCCTGCCGGAGGCAGGAATGCAGGAAAGCAGCAGTAAAACGCAGGCCCGGCCAAGAGCGGAGGCAGCGCGGAACCCGGTATGGTACTTTATTTTTTTTTAATGCCACCCCACTCCACCCTCCCCGCGCAAACCCCTGCGCGACCCCCCCACTTGCGACTTATGCCGGCCGACTGGGGGTGCGGCTGGGTCAGCAGGCAGATCAGGGAGAGAGCTCAAGCAGAAAGCTGCGAAGATCTCGAGGAGGTGAGGCGCAGACCTCTGTGAAGATATCCAGAGGTGGTTGGGCCGTGAGCGGCAGGCTTGGAAAGATCGCAGGGGAACAGTTCAAAAAATTCACTTGAACGAGGCGGAGAAGGACCTGACATGGGATGCAAAGAACCTCTCAATGTGAGGGAGTTCAGGTTGGTTCAGGAGAGGTCACAGATTAGCTTCACAACCCAGCAGGTGCACACACTGACTGTCAGTTTTGACTGGCTCTATACTTACGCTCCTGCTGCACCGCACGGGGCATTATATGTGTATGACGCCCTTATGCACTTCTTACACCCATCCACTTTGAAAAATCACCTTACGCCACTGTCCCCCCTCATTTCATCGGTTCTATGAACTTATTTTTTTATCAGGCACCCCTATGGCCATCAAAATGTTCCCAGCTGCAACTGAAGACAGCAAAAACCAGGGCTCAGCATCTTTATCACTCCCCAAAAATTCCACAATTTCAACATCTAAAATGTTGGTATCTGAGCTATCTATAATAATTTCACCGGGATACTCATCTTTACAGTCTAATAACTTAAAGCATTGATCACCACCTCTTAGCCTCCGGTATCTCCGAGTTGCAGGGTTGGGTATTTTTATGAGTCAGGCTGTGGGCACTTTTAGTTCTCGCTAAAGTTATTTTTTCTTAAATTTTTTTTATTATACAGTTGAAACAGTTACACAGCTTCTTGCCTACAACCCTGTGGCCGGCAGCATATACATTGTAATCTCCAGTTAGTTAACACGGCTGTAATACAGACATCCCTGGGGACCGGCAGCGAATTCGAATATTATTACTGTGAAGTGCATACTTATGAAGAAAAAAACAGGTATAGTGATGTACCTATGGCTACCGTCCCAAATCTGTACACAAAGTTCAAGTACCTCCCCCCCCCCCTACCCGCCTGCCCTGTCTAAAAAAAATAAAAAATTACCAGATCAATATTACATACTTGCATGAGCAGCTGGTATGTGCCATCCGCAACTTTCTAACGCTCTGTTCTGCGACCCTTCGTGTTCCTCCATCGTAGCATCGCTCCTACCACCTCCATATCCAACTCGAGGACCCCAGCTGTGTCCACATCCCAATCTGAGACCCTCACTCCGGGTGCACGCCCACAGGTCTGAACCCCCTGATCACAGCCAGGCCACAAGAGGCCCCCAAATGTCTAGCGGCTGGATCTACTAAGCATGAGCTCCCAATAATTAGTCAATTGGTCTTTACAATAAGTTGCTGCTTTTAGCCATCCCGCTATCGTTGGGGGATGTCGGGTCTTCCAGTGTATGGCCACTTGGCGCTTAGCCAGCAGCAGCAGCATGGCTGTGAGTTTGTGGGCCCCCCTTGGAATATCTTTCACGAAGCCCAGCAGTGCCACTAGTGGTGTAAGTTGTAGTGGGTTTTCTATGATGTTCCTAATATGTCTACCTACTTCCTCCCAAAATTGTGCTACTGGCCTGCAGTACCACGCCAGATGAATAAATGTTGCATTTTGTGCTCCGCATCTCCAGCATCTAGTATCAGGGTGGATGCCCATGCGATGTAATTGAGCCAGAGTTTGGTACGTTCTGTGTAGAAAATTGAAATGTATGAGCCTCAATCTATAATTTGGTGAAAGGTGTTCCGGTTGTGAACAGCAATATTGCCATTGTGCATCGGGTACCGAAGTGTCACTTTCACTCTCCCAGTGTGCTTTGGACATGCTGGAGACAATAGGGGAAGTTTCTTGTATTATGCTATAGATGCGAGTTATCAATTTGCGAGGAGACGGGTTTGACAATATATTCTACAATGCTGGCAAAGTAGGCGGCACCTGAGGGAAGTCGGCGTATCTCGCTCTGCTTGCCGCTCTGAGTTGGTAGTACAGCAACATGTCTGATGCCGACGGCGTCTGCTGTTTGCACATTTGTTGAAGGGTAATGCATGTGTCGTCAGGGTACAAATCGCTGCCTTTCGTCAAATTATGTGCCTGGGCTCTCAGTGTAGTGGCCCTATCCGTCAGCGGAGCCAGAAGCGGATTCCCCCCAGTGGCATGGACGGTGCATATAGTTCACTTTGACCTGCCCTTTTGGCTATACTTCTCCATGCCCAGCGCGTAGCTTCTACCGTATCTATCTCCATGTGTGGTCTCTTGTAAGGCTGGTATACTGCCGCATTTAGCGGGGTGGGAGCTACTCTGTCGATTTCAATCACAGCATGGGGTTGATATGGTATTGGGTGGTGCCAGAAGTGTAGATATTGCGCCTGTGCACTATATGCGTAAAGCTAGATGGTCTGAAGCCCCTAAGCCGCCCTGAGCAAATGGCAAAGTCAGTAAATTCCAGGAGACCCTGGGCTCTCTGCCAGCTCAAACTAATTCTATGAAACTCGTGCAGATACGTTTGAAGAAATGAGTGTGCAGTGGCATTGGTATATTTACAAACAGATATAAGAGTTAAGGCAGGATGAACATTTTTGTAATAGCAATACACCCTGTCAGGGACAGCGGAAGCTGTTTCCAGCGCTAGACCTTGCTATCAATCCAGTCAGTAACTTTCCCGTAGTGGGATAACCATATTTCTTGGGTGGACCTGCTAATCCAAATGCCCAGGTAGCGAACCTCACCTGACGCCCATTGCATAGGATACTCAGTTTTGCATGGGGCAGTGTCATCCGTGAGTGGTACAAAAGGGGGTGGTAATGGACGGAGCATCTGAACCAATCAAACACTCACACCCAGTCAAAAGATCTGGGTTTAATCCATCACCGTTCTTTAGCCCACTCTGCCACCCCAGTTCAGACATGGCTATATGCAAATCAGTCTGACCCTGTGCCTCATGGGAACAGTCCAGCCCGAACTGCCAAGCCATGCCTTCCCTGGAGCGGAAACAAGCTTCTGAGGACCGGTTTCTGGCATTCCAGCCGTCTTCAGCCCAGCTTGCTTGAATCCAGTGGCAAAGTGAGCAAGGGACTCACGTCTGAGCATACCCTGCCACACTTATGGCGGCCAAAAGCGGTACAAAAGGGGGTGGTAATGGACGGAGCATCTGAACCAATCAAACACTCACACCCAGTCAAAATGCCAGAAACGGGTCCTTGGAAGCTTGTTTCCGGTCCAGGGAAGACATGGCTTGGCAGTTCGGGCTGGACTGTTCCCATGAGGCACAGGGTCACACTGATTTGCATATAGCCATGTCTGAACTGGGGTGGCAGAGTGGGCTAAAGAACGGTGATGGATTAAACACAGATCTTTTGACTGGGTGTGAGTGTTTGATTGATTCAGATGCTCCGTCCATCACACCCCCCTTTTGTACCACTTTTGGCCGCCATAAGTGTGACAGGGTATGCTCAGACGTGAGTCCCTTGCTCACTTTGCCACTGGATTCAAGCAAGCCGGGCTGAAGACGGCTGGAATGCCAGAAACCGGTCCTCGGAAGCTTGTTTCCGGTCCAGGGAAGACATGGCTTGGCAGTTCGGGCTGGACTGTTCCCATGAGGCAAAGGGTCAGACTGATTTGCATATAGCCATGTCTGAACTGGGGTGGCAGAGTGGGCTAAAGAACGGTGATGGATTAGACCCAGATCTTTTGACTGGGTGTGAGTGTTTGATTGATTCCGATGCTCCGTCCATCACCACCCCCTTTTGTACCACTTTTGGCCGCCATAAGTGTGGAAGGGTATGCTCAGACGTGAGTCCCTTGCTCACTTTGCCACTGGATTCAAGCAAGCTGGGCTGAAGACGGCTGGAATGCCAGAAACTGGTCCTCGGAAGCTTGTTTATGGTCCAGGGAAGACATGGCTTGGCAGTTCGGGCTGGACTGTTCCCATGAGGCACAGGGTCAGACTGATTTGCATATAGCCATGTCTGAACTGGAGTGGCAGAGTGAGCTAAAGAACGGTGATGGATTAAACCCAGATCTTTTGACTGGGTGTGAGTGTTTGATTGATTCAGATGCTCCATCCATCACTATCCCCTTTTGTACCACTTTTGGCCGCAATAAGTGTGGCAGGGTATGCTCAGACGTGAGTCTCTTGCTCACTTTGCCACTGGATTCAAGCAAGCCGGGCTGAAGACGGCTGGAATGCCATAAACCGGTTCTCGGAAGCTTGTTTCCGGTACATGGAAGACATGGCTTGGCAGTTCGGGCTGGACTGTTCCCATGAGGCACAGGGTCAGACTGATTTGCATATAGCCATGTTTGAACTGGGGTGGCAGAGTGGGCTAAAGAACGGTGATGGATTAAACCCAGTTCTTTTGACTGGGTGTGAGTGTTTGATTGATTCAGATGCTCCGTCCATCACCACCCCCTTTTGTACCATCCGTGAGTGGCAGTATTGTGGACTTGGCCCGGTGTATTTGTGTCCCTGTTAAGCCACCAAACCTAACCATTTCCCTCATAATTATGTCGAAATTATCTCTGGGATCGATTAGATATATGGTCGTATCGTCGGCATACATGGAAATAAGGAGACCACTAGATGTGAAGCATATACTTCGTTGTGTATGATGTTGACGGAGCCTGGCCGCCAATGGCTCAGTGGCAATTGCCAACAACAATGGTGATAATGGGCATCCCTGCCTCGTCCCTCTCATGATTACACATGGTTCCGACACCCTCCCATTCACTCTCACTCTCGCCATGGGGGTATTATTATTAACTGCATTTGTTTAATGAATAGTGGGCTAAGCCCCATACGGGTCAGCAGGGTAAAAAGGAACTTCCACTCCAAGGAGTCAAAAGCTTTTGTTGCATCCAACAATGCAGCCACCGCTTGAACGTGTGTAGCCAAGTAATGTAACAGCCCAAATATTGTTCTCCTCAGATTATGGGCAGTCGATCTACCGGGAATAAACCCAGATGATCTGGTAACACAATTTGAGGCAGCATAGGCTGTAGCCTGTTGGCCAGGAGTTTAGCATAGATCTTCGCGTCTAAATTTATTAGCGACAGTGGTAGATAGGAATCCGGTATAGTGGGGTCTTTATCTGGTTTAAGAGAGTGATTATGGTGGCTTCCTTTAGAGTGGGGGTAAAATACCTGTCTCCATCGCCTCCAAGTAGACTTGTTGTAGACGGGGGCAAGGATAGCATATTCTTTATAAAAAGCCGCGGTCAACCCATCTGCACCCAGGGACTTGTCTGCCGGCATGCCACTTATCACTTAACGAACATCTTCTACCGTGATTGGCAGGTCCATGTATTCACGGGCACCTCTGTTGAACCATGCTAGTGCAACAGTATCCAGGTAGTCCGCTATTTCTGATTGGGCCGGATCGATGTGGGAAGTGTACAGCGTTTGGTAAAAGTGGGACATTATGTGAAGAATTTTGCACAGATTCCTAGCCACCTCTCCACTCTCCGTTTGCAATTCAGTGATGTAGTTAGATTCCCTCGGAGTCCGGAGCATCCCGCTAATGTTCTCCCAGCCTGTTCACCCTCCCTGTATCTTCTTGCTTGCGTATATTTGTGCATATATGCCGTTTCTCTCTCTGCCTCTGTTTGGAATTCAGTCAATTTTGACCGAAGCTGGGCCGTGATAACTGAGGACGTCGTGCCTTGGAGCGATCGTTCGAGCTCTCCGATCTCACGCTCCAACCTGTGTAGGGTGTTACGGATGTCTCTTAGTACCCCGGTCTTCAGCGCTATACAAGTGCCCCTAATAACCACTTTAAATGCTTCCCACAGCGTACCGGGCGAGTCCACCGACCCCTCGTTCAATGTGAAGTATTCAAGAAGTTTTTCCCGTAATTCCTCTCTAAAAACTTGGTCCAACAATGCACTGGTGGGAAAGCAATAAGTCAAATTTTTTCGATATGGCGGTGGGATTTGCAATTTTATCTGCGTGGGCGCGTGATCAGATAAGGTGCTCGAACAGTGTTTTGCCTACAACACTCAAGTGTGCAGGTCTCTAGAGACCTAGAGACCAGCCAGTAGTCCAACCTGGACAATGCATTACGGTGATGTGACATGCACGTCCTTCCCCTGACCGCCGGATTAAGCGTTCTCCAGGAGTCTATGAGATCGACGTCCTCAATTATACCCGTCAGCATTACAGCTGCCTTCGGGTGATGTTTGTGTGATGTACCATGTCTATCTGCTGTAGGGGACAGCACGACAAGTCCCCCCCCCACAGAATTGCTATATCACCCAGTGTTTGAATGTTCTGCCATAGATGTTGGAAGAAGGCAGGGCTGTCTGTGTTAGGGCCAAATGTGTTTAAAATCGCCACAGGAGTGTTGTATAGTGAGGCGTGTAATATGATGTAACACCCTTCACTATCTAGTATCTTGTGATGTGTTTTCCATTGAAGTCCTCTGCGAATAAGGATTGCCACTCCCCTCACATAGTTCGAGTAACCGGCTTCTACCACCTCACCCCATCTGTTGTCTCTGAGCGTGTTAGCAGCTGCGGCAGTTAAAGAGTCTCTTGCAGCAGGCAGATGTCTACTTCATGTCGTAATAGGTAGGAGTGTACCAATCTGGCCTTCCTGCGATTGTTTAGGCCTCTAATGTTCCAAGCGAGACATGTGAGTGCCGTCATTAGGAGCATAGGTAGTGTAGATATAAATGGGTCAACGCAATCACACCGGAAAGCCATGTATGGGCGAACTTGCGTAATGCAGAGACATTGTGCCACAGAACGGGCCTATGTTTTGAGACCTCCCGGAAGAATGCCCTAGTATGTAACAAACAGTTTTGTCGCGTGATTCATGCCAATTTGACAAGGCAGAACAATTAAACAATACCCCCCCCCCCTTGTCCCTCCCTCCCACACCAACCCCCCCAAACAGGTTGTGACTCTTCCACCCCCCCCCCCCCCCAATAACTGCAAACATGTAGTCCACAGTAGTGAACACAAGGGAGTCATCCCAGTGGGGTACGCGAGTCCGCCGGCGAAATACCCTGCACTTATGGCAGGGTGGCTGAGATCTCAACACGCCTCCACAGTCCCAGGTACCGGTCAATGCCACATACCAACAGTCGACCGCCTATTCATGTAAATCAACGTACAGAGCAACCTCTAGCATACATTATTTAGTTCAAATATGATTAATATCACTGAATAGCATCAAGTTGCAGTGCCACAGTGATCACAATATGGCACTTATCTGCATATCCAGTGTATGGGCACAGGTCCTTCAATCATTGTCACTCAAGTTGTTCTCAGTCTGTGATGTACTGCTCGACGCCTGTTGTTTATGTTCCTTCGCCATCTGTTTTGCATAAGTCAGTGCTGCTTTAGCGTCTGTGAAAAATGTAGGCTTTCCGTGTCCCTGAACTCTCAGTTAAGCAGGATAGATCAGGAAATATTTGGTCCCGAGTTGTTGAAAAATATTCTTGGCGGGAACGAATTCCCTCCTGGCTTCCTGTACCTGGAGTGTAAAATCCAGGTGTAGCGCTATGTTATTCCCTTTGTATTGAATGTCACCTTACTCTCTGGCCATCCGTAGTATTCTAATGCGATCTCTGTAATTTAGGACTCTTGCCAGAATTGGCCGTGCCGGAGCACTAGGCCTAGGTGGTGGTGGTGGGCCCAAAGTGCGGTGAGCCCTTTCAATAAGAAACATGGCAGAAAGACCCCAATCCAAAGAGGTCCGTCATCATTGTCTCTATATACTTCTCCATATTTTGTATATCTGTTGTTTTCGCAATTCCTGTGATGCGTATGTTATTTCTTCATGACCTGGCTTCCAAATACTCGTTCTTTTATTGTATAGCACATAGTACGCCATCCATGGCCCGCTGTTTCTTGTCCATTTCTGTTTGACCCTCTTCCGTCTCTGTCACTCTCGTTTCCAATATGCTTACGCGGCCTTCTTGTTTGTCCATTCATTTGTGGCCAGCCACTCCCAAGCTGGAGCTCAATAGAAGGCCAAAGATGTGCCCCCTAACATGGCAATGTTCCTCCCATCCAGAGTGCGGCCCTGTCACCACCACCAAGCTGCAGCCTTCCACCCGATGTTGGTAGTATCTCAGTGAAATCGTGTGATTATTTCAGAGGCGAAGAACCTCAGTCTTGGGTACTATCTGTGTGTGCTGGTGGCTTTGGCCGTGCAATCCTGCCTTAGCCATGCAAATGGGGTGCTCTGCTCTGCCCAGGCGCGGTAAGAAACGCTGCCCTACATTCACACCTGCAGCGCCGCCATCAGAATACGGCCTGGCTCTCACCTCCTGCAGTTCCCGGTGCATCAGTGTTTCGTTTCTGTCCCCTCTCCTCACGCCTCCTCTGAACAGCATGGGATAAGGGAGACCTCCCGCTGCCAAATCGAGTCTACCGCAGCACCACTGAAGCAAGTCCACTCCGCAATCAGAGCGCTCCATCGACACCGCCCCGGGCCCCACAAAATGGCGGCTCAGTCATCACTGCTCTGCCGGCGTACACCGGAAAACTGCTGGGGACCTGGCCTCTGCTCCTCCTCTGCGATCTCCCGCAGGGCATCTCAATCCCGTTTGCCCTCCGCTACCTTCAGTCCGCTTATCGTCCCAGTACCAAATCCGGGCAAGACGACCGCTTCCTTGGGCCCGACGTCGCCTGGCAATCACCCATCACACGGGCTCCGGCAACTTTCTGCTCCACTGCCCCTATCGTTCGGCCACTGGGGTCACTGTTTCCGGCCAGGTAGTCTGATACTTTTGTGCTCTTTATGCTGCCCACACCGTGGTCTCTGCTGGTGCCCGCCAATGGCGAGACCGCTTTTTGCCGCCCTGCCGGCGCCCTCCTACTGAGCTTCGGGTTACACAAAACTCTAGGTCCCGGCTTTCCCCCACAGTGCGCCACTAGGCCTCAGTCCTCTCAGCCAACACTCTGTTTTAGATCCCAGTTATAGCTTCGAAACAGGGGTTCCTCTGGGCTGCACCTCTGATCTTGTGGCGGTTCCCTGTGGTCGGACCATGGAGGAAAGTGTTTTGGTCGGATTCTTTGTGAATTTATTCAACTCGACCGGCGGAGCTGCTCTAAAGTGCGGCCATTCCACTGCTCGGCTAAGCCATGCCCCAGTACTCGCTAAAGTTAGTAACAATACAAATGTTCCTAGAACATTCCTTGACCAGGCAGGTGTTTAGTAAGGAGCCCCTCCATTGATACAAGATTAAACTGAATGGAGAGCGTCCTAGAAGAAATTTGAGTCAAAGATTTCAGGTTGTGGAATGGGCTCCTACAGCACAGGGATACATTTAAGAGGATTAGATAAATGCAGACACATACCTCATCAATTGTCGCTGTACCACTCACCTGAATATCCAGGTGTTCCACAGGGTTGATGAATATCCACCCTCCTCCTCCGAGCACAGCTCTCAACTCAGATATGGGGGGATTCTGGAATCAGCAACTCTTGTGATGTTCTTGGTGCATCTTAAGTCTCAATTGATTCCACTTCCTGTTCACTAGTCGCTCTTTTCTTAATTCTGATCTGGAAACACCATACACCAAAATTGCAAGTCACACATCCAATGTCGAATGTTACAGTCACTGGCATGAGACTATTAGAATGTTGTTAACCTGTATATGGATTGGTAGAAACTCCACTAGGAGAATTTTAAGTTCACTGGATCTCATTCTTAAACTTTTTAAGCACAGGTATCAGCCAATGGCCGACACTTGGGAGGCAAAAAAGGCCCCTCAGTTGCTCTGTACCATAGGAAGTCCTTTTTTTTCTTTTATACACCAGGGGCTCGGAAAGAGCTTCCTGAGCAGCCTGATATTTTTCTTTACTGTAATGACGATCAAGGGGCAGGGTGCACTGACATCATTGCAGTAAGGGTGAAAGTAAAGCAAACCAATGGGCTCTTTTTACTTCGACGGAATCAGTGCCCAGAGGCATGTCTCAGCCCCCCATGCACTGATTGTCTTGAGGGATGTATCGTTGGAAAGGGGAGAATGTCCCCTTTCCAATGCTACCTCTTGCCAGTTGATATCTGCTTGGGGAACGCCACAGGACAGCGATCCCAAGCAGGAGTTCACCTACTAGGGGCCAGGGATGGAAAGATTGGCCTCTTAGGTAAGGGCTTGTGCTCCCCCCAGCATATTCAAATATTTCAGTCTTGCTGCCAGCCCGGGAGAGGCGGATGGGGGTAATTAACCATGATCTGCCCAAAATCTCACTAGACACCAAGGAAAGTATTTTTTTAAAATGTAGGTTTGGGGGTTGCCCACCATGGCCATCGCCATGCCACGCCACCACCTCCATTAAATGGGGCATCAGTCTTCCTGCCCAATCCAGGGGGCTGGATGGGGGAAATTGCCTCAGATAAGCCCCCCCCCCGTGGGGGACAGAAAGCCCACTAGACACCAATCAAAGCATTTCTTTTAAATATAGGGATGGGGGCGGCCCACCACGGACATGGCCATGCTCTCAGTTCTTCTGCCCCTTTTGGGGGGCAGAAGGGGTTAATTACCCCTGATCTGCCCTCCCTAGGGTTGCAGAAAGCCCACTAGACTCTAGGGATTTTTTTGTAAAAGAAATATAGAGGTGGGGGCTTCCCCTCCATCAGCATGGCTATGCCCCCAACCAAAAAACAAAGCAGGCAGCCTTTCTGTCCTGGTGGCGGAAGGTGCAATTACCCCCAATCTGTCCCCTGAGGAACACAAAGTCCCCTCAAGGACTCCCATTGACCTTGGTTTGATCCGTTCCTTTTGCGGGCACTATGCCCACCCACACACGCGGTACAGCTTTTTTATCTGCACATGTGGAATAATACTGGGTGGTAGGAATTTTGTAAATTCCTGTGTATTCTGGAAGTTTCCATCTCACAAATATTAGGAAAATACTTGATTTCAGGTAAAGTTTAAGGTTTTCAGAGTATTGTGGGTAAAAAACCCTCATGGGATCCACGCACGGCACTCCACCCTGGAATCCCCTGGTTGTCCAATGTTAAAAAATATCTGTGGTTTGTAAGTGTGCGTGGGTGGTCCAAAATACCGAAGATATCCCTATTGCTTATCTATCAAGATAGCACTTTATAGCCTTTTGTGACATGGTCTCTTGACCCACCCACACAAGTGGGGTACAATTCATAGCAGGGAACATGTGGGAACTCAGGGGGGTAGGAATTGTGTGACTCCTTGCATTTTCAGACCTTTTCACAGAAATCTGTGAAAAATGTGTACTTTTTACCAAAGTTTGCCATTTGCAAGGACTTCTGTGTAAATTTACCTAGTGAGAGCAACCCTAGTCTTGCACCACTGGACTCCCCTAATTGCCTATTTTTTCTAAAAAAGTGTAGGGTTTCTAGGTTTCCTAGATGTGGCTGAGCTAGGGCCCAACATCCCCAGCTATCCACTTTGCAAAAAAGGATCTAATTTGAGTGGAAAAATTTGATGTATCTTTGTTGCGTTTTGGGCAGTTTCCTGTCACAGGCACTAGGTCTACCAAAACAAAGGAGGTACCTTTTCAATCAGGAGACTTAGGGGAATGATGGGTGGAAGAAAGCTTGTGCACTTCGTAGATTCCAGAACTTTTCATCACAGAAATATGAGGAAAATGTGTATTTTTAGTCAAGGTTTGAGGTTTGCAAGGGATTTTTGGTAAGAGCCATGCAAGTTATCCCACCCTAGACTCTACTCTCTAGTGTTAAAAAATGTGCAAGTTTGCTAATTTTCCCTAGGTGCCGGCTGAGCTAGAGACCTAATTCCACAGCTACCCACTAAGCAAAAATAGGGCGAGTTTTCAGTGGAAATATGTGATGTATGCAAGTAGGGTTTTGGGTCGTTTCCTGTCATGGGTACTAGGCCTATTCACACAACTGAGGTGCCATTTTTATCTGAAGACTTGGGGGAATCAGTGCTTAATTTGAGCTGGTGGTTTCCGGTGCTGGGCACAAGCATTTGATTGTCAACACCGGCACTTATGATAGCCTGCCACATGGCGGAGCTGTATTGTCAACTTTCAAGATGACCACAATAACGGTTGTTTATTCATTCAATATACATTAAAAGTGCTCTATGCCTGCCCACAAGCTATTTTTTATAGCTTTGGGGCCTGGAATAGTCTAAAGTTTCACACTGGTAGGTGTATGATATTTAGTAGTCGTGGTACTTCCATTGGTAGCGCTGGCAGGAGCAATGGGTTGTGCAAGCAGCATGGGCCTCCTGACAAGGACCCTGGCACTTACTTGTTTACCATTTCAGCACTGGGGGGAATGCTGGGTGGATGGAAGTTTGTGACTTCCCGCAGATTCCAGAACTTTCCATCACAGAAATGTGATGGAAATGTGTTTATTTAGTCTAAGTTTGAGGTTTGCAAAGCAGTCTGGGAAGAAAACCTGGTGGGAGCCATGCAAGTCACCCCACCTTAGATTCCTCCAGGTGTCTAGTTTTCAGAAATGTGCAAATTTGCAAGGTTTCCCTGGGTACCGGCTGACTTAGGGTCCAAAATTCACAGCTACCCACTTACATAAGTGGTCAGTTTTAAGTAGGAAAATGTGATGTATCCATGTTGCATGTTGAGCCATTTTTTTTGTCACGGGCACTATGCCTACCCACCACAGCGAGGTACCATTTTTATTGAGATATTTAGGGGAATGCTGGGTGGAAGGAATTTTGGGGCTTCCCACAGATTCCAGAAATTTATGTCACAGAAATGTGAGGAAAATGTGTTTTTTTAGTCATGATTAGAGGTTTGCGAGGGATTCTGGGTAACAGCCCTCATGAGAACCACACAACTCACCCCACGCTGGATTCCCCCAGGTGTCTAGTTTTAAAAATGTGATGTACCAATGTTGCGTTTTGGGCAATTTCCTGTCACTGCAACTAGGCCTACACAACCGAAGTACCAGTTTTATTAGGAAACTTGGAGGAATGTGGGGTGAAAGTAAGCTTGTGGCTCCCTGCCGATTCCAGAACTTTCTATCACAGAAATCTGAAGAAAATGTACTTTTTTTAGTAAATATTTCAGGTTTGCAATTGATTTTGAGCAACAAAAAAAACCTGATCAGAGCCATGCAAGTCAACTGACCTTGGATTCCTCCAGGTGTCTAGGTTTCGAAAATGTGCAAGTTTGCTAGGTTTCCCTAGGTGCAGGATGAGCTGGGACCCAAGATCCACAGCTACACACATTAGAAATAAGGGTCAAGTTTCAGTGGGAAAATGTGATGAGTCCATGTTGTGTTTTGCCCTATTTCCTGTTGTGGGTACTAGGCCTACCCACACAAGTGAGGGGTCATTTTTATTGAAAGACATGAGGGAGCATAGAATAGTAGTATTTGTTATTACCAATTGGATTTTGCTGTATTTGTGCCTTCCGAATGTAAGCAAGTGTGTAAGAAAGAATATATTTTGAAAAATAATCTCTAAATCATAGGCTGTTACACATACACACAAATTCAGAGATGTACAAATAACAACTGCTCCTAAACTCCATATCTTGTGCCCATTTCAGAAATACATAAGGTGCCTTGATACCAATTTTTCACTCTACATATTTCACCATATGAATTGGTCTATATCAGTACACAATGAAAAAACACTGCACAGTGCAACTCAGTTGTTGGCAATGGGTACCTTAGGTTCTTGGAGAACCTACAAACCCTATATATCCCTGCAACCAGAAGGGTCCCGCTGATATAATAGTATATTGCTTTTGTATATCAGTCATCATGAAAGAAAGTTACAGATAAAAACGTTGTCACTAATCACCTTTTTTCCTACTCATGTTGAATATTTCTTTATTTTGACAGTTAGTTTCTTTGAAAAAAACATTGAGGGTTCTACACACATGAGCTACTGTTGAATTTGGAATTTTGTCCACTTTCCAGAAATCTATACCTTTCCTAGAACACTCATGGGTTTCACTCTGGTTTCCAGCACAAACTGTAGGTTGAAAGCACAAAAAGTAGGACAAATGGGATACGTCTTTGAAAAATGCCCGAACTATGTTAACATATTAGGTGTTTATATTCAGCTCTGCTCCTGAAAGCTGGAAAGATGGTGACTTTAGCACAGCAATCTTTTTTGTTGATGCAATTTTTAGGGAAAAAAGCAAACACTTTATCCAGGGCACTTTTTTTCCTATTTTTCCTACAAGAATGCACATTTTAGCTATATTTTGCCTATTTTCTCAGTCTCCTCCGGGGGAATCCACAACCCCTGGGTACCTTTAGAATCCCCATGATTTTGCAAAAAAGGACACAAATTGGGCATGGATACCTTATGTGGATAAACGTATGGAGCCCTACGCGCTAACTACTCCAAATAACCAAAAAAGGCTCAGCACTGGGGGATTGGGGAAAGCCCAGCAGTTAAGAGGTTAAGGTTGGGCTAGAGCATTAATGTCCCAAATGGAAACTAAATGTCCATCTCCTTCTCATTACCTTTTGGGTAGCTATTAGATAACCGGGTTCACATTTGTCCAGTTGGGTGCAAGGAGTTTTATACTCAAAATCAATTAGGTATTCACTAACCTTTTTCGTAAGTGCAAATGCTGGTTGCTCATGCATACGTTATTCTCCAATGAAGTACAACTTCTTCTTTGTTTTGTTTTGCCGGTCTGGATCTTGACGTAGGCAGGGGCCAGGCTGGACAAGATGGCGCAGAATCGACCAGTGATTAACTCGGGAGCAGCCACTCTCGCCAATGGTGTCAATGAAGCCAAGCAAGATGGATCTAGCACGGTGCAGTATTTAAAGGTGTCCCATCCAACCTAATCATGTGCACATTCGAAATCTTGCAGGATCTCGTGAATGTTCGAGTGTGTGAGAGCACAGAAATGGAAAGGGTATGGTTTCAGAGGGAAGCCCTTGGGGAGGCAGCAACAGGGAACTTTCTGTACAAATTGGTGATAGAAGGGGAACCAAATTGGAGTTATACGGTTCTTAGTGTTAACGCAGCAGCAAGTCATGTAGGGTTGAACTTGCAGTGGTTGGTGTGTACCATGAGTGCTCAGGAGGCAACATATGCAACCAACTGTTGCCATGACATCAATAAAAGATTGGAATCAAAAGCATATCCCACCTGATGATCATATTTCTTTGGGCAGGTGGATTTATGACCTTATATTTGTTAGAAGAGTTCTTATATTCGGAGGAATCAATAGCTTCGCATGTTAGACTTCTTATTTGTCTATTTGGAGATGAGGATTCCAAAGAATGAATTACACTTATTACCATTATATTGATTCCAACTAATGTCTCTTTCGATTTTTTCTACAGATATTGAACCACATTCTACTGATACTGAACCACCTCCATTTCTTGTGAAGGAAAAATAATCAGGTGATTATGAGTGCCCAACACTTATATTTTTACTTTTATAAACAGAAAGTGCATTATAAGTTACTGCTCTAGATATTAATAAACAAGTTTGCATTTTTGTGGATGTCATTTCTTCCAGTAGCGGCTGCTACCGGACGGGAGTGGTGGGGCAGGGAGTTGGAAATGAAAAAGATTTATTTAAAAACGCACATACCTGACTACAGTCGGCCAGCCGGCTGCTGCCTCTCCTCCGTCCTCTTCATCTCCAGCCGACCAATGCCTTTCCTCCGTCCTCGTCATCTCAAGTCTGGCAGCAGGAAGCACCCTGGCTCCCAAGCTCCCCACAGCCAATCTCATCGCTGCAATGCAACGTTGTGATTGGTCTGAGCGCCCTGGTTCGGTGCTCAGACAGGCAGTGGAGTGAGAGCCTTAGCATGTTCTCCACCCAGGTTCTAATGCAGCCTGGGTGGGGAACATGCAAAGTGCGCATGAGGCTTTGGCCGGCCCAAGACAGCCCGCCAAACCATCATGCGCACTTAAAGAGTGTGCCCACCACTCCTCCCTCTGCAGTGCTCTGGTGTCGCGGAGCACATAACCAACTGAGCCACTGTAGTAGGAAAAATAAAATGATAATAACGCTGCGTTATTATCATTTTATTTTTCTTTCTTGAACTGCTCGGAGAGCAGGGCGGGGGCGCTCCTCCGCCTTAGCAGAGGTGCCGCCACTGATTTCTTCAGGCATAAAAGTTCAATATAAAATACACAATTAAAAAAACACACAAATCAATAAAAAACGTTTCTGCTTCAGCATTTATTTCACCTTGCATATTCACAAATAGCTATATTACACTCTGCAAACACTTCTGGCATGAAAGGATGATAGACAAGGTACAGAAATATTAAGTTATTCACTGGCGGTCAAAATGGTGACATACACTCATTTTTAGACTAGTATTCAACGGGAATCCTGGGGTAAAAAGCAGATCTTGCTGAATTATGAGAAACACATCTCTAAATCCCTGGAACATCACAAATATAGAGTCATGGCTGTACAGCAAAGCTTAACACTACCATGTAATAAGATTATAACATGGAACTGTAGAACCTTGAAAACCTATATTGACCCCACATTTTGGCAATATACTTTTTTTTGCTTGAAATTTCTGAGTGAACATGCTATTATTAAACCCTGGGTGCCTGGCACAGGATTACTTATGGTCATTTAACACATCAAAAGGCAATTTCATTTCAGACTGTCCTCCCAACCATATCGTGCCACAACAGTTGAAATGAAATTTGTAGTTGTAAAGCGCATTGCTACCCCAGCTGTGGTGGCCTGGCACTGTACTCATACCGCTGTGGAACCCTTCCTGGCTTTTCCCTGTGAAATGTCCACTCCTGGGCACCCCCAAGGTGAAGCCAGGCATCCCAGCGCTGTTGGAGCCATTGTGGAGGTTAAGCAAGCTATTGCCCAGAGTTGCAGAGTGGGACCCATGATTAGAATAGGCACCGAGGTGAGAATGATCAGGTCCGAAGAAATTGAGCCCAAGACCCGCTGAGGTGGGAATTGAACCCTGGTCCCGGGCCAGACCTCTGCATCCGGGTCTGCTGCTCTAACCATTGAGCCACACTTCTCCACAGTTGTAAAACATGTTTTAAATTGCAGCACAGGGATTAATTTTCACAACTTAATATACAACTGTATGGCTCATTTGTTGCACTTATCAGTTTTAGTGACAAACAATTCCATTTCAATGGGATGGCTGCATTGGCCAAAGCCACCACTTTGCAATTGTGTTAACACCACTGAGCCCTTGAAAAAAAATGCGGTGTCTTGCCAAAAGCGAAGCAATATGTAAACACTGTCATTGACTGCTTGGGACTCATTCCAACTTGCCCTCAATCACATGTGGTAATCAGGGCCTGACTGGCCGTAGGTGGCACAGGGCGTTTCCCTGGTGGGCCGCCATGGTGGGGGCCGGTTTTGGGCCCCTGGGGGGCGGTTTTTGTTACAGGGGGACGGCAACATCTGCCCCTTGTAACAAAACCGGCCCTAGCAAACAGCTCAGCCGCACTCCTCCCCCTTAGGGGAGCCGGCCGAGCAGTTAGCCAGGGCCAGTTTTGGTTCCCAGTTTGGCCCTGGTGGTAATTGTGCAAGAATTTGCTACCTCACAGACAAGATGCCCAGTACCTTGATCAAGTTCAATGTCTTAATGACTGCAATCACCCACTGGATGAAGACCAATTTTCTAAAGCTGAACACAGAGAAGACCAATATTGTGATCTTCGGGAACAGCACATCACTGTGGGACTCCACCTGTCACGATACGTTTCCTGTGCTCTGCCCAACCCTCAAGGGGCCAAATTGTGGGACCTTCCAGTGTCCAATAAGCTTACAGACCTTCTACTGGAACCACATACTGCTTTCACGGCTCTTGGACGCTATTTGGAAATTGTCATCCATTTCCCATCCATGCTGGGTTTTGTGGAAGCCAGTCTGCTCATGCTTGAAACGCCATACATATATGTAATTCCCTGCTCACTGCTTTGTCTCCATCTCTGCAGTCCAAGGATAGTTGGAGGAATTCAGCACACCTGTGGCTGTCAGCTGCTAGCCTTCTCACATCTGATGCATGTGATCACTGTCATCTCTTAAAAACCCAGCTTCCCTTCAGTCCAGCACTGGTCATTGTAGCAGTGTTCCGTGAGACTGGCCCTTTGTTTCCTGGATGTTTACTATTCTTGTTTGTAGAGTTCCTGAGCTATAGTTATTCCTTGCCCCTTAATTCCTGATTCCTGATCTGTAGCTAATCCATGTTCCTGAATTATCACTGCCAGCAGTGCTCCCTTGAATTTAGAGCCAGCACTATTTTAGTGCACTCTTAAACTCTCTCTCTCCTTCTGTATTAGTTTCTTTGTGTGGTTTCTACCAAGCGTGTCCTTTGTTTTCCCTTCTTTTCTGTTAATCACTCCTCCTCACTAGCTCCTTGTCAATCGTGATTGTGTGTTTAGTTCCACAACCTTGCTGTTCCTGCCTTGCATGTTCCTGTTTGATTGTCAGGATCTGTGGGCTCAGTTGACAACGTAGGTGGTGTTTCTTGTCTACTGTGAGTATTGACTTTGAGCTACTTTTATAACATCACCCTAGGTATCAGCTCCACATACCCTGCCTTTGCATGTATATCCTATCTGTGGGTATTTGTAGACAGTATCGGTAATAGCAATTGTGTGTGAGGAACTTACTGAGCTTCAGTTTTACTGGGTGGAGCTCCTGAGTGCTTTATCCCACATTCCTTTTATTGACAATGTTGTTATCTATATATATACATATGTCTTGCACGTCTTTCCTGGGTGTTAGTTAGTCTGAATCCCACATTGCCTCTTGAGTGCCTGTCCTTTCTAAGCTTTAACCATCTTGTTCCCTTGTGCAGAGATTTCCCTTTGGATCCCTTTATCTCCTCTGACTCGACGTGTGATCTTGGGCAGCTTTGTTCTTAATATTCTGTTTACTTTCTCTACCCTGCCAGCAGTCCTTGCTAGAGTCCTGGCACCGCCTGGTGGCCAACTGAGCTACCACGCATGCAAAATACCTTGGGATCACCATCAACAGCAAACTCGACATGACCGCCCAAGTCAATGCTGTCACCACTGCATGCTTCCATACTCCAAAGATGTTGGGGAACATTTTTAAATGTCTCCCTATTAGCACCTGGAAAACCATCACACATGCCCCGTCACAAGCAAGCTGGACTACAGGAACACCCTCTATGCCGGAATCCACAACAAAACTTACCAGAAGGCTGCAGACCATTCAGAACTCGGTGGCTAGATTCACTCCCAACATCCCATGCAGCACTTAAATCACACCAGACCTGAAGGAGCTCCACTGTCTCCCCATCCACAAACAAGCACAATTCAAACTCCTCACCCACACTTTCCTGGCACCACACAACATTGGCTAAGCAGATCTCAATATTCGCATCTGCTTTCACAAACCTTCCAGACACCTCCACTCGTCCGGACTCTGATTTGCACAAATCCCACGCATATGGAACACCAGACAGGGCAGTCGAGCCTTATCCTGCATCTCTCCTAAAGCGTGGAACAACATGCAGCTACAGAGAAGAGCCTCCTCCTTACTTCTTGAATTCCTCAAGTTGCTGAAGACCTGTGTCTTCCGTCAGTCCCGCTAGGCCCTAGGTTTGGCTAGACTCACAACTGCTCAGGGCTAGGATACTCTCCTGGTGATAGTGCACTCTACACATCTTTCTAACATAACATAACAGAATTCCTGCTAATAATGAGGCACAACACAATGTAGCTTACATATCCAATCTGCAAGCACACCCAATCTCTACATGTTTTGGATGAGTGGATTGTCCATCTCACGTTGCACCAACTTATTCACGGCAGAATGTGTAAGGGAAACACTTCATCATGCTGCAAGTGCTATACTAAACATTGGCAAAGTCAATAGGTCTTGCCAATGTTTTTTTCCAATACTGTGCTGCATCAGCAAAAAAATAAAAGAAAAGATGTGCAGGGATCCAGCTACTGTTACAGAGCGCCACAGTGCCATTTTGTTTTGGATGCCACTTAGATCAGTTAATGCAAAAAATGACATGTTATGTGTGTGAAAGTGCTGTTTTGGTTCGCTCCTGGCAGCAAATGGCAGCTGCTGGGCTGCAGAGCCCTCCAAAAAATTAAAGAGAACAACAAAAATGAAATGACTGCGAGGGGTGAGGGAGGAGAGGAGAAGCAGGTGGGGGGCAGGTATGGAAGCAGAGGGAGGTGGATAGGGGGGCAAAGGAGCAACTGAGAAATGCTAAAGCACTTCTTAGAGCCCAGCAGCAATTGACAAGTCAAAAAAAAGTCAAATTAAATGAATGTATTCCAGGACCGAGAGGGGCAAAAGAGCAAGGAGCAGAGTGTGAGGGTGAGGGTGAGAGTGAGGTACAGGTGATGGGGAAGCACCAGTGGATGGGGGGGGGGGTATTTCAATGGGAGTAAGCAGCACACGCGAGAGTATGAAAACACATGCACTCCTCTTAAATGCTTAACAAAAAAGACAAAAACTGTGCCCTAAAGGTGAGCAGTGGAAGGTCATGAGTTAGCCAATCAAAAGAATGGTTACAAGGGTATGCTCCACGGGAGGGACAAACACATGAAGTACAATGGAACCCACTGAATAAGAAGCAAGTAAATGGGGGTGACAGTAAAGCGAACCAATGATAAGCAATGAGCGCGCTCTAAGTGCATGATTCATTTCTGGTAAGGACCACTAAAAGGCTTATGTTTACAGACACATAAAAGACACCTGTAGGTGAGACCTAAATACCAGCTTCATGATTTAGGTTGAAATGGAACTTTGTAATGAGGCTCTTAGAATCTGGCAGGTCTGTGGCAGGGAATGTCAATTTACATACATTGCTGAGATGTTACTGACTCTGCCCCAACCCGACGTGCCCGCCTGCCGGTATAGACCTCCTGTTCCCAAAGGCCAATGCAACTGGGATGCTGTCGATGTCACTCAACGGTGGGCTTTTACTTGCCCAAACAGATCCACTTCCAGAGATTATGAGCACTGTGTTTCTTCTGGTCTGGAAAGCATAAATCCTCCAGCTCCTGTCAAGCAATGATGAATATCTGCCCTTGCAGAGTGCTTGTGACTTTAATATTCTTCTGCAATATTTTTGAAATATGTGTGTTTTCTTTGTGCTGCTGCGTGGCTCTTTATCACTGGTACCTCTGCCTCTTGGTCCATGGAGATATGATGCAGAGCCTTGCGCACAAAAGGCGCCATAATCCTTTCCTTGGCAGAAGTGTCCTATCGATTTCCTCCCTTCCTTCTCTGAGTGGTGCCCAGGGCTGTCATGTAGCTGCAATGATAAACCTTCCCAGTGCCCATGCTGCACAGAAATGTACTGCACCAGTCACTCACCCACAGGTGGCGTCACAACAAATACTGCAAAGCGTCCCAAAGGTCACAGTACATTTGTCCTTCCAACTCCACACTTTACCCCCACCCTGTGAAGCAGCAGTAATGGCACATGTACTGAAGAACTGAGGATGCACACGCATGGCTTACACATCTCCTATTCAAAGCGGTGCAAACAGCAGAGGCATTTACTAATCACACGGTCACTTGTGCATCTTGAGATCATCAATTACATATCGATACTTAAAAAGAGCCTGGATGTCAGCATGGAATGGCCAATGGCAGAGCACCCCGTAAGATCAATTGACCTGATTTCAGTCTTGAAGAAAGAAGCAGCACCGCCTGCCAAGATGTTAGCCACCAGCTGCACCATGACATGATGCCTTTTCTTTTCTTCTTTGAGATATGACTTCCCGCTATATAGTTCGGAGTAATTACTTCTATCACTTCTGTGTTCTGTTATTTTCTCATTTGTTCACTATTCTATAAGAGATTCACTCTGTCACACAAAAATCATGCATGTTCACTGTTCACCACCTTTCATTGACCAATTTAAGAGAACATCACAGCACGGATTCCTCTCTCAAGCACAAATCATGGTCATTCCAAATGCAATTTAGTTAAATTAATATGAATTTTAGAGGATGAGCTTAATGGGCATTTGTTTGTTAATCTTTGGTTGCAGCCTTGAGAAAGATACGCACAGTAACGAAACACGTGTCGGCTGCCTATCACAGCTCTTCGTGCTCAAAGAGAAGAACTTTTCAAAAATATTGTTGTTTACTAATATCCTGTACCAAATCACTAAGTATGCATATTGTGCTTTGTCTGCATGAACTGTATCGACAGAAAAATATGGAAAGAGGTTGAATAACAATAAGATATTAAATTATACAGTCAATAAAATGATTTGATGTTCTCTTTTCTTAAAATGATATATGTACTGTCTATAACTCTATATTTGTGATATGAAGCAATGAAAAGCACTATAAAGTCAGGGTGCCTTAAGCTGGCCATGATCGAAGGACTATCTAAAAATGTGTATGGTATTAAATATTAGAGTGCTGAGGTACAACTGTTGTTAAAAGTACATGATGCACAGGGGGCTGAGGTCTGTCCTCATCCCTACATTGTATTGTTGCGTAGACTGAGTCTTTGGCTCAGCTCTACGAGGTTTGTTTTCACACACATGGGTGACATGAAACAACTCAGTTCAATGCACCAGCGCTGAATGTGAAAAACAGGTTGTTGTAACCCTGCAGATCTGTCCCCAAAACAAAAATGAGGTGATGTCAATGGTTTCGGGTTAGTAACAGGGGGCTGTGGTAATCCAAACAATCGATAATTAATTTCAAGATCACTAGAAACGGAATATGTATTTCAACATATTTATTTTAAAATTGTTGTTTTAAGATGTCGAGATCTAGTGCACATAATTGGTATTATCACAGAAGATTATAAAAAGAAGCTTAGTTTTTCAATAACAGTGAAAACAGGGAAAAATTTAACTTCACAAAATATAGCCCTTACATCCTCACTGGGCGCCAAGCCTGAGCTTCGGAGGGGGTGAGCATACCTGGACAACTCAGTTTGCTGTCTGTTTGGAATAGCCTGTCAGGTATTTTGAGCACAAGGTCAAGAGCTAGGATATTGCGTGTGTGCGAGAACACAATCTTGGCACCAGTTTGTGAAAGCAGAATGGAGTCTCTCAGACAGAATGGATCTGTGATCTGCGTTTGTGACCTGGATGAAGTTTTTCTCCTAACAAAGTGGTCAAGTCGTAGTCCTTAAATAGCGTATCTTATTTGAGATGGAATATGCAATAGCAACTTTGGGATATTTTGACATACTCATATACATCATTGGAATGTTTTGCCGTAATCATATACATCAGTGGATGTCCCAATAAGTTAAAAATATGTCAATATAGACTACATTGCTTGGGTTATGGTTGCTATTTGACCATGAAAAAGGCACCTGTCTCAGACTGATGTAACACTGGGAGGTTTTGTTGATGTCTATATCTGAATGACTTGATATGTTCACAGTACTTGGAAAGATAGACACAGAAAACATCTGTGTCAAAGGCAGACATGTTAATGATTCTGCATAGTTTGAGGAAAGATGGTAGCTCCCATTACCTAAAATGGCCAGGGCCGGACTGGGAACCAAAACCGGCCCTGGCAAAGTGTTCGGCCGGCATCCCGGAGGGTTTGGGGGTGCAGCAGAGTTGTTTGTTCAGGCCGGTTTCGGCCGATTTTGTTACAGGGGCTGATATTGCAGCTATGATGCAAAAACTGCCCTGTAACAAAAAAGGCCCCCCCGGTGGCCTAAACCCGCCCCCCTCCCTGGCGGCCCACTGGGGAAATGCCCTGTGCCGGCTACGGCCAGATGTCAACCCCATTACCTAAGATGGTGGATTCCATTACCTAAGATGGATTTGAGGCCTATTTAAAATGGAGTCAGACCCTAAGAGTTTACATCATAATGACATGCGGTATTTGGGCCAAAGGTAAACAAGCTGGATAGGCTAACTAAAATGAAGACACTAGCTAAAAATGAAACCTGTCTTGTATGTGTTAAGAACATAAAACTAAAAAAAAAACTAAAAGCGAAGTGATTTAAATAGAAAAAATAATAAAGCTATGAAGGGAAACAATCATAAGAGGTAGGACATTCATGGAATCATTTCTATACTAAGTAGTCTCTAAAGCATCACTGAATGTGTTTTTGATTGATCTTGCCTAACAGACATTCATTATACATTTACAGAATAAAAGCATATGCCAGTAAAGTGCATTTGATAAAATAGCAATTCTTCACTTCTTTCATGTTCAATAACATATCTTTAAACTGAAATGAAAAAAGTGTCTTTGCACTGGAAGACATGATCTTTACAATATTATCTTCCCAATACACTAGGCAGAAAAGTTTTGAAGTGAAAGGGCTCAGAGATGGGCCAGGCAGACTCGATCTGGCGATAGCCATTCTTCACCAGCTGGGGGGACTTAAAGTTGATAGTCATGCATCACAGTTCCCAGTATTAAGGGGGTGCTCAGGGGTTGATCCCCAAACCTACTACACATGCATGGAGTGTAGGGCCAACTGGGAGATAACTAGGAATCTACATTCCCTTCAGGCCTAAATAACATTTGGAGTGCCTCTCAGTGCTTCCAAGATCTACATGAGCTTTGAAAGGAAGTGCTGTCATGGCCTGATGCATCATTGTCAGGTCACAAAGCAGCCGCTGTTTTTGCACAGTGACTAGTTTGCATCTTGAGAATATTTCTGTGCTGCGATGCATGTATTCATCTGTGCAAAAATGACCATTCCTTAGGCTTTGCAGAATTCTACCCCATTAATATTAATAAGGCATTATTCTATTTGTGTACCCCACAGAAAGGGCTGAGAATGCAGGGATTACGGTCTGCAAGGGATAGTTACATTTGAAACATTCCTTTTTAAAGGGCATAGGCAGCAGTAAAACAATTGGTATCTGTGTTTCCCTCCTTTTCAAACTAAGCATCTAAACTTGAACAATCTCACTGTCCCACAAAACAAGAGCCTCTGGGTATTGCTAAAGCGCAGAAGGTTGTCAGATTCATTAATCGTTCACCAACTCCAAACTAGCTCACAAGTCAACCCATACTTCTGCATAATAGTTGTAGTTTATTGAGCTTGTGTGCATTGGGACTTTTTTGGTCCTATGCAGACTCTTTACCGAAATCACATAACTGGTTTGGGTGTGTTCAATAAAGTTATGATGCTATGCAAATGGATTGCGGTTGTGTGCTGTGGAATAAAGACGTGTGTTAAAGAGCTCCATGTGTGGCATGGTCATTCACATGCTTCCGGACTGGGGAGGACGCTACAATTGGCGACGAGCGTGGGATCTGTGCCCTGGAAAACAGACTGCTTTCCCTGGAAGTTTGCAATGCTACAGCATATTCCTTGGCTGTGCCATGTGCGCTTACTTCGATGAGAATCAGTTCATAGCTCGCGTGTGTGGGATCAAAGCCCGTCTCCAGCCCACATACAGCTCTCGACGAAGTTGTAGGCCCTGCCGAGGAGCACTTTCGAAAGCTCGCCAGAAACCCACTGGTAAGGCCAAAATCAGTAGGATTAAACGCAAAACGGCTCAATCATGCTGTCTGGATTGAGACGCTCAATGACTTCATTGATTCGCTATAAGAAGTAGATGACAAAAAGAATATCAAATACTAACGAACCTTGCAGGTGATGGAGTGACAGAAATAATTAAAAAAGATATCACAAACTGATGAAACCTCGTACTGACAGATAAAAAAGCATTGGAAGCAAAGTTCAACCCAATACCAAATATCGACTATGAAAGGTACATTTTCAATCAAGTATGACAACAAATTGGTGAAATGATGGATTAGTTTGTTGAGATACTCGACACACTCATCAAGCATTGTAAGTTCAGTGAATTCAATGATGAGGAAGCAATGTGTCTGAGAGTTATTGATGGTTGTCTCTCAGATTCCTTCAGAAGATGCATGCTAAGAGAGTCCCTTAGCTTGGAGAAAGTACTCATGACTGCAAGAGCAGAGGAACGTGCATATTGACAAGCTGATGATATCAAAAGCTGGAATAGAACAGAATGAATCAGCATTGAGCATGAAAAGCAAACGCAAGCATTAAATACAGGCCCAGAGATCGACATATCCGAAAAAGAAGAAAATATTTTTTCGATGTGGATTTTCGTTTCTCCATGAAGGCAAATCTCCCACCATTGGACAGAAATGCAAATAATGTGGGAAAGAAAACCATTTCATAACGTTTTCCAAAGCAAAAGAGAAACTGATTGCATCACAGCGAGAAGAGAAAACGGATGCTCAAAAGTTCCAGAAACATTCTCGGCATGCCCACAAGGCCAAGCAGCAACAGCCATTGCGACAAGTGGAAACTAAACAAAGTCGATCACGTTCAAATTCATCTTGTAGAGGCTTGTCAGCGTCACTGTTAAGTGACACTGAGGAAGATGGGTGTGCGATGACTTTGTCAACTAAAGAGCAACATGCACAAGTAGGGTTCGCTGCTTGCAAAGAAGAGTGCAAATTAAAGAAAAAATGCTAAACTAAGCAACAAAACTAATTTGGGCGGTGTCCTAAAATCACGCTGAAGGTGAATGGATGTCCCATAACTTCCATCTTAGAGAGTGGTGTGGCAAAGTTCAATGAATTGTCTCCTGTGCCACGCCTCACTCCGTTGACTATGAAGGTGTTTACATGGGCTGCTTCCACACCACTGAGATGTCAAGGATAATTCTTGGCAGCCATGCGGCATAAGAAGATTACAGTGCAATTAATGTTTTGCAAGGCACTTCATCCAGTGCATGTTTACTCAGTTTCACTACTGCTTCTAACATGGGACTGATATCTTTAACAACAACCTCAGTTCATAGCCTACAATTTTGAGTTGTTTCCATCGTGATTTCATGGCCTAGGGAAACTCAAAACAATTAAAGTGCAGTTTCATAATAATAGGAACATACAACCTGTTGCTCAGCAGCATTACCAAATTACTCTCCTTCTACACAGTGGCGGCTCCTCCACTAGGGCGTAGGAAGTCGCACCACTGCTTTCTCGCAGTGAGAGAAAGCCAAAACATAAAATGTTAAAAACTTTTGGTTATTACCATTTTTTGTTTTTTTCTGCATTGTGGGTGGGCTGGTGGGCGGACCCACCTGGGCTGGGCAGGAGTGGTTTTCCCACCCCTGAATGTGCATGACTGGTTAGGTCGGCCCTCTCAGGCTGCCCAAACCAGTCAGGCGCACTCTGCACTTCTCCATGCAGGCTTTATTGCAGCCTACAAGGAGAACATGCCTTTCCCTACAGCCCCTAGCTGGGTGGTGTCCTGACCAATCACAACCCTCAATTGGAGCTTTGTGGTTGGTTTTGGGGAGGGAGGCTGCTTGCTTCCTGTTCCTGCTGGAGGCAGGAAATCTGGAGCAGTGAAGGCGGAAGACCCGGGCCGGCAGAAAGGTAGGTTTTTTTGTTTTGTTTTAATTATTGACCCTCCCACTCCCTGCGAACAGCCCCTCCCAGCACCCGCCTCCCAGACGCCCTCCCACACCCGCAAGCCATGCCGGCTGCTACTGCATCTACAGGGGGCCTTTGAGAAAGAACTAGAGACGTTGCTAAAGTTTGACATCGTTGAGCACTCCACCAGTCCTACACAATTGGTTTTGCCCATAGTGGTCGTGCCAAAAAAGGACAGTGGAGGTACAGTGCATATTTGTGTTGACATGCATCAAGCCAACAGGGCAATCGAGAGAGAAAGACATCCAGGTCCGCACATAACTGACATGATCACACAGCTGAACAGTGGCAACATTTTTCTCGTCTTGATATGAATAAAGGTCACCATCAACTTGAACTGGAAGAAAACTGTATGTACATCACAACTTTTTTCAACTCATGTAGGTTTGTTTTGATACAAAAGACTACGTTTTGGAGTGTAGACTGCTGCAGAACTGTTTCAAGATGTAATTCATTGAATAGTTCAACTGGTCACACATGCTTTTAATTATAATGAGGATATTCTGGTGTTTGGGGAAATGAAAAAAGGGCATGACAAAGCTCTTGTACAAGTATGTCAACTACTTGCTAATGCAGGTCTCACACTGAACGCTAACACAGGTGGGTTTCACAAAGACAAACTCTAATTATTTTGACATATATTTTCAGAAAAAGGAATGACTCCCGGTCCAGATAAAGTATGAGCATTGTTCTCTACCTGACCCCCTCAAGATGGAACCATGCTGTGATCCTTCTTAGGCATGGCCAGCTATTGCTACAGATACTGACTTCGCCATATTGAGTGCCACATTGAGGGAGTTAATGAAATGTTCCATTTCACTGGTCTTTTGAATGCAACCAAAGTTTCAAAAAGATAAAACATGAAATTGAAAATGCAACTGAATTGACTTATTTTAATCCAAAGTTACACACTAAGGTTGTGGTGGATGCAAGCCCAGTACGGCTAGAGGCCATTCTTACTCAACATAACGGACATTCAAATGCCCACAGACACATCGTGGCTTATGCTAGCTGGAGTCTTTCTCAAAAGGTATGTGCCTATTCAGAGCCAGAAAAAGAGAGCCTGGCTGTGGTGTGGGCCTGTCAGCATTCTCATGCGTTTCTCTATAGAAAACATTTCACGCTTATTACTGATTATCAGGCACTGCTCACTATCTTTGGGAATCCAAAAGCCAAGATGCCCCTTAAATAGAAAGGTAGGGGTTGTGATTTTAAAACTATGATTACATTATTCTGCACAAACCAGGGAAGGATCAAACACTGCAGATTACTTTTCAGAAGTGCTGTTGTCTAATCACAGTTCAATATCCAAAGCAGCTGAAGAGTACATCAATTTCACCTTCTGTCCCCCTCTCCCCTCAACCCGTCTTCTTCTTCTTCCTCCCCTACCCCTCCATCCTCCTCACGCCTCCCTGCCCACTGCCTCCCTCAATTAGAGTTCACTCAACTCAATTCTCTTAAGCCTTCCAGCTTGTTTGATACTCCTGTTACCTGCACGTCTACTCCTGCCTCCCCTATAACACCGCAGTCTTTTAGCTCTGCCGAACACTCCACTCCTTGTGATCTCCACCTGAACAAACCCCCTCCATCCTCCACTTCTTACAACTCTCCCTCGCATCCACCAGCTGCTCTCACTGACCCCGCCCTTTACCCCTTCCTCTCAATAATACACTTTCTGACATTCACCTCTCTCCTTCTGACTCCCATAACACCTCACCCTTTGATGCACTTTATCTTCTCCCCCCTCATTTAACTATGTCCCTTATCCCCCCAACAACCCTCACTTCCCCTCCGCTGAAAATTCCATCTCACACTCCCTTGATCTCTCCTGCAACCCTAATTATACCTGCCACTCCACCCTACACTATCCCTCCTCCTCATTTAACAAACTATCTTCCTAATCCTAATGCCTCATCCACTCCTACCTCCTCTGCCCCTCCTCCCCATTACAAAACCTCCCATCCATCTTAACTCCCTTCTCCCCCCCCCCCCCAGGTTACCCCCCACTTCCTCTCCCCAATCCCTCCTCCTAGATAACTCCTACTCTTCTCTCCTCCCAAAAACTCTTGATCCACTCCATCCCTCACTTATCACACTATCACTCCTTAATATTGAATTTCTCCTTTCTTCCCTTGCTTTAGAACTCTCCTCCTTCAGATCTGATGTCTCTCTCCTTGCTAAAGCCCACTCTTCACGCACACACATCGGTCCCTTCACGAAACAACATATCACCTCAAATCAACACCCCTTTCACCCCCCCCCAGCAACAGCTCCCCTAGTACTGCTAACATCGATTACTCTCCACATGGCCCACCCCCCCATACAAACTCCCTGATCCCACCCAAACCAGCTGAACTTTCCAATGCCCCCACCACCTACACAGCAACTACGATCTCCACTCCTCAACATGCTGCATGCCCAATATCCTTGGGGGTTAACTTATCTCCAAACTCCCCTGTCTCTCCCCCTCCCTCTTCGTCCTCTAGACCCCCCTTCCCGCAGTCTACTATCCCAGTTCTCTTGGGAACGAGCAGACTCCACCTTTACCCGACATCACCTAGACCCCCTCAACAACTAACATCCATCCTCCCTGACCCCTCCACCCAATACCCTGATCCTTCACCTCTCTACTGCATGTTGATTAACTGCCGATCCGCACCTTGCCATGCGACGGATATTGCGGAAGCCATTCTCATTGAAGACATCAACATTGCATTCCTAACTAAAACCTGGCTCAGCCCCAACTCCACTCCTATCTTTGACTTGCTCAATCCTCCTGGATATTCCATCATTAGGAAAGACAGAATCGAGCAAATAGGAGGTGGCCTTGCCCTAATCTTTAAAGATGAACTTAATCTCACTAGTCCATCCACAGGACCCTTCCACCTTTGAATACCTTTGCGCTGATCTTACTATTCCTGGCTCCCCCACCATTCGTTTACATACTATCTACCACCCCTCCGGCAATTCTATCCCCTTTACCGAAGAGCTGTCTGACCTTATCATGCACTCTTCACTCACTCACTCCAAGAATCTCTTTGTTGGCGACTATAACATCCTTTGGAATACAAATGATGACCCTGCTGTCATCCTCTTTAGAGACACCATGGACATTACTGACCTGACTCAACTCTGCAGATCCCTGACTCACTCCAAAGGCGCCACCCTTGATGCTATTATGACTAGCAAGGATCTGGCTTCTCTCTCAACGATCCTTCCCGTCGACTGGTCTGATCACCACCTTATCCTCTTCACTTTGAACTGCCCCTTTACTCGTCCCACCCCTATCGGCCTTTTACCCATGAAACATACTCGTAATCTTCAACTTATTCCCCCTGGCGAGTTGGAATCCTCAATCAAAACCCACTTATTTCTCCCCCCTCTCACAGCACCAATGACCTAACTGAACATTACAATAATTCTATCCTTCAAGCCCTTGACCTAATTGCCCCAATCAAACTTAAACAACAAAAACAAATACCTCCCAAAACCTGGTTTAATTCCGACCTTAATAATGAAAGACGGGCCCTCAGGCAATCTGAACGTTCTTGGAGGAATCATCCCTCCTCCGATAACCTGATATTCCTTAGAAACGCCTGAGCCAAATACAAGAAACACATCTTCAATGAAAAAGCCTCCTTTCTCCGTTCGCAACTTGACCAGGCTAGAAACCGTCCCAGAGAACTCTTTAACATTGTTAAAAAACAAACTTCCTCTGGTCCCCCGAAAATACCAGCCACTGTTGAAAGATGCGAAGAAATCGCCAGCTACTTTTCAAATAAAGTCAACTCGATTGAACTATCCTTCTCTTCCCCCCTCTCCCATTCCAATCTACCCTCAGCCAACACCACCTCCCTAACATTCCTAATACACCTTTTTCCCCTTCCCCTTCATGTCAGGACCGCTCTCTACCCCTCCCTACTCTACCCCACCATGACTCTATTTCTAAGAACACACATGCTAAAAACAATGCCTCCTGGAGTGAATTCTGTCCAGTATCTGAATCTACTGTCCTCAACATCATCTCCAAACTCAAACCATCCTCACACTCCAAAGATCCTCTTCCCGCACAGTTGGTTCCGGAACTCAAACACATCATTGCCCCCATTTGGACCAATATCAATTCCTCCTTTGCCACTGGGTGTGTCCCAGCATCCCTTCAACTAGATCAAATCTCCCCCATCCTCAAAAACCCCACCGCTGACCCTAATCCTAATGACTTTAACAATCTACGCCTTATCTCTAACCTTCCCTTCCTCTCCAAAGCCCTTGAAAAATGTGTCCTGTCCCAATTAGACAACCATATCATCTCCTTCAATCTCCTTGATGTTTTCCAATCTGGTTTTAGAAAAGGATGCAGTACTGAAACTGCTATGCTCAGTATTACTGATGATATTCATCGTTCTCTTGACAAAGGCGAATCCTCCTTGACCTCTCTGCTGCCTTTGATACTGTCCACCATCCCACCCTTCTTAATACTCTCAAAGACCGCTTTGGGTTTGAGGGCATTGTCCACCAATGGTTCCCCTCATATCTTCAAAATAGATCCCAACAAATTAAACTCAGTCACTGTCTCTCCAAACCCCAACCTGTCTCACTGGGTGTCCCACAAGGTTCTATCCTTTCCCCAACCCTATTCAATCTATTCATGGAACCACTCACCCTTTTTCTCAAACAAGCTAATATCAGTTACCACCTCTACGCTGACGACATACAACTATATTACAAGATCAAGTCCCAACATGACATCCTTCATCTCAATGATACCTTGAATAAAGCCCAAGGTTGGTTCCATCTTAATCATCTCAAACTAATCCCCAAAAACCTGAAATCATCCTTTTCACTCCCAAAAACAGTTCTTTGCCTATCCAACTCTGGATCAATGATGTCAAAGCACTTAACTGCTCCCTCTATACCTCTACCTCTGTCAAATCCCTAGGCATCAGCATTGATCAGAATCTTACTCTCATCCCGCACATTAAATATGCGGCCAAAGGTGCTCTCTTCACCCTTCTCCACCTTAAAAAAATCAAACCTTTCATTCCTGCTGATGACTTCAAAATCATTGTCCAATCCCTTGTACTTTCCAGAATTGACTGTGGTAACGCCACCCTTGTTGGCACCCCTAAAGTCCACCTTGCCCCGATTAAATCTGTTCTCAACCTGGCTGCAAGGCTTATCTCGGACTGTAAGCGATTTGATCACATCTCTCCTGTCCTCAAAAACCTCAACTGGCTCCCAATCGAAGGTAGATCCACCTTCAAGATGGCATGTATTACTCACAAAGCCCTTCACCAAAACACCCCCTCCTACCTCTCTGACAAACTACAAAAAGCTGGTTGCTCCAGGTCCTTGAGAAGCACTAACGCCCTTGTCCTCATCCCCCCGAGACTCAAATGTAAAAAGACCCAATCACGTGCATTCTCTGGTAATGCCCCTACGATTTGGAACTCTCTCCCCAAAGATCTTCGCTGCAACCCCTCCTACCCTCTCTTCAAAAAAAGACTCAATGTGCTTCTTCTCAACAAATATTGGGGTACCTAACGTCGCTGTAATGACACTGTCCTTCTTTTGCATTCTCCTCAACACACCCTCTTTCTTCCTTTTCCTATTTTCACTCCCCCTATCCTTCTTTCCTTCTCTCTCCAATTTTTCAACCTTCCTCGTCTCCCTTATTTGTCTCTTAGTTACTTTCTTTCCTTATTTCCCTCGTCTAACTGAAATGCCTTATCCTATGTTAGTTCAATTCACTATGTCATTTTGTCTCGATGTGTTTACCTATCTGTAAAGCGCTCTGATACTCTTGGGTCCAGTAGCGCTATATAAAACCTTTTAAATAAATAAAATAAATAAAGCTGACAAAGACTTGCTAACTATTAAAGATATCCTTCCAAAGCAATTCGGCTGAAAGCTGTGTGACCTCTGGCAGATGCTGTTGAATAATGGACAAGAGGAATTCTCTGCCACTCATTAGAGTGTTCAATACAGGGCGCTATACCTGTGAGCATGAAGCAGCAGATCATTGAACTGGCACAAGAATGACATCTTGGCATTGTAGCCACCAAGAGAGCTCTCAGAGATCGGGTGTGGTTCACCCACCTAGATGAACAAGAGGAGAAAGAATTGATAGCATGTCACATTTTGAATTGTTTGTCTAGAAAACAATGCAACAGCCACTTAATATGTCTGGGCTTCCTAAGCAGGTATGGGAAAGGATTGCCATTGATTTCTTTGGACCATTAAATAATGGACATCACCTCATGGAGGTCATTGATGAGCAATTTAATTTTCCCCTAGTGGAAGACTTATCGCCAATCAATCCAATCAATCAGAGCATTTGTGAAGCGCACTACATACCCCTGAGGGTCTCAAGGTGCTGGGGGGGGGGGCTGCCACTTATCGAAGAGCCAGGTCTTGAGAAGTCTTCTGAAGGCCAGAAAGTCATGGGTCTGTCGTAGGCTGGTAGGGAGAGTGTTCCAGGTCTTGGTGGCGAGGTAGGAGAAGGATTTGCCGCCGCCGGTGGTTTTCTGGATACGAGGAACTGTGGCGAGGGTGTTGGTGGCAGAGCGGAGGTTGCGGATGGGGGTGTGGAAGCAGAGTCGGTTGTTGAGGTATGTTTGTCCGGTGTTGTGTAGCGCTTTGTGTGAGTGAATGAGGAGTTTGAAGGTGTTTCTCTTGTTGATGGGGAGACAGTGTAGGTCTCTCAGGTGTGGTGTGATGTGGCTGCGTCAGGGGACGTCGAGGATCAGTCATGCCGAGGTGTTCTGGATTCGTTGTAGTCGTCTCAGAAGCTTGGTTGTTGTTCCTGCGTAGAGGGTGTTCCCGTAGACGAGTCTGCTGGTGATGAGCGCCTGGGTGACGGTTTTTTTTTGTGGCGAGAGGGATCCATTTGAAGATCCTGCGGAGCATTCGGAGGGTGTTGAAGCAGGACTTGCTTGGTCATGGAGAGGGTGGAGTCGAGGATGAACCCCAGGTTGCGTGCGTGGTCGGTGGGTTCCGGGGCTGTGCCTAGCGATGTGGGCCACCAGGAGTCGTCCGAGGATGAGGACCTCCGTCTTGTCTGAATTCAGCTTCAGTCTGCTGTCCTTCATCCAGTTGGCGACGGCCTTCATTCCTCTGTGGAGGTTGGCTTTTGGCGGTGTGGGGGTCTTCGGTGAGGGATATGATAAGCTGAGTGTCGTCGGCATAGCAGATGATGTTGAGGTTGTGCTGCCGTGCGACGTGGTCGAGAGGTGCCATGTAGATGTAGAACAGCGTCGGGCTAAGGGAGGATCCCTGTGGGACGCCGCAGATTATCTCGGTGGTTTTTGAGCGGAAGGGTGGGAGGTGGACGCTCTGGGTTGTGCCGGAGAGGAAGGATGTGGTCCAGGCCAGGGCCTTCTCTTGAATTCCGGCGTATTGGAGGCGTGCTGATAGGGTGCGGTGGCAGACCGTGTCAAAGGCAACTGACAGGTCCAGGAGGATGAGGGCAGCTGTTTCTCCTTTGTCCATCAGGATCCTGATGTCATCGGTGGCAGCGATGAGGGCGGTCTCGGTGCTGTGGTTGCTGCGGAAGCCGGATTGGGAAGGGTCCAGGATGTTGTTGTCTTCGAAGTATCGGGTTAGCTGTTTGTTGACAATCTTCTCTGTCACTTTTGCCTGGAACGGGAGCAGGGAGATCGGCCGGAAGTTCTTGAGGTCCTTGGGGTCCACCTTGGGTTTCTTCAGAAGGGCGTTGATCTCGGCGTGCTTCCAGCTTTCCTGGTAGGATGCTGTCTCGAGGGAGATGTTGATAGTTTTCCGGAGGTGGGGTGCCAAGGTTGTGCTGGCTAGGTTGAAGACGTGGTGAGGACACGTGTTGGATGTGGATCCGGAGTGGATGGAGTTCATGGTTTTGATGGTGTCTTCATCGCTGACGTTGGAAAAGGCGGTCAGGCGACTGGTGTGGGTGGAGGTCGCGGGGGTGGTGGTCTTGGTGGTGGGTGCGGGGGTGTCGCAGTTGAAGCTGTCGTGGATGTCGGTGATCTTGCGGTGAAAGAAGGTGAACAGGGAGTCGCACAGGTCTTGTGATGGTGGAATGTCGTTGGTGTTGGAGCTGGGGTTGGAGAGTTCTTTCATGATGCTGAAGAGCTCTTTCAGTTGTGAGCGTTGTTGTCTAGGTGGTCCTTGAAGGCGATCATTTTGGCGGTCCTGATGAGCTGGTGGTGTCTGCGGGTGGCGTTCTTGTGGGCTGCGAGGCTGTCTGGTGATCGGTCACGGACCCATTTCTTCTCCAGGTTCCGACAGGTGTGCTTGGAGGTCCGGAGGCCTTCGGTGAACCAGGCGGCTTGCTTGTTGGTGTGGTTGGTTGTGGAGATCTTGAGAGGGGCGAGGGTGTTGGCGCAATCGTTGATCCACTGTTTGAGGTTGGTAGCGGCAGTGTCGGGGTCGATGGGGTCGGCGGGTGGTCTCAGGGCGAGGGTAGTGGTCAGTTTGTCCTTGGTGACCTTGCCCCCGTTGCAGCATGGCAGCTGTTGGGTGCAGTGGTGTGTGGTGGGTTTCCTGAAGGTGAAGTGGACGCATCTGTGGTCGGTCCAGTGGGCTACAGTGGTGTGGTCGAAGGAGATGTGCGGGCTTGCGGAGAAGATGGGGTCCAGCAGTGTGGGTGGGTGTTGTCACGAGCTGTTTGAGTCCGAACCACCCATGACAAGGTTATAGAGAGACAGATGACATTTTCGCAGGGTGGGGCATTCCTACTCTTCTCAAATTGGACAACGGTCAACCGTTAAATAGCAAAGAGTTTAAGGAGTTCCTTGCCCGGCTTAATGTCAGGCATCAGAAAAGTGGGCCTCCTTGGCCGCCTGCTGATGGAGTTGTGGAACTATTTTTGGGCACTCTAAGGAAAGTAGTTTAACGAGCAGCAATGGAGGGCATTGATCTCAGGGCAGCATTGTGCCAAGCCCCTTGTGCCTATTGATCAACTCCACACTCCACCACAGGTGAGAGTCCTTTCAGCTCGATGTTTGGGAAACCAATGAAAACAAAGATACCACAATGGACCTCGAAGTGTCCACCGGATATTGACAAGATTCGCAACGAGGAAGCTTCTCAAAGGAGCAAAATGAAAACCTATGCTGACCATATGCGTTAAGGACACGGTCTTTAACAAGAGACACTGTGTTCTAGTGAAATAAAAACGAAAGCGAAAGTCTGATGCTCCATTTGAAGTTGAACCATTAAGAGTTGTGACTAGCAAAGGACATATGGTGACTGTTCAACGTCCTGGAAAATCCATTACAAGGGACTTGTCACACTTTAAGCCCTTGACTCGATGTTAGTCGGCTCCTGATGTCACAAGTTGATTTATTCCACCTCAGTGCCCAAATTAGGCGTCTGATCCCATATTAGCGACACTCAATACTGGTGCACCTCATCTACTTCATACCACTCGATCTGGCTGACTTGTGCAAACACCATTGAAAACCTATGATGTTTATGTTGTCTGTATTTTTATTTAGCAGATGGTGTAGTATAGTTTTGTGAGCTCGTGTGCATTAGGACCTTTTTGGTTCTATGTGGACACCTTACCGGAATTGAGTAATTGGCTTGGGTTTGTCTGGGTGTATTCAATAAAGTTATGATGCAATGCACACGGATTGCAGTTGTATGCTGAGGAATAAAGATGTGTGTGGCATGGTCTTTCGCATGCTCTTGGGCTAGGGTGGATGTTACAATGCCCAAACCACCATGGAATTGCTCCTTCCAGACTATCTCTGCTGAATGTGCAGCATTGCAACAAATGAAAATTAAGGCACCAAAACATGCTAGGAGGTGAATTGCATCTAGTCCATTCAAAATGTGAGCGAGGGAATGCATGTCTTTTAAAGGTTTTGTAAAGGTTTGAAGCACATCCTTTACCGAGTCTGTCCCACTTTTTATCCACACACATCCATGAACATGAAACATTGTGAAATTGAACACTTTGTAAGAATCAAAGGAATGCTCTCTGAGTAGGACATGTTGATTCTCTGGCATGAGGCCTATTGGGCCTGGCCATCCCTGCATGGGTCATCCTCAAACAATTTACCTCACTCCTCTATATTTTTCTGATCACGTTTTTGTTGGCCTTAGGTCTCCATGCACTGTACCGCTGCTAACCAGTGCTAAAGTATGTGTGCTCTCTCCTTTACACATAGTGAAATTGGCACCAAATCCACAGAAGCCCACAACAACTTCAGAGCCGCCACCAACGCCCACCATCAACTCATCAGAGAAACGAGGAAAAAAGCGATTGAAGACAGAATCTCCACCCACGCACACAACAGCAAGGAACTCTTCAGCATCATCAAGGAGTTCGCCCAACCCACCAGCGAGTCTACCGACATCCCTCCCTCACAAGACCTCTGCGACAAACTCAGCATCTTTTTCCACCACAAAATCAAGAGCATCTACGACAACTTCGACGAAGACAACCAACACACTGAACCCTCACCAACCACCCCCGACACCCGGAAACCAGCGATTGATGACTGGACAGCCCTCACCACTGAAGACACACTGAAGACAATGAAGTCAATCCACTCAGGGGCCCCCACGGACCCCTTCCCCCACCACATCTTCAACAGAGCCGCCAACACCATCGCACCCATGCTCCGCCAAACCATCAACCGCTCCCTGGCGACCGCCTCGTTCCCCGACGACTGGAAACACGCCGAGGTCAACCCCCTCCTAAAAAAACCCTCAGCGGACCCCACCGACCTCAAAAACTACAGACCCATCTCCCTGCTCCCGTTCCCAGCGAAAGTCATCTAGAAAGCCATCAACAGCCAACTCGCCACATTCATTGAAGAACACAACATCTTCGACTCCTCCCAATCCGGCTTCAGAAAAAACCACAGTACGGAAACCGCCCTCCTCGCCGCAACAGACGACATCCGCACCTTACTGGACAAAGGAGAAACAGTAGCCCTCATCCTCCTCGACCTATCAGCGGCGTTCGACACAGTCTCCCACCGCACCCTAATACGCAGACTCTACGATGCAGGAATCCAGGACAAGGCCCTCGACTGGATCTGCTCCTTCCTCTCCGGCAGGACGCAGCGGGTCAGACTCCCCCCTTTCCTCTCGGACCCCACACCGATCACCTGCGGAGTCCCCCAGGGCTCCTCCCTCAGCCCGACGCTCTTCAACATCTACATGGCTCCACTTGCCCCCATCGTCAGAACCTACGGACTCAACATCGTGTCATATGCAGACGACACCCAGCTCATCCTCTCCCTATCCAACGAGCCCAACACCGCCAGACGCAACTTTCGAGAAGGCATGGAAGCCGTCGCCAAATGGATGAAAAACAGCTGCCTTCAACTAAACACCAACAAAACAGAAGTACTCATCATGGGCCCAAACCCCGACGCCTGGAGCGACACCTGGTGGCCCACCGCCCTCGGAAACCCGCCAACCCCCACAGACCACGCACGCAACCTGGCAATCATCCTGGACTCCGAGCTCAAAATGGACCGCCAGATCAACTCTGTCTCATATTCCTGCTTCCACACCCTCCGCCTCCTTCGTAAGACCTTCAAATGGATCCCCCTCGAACACCGAAAGACAGTCACTCACACCCTGGTCACCAGCAGACTCGACTACGGCAACGCACTCTACGCCGGAATAAACAAAAACCTCATCCGCAAGCTACAGAACATCCAGAACGCCGCCGCAAGACTGGTCCTCAACCTGCCAAAACACTGCCACATCTCCCAGCACCTGCGCACACTCCACAGGCTCCCCGTCGAGGCGAGAATCACCTTTAAGATGCTCACCCACGCACACAAGGCCCTCCACGGCACCGGACCAGCATACCTGAACAGCCGACTCAAATTCCACGCACCCCAAAGGACCCTACGATTAGCCCAGCTTTCCTACGCCGTGGTCCCCCGCACCAGAAAGACCAGATCGGGAGGCCGCTCCTTCTCCTTCCGCACGGCCAAAGCATGGAACGCCCTTCCGCTCCACCTCAGACAGACAACATCGCTCCCCATCTTCGCAAGAAACCTCAATACCTGGCTCTTCGACAGACCCCCTCCTTGATGGAATAGAACCTGCACCCCCCACCCCCCGCCACCCCTAGCGCCTTGAGACCCTTACGGGTGAGTAGTCGCGCTTTAACAAATTCCTGATTGATTGATTGATTGCTTATACCCAATTGGCATAAATAATTTACCATAAGTCCTTAGAAAAGTGGTACTACATGTACATGTACCCGGGAGTGTGAATTAAATGTGACTAGTGGACCTGCAGCATGTGTGGTGCCACCCACTCAAATACCCTTGTTAACCTGTCTCAGGCTTGCCATTACATCCTGCATGTGCAGTTTATAACTGCCATTCCGACCTGGCAAAATAAACCTTTTGCCGTGCTCAAACCTGCCTTTTTAGTACATATAAGTCACTACAAAGTTAGACCCTAAACAGCCCACAAAGCAGGGCAAAGTGTATTTAAAAAAATAGGATATGTAATTTTAAGTTTTACATGTTCTAGTAGTGAAAAATGTGTTTTTCACTACTGCATGGCCCGCTTCTTCCATAGGGTAACATTGGAGCTGCATTTAATAAGCTGTAACTTCCAAATAGGAACATGTAAATAGTTCATCGTTGGTGTATTTGGAATTGAGGTAAAAAATCCTCTTGTGGTACAGTCAGATTTTCAACTAAAATTTTGAAAATGACACTTTTAGAAAGTTCAATGGGGGGAACCTGGTATACTTATTAGTTCATGCGATTCCCTTACTGCAACAATCATACTATATTCTTTTGGGTGATTAGGTAATTTATTTAACCGTTCCTTTTAAATAACTTTATCTTTTTTTGCAGGACTTCACATCCTTCCAGTCGAACACATGTCAAAAGACAATTCCAATATTTACAAACATTCACATATTTTTAAAATATTTACCACAATATACATTACAAACATTTATCACAAACAAAAATATTTTTCATAAACCAATGTATCATTTGTAATCTGATCAACACAAGTCAATTATTTGCGACTAATAGGTACAGATTATTTTTCAAAACTGGGAGCAAAATTTCATTCATTTTTCCTCAGTGTCTCTTCAGTATCGGTCTTAATGCCTATTACTGTGATTGCCGAGGCGTTTCAAGCCCCAGGAGACCTCTGGGGGCTCTCATCAGGGCTTCTTAATTATAAACACATTGGTGCAATCTTCAAAACAAAAAAAAATTTATCACTCTTCCTAGTCCTTCGACATTACTCTATTCACTTCCGTCTCCTGGTTGTATAACATCACTGTACCTGCTCATAGGGAGTTTTCGTCAACCTGGCTGCTGTCTGAATTGTGGGGGAACCTTAGATTAGTTCACGCATGTGACAGTTGGCGTGCAAGTTATTGACCGTTAGAAAAGCTGCTTTTTCCATAAAATTGAGGTATGTTCTACCAGAGTACCATACAAATACCAAATAGGCATGTTAGAAATGGAAAGCTTATTTAGACTCTTGTTTGAATAGGTTCATTACAGTCGGTTCCCCCACAATTTAGACAGCAGCCAGGTTGACGAAAACTCCCTATGAGCTGGTGCAGTGATTTTTTTTTTTTTAAATATATTTTTATTGCAGGAATCAGTAAATTTTTACAAAGCGGCCAGCATTATAAATTCAATCAAAATTAGTAGAACACATCTCTCCGTCCCCCAACAGGATGAACCATTACACAGCCATTTAGCCCACAACCCAAGGGTCGGGCGGCGATACCCAATGGGGACTCAACAGGGAGTCGAAGCCGGTCCGGATGATCCACTATCCGTCATCTGCTTTTCTAAACCATCCTACAAAGAAAGCCAAAAGAAAACCCCCCCCTCAAAACACTATGAACCAAACCAAAACCCCCCCCAACCCCGCCATCAGTGCACGGTAACAGCCGTAATAGGATCTGTGAGAGGACCCATGAGGAAAGCAACAGACATGTAAAGTGCAATCGTCTATCGGGACTCGGGCGAGCTGCATCTTCACTTTCGGAATCGCTGGGAGCGCAATAATCCCTGAGGGCCTGCACTAATGTCTCCCATTCTAGCGCTGCCTCCTGCGCCTTCTCGTTGTGTTGTCTCCTAGCTAACTGGTACCGCAGCGTGCTTTCCCCCGCCGCCCATTTCAAGAGTTCGCTGTGCCATCGGGCCCCCGTTGGACCAACCCGTGCCTTCCAATTCCTGGTCACCTCCCGTTTAGCAAGGAGAAGCCCCAGATCAATGAATTTACTAGTGATTTTATTTTTGGGGGTATGTGGGAACCAGTGCAGGAGCCCCACTGCCGCATCAACCGATAAGGATCTCCCCGTTACCTCCTCTAGGGTATCCCCCACTTCCAGCCAGTAGGAGGACAGCCCCGGGCAGGACCACAACATATGAAGAAGGTCTGCATCAGGCGCCTGGCACCTGGGGTAGTCCGCGGAGTCCGTGGCAAAATATTGTTGGATCTTCGCCGGGGTCAGATATGCCCTATGGAGTACGTAGTAGTGGACCAATTGAAAGCGGGCGTGGCGCGTGCCCTTCCAGGCCTGCCTCATGAGTTGGGACCAGGTCGTCTCCGGGATCTCCTTCCCTATGTCTTCCTCCCAACGGGTTCTTAAAGTAGTGAGGGGGGCCAACCCCTCATTGAGCAGTCTGCCGTATAGGCAAGTGACCGCCTTAACAGTTCCCGCAGACATCATAACGTACTGGCACACCGGAGAAGTAGGAGGTTCCTCCTGCCCGTGCTTCCAGTGCGCCTGAATCGCTCGGACCAGGGCCGAGTGCAAAAGAAAGTCGCCGCAAGGAACCTCGAAGCGATCAATGAGCTCCTGAAAGGGTAAAAGCGCCCCGTCCTCGTAAAGGTCAACCACCAACTGTAGGCCCGCGTCCTCCCAATCCGCTAATCGTGACCAATCACCGCCATGAGGCAGGGCCGTCAGCATGCCCAGAGGTATTTCGGGTGCATACGGTATCCGCAACTGGCCCCGAGCGTGGGCTCGGTTCCAACACAAGCGAATGGTCTTCTCTTCAAGCGTCAAGTCCTGCAAGGCCAAACGCTGTCGCAGCGCTATGAAGGAGAGAACATGCCTAGCTATCCCTGTGCCCCTCCTGTCCTCTGGGCCTCGGAATTCCCTGGCGACCTCCTGGGTGAAAGTCTGCAGCTGCGCTGCCAAGTAATACTTTTCAAAGTCCGGCACCGCCAGCCCACCCTCAGCTTTCGGCCTCGTCAGGGTCTTGAGGGCCACTCTTCGGCGGCCCGAACCCCAGAGGAATCCGACCACCATTGACCGTAACAGTCGAAATGTGGCTGGCGGGATCCAAATCGGCAGCGCCCGGAAATAATATAGCAACCTGGGAAGCGCCACCATTTTAAGCAAAGCGATCCGTCCAGCTACCGAGAGCGGTAGAGTAGCCCAGAAGTCCATGCTACCACGCAGCGCGCGAGTGCTGCGAGCTATGTTTCCATCCAAGAGGTCTGACGGTTCATGGTAGACGTACACCCCCAGGTACTTAAAGCAGTCAGGTTCCCACCTAATCTCTCTACTGATATCAGGGCTAGGTGTACCCTTACGAACCGGGAAAAGACAGGTCTTAGCCCAATTCACCCGAAGGCCCGAGACCTCCCCAAACGCAGTGAGCGCCGTCGCAGCTCCATTCAGGGCAGCAACCGGGTCCTCAAGGAAGAGCAACAGGTCATCAGCGTACAGCGAGACATAATGTGGGCCCGAAGGCGTCCTTAAGCCATTATAGTGGGCTCCCGACCGGAGTAGCAGCGCCAGAGGTTCCACCGCTAACGCGAAGAGAAGCGGGGATAATGAACAACCCTGTCTCGTGCCTCTCTCCACCGGATATTGCGAGGAGATCAGCGGGCCTGCCCGTACCCTGGCCGACGCCGAGGTATATAGTACCGTGGTCCATCTGACGAAACCCTCACCGAGGCCGAATCGGAGTAATACTGTGCGCAGGTAGTCCCATTCCAGGCTGTCAAAAGCCTTCTCCAAATCTACCGAGAGGACTACCGGGCATGGGGCGTCCACGAGCGGTTCTCCCAGCAAGCGGAACAGCCTACGGATGTTCATGGTCGTGTTTCGCTTGGGGATGAATCCAGCCTGGTCCTCATGCACCAGAGAGCTCATGTGACCTAGCAATCTCGATGCCAAGATGCTGCTCAGTATTTTATAATCGACCGTCAACATTGATAAAGGACGGTAGGACGCCGGATCGGACGAGTCCCTTCCCGGCTTGAGGAGGGGAACCACCAAGGCCTCGCACATCGAGCCGGGGAGCCGACCAAGCCGCTTCGCCTCTCTGTAAACGATCAGCAACCTCGGTGCCAGGAGATCAGCATAAGCGGCATAAAATTCAACCGGAAGGCCGTCCAGACCCGGGGTCTTATTCTTCGCCATCTTTTTAATGGCGCTGCGAATCTCCCCCAGTTCAATGTCGGAACGCTACGTCAGGTTCGTCAGGTTCCACCATTGGGAGCTCTAGGGGTCGCAGGTAGTCATCAAGCTGGTCGGGGTCTCTGGCAGAGCGACTGCGGTACAAGCGTTCATAGTAGTGCAGGTAACAGCTCAGAATCTCAGGCTGAGTGTGCACTTCGGTCCCATCCGCCGTACGCATGGACGTCGTCAGAGAGGTCTGGCGCGTAGGATTAGCTAGCCACGCCAGCAATGCGCTCAATCTATCCCCCTCTGTGAGGGACCTAACAGTATAGGCCTTATAGTCGAAACAGCGCAGCCGTTCGACCTCCGCCGCTACCGCCTCCTTCGCCGCTGCCGTGCGTTCCTGGAGTTCCGGGCGCCCGGGGCGGCGGAGTTCCAACTCACGGAGTTTCCGATCTGCCATTTCTAAATCGTCAAGGATGATTCGCCTCATGCCCACCTTCTTGGAAATGCAGAAGCCCCTGACCACCACCTTAAAAGCGTCCCATTCTAGCGCCCTCGAACCCGCAGTGCCCCCGTTGGACGAGAAGTATTCCGAGATCTTGTCTTCTAGGTCCGCTTTGAATACATTGTCCTCTAAGATTTCGGGACGCAACTTCCAGGTGGGCACAGCAGGCACCCCCGGAAACCAGCGAAGGTCCAGCAGGAGAGGGTTATGATCCGAGATGGTCCTGGTCAAATATTCAGACCGGACCGCCGCTGAAACCAATTCTGCCGAGCCCAGAAACCCGTCCAGTCGGACGTGTAACTCGTGCAAGCCTGAGAAGTAGGAATAGTCCCTAGTGTCGGGATGCTGCGCCCTCCAGCTATCTGTCAGACCCCAGTGCGTCTGCCAGTCCCTCCTACCTTTAGCCACACGGCGAACCGGAGAGTCAGGGAGGGGGGAATGTGAGCGGTCATTCTCCACATCTACTACTGAATTGAAATCCCCGCCGAGCAGGAGGGGCCCGGAAAAGAAGTGGGCCAACGAGCCCCCGATAACCCGGAAAGGAAGGCAAGCTGGTCCACATTGGGTGCATAAACACAGCAAACGTTTAGGTCCCTCCCCCCCAGAGTGCCCGAAATGGCCACATATCGACCCTCCGGATCCACCACTGATTTCGTAACCTGAAAAGGAACCCCAGCTCTGATCCAAATTAGCACCCCCTGGCATACGCGGAGTACGAAGTGCAAAAGACCTGCCCCCTCCACCTACGCTGTAGCGCCGCCCCTTCCGCCTTGTTAAGATGGGTCTCCTGCAGCAGCGCCATTTGCACCCCTCTACGCACTAAATAAGCGTGGACTTTGTGACGTCTAGACATAGTGTGAAGCCCCCGTACATTCCAAGTAATGCATTTCACATTAGCAACATCAGCCATTGTCCCATATTGTTCGTGCAAAGTCTCTCCATCCGGGCCCCAACAAAGAAAGAGCAACAATCAACCCAGCACTGATGGCGGCCATTTTCCCCAACCAAAACACAACAACCCCGGTTCGACCCAAACCCTTGCCCACCCTCCCCAGAACAGGACCCAAATAGTACCATCTAGTTCCCATCCAAACCATACCCCCAGCAAACCCTCTGTCCCCGACTAATCCTGCAGTCGCCACCGCAGGAAGGCCTTAAGGGCCAGGTGCGGGCTGGGCGTTGGCAATGGGCCCTCGATGCTCGGGCTACCGAGACTAAAGTGAGCCCAAAACAATAAGAGAAAACCCTCAAGGCACGAGCAGGGCACCCCACCTCCACTTCCCCGGGGATTATGAGCAATCGCCTACTCCCGCCACCCCCGCTGCGGGCCCCCACCCAAATGGACGCAGCTCACCCCGTCAACCCTGTCCATCCAGAAGGTCCTCAACCGAGTTCGGAGTGATCACCGGCGTGTGGACACTGTCGGTCACCGATTCCTCCGAGTCCGTTGGTACCCCCTCGTCACCAAGGTCCGCTTCCTCTTCTATGGTACCATCCCGTGAGCCAGACAGCGCAGACAACACCTCCAACACTCCCTTCCGCTCCATCGACGTCTCCGCAGTCGAGGGTCCGCCTGACCGGCCACGGCGACTCCGAATTCTTTTGGACCGCCGTCGCTGTCCAGGCTCCACTGCTAGTTGAGATGAGGAGCCAAAGCCATCCTTTCCGGCTCTATAGAGTTCGAGCCAGTTACAGACATCCTCCGGGGAATCAAAAAACTGAGTCTTGTCATCAACAATTATGCGGAGCCTTGCAGGAAACAGGAGCGAGTATTGGATGCCCTCGCTCCGGAGCTCGCGCTTGACCGCCAGGAATGAGAACCGCCTGCGCTGGGTCTCATAGGTGTAGTCCGGGAAGATATTCACCTGGCTGTTCGCCACCTTGAAGGGGCCATTATGTCTGGCGGCATTAAGGATGAGATCTCTGTCCCGAAAGTGCAATAATCGTGCCACCCCCGGTCGCGGGGCACGGCCCTGTTGCGGCGGCCTCGCTGGGACTCTGTGTGCTCGCTCCAGGGTGTAGAAGGAGGATAGACCCTCCGGGGCCACCGTGTCCCGTAGCCAGGCTTCCAAGTAGGCCACCATGTCGCCATCTTCAATCTTCTCCGGCAGGCCCACCACTCGAATGTTATTTCGCCTGTTGCGACCTTCTGCGTCTTCCGCTCGCCGCTCCAGGGCATCAATCCGGGATAGGGCATCCTTCATCGTCGTGGCCAGGGTTCTCTGTGCCGGCTCCAAGGTTTTTATCGAGCCCTCCACTTCCTTGACCCTATCCGAAAGCTTGCCGTGGTCCGCTCTAAGGAGGCCCAGACTCGTCGCCACCTGGGCAATGTCCTGCTGGAGGGCCGAGCGTGTGGTCGCGATCGCCTCCAGGACCCGGTCAAATTGTTGCTGCAATGGCGCACCACCAGAACTCTCCGGGTCCCCACGTTCTTCTTTGTCCGGGGCCTCCGAGTCTGAGGCGGCTGGGGTGGTCCCCTTGGCTCCCCTCGGTTTCCCCATGGCGCAGGAGTCACACGGTGGAGAGCCAGTCAGAGGTGCGGGCGTCGGCTATGTCTCTCTCGGCTAGTGGCCTTCGGGCCGAGGGCGGGCGATCTCCGCCTCCGGGGCCTGTTGGACCTCCACAACTTCGGGCCGCGCCACCACCGCGTCGTCGGAGGGCACTGAGGAGGAGGCGGGGACAATCGGCGCCAGGTCGGGCAGGCCCGTTTGGCCGATGAGGATCTGGAACGAGGGTCTCCAACACCACCGGAGACTTTGTGGCGCCAAGGCGCCCTGCTGCCCATGGAAGTCAGTCACTCGGGGGGATGCAGCCAGGCGCGGCTCAGGGGGTCAGCACCGCAGCCAGGGCCGCCAGGCATCCGTGAGTCGAGGTCCACTGTAGTGTGGGCATCCGATCATCCAGGAGCGATCACCGTGACCAAAGTCCGATCAGAGCGACACCCAGACCATCACATCACAGGGAGATGAAAAGGTGGAGGGTGCGCTGTAGCTAACGACGCCCCTCCAGACTAAAGGTCCCGACCAAGGGGACAAAGAGGTCCGGGCGCCATGTTGGGCCGCACTCCGCGGGACCACAAACTTCGACTTTCCGTCGGATCAACTCATGTTCGAGTTGCACCAGGTGCCTCGGCAGGGCCCAATCAGTCTGATCGACGGTTTGCGGGGACTAGGGTGCCCCACGGCCTCCGATCTGCAGGATAATCACGGGCTCAGTCCCGGAGCCGAGCTCTCAGGCGACCATCGCCATCGGCGTCCAAGCCACGCCCCCTCATGAGCTGGTGCAGTGATGTTATACAATCAGGAGACGGAAGAGAATAGAGTAATGTCGAAGGAGTAGGAAGAGCGATATATTCGTTTTTGTTTTGTAGATTGCACCTATGTGTTTATAATTACGAAGCCCTGATGAGAGCCCCCGGAGGTCCCCTGGGTGTTGAAACACGTCGCCAATCACAGTAATAGGCATTAAGACCAATACTGAAGAGACACTGAGGAACATTGAATTACATTTTGTTCCCAGCTTTGAGAATTAATCTATATCTATTAGTCGAAAAGAATTGACTTGTGTTGATCAGATTACGAATGGTACATTGGTTTATGTAATATAATTTTGTTTGTGATAAATGTTTGTAATGTAAATTGTGGTAAATGGTGAAAAAATATGTGAATGTTCGTAAATATTGGAATTGGCTTTGATATGTGTGCGTCTGGAAGGATGTGGAGTCCTCCCAAAAAAGATAAAAGTTATTCAAAAAGAAAGGTTAAATAAATGACCTAATCACCCAAAAGAATATAGTGTGATTGCTGCAGTAAGAAAATTGCATAAACGAATTAGTATACCAGGTCCCGCCCCTTTGTACTTATTGAATATGGCCCTTCCTGGTATCTGTATTTTTATGGCCTTACCCCTCCTTTTTCTTAACTATTTTTAGAAATTAGGCATTTTCCTGCCTTACCATTTAGTGCTTGCAGCCTGTCTGTGGGTCACATGGCTGGGTGTAGTTGGCAGTTTTTCTTTTGGTATTCCTCCCAGACAGCCATACACAATAGAGAGCTTAGATGTTGCTAGATGGGAATCCCTGGCAGGATGGGAGGGCAGAGCTACGCACCTAAATACAAAGGATTTCATACCCCCTGTAGTTAGTCTGGAGCCAAGGCAGGAGAGGCGGAAAACCTGTTCACTTCAAAAGGAAGCCTCTACAAGCTTCTGACACTTTAAAGGAGGAACCAGGTGTAAATATTGGACCTCCAACATCAATTCTTCAGTACACTTCTGACCTGTGGAAGACTCTGGCAGGAAGAAGGGCTGCTGTGCTGCTTAAAGGACTGTTGGACTGCTGCCCTAAAGAATTGTTGCCTGCCGTGCTGACTGGCTGCCTGCTGCCCTATTGCCTGAGTGAGAAGGACTCGGTCTACAACCTGTACCCAGGACCACCAGAGTGACTCCAAGGGCTAGTCTATTGTAACCACCTGGACTCTGCGACTGTGAGTCCTACCCTGCAGAGTGGTGCCACCCCAGTCCTAGACCCTTGGAAGTGGGACTGAAGGTGCTGTGCCAATAGATCTGTGGATCCAGCAGAACTGACGCATCTCTTCTGCTGTGTGGCACAACCCCGAGCAGAACCAACGCATTGCCCCTACAGTGTGGGTTTTCCGAGCACCAGGACTCTGCAGTGCAGTCTCTCAGCTTCTCTGAGCTAACGCATCGCCTCAGCTGTACGACGCATCGCTGACTCTGGACTGCCCATCGCAAGCTCCCCTCGTCGACGGGATCCTCGAGGATGATGCACGACCTCGCATCGCAGCCTGACAGCTCCTTGAAACTGATGCATTGGCTTGCCTGCTTAATGTATCCTTGACCGGAGACTACGCAACACTCCCTAACCAGGATTTAAGGTACTCTTATTCAGTGGGTATTACTGGGTCCCTGTAGCTGGCCGGCGTTCCAACGCGGGCATGCTGAACTTGTGACCTTGTCCCTTTCCGGCGCAACCAGAAATCCACGGTTGGTACTTTGTGCTTTTTGGTGCTATTTTCACTGAAACCTTAAAACCTGCATTTTTCTGGTTCTACTGATTGGATTTTGGTAATTTTGGTCTTGTTTTGTTTATTACAAACTACTCTATTTTTCCAATATGGGTCAAGATGGATCCGTTTTGTGGTGTTTTTTTTCACTGTGTTACTGTTTGAAGTGTTGCGTAAATAATTTACACATTGCCTCTGAGTTAAGCCTGACTGCTTGGAGCTAAGATACCAGAGGTTTGAGGACAGGTTAATTTAGGGTTTGGATTGTGGTTCCTGTTTGCAGGGCCGGACTGTGGACACCAGGCGTTTTCACAGTGTGCCGGAGGTTGGAGACGGTTTTAAACCGGTGGGGCCATTTTTGTTATTGGGCGCCAGTTTTGCAGCAGTGCTGCAATATCAGATCACTGTAACAAAAGCAGTGTTTCCCACCAGTAAATTCCCCAACTTCTCCCTCAGGGCCAATCTAACGTAATTGCCAAGGCTGGTTTACAATCCCAGTCCAGCACTACCGGCTTGAATAGGGTTTCACCCCCCTCAACAAATAACTCCTGTTTTTTATAAGGCCTTTTGTAGTGTCTGTTTCTTCTGTAATCATTTACCACAGCTGTCCCAAGGCATTAGATATTATTGTGCTCCAGTTGGATAACAAAGTACTCTCTTATCTTGTATAGTAGGGAGTACCTGATTCCTTATAATACATTGTTAAACCATCAGCTTTTCCACAAACAACTTAAATCTTTGTTGTGTAGCTTTTTCATTTGAAAGAGAAAGCATGTTTGTAAACACGAGGAAAATAAACAGAATCGCTAATGCTAAATTAAACACATCAAAATTCTGTTCGATGTTTGTTGCAAAAAGATATTGGAATCAGTTAAATACAAGTCTGTCTGTTTTTTTAAAGACAAAGGGCTCGATGTAGGTGGCCCATTACCGGTCGGTAAACCCGAAATTCGGTAAATTTCAGGCTTACCGACCAGTATTGAGCCATTTCAGATATAGGGGATGATTCGGTAAATACCGAATCGGTATTTACCGATTCTGTATTTACCGAATCATTATTTACCGATTCGGTATTTACCGAATCGGTACATGGCATGTAGGAAGCACTGTTAAGAGTGCTTATGTGCTCTAAGGATTTGTTATTTAACACCTAGTTGGTGGTAAATACCGAATACCTTTGAAAATGCAAATCTGTGCATTTTCAACAGTGCCATGTGGCAGACATACATGCCCTCATTGTAAAAGGTAGGCAGATTTCAACCGATAACCTTTAAGTATTGCCCGGCGTTAGTCGCTCTCATACCACTCAAATTTACCAAACAAAGAGGCAGGCGCTAGAGACTGGAAGGCAGGAAACAGAAGTTTATTCCGACGGAGCAGAACACATCAAATCAGACAACAGGGTATCTTCACGAGGTGCTCTAACCGCATCTCTGAGGCCTGGCCTCTTATACACAGGTTTATGGCTTTATTGCATGAAACACATCTTTGTCAATTCTTTGATGTACGGAAAGACATCCTCGGAATCCCCGCTTCAAGCCCGTTCCCACACACATTTACAGTAGAAGTCCCCACCCCGATCTCAGTAGGTGATGACTGTCGCGCAGCTGGACATTCCGCCGGTTCCCGGAATGTGTGCGGCTGATCGGATCTCATGGGGTGGGGGCTTTGATCAGTCGTAGATCCTTTGAAGAGGGGCAGCTTCCTACTGTAGGGGGCAATAAACTGCATCCGGAGGGCCAGGTGGTGGCCTGGGATCGGGCCGGACAATCGGGCACAGAGGAAGGGGGTTCATCAAAGGATGCGTGATCATGAAAGAGACGGAGGGAGGTGTTAGCCGGGTACGGGATGTGGCTCCGAGGCAGGGCCGCGCTGAAAGGGGTTGTTTATGGCCCAGGCATGTGAGAGCGGGGGCTGTCAGTGCGCGGGGGATGCTTGCGAGGTCGGAGGGAGAGAGAGAGAGGCGCGCTGGCTATCGGCAGTGGGCAGAGAGGCCATGGCATTTCAAAATGGCTGCTTCTTACGCGCACAGATGAGCCTGAAAAGGGACAAGATGGTGCCGATTATGTTTACGTCACAATCTAGATTTTAACATCAGGGCATGTATGTGTGCCACATGTGCACACAAGCGCTATTCAGGGGTGCAACAGGGTGTCAATGTGACACCCTGCCACCTTGAATGTTTTCCTATTTTACCGAATCGGTATTTACCGATTCGGTAATTCACATTAATTCCTATGGGCCTCCATGCCCTTAGGAATGAATGGGAATTACTGAATCGGTAAATACCGATTCGGTAAATACCGAATTGTACCGATTCTGTAATTACCAAATTGTACCGATTCGGTAGTACTTACCAAATTTTTTTCTACATAGCATTTACCGATTCTAAAATACCGAATCGGTAAAATTCAGTATTTTAGAATCAGTAAATTTGGATTACCTACATCTGTCCCAAAGAAACTTGGAACTTGTAGAGACATGCAGACAGATTCTAACATTTCTATATTTACCTAAGTAAAAATAAATATGTTGCAATAAATATCTCCTTCCCGGTAGTCACTGTACAGCTAGAACTACAAGCCTGCAAGATACTAAACAATATTGAATTATACATCAAATTCTCAGAAACAGGCTCACACACAAACATTCAAAATGTCATCTGGGGCCCCAAAATCCTTAAGTTGACCCTAGGTCGACAGGGGGCAGAGTCTGAGGTGCAGGCAGGCAGGCAGAGGGTAAAGGTTTGATACAGATAAATAGAGGTGATATAGAAAGACACATCATTTTACCCTTGCGGGACTTTAGAAAGTGGGGGCTGTAGGTATGAACCCGTTTTGCCGATGCCTTAGAACGTTTCTGCTTATTTGTCAATTTAGAATCTACATGGTTACCATCCAGTTCTACATATGGGACTTGATCGGTCTTGTTACTGCTTGTTTTCAGTGCATATTGGTACCTTTGTTTAATTTCTCTGAGCCCAATTATATATGGTTAAGTTGTTGAGTGTGTTGGTGGGTAGAAGCAAGGATGTGGGAAATAAAGCCATGGAGGCACCGAAACCCCCACCACCTCACAATGTTGGAAATTAAACTGGAGGCATGAGGTGAATTTGAGTAGCCCTTACCTCCCGCAGGCTGTTTTTGCATGTGTGTGCAATGTGGTGCTAGCTCTGCTTGTAATTGGCTGTTAGACTTAGAACTTGGCATGTTCTGAGATTTCGAATGGGTGAGCATGGGAAGGTTTCCTCTTTCTGGGTGCACCCAACAGGTTAAGCTTTATCAAAGGAACAGTTAAAAGAGAAGCTAGATTTTAGGAAGAGTATGTAATAGGAATTAATAAGGTAATTACCTCCCCTCTCTCCTTGTTCCCTGTTTTTGTATCTCTACGGTAGCTTTGTATGCAGCCTGCCTGTGAGACCTGGGAGACATGAGGTTACATGTGCGTTTGTGGGCATGTGTATGTAAAGTGAAAGAAGGCAGAGCACCAACACTTCAGGAAGCAGCAGCACACTTTTAATATTCAAAGGATACAGATGCACTGGTAGAACAAGCATTTGCAATGCAATAGGTCTCGCATTAGGAATGTTTGAGCTATTGGTATTGTAAATGACAATTTTTTATTGATGTGTTGGTTTTGAAAATAGCAAAATTAATAGTTTTGTCATTTAGAATGGCAATAGTTATAACTTTCGCAAATGTGACACCTATAGCATTTGTAATGCAATATGTGTTGTATTTACGTGACTTAGATGTATTGATATTACAAATAACAATGGATTTTCATTTTTTTAATAATTAATACTTAAATAAAATTTATTTGAATTTATAATGGCAATAGCTTAAACTTTTGTAAATAACTTTTGTGAAGATTATGTTTAGTGTATTTTATTGTGAGGAGTGAAGGCAGCATCCTGGTGCAGGCTTGTGGCACCCACACCGATTCCCTTCTTGGAGACAGAAAATGTCTAGTCTCCAGAGTAATCTGCAAGCTATGTTAGAAGAGAGGACATTATACCAAGTGCTGTCAGAGTGGGATTGTTAGGAGGAGCCAGAGTGACGTATATAGTGATAATGAGGCCTCTGTATTTCAGGTTGGCGAACAGACAACCAATAACAGTATAGAGATTCATGGATTGAGTGTAGAAAGGTTATTTGACTTGGGCACTTGGTTGACTAATACAGTGGAACTTTCTTCAAAGAAAATGTTAAAATGTGATATTGAAGCCCACAGATATCTTGCCTCTTGGTTATGGTGGTGAACCCATCAAACATAAAGGTTGCTTTGATGCATCATTCGCATATGTGAAGAGGAGTATCAAGGTCAACCTCTTTTTCAGCATGAACCCTGGAAGCCTCATGCGCGGGGTCCACCTCCAAAAAGGTCACTTCTGCAGTGCTCTCGACTCCGGGTGGCCCCTGATTCCCTGATGTGGGATGCCCAAGGGTCTTCACATAAGTCGTGACACCGGGAGCTACCCGGTACCCAGATATGGATGCCTCTGTACAATGCATTACAGGCAAAACAGCAGATATCCACAGCGCCAACAGGACCCACATCAACTCCATTACTAAATAGGCAGCTTCGACCGTTGCTAGGAACTCTCGTTGCTGGCAACGAGCTTGTCCGTCTTCTATGTCGGAGTTGGACTGAGGAAGCTACCATTTGTGTCCGTCTTCTATGTCAAGAGGAACCCAGTGCACGGAAAATATTTTTGTGTGGCGTAATTACCGGTCTGCATCTTCAGTCGTTGAGTGACAGTGGACTTAAGGCTGACAAGATAGAAAATCACAAAAGAAAAGAGATCTATGTTTGAATGGTAATGAAAGCGAGATTACCGTGCAGTGGTCGAAGTGTATTTAAAACCAGAGGAAACGTTGTGCCCGCCTCCCTGCTCGGGGCCGCGCTGCCATTGGCGGACCCCTGAGGCAGGAAGCCAGGCAACGGGAGAGAAGACATAGGCCGGGCCAGAAGAAAGAAGGAAGTCCCGCCTGCTGCTGGGCTATGATTGGCTGCCCGCCGGGATGGAGCAAAGAAGCCGAGTCCTCCCGCGGCCCGGGGCTCCCGTGAGCTACGGAGATCCCCGGGGCCGCCCCAGAGAAGAGAAATCCTGCGTAGCCGGTGAGTGGGGTCCGGTGCTGATGTGTGTGTGTGTATGTGTATGTGTACGATTGCGGCGGCGGCGGGGGGAGGGGGGTCTTTGTATGTGTGCGTGCGTGTGTGTAGGTGCGCTGGTGTGTGTGTGGGGGGTCTCTGTGTGTGCGTGTAGGTGTGCTAGTGTGTGTGTAGGTGCGGGGGCGGGGGGGGTGCCTGTGTATGCGTGTGGCTGTGTATGCGTTTTGCTGTGATGTGCGCATGCATGAGTGTGGGTGCGCGTGCACGCAGCTGAATCCAGCCGGAGAGAAGCGCGTGGCACTTTCTTGTCCTCATTCCCCCGTGTCAGCTAGCTATAGTTCTCCACCTGGACCGCATCCTTCGGATGCGTATTCCCAGGCTCGAAAAAAAAAAGGGGGTACTGAATGAGGCCAGTGGCTACCAGCAGTGGCAGAGTTGTACATAGCGAGGATTTGCAGAAATGTCTTAGAGATGCATCGGAAGGAAACTATTTGCTGCAGTCACCTGGAGTTTTTACCAAAGGGATTTGAGAGGATTTAAAGAGGGATGAGAAAGGAAGTGTGTAGGATGGACTGAATTAATTACAATGTTGTTTTGAGACAACTAGCAATGGATAAGGTGAGGAGGAATGTTGACAAGGAAATTAAGACTTTTTTTAGTTGGAAAAGATTTGCAGAAGTAAGCACGAGAATATTAATATGATGAGCTTTACTTGTTGAAGACAACTAGACTGCACCATCATTACTCACAGCATTACTCATTGCTGCCCTTAGCGGCGACCATGTTGGAGGTTAAGGTGGCTGCTCGCACATAGTATGTTGTTTTATTTCAGCTGCAACTTACTTTAAAGCAATCAGAAAGGCACACTTTTTATTTATGCCAGAGTGACAGACTGGGGCTGCATTGATAGAGGACACGACTTGTTGCAGGGATTCTGGGAAATCACAGAACTTTGCTTGGGACCATAGAACCTTATTAGGCAGTGGTGGACTTGGCCCTTTTTGGCTAAAGTTCCTTAAACTGTTTGCCTTCCTCCTAGACCTTTTTCTGACATGATGTTACTGACTTAGATGCTTTGTGCACTTTGCCATTGATGATCAGTGTCAAAGTGCAAGTGCTCTCTGTATAAAGTATTATGGTAATTGGTTGTCCATATGTTTGTCTTACTAGTAAAGTCCCTAGTAAAGTGAACTATGTGTGCCAGGGCTGGTAATGCAAATGCTACTAGTGAGCCTGCAGCACTAATTGTGCCACCCACACAAGTAGCCCTAAAAAGAGATCTCAGGCCTGCAGCAGCAGTGCCTGCACACAGTTGTTAACTCCCTTATTATCCTGACAAGTGCACCCACTTGCCAGGCCTTACCTTACCTTTCTATGCACATCAGACACCGCTATAGTAGGCCCAAGGTACCCCCTGGGCAGGGTGCAGTGTATGTGAAAGGTAGGACATGTATTGAGGTGTGTAACATGTCCTGGCAGTGAAATACTGCCAAATTAGTTTTTCATTCACTGGTGTAAGGCCATCTTGCCCATAGGACAGAATGGGGATTGTTGTGTCACATGGTTCCAACATATCTTCCCGTAGGCATAAGATAGAGAGATGAAGTTAGTGTGCCTGAACTCAGAATTTAATAACACATCTGTTTGTGAAGATGGTGTTTAAATTGTGTGCTTAGAAACCACGTTTTTAGAAGTGGCTGGTTTCTTGTCTTAAACCATCATGTGTGCCTCTGCCTGTTTGTGTATTGACCATCTGGGTTTGGATGTGACAGGGTCTGGGGAGTGTCCTGACACCATAGAGGGGTAGGTGAGACAGCAACAGGCTGGCCTGCATTTGATGTGAGGGGAGGAGTACCACCGCTGGATGTGAAGAGGGCTGTGTTGCTGCCACAAAAGGATGGCTCTATCTCCTGTTGAGCGCCTGGGGCCCAGACCTGCACTATCAAAGGAAGATGGTGTGTACTGGCTAGAAGACACCCAGGTCTGGTTTGTACTGGGGTCAGAGCCCCCTGAGCACAAAGACTTTAAAGGCATTTAGGGGTATAAATGTGAGAGCTAAAACCCCTGAACTCAAGACTGAAATCCAGATTGAATAAGGATTGAATCTACATAGCGATCAAGAGGAACCTCTGCCAAAGAAGAACAGCTGAAGAGACTGAAGAGAAGGACTGCCCTTGCTGTGAGTTCTGGGGCAGGCCTGCAGTTTTCTGATTAGACTAAGGAGAAGACAATGGACTTTGCTGTGTGCTGTGTCCCCCTGCTTGTGAGGACGTTGCTGTGTGCTGTGTCCTGAAGTAGCGTGTCTCCAAGGGCCTCAGGAGAGCTGGTCCCCTGTTGTGGAAACTCGGGAACATAAAAGTTTCCAACCGTTTCTCAGCGACACTTGATGCATGGTGCTTTTGCACGCCTGAGACTGCTGTGTGGTATGTGGTACTGTTTACAAGGTGTCCCGTGATGGCATTGCCCTCGCTGCGTGAAACATTGTCCATGCTGCTTTGTTGCTGGTTGTGGCCCGAGCCGTCATCGTAACTGAGGCTGTGAGTAAGGATCACCGCCGCCGGCCGAGTCGCAACGTGCTACAGGATTTCTTGAAACTATGAAAGCTGCAAGGTGAAAGGAATTGTGATCGTTGTTCACCAAGAAAAATCTGCCCAAGATCGTCAACAAAGGAAAAGACAGTGCCGTAACCCGTCCGGCTACAGCGTCACCTAACAACGGAGCTGCAACGTCATCGGGCCGCCCAGCAGGACGTCCGGAGAGCGGGGAGAGAGAGAGAGCGAGGCAGTGCACCGCACCATGTAAGGCTCGGACTCCGGTCGGGAGCCGCAAGCGTGTGTGGCCTGGGGAAGCGTACAGGAGGAGTACAGGAGTGCTCGGAGCTCTCACCCGCTGCACTGCGTTAGTTGTGCTGAGTTCCCGAGCGGACCGTACCTGCCCAGTAGTACCAGGGCTGCCCCTTTAAGCTTATGACCGTTATCTTTGGTGTTGAGGTCTAGTGGGGGCCTATTTGACCGCGCAGAGTGGCCTACAGCATTATTCCTTGCATTACGAACAGCATTAGTACGTGAATTAAGGACTGTGTTATTACTACATTACGAACTGCATAGCATTGCATTAGGACTGCATTAGATCATTGTGAACTGCTCATTAATACCGCAAGAACCTATAAGTGATTGCTGGCCTAATAACCGGCAATGTGAAATATTACGAATACGCATAAGTTGGATTTCTATCGTTTGGTCTCATCGTATTCCTTTTTGATAAAGATACCGCTATTTTTATAAAAAACAGTGTGGTGTCCATTTGTGGTGTTATCACTGTGTTACTGGGAGTGTGGTTGCAAATACTTTACACATTGCGTTGGAGATAAGCCTGGCTGCTCATGCCAAGCTACCGAGGGGTGAGCAGGAGTTATCTTAGAGGATGTCCCTCCTTTCCCTGATGTAGGAAGGTGGATACCTGACTATGGTTACCCCAGATTTTTTGCCTAGTGTTTAACTGGTTTTCGACTTAGTTGGCCTGGGAACCTGCTCATCATGGCCCCATGCTATCTGCTCTATCTGTAAAATGGACTCCATGTACCTTAGGTACATCTCCAATGAACATTGGGTCACCTTATCAGCCCCTGTACAGTGTACTATAGGTACCCAGGGCATAGGTGTATCCAAGGCCTACCAGGGGCTGCAGCATATCTTTTGCCACCCCTGGCTGGCTATCCAAACTGACACAAATGGCTGATCACTCAGCTGGGGCAAGGTCGTGTAATCACACCTTGCTTAGATATAGTATACCTATATCTGAACCTATAGCTGGACACATATACACCTATAAGTCACTCCTATGGCAGGCCTTATCAATCCTGGAGGCAGAGTGCTTGGTTTTATGTGAGATGGTGCTCTAGCATGAGCTGAGCCTGTCTGCAGCTGTCGGGACCAACTCCCTTAACTGTTCCGGGATATTGCCATACCATATACTCTTAAGTGCATTATAATCCTCGCGGTTACTTGCTAACTTTGGTTTGGCTTTATCAACACATGTTGTGTAAGGTGTCATACGCTTTGGAATAGAACCCCCTCGCCAGTCCTGGCGACGAGGGTAGCATTCCACCCTTCTAGAGGGAGAAGACATGTTACTTTGCTTAAACGCGGTTAAATCTAACCAAAGCCCCAGCATCACAAAATAGATGCTGCTGCCACAGACACGAGTCTGGCCTCCTGCTGCTGACCGAAACTACAGCAGGGGAGGCCTGGACAATAGATATCCTGTCACAGGGAGGTGTTACACCTCCCAAGACAGGAGATAGTGGATTGTAGCAGGGAGGGTTGAATGAAACTAGACACTGCCTGGGGAGCACAAGCGTCCCATGCATAGTCCAGTTCAAACCGGTGCTGGGATACTCCAGTCCCAGCTCTGGAGCGAAACTAGACAAAGGGAAAGGAGTGTAACTACCCCCTTCCTGGGTTCCACTCATAGGAGCGACCTAGCAGGTGATCCAGCCCCTTGATTTGGAATAAAGGTAGGAGCTGTGCCCAGGAGCATTAGATTATCCTGAACGAAACTTTGATACAGAACTCTGGACTCTTTGGCATCCCACTCGATGTGGAAGACTGAAGAATCTCCCTTGTGGTCAAGGAGTGACCACCCTGTGCAAACAGGCACCATCCAGTGCCCAACGGTTTTCTTTGTTGCAGTTCCCGCCAAAACTTGAGCAACAGAGATCAACAAGACCCAGCTTCCCTGACTTCTAACAGCCCGATCCACAGTCCCAGCGAATCTGAGACCCGTGGAGGCGACGTGAAGCGTGGAGCCGGCCATCTTGAAAAGACTGCAAAGTGCTGACCGTGCAGCTTCTGAGGCACCCTCGAAGCTGTGCATTGGGGTTTGAGAAGCCCCAGACCCGAGCAGCTTGTGCATCGAAGGTCTTCCCTCCACACTCATTGAGTGCTGCGTGGGGCCCTTTTGATTTTTCCTGCTTGACGCATTGGTCTGGTCACTTGCCCGTTGGCTAGTGGCCCCAGAACCGACGAACCTTGAAATTTACACTGCTAGTTTGGTTGCTCCAGACTTGCCCTCACTCCCCTGAAAAGGAGCCACCGCTCTGACCATGCTGGTCCGAGTAGGAAACGATCTTCAAATCCTGCATGGGTTGCACTTGCCAAGGCTTGTTACCTCTGATCTGGAAGCCGACACCGCCGAGAGCGGTAGCCTTTGTGGAACAGCTCGTGCTCTACTCCTGATCATCGTTGATGCCCCAGAGTCCACGTGGCAGCGTAGACAAGCTTCACAACAACCACCTGATTGCGCCCGACACTGCCTGGTTCCTTCCTGGTTCTATCCTGGTCACTGGCTAGTGACCCAGACTCTGTCCCCTCTGCTTTTAGGTACTCTATATCTTTGATCCACCCTTGGATCCGACCAGAGTCTTCCCTCCTGGCCGCCTGCAGCATCTTCATCTCCAGGCTCCATAGATCTACACGACGAAACACGACACACTTTGGCACCTATGCACCCGCTTCCGGTGGGTGAGGTAACGATCTAACACTGGTGCTCCTGTAGTGGTTTACACCTCTAGTGTCCTAGTTTAACGTGTGGTGGTTCTATTCCAGTCAGAAGACTTCCAAAACAGTAACTCTTTAACTTTTACGCGCCAGTGACTTTGCATTGGTGCATGCGTGTGCTTTAGGCACTGCACCCGTGTCCCGGGGGCCTCTTCCGACTTCATCACTGCTAGTCCCGAATAGTCCCAGCGATTCACAACGCCCTAGGCCTTACCATTGTTCGAGAGGTGGTACTTATACCACTATTTTAGTATATGGTTTGAGTGGCCACCAGGCCTATCCAAAATTGTGCAACTTTTGAATGTTTAACTGTCCTTTTGTTTAAACGCTTGTGCCTCTGCACTCATAAAGAGTACAGAGGATTATTCGAGTAATAAATACATATATTTTTATAATATATAACTTGTGTGGTGTCCTTTCATTTGATATTACAGGATTGCATATGGTAAAACAGCTGGCTTCACATGCCCTCTTGAGTTTAGCCTAAGACTGCTTAGTCCATGCTACCCCTAGGATAGCTTTTCTATAAGGTTGACTTTCTAACCACGACCATAAGGGATTGTTTGGACTAATACAAGGTGCCCACAGAACTGTGGACATCATACATCAGGCCAACTTCTCACATTGGTGTGCAGCGGTTGGGATTTGAGCTTGCTGTTGTTCTACCATTGCAATATTTATATCATTTGAAAGATCACATTAAGTACTATAGGTACATATAAAACAAAAGCTTAGCATACTTAAGTTCTACTGACCTCAGTAGTTGTAGACTAAAGGGAGTATCACACCCTGACTACAACTAACTAGCTAGGTTCCAGTAGGAAAACACTTAGTGTAGGTAAGTGCACCACTTACACCTCACTAGTCATGCCTTGCACAGGTGAAGCATCTAGCTCTCTACCTGTGGGTGACCCTCCAAAGGCACCAACCAGTTATGAAAAACTCAGCCACAAGGACTTGAGTGCCCTATGCACTTCAAGGGGGCTGAAAAGGGGTTACAACCCCACCATCCCTAGCCTCATAGCAATCTTAGAGAAAGCTGATCTTCAGAAGGAATCTGCTACAGCCCCTTCAGGTAAGGTAGGAGAGGGAAACCCCCCCTGATAACATTGATGTCCCAGAAGTTGAACCTGCAGAGGTAGACGAGGATGAGGATGGAGATGAGTCAGATGACCAAGGGGGGGATGGCCAGGTACAAGTCAGAGTACTGAACCAGGCCAACTTAAACCTACATGGGAATGGAGAGGGTGCCCACCTTTCCAGGCCCAACAGTACACTTAACCATGGCAATAGAAGGATTAGATCTCCCTCCAGGGACTCTAATCATTCTAATGCCTCAAGGGGATCTCAAAGGGGAATGACTTCCCCCCAGAGAAGAGAACATGAGGCTAGGATGAGAGCTGTCCAACTCCAGATAGAGAAGGAAGAGGTAGCCCTGGCCCAAGCTAAATTTGCTTTGGCAAGGGAGCAAAAATTGTGTTGGTTAGATTCCACTGGTGGCAGCAACATTATCCCTAAGGATAAAGACAGGTCCTATGATAGTAGAAACCTGAGTAAGATAGTGCTCCCCTACAGAGATTGGGATGACATCCACAAATGGATAACTGCTCTTGAGAGAGTCTGCATGGTACAGCAGGTTCCTCAAGACCAGTGGGCTGCAATCTTGTGGCTTTCCTTTTCAGAAAAAGGAAGGGACAAGCTCCTCACTGTTCGACAGGAGGATGCAAAGAACTACACTGTCCTGAAGAGTGCTCTAATTGATGGGTTTGGCTTAACCACTGAACAGTACAGATTAATGTTCAGAGATACCCAGAAGACACAGACTCAGGACTGGGCGGATTTTGTAGATTGTGCTACTAAGGCTTTGTAAGGTTGGTTGCATAGCAGCAAAGTACATGACTATACAGGATTGTATACTTTGATTATGAGGGAGCAGATCCTTAGTAATTGTCAAAACCACATTTTACACCAGCACCTGGTGGACTCAGATCTGACCTCTCCACAAGAATTGGGTAAGAGGGCAGACAAATGGGTCAGAACCAGGATTAGGTCTAGAAATCAGGGTAATGACCAGAAGAAGGAGTCTACCAAGCCTCAAGAAAAAGGTGGGGATAAATCTAAAGACACGACTTCCCCAGGGCCCCAAAACTCCAAGGATGGGGGTGGGTCCCAAGACACTTCCTCTACCCAGAAAAAGCCTTATTGCCATGCTTGTAAAAAGCCTGGCCATTGGAAGACTGACAGCAGTTGCCCTAAGGCCAGCAATAAGGAGAATATTCCTCCAAGAAATACTCCAACACCTCCTGTTACTACTAGTAGTAATCCCCCAGGTGGTGGGAGTGCCCCCAAGAATTTGGCTGGGTTTACTTGGGGAACACAGGCGGACTCTGGCCTACCCAGGTCCCCTACCACAGCTACTCTTGTCTGTGAAAATGGAATGGGGTTTGCCAACTTCACTGCTTGTCCCAACACTTTGGAAAAGTACAGACAGGAGCCCCTCATCAATGGTCTGAAAGTTGAGGCCTTCAGATACACAGGGGCTAGCATCACCATGGTGACTGAGAGCTTAGTCCCCTCAAGGAAACTTTTACCTGGAGCCACATACCAGGTGACCAACATTGATGGAGTGCAGAAAGATCATCCCATGGCAGTGGTAAATCCCAGCTGGGGAGATGTCACTGGCCCCAAGAGAGTGGCAGTGTCATCAAACTTGCCCGAAGATTGTTTACTGGGGAATGATCTAGAGATCTCAGCCTGGGCTAAGGTTGAGCAAGACACCCATTCTAAAATGGTAAATCTCCATGGAAAGGTTAGTGGGGCTGTGATGGACACAGCCCCAATCCAAGATGTCCTTCCTGAAAAGGTTGGTAGGGCTGTGCTAGTCTCAGCCCCATCTCAAGCAGATTCCTTCCCTAGACAGATTAGCAGAGCTGTGATAGTAACAGCCCATACCCAAACTGAGTCTCTTCCTGAAAAGCTTGGTGGGGCTGTGATGGCCACAGCCCAAACTCAAACAGATGTGTGTGTTGTGAAGCCTGAAACTATGGATCACTCCACACAAACAGGGAGCATTGAGGAGGAAGAGAAATCTCCCTCCCATAAGACATTAGGAAAGGATCAGCCTCCTCAGGGAACTGGTCTTATCACCTGGTGAAGGAACTGCCCCAGAAGTGGTTAGGCCTAGCCTGACAGAGCCCCTGATGTCAGTGGACCCTTCCCAGGTGGGACCCAGTCTGGAGCAGGTAACCTGCCCCTCTCTACCCTGCCTCAGTCAGCCCAGGGCTGCTGAGGTCAGGGAGGCCAGTGGTGGACCCCAAAGGGCCCCCTGTCCAAAAGAACCACCCCATCAGCAGATTAGGGGCACCAAAGCTAGCAGCCCTAGCAAGGTGAAAAAGTTAAAATCTCCTGAGGGAACTCCCTTAAACTTAGTTAGGAGTCTCCCCCAGATGGACTCTGTTGGGCACAGCCAAACCTGGGACCCAAAGGCCCCAAACCTGAACTCTCCCTCCAGTAAACCAACAAAAGGGACCCAGCCTCCAGCTTTAGGTAGCCAGAGGTTGACCCTGAGAGCACAGTTCAACTCAGTCATGGAAAGAAAGGCATCCATTGTGGATAGTGATTGGAGGAAGCTGAGCCCTACATTAGTGGAGCCTCACTTCAATACTCCCTTTCCACACCAGCCTTTTACTTTGTCAAAACACACCACAGGTAGTGATTCTCTATGGTGAAGACCCTCTGATACCCCTAGGGTGAGGGATTGCTTAGTGGACCATGAGACAGGGGGTAACCATGCTAGTGCAGGTACTCCCTTATATGGCCACTTAGGCAATATAGGCTTACCTGGTCAAGGATAGCCTTATCTCCTTTTGTTTGGGGGAGTTATGTAGGAAGGTGGATACCTGACTATGGTTACCCTAGAATGTTTGCCTAGTGTTTAGCCTGTTTTCGACTTAGTTGGCCTGGGACCCTGCTCATCAGGGCCCCAGACTATCTACTCTCTCTGTAAAATGGACTCCATGTACCCTAGGTACATCTCCAATCGGACATTGCATCACCTTATAAGCCCCTGTACAGTGTACTATAGGTACCCAGGGAATAGGTGTATCCAAGGCCTACCAGGGGCTGCAGCATATCTTTTGCCACCCCTGGCTGGCTATCCAAACTGACACAATTGGCTGATCACTCAGCTGGGGCAAGGTTGTGTAATCACCCCTTGCTTAGATATAGTATACCTATATCAGAACCTTTAGCTGGACACGTATACACCTATAAGTCACTCCTATGGCAGGCCTTATCAATCCTGGAGGCAGAGTGCTTGGTTTTATGTAAGATGGTGATCTAGCATGAGCTGAGCCTGTCTGCAGCTGTCGGGACCAACTCCCTTAGCTGTTGCGGGATATTGCCATACCATATACTCTTAAGTGCATTATAATCCTCGCGGTTACTTGCTAACTTTGGTTTGGCTTTATCAACACATGTCGCGTAAGGTGTCATACGCTTTGGAATACTACCCCCTCTCCAGTCCTGGCGACGGGGGTAGCATTCCATCCTTCTAGAGGGAGAAGACATGTTACTTTGCTTAAACGCAGTTAAATCTAACCAAAGCCCCAGCATCACAAAATGGATGCTGCTGCCACAGACACAAGTCTGGCCTCCTGCTGCTGACTGAAATTCCGGCAGGGGAGGCCTGGACAATAGATATCCTGTCACAGGGAGGTGTTACACCACCCCAGACAGGAGATAGTGGATTGTAGCAGGGAGGGTTGAATGAAACTAGACACCGCCTGGGGAGCACAAGGCTTCCCATGCATAGTCCAGTTCAAACCGGTGCTGGGACACTCCAGTCTCAGCTCTGGCATGAAACTGGACAAAGGGAAAGGGGTGTAACCACCCCCTTCCTGGGTTCCACCCATAGGAGGGACCTAGCAGGTGATCCAGCACTTGATTTGGAATAAAGGTAGGAGCTGTGCCCAGGAGCATTAGATTATCCTGAACGAAACTTTGATACAGAACTCCGGACCCTTTGACATCCCACTCGACGTGGAAGACTGAAGAATCTCCCTTGTGGTCAAGGAGTGACCACCCTATGCAAACAGGCACCATCCAGCGCCCAACGGTTTGCTTTATTGCAGTTCCCGCTGGAGCTCGAGTGACAGAGATCAACAAGACCTAGCTTCCCTGACTTCCAACAGCCCCATCCACAGTCCCAGCGAATCTGAGACCCGTGGAGGCGACATAAAGCGTGGAGCCTGCCATCTTGAAAAGACTGCGAAATGCTGACCGTGCAGCTTCCAAGGCATCCTCGAAGCTGTGCATTGGGGTTTAAGAAGCCCCATCCCTGAGCAGCTTGTGCACCAAAGATCTCCCCTTCACACTCATCGAGTGCTGCGTGGGACCCTTTTGCATTTTCCTGCTTGACGTGTTGCTCCGGTCGCTTGCCCGTTGGCTAGTGGCCCCTGAACCGATGAACCTTGAAATTTACACTGCTAGTCTGGTTGCTCCCGATTTGCCCTCGCTCCCCTGAAAAGGAGCCACCTCTCTGACCTTGCTGGTCTGAGTAAGAAGCGATCTTCAAATCCTGCGTGGGTTGCACTTGCCAAGGCTTGTTACCTCCGATCTGGAAGCCGACACCGCCGATAGCGAGAACCTTTGTGGGACAGCTCGTGCTCTACTCCTGGTCATCGTCGATGCCCCAGAGTCCACGTGGCAGCAGAGACAAGCTTCACAACAACCACCTGATTGCACCCGACACTGCCTGGTTCCTTCCTGGTTCCATCCTGGTCACTGGCTAGTCACCCAGACTCTGTCCCCTCTGCTTTCAGGTACTCTACATCTTTGATCCACCCTTGGATCCACCTGGACTCTTCCCTCCTGGCCGCCTGCAGCATCTTCATATCCAGGCTCCATAGAACTACACAACGAAACCCGACACACTTTGGCAATTATGCACCCGCTTCGTGTGGGTGAGGTAATGATCTAACACCGGTGCTCCTGTAGTGGTTTACACCTCTAGTGTTCTAGTTTAAAGTGTGGTAGTTCGATTCCAGTCGGAAGACTTCCAAAACAGTAACTCTTTAACTTTTATGCGCCATTGACTTTACATTGGTGCATGCGTGTGCTTTAGGCACTGCACCCGTGTCCCGCGGGCCTCTCCCGACTTCATCACTTCTAGTCCCGAGTAGTCCCAGCGATTCACAAAGCCCTAGGCCTTACAATTGTTTGAGAGGTGGTACTTATACCACTATTTAAGTATATGGTTTGAGTGGCAGCCGGGCCTATCCAAAATTGTGTAACTTTTGAATGTTTAACTGTGCTTTTGTTTAAACGCTTGTGCCTCTGCACTCATAAAGAGTGCAGAGGATTATTCTAGTAATAAATACATATATTTTTATAATATATAACTTGTGTGGTGTCCTTTCATTTGATATTACAGGATTGCATATGGTAAAACTGCTGGCTTCACATGCCCTCTTGAGTTTAGCCTAAGACTGCTTAGTCCATGCTACCCCTAGGATAGCTTGTCTATAAGGTTGACTTTACAACCACTACCATAAGGGATTGTTTGGACTTATACAAGGTGCCCACAGAACTGTGGACATCATACATCAGGACAACTTCTCACATTGGTTTGCAGCGGTTGGGATTTGAGCTTGCTGTTGTTCTACCATTGCAATCTTTATATCATTTGAAAGATCCCATTAAGTACCATTGGTACATATAAAACAAAAGCTTAGCATACTTAAGTTCTACTGAAATTAGTAGTTGTAGACTAAAGGGAATAGCACACCCTGACTACAACTCACTAGCAAGGTTCCAGTAGGAAAACACTTAGTGTAGGTAAGTGCACCACTTACACCTCACTAGTCATGCCTGGCACAGGTGAAGCATCTAGCTCTCTACCTGTGGGTGACACTCCAAAGGCACCATCCATTTATGAAAAACTCCGCCACAAGGACTTGAGTGCCCTATGCACTTCAAGGGGGCTGAAAAGGGGTCACAACCCCACCATCCCTCGCCTTATAGCAATCTTAGAGAAAGCTGATCTTCAGAAGGAATCTGCTACAGGTTCTTCAAGTAGGGTAGGAGAGGGAAACCCCTCTGATAATATTGATGTCCCAGAAGTTGAACCTGCAGAGGTAGACGAGGATGAGGATGGAGATGAGTCAGATGACCAAGGGGGGGATGGCCAGGTACAAGTCAGAGTACTGAACCAGGCCAACTTAAGCCTACATGGGAATGGAGAGGGTGCCCACCTTCCCAGGCCCAACAGTAGACTTAACCATGGCAATAGAAGGATTAGATCTCCTTCCAGGGAATCTAACCAGTCTAATGCCTCAAGGGGATCTCAAAGGGGAATGACTTCCCCCCAGAGAAGAGAACATGAGGCTAGGATGAGAGCTGTCCAACTCCAGATAGAGAAGGAAGAGGTAGTCCTGGCCCAAGCTAAACTTGCTTTGGCAAGGGAGCAATAATTGTGTGGATTAGATTCCACTGGTGGCAGCAACATTATCCCTAAGGATAAAGACAGGTCCTATGATAGTAGAAACCTGAGTAAGATTGTGCCCCCCTACGGAGATGGGGATGATATCCACAAATGGATAACTGCTCTTGAGAGAGCCTGCATGGTACAGCAGGTTCCTTAGGATCAGTGGGAAGCAATCTTGTGGCTTTCCTTTTCAGAAAAAGGAAGGGACAGGCGCCTCACTGTTCGACAGGAGGATGCAAAGAACTACACTGTCCTGAAGAGTGCTCTAATTGATGGGTTTGGCTTAACCACTGAACTGTACAGATTAATGTTCAGAGATACCCAGAAGACACAGACTCGGGACTGGACTGATTTTGTATATGGTGCTACTAAGGCTCTGTAAGGTTGGTGGCATGGCAGCAAAGTACATGACTATACAGGATTGTATAATTTGATTATGAGGGAGCAGATCCTTAGTAATTGTCAAAACCAGCTTTTACACCAGCAACTGGTGGACTCAGATGTGACCTCTCCATAAGAATTGGGTAAGAGGGCAGACAAATGGGTCAGAAGCAGGATTAGGCCTAGAAATCAGGGTAATGACCAGAAGAAGGAGTCTACCAAGCCTCAAGAAAAAGGTGGGGATAAATCTAAAGACAAGACTTCCCCAGGGCCCCAAAACTCCAAGGATGGGGGTGGGTCCCAAGACACTTCCTCTACCCAGAAAAGGCCTTATTGCCATGCTTGTAAAAAGCCTAGCCATTGGAAGACTGACAGCAGTTGCCCTAAGGCCAGCAATAAGGAGAATATTCCTCTAAGTGATACTCCAACCCCTCCTGTTACTACTAGTAGTAATCCCCCAGGTGGTGGGAGTGCCCCCAAGAATTTGGCTGGGTTTACTTGGGGAGCACAGGCAGACTCTGGCCTAACCAGGTCCCCTACCACAGCTACTCTTGTCTGTGAAAATGGCATGGGGTTTGCCAACTTCACTGCTTGTCCCAAAACTTTGGACAAGTACAGACAGGAGCCCCTCATCAATGGTCTGAAAGTTGAGGCCTTCAGAGACACAGGGGCTAGCATCGCCATGGTGACTGAGAGCCTAGTCCCCTCAAGGCAACTTTTACCTGGAGCCACATACCAGGTGACCAACATTGATGGAGTGCAGAAAAATCATCCCATGGCAGTGGTAAATCTCAGCTGGGGAGGTGTCACTGGCCCCAAGAGAGTGGCAGTGTCATCAACCTTGCCTGTAGATTGTCTACTGGGGAATGATCTAGAGATCTCAGCCTGGGTTGAGGTTGAGCAAGAAACCCATTCTAAAATGGTAAATCTCCATGGAAAGGTTAGTGGGGCTGTGATGGCCACAGCCCCAATCCAAGATGTCCTTCCTGAAAAGGTTGGTAGGGTTGTGCTAGTCTCAGCCCCATCTCAAGCAGACTCCTTCCCTAGACAGACTAGCAGGGCTGTGATGGTAACAGCCCATACCCAAACTGAGTCCCTTCCTGAAAAGGTTGGTGGGGCTGTGATGGCCACAGCCCAAACTCAAACAGATTTGTGTGTTGTGAAGCCTGAAACTATGGATCACTCCACACAAACAGAGAGCATTGAGGAGGAAGAGCAATCTCCCTCCCACCAGACTTTAGGAAAGGATCAGCCTACTCATGGAACTGATCTTACCCCTGGTGAAGGAACTGCCTCAGAGGTGGTTAGGCCTAGCCTGACAGAGCCCCTGATGTCAATGGACCCTTCCCACGTGGGACCCAGTCTGGAGAAGGTAACCTGCCCCTCTCTACCCTGCCTCAGTCAGCCCAGGGCTGCAGAGGTCAGGGAGGCCAGTGGTGGACCCCAAAGGGCCCCCTGTCCAAAAGAACCACCCCATCAGCAGATTAGGGGCACCAAAGCTAGCAGCCCTAGCAAGGTGAAAAAGTTAAAAACTCCTGAGGGAACTCCCTTAAACTTAGTTAGGAGCCTCCCCCAGATGGACTCTGTTGGGCACAGCCAAACCTGGGACCCAAAGGCCCCAAACCTGAACTGTCCCTCCAGTAAGCCAACAAAAGGGACCCAGCCTCCAGCTTTAGGTAGCCAGAGGTTGACCCTGAGAGCACAGTGCAACTCAGTCATGGAAAGAAAGGCATCCATGGTGGATAGTGATTGGAGGAAGCTGAGCCCTACATTAGTGGAGCCTCACTTCAATACTCTCTTCCCACACCAGCCTTTTACTTTGCCAAAACACACCACAGGTAGTGATTCCCTATGGCGGAGACCCTCTTATACCCCTAGGGTGAGGGATTGCTTAGTGGACCATGAGACAGGGGGTAACCATGCTAGTGCAGGTACTTCCTTATATGGCCACTTAGGCAATATAGGCTTACCTGGTCAAGGATAGCCTTATCTCCTTTCGTTTGGGGGGGTGGGGGGGTTATGTAGGAAGGTGGATACCTGACTATGGTTACCCCATATTTTTTGCCTAGTGTTTAGCTGGTTTTCGACTTAGTTGGCCAGGGACCCTGCTCATCAGGGCCCCAGGCTATCTGATCTCTCTGTAAAATGGACTCCATGTACCCTAGGTACATCTCCAATCGGACATTGGGTCACCTTATCAGCCCCTGTACAGTGTACTATAGGTACCCATGGCATAGGTGTATCCAAGGCCTACCAGGGGCTGCAGCATATCTTTTGTCACCCCTGGCTGGCTATTCAAACTGACACAACTGGCTGATCACTCAGCTGGGGCAAGGTTGTGTAATCACCCCTTGCTTAGATATAGTATACCTATATCTGAACCTATAGCTGGACACATATACACCTATAAGTCACTCCTATGGCAGGCCTTATCAATCCTGGAGGCAGATGGCTTGGTATTATGTGAGATGGTGCTCTAGCATGAGCGTGCCCTGAGCCTGTCTGCAGCTGTCGGGACCAACTCCCTTAGCTGTTCCGGGATATTGCCATACCATATACTCTTAAGTGCATTATAATCCTCGCGGTTACTTGCTAACTTTGGTTTGGTTTTATCAACACATGTCGTGTAAGGTGTCATACGCTTTGGAATACTACCCCCTCGCCAGTCCTGGCAACGGGGGTAGCATTCCACCCTTCTAGAGGGAGAAGACATGTTACTTTGCTTAAACGCGGTTAAATCTAACCAGCCCCAGCATCACAAAATGGATGCTGCTGCCACAGACACGAGTCTGGCCTCCTGCTGCTGACCGAAACTCCGGCAGGGTAGGCCTGGACAATAGATATCCTGTCACAGGGAGGTGTTACACCACCACAGACAGGAGATAGTGGATTGTAGCAGGGAGGGTTGAATGAAACTAGACACTGCCTGGGGAGCACAAGGCTTCCCATGCATAGTCCAGTTCAAACCGGTGCTGGGACACTCCAGACCCAGCTCCGGTGCGAAACTGGACAAAGGGAAAGGGGTGTAACCACCCCCTTCCTGGGTTCCACCCATTGGAGGGACCTAGCAGGTGATCCAGTCCCTTGATTTGGAATAAAGGTAGGAGCTGTGCCCAAGAGCATTAGATTATCCTGAACGAAACTTTGATACAGAACTCTGGACCCTTCGACATCCCACTCGACGTGGAAGACTGAAGAATCACCCTTGTGTTCAAGGAGTGACCACCCTGTGCAAACAGGCACCATCCAGAGCCCAACGGTTTGCTTTGTTGCAGATCCTGCTGGAACTCGAGTGACAGAGATCAACAAGACTCAGCTTCCTTGACTTCTAACAGCCCGATCCATAGTCCCAGCGAATCTGAGACCCGTGGACGCGACGTGAAGCGTGGAACCGGCCATCTTGAAAAGACTGCGAATTGCTAACCGTGCAGCTTCCGAGGCACCCTCGAAGCTGTGCATTGGCGTTTGAGAAGCCCCAGCCCCGAGCAGCTTGTGCACCGAAGAGCTCCCCTCCACACTCATCGAGTGCTGCATGGGGCGCTTTTGCATTTTCCTGCTTGACACGTTGGTCCGGTCGCTTGCCCATTGGCTAGTGGCACCAGAACTGACAAACCTTGAAATTTACACTGCTAGTCTGGTTGCTCCAGACTTGCCCTCACTCCCCTGAAAAGGAGCTACCACTCTGACCTTGCTGGTCCGAGTAAGAAGCGATCTTCAAATCCTGCGTGGGTTGCACTTGCCAAGGTTTGTTACCTCCGATCCGGAAGCCGACACCGCCGACAGCGAGAGCCTTTGTGGGACAGCTCGCGATCTACTCCTGGTCATCGTCGATGCCCCAGAGCCCACTTGGCAGCGGAGACACGCTTCACGACAACCACCTGATTGCGCCCGACACTGCCTGGTTCCATCCTGGTCACTGGCTAATGACCCAGACTCTGTCCCCTCTGCTTTCAGGTACTCTACATCTTCGATCCACCCTTGGATCCAACCGGACTCTTCCCTCCTGGCCGCCTGCAGCATCTTCATCTCCAGGCTCCATAGATCTACACGACGAAACCCGACACACTTTGGAACCTATGCACCCTCTTCCTGTGGGTGAGGTAACAATCTACCACAGGTGCTCCTGTAGTGGTTTACACCTCTAGTGTCCTAGTTTAAAGTGTGGTAGTTCTATTCCAGTCGGAAGACTTCCAAAACAGTAACTCTTTAACTTTTACGCGCCATTGACTTTGCATTGGCGCATGTGTGCTTTAGGCACTGCACCCGTGTCCCGCGGGCGTCTCCCGACTTCATCACTGCTAGTCCCGAGTAGTCCCAGCGATTCACAACTCCCTAGGCCTTACCATTGTTCGAGAGGGGGGAACAACCTTTATAACACAACTTTTAGCACGCAGTGCTATTACAACGCAGACTTTAAAACGAAAACCATTACAACGCATTACACTGGGGGGCGCTCTAGGATAGGGAATAGTTTTAATTTACTATCCAGCACCTTCCCTAGTGTCCACGGGGACTGATGTTGGAATAGTAAATTCAAATATTCACTATCCAGCACCCCCAGTGTAATGCGTTGTAATGGAATGCGTTTAAAACTTGCGTTGTTACAGAATGCGTGGTAAAAGCATGCGTTGTAACAACGTACATCCTTCGAGAGGTGGTACTTATACCAATATTTTAGTATATGGTTTGAGTGGCCACCGGGCCTATCCAAATTTGTGCAACTTTTGAATGTTTAACTGTGCTTTTGTTTAAACGCTTCTGCCTCTGCACTCATAAAGAGTGTAGAGGATTATTCTAGTACTAAATACATATATTTTTAAATATATAACTTGTGTGGTGTCCTTTCATTTGATATTACACGATTGCATATGGTAAAACAGCTGGCTTCACATGCCCTCTTGAGTTTAGCCTAAGACTGCTTAGTCCATGCTACCCCTAGGATAGCTTGTCTATATGGTTGACTTTACAACCACCACCATAAGGGATTGTTTGGACTGAGACAAGGTGCCCACAGAACTGTGGACATCATACATCAGGCCAACTTCTCACACCTGACTAAAAGCAAGGGTCCCTATTTTGACTATGGTCCCTACCTCAGCCAACTAGAGACCTCCAGTTCTAACAGGCAGGGATTGAGCTATCCTATCACCTTAGTACCCATGAGCCTGGGACTGACTAGCAAGTGTCTCATTTGCATTTCTACTCACTCACAGAGGAACAAGTGATTAGACACCCCAGAACACAACCCTCCCGACCCTCCCATGAATCGCGGTGACCAGACACACCCTTTCGCTCTCACACAAATAAGATCAGCATAGTAAGTAATCCATAAATCATAAAAGGAGCTGTCATTATATAAGACTGGATAAACTAACCCCCTCCCTATCTACAAAAGCAAGGTGATTCTATATCAAAAGATATCCGTGTGTTTGCAGCAGTCCCCGTACCTTAGCATGCACAGGTGAAGGTTCTACATCGCAGGTGTAGTCGCGATCTCGTCTGTGTATTTGTCTATCTGTGCATACCTATCAATCAATCAATCAATCAATAGCATTTCTATAGCGCACTACCCACCCGGAGGGTCTCAAGGCGCTGGGGAGTGGGGGTCCGCTACTGCTCAAACAGCCAGGTCTTGAGCTGCTTCCTGAAGGCGAGGTGGTCTTGGGTCAGGCGGAGGTGGGTCGGGAGGGAGTTCCAAGTCTTGGCGGCCAGGTAGGAGAAGGACCTTCCTCCTGTTGTGGCTCTTCGGGTGCGGGGGACGGCGGCGAGGGCGTGGCTGGTCGATCGAAGCTGGCGGGTGGGAGTGTAGAAGTTGAGGCGGCTGTTGAGGTATCTTGGGCCTTGGTTGTGTAGGGCTTTGTGAGCGTGGGTGAGGAGACGGAAGGTGATTCTCTTGTTGACCGGGAGCCAGTGCAGGTCTCTCGGGTGTCCGGAGATGTGGCTGTGTCGGGGGATGTCGAGGATGAGTCTTGCTGAGGCGTTCTGGATCCGCTGGAGTCTCTTCTGGAGCTTGGCGGTGGTTCCGGCGTAGAGGGTGTTGCCGTAGTCCAGTCGGCTGGTGACGAGGGGCTGGGTGACCATCTTCCTGGTCTCGGTGGGGATCCACCGGAAGATCTTACGTAGCATGCGCAGGATATTGAAGCAAGACGAGGAGACGGCGTTGACTTGCCTGGTCATGGAGAGGGAGGAGTCCAGGATGAAGCCCAGGTTGCGTGCGTGGTCCGTCGGTTTGGGTGCGGTGCCCAGGGCGGGGGGCCACCAGGAGTCGTCCCAGGCGGAGGGCGAGGAGCCCAGGATGAGAACTTCCGTGTTGTCTGAGTTCAGTTTCAGGCGGCTGGTCATCATCCACTCGGCTACGTCTGTCATCCTATATGACAAAGAGTATGTGTTCTCAAACAACATCTGCATGTGTGTTTGGTCTCTGTGCTACATACAGCCTGACCATAACAGAATACCAAGGGCATTGTTGTTTGACCTTGTGGACGGTCTTCAGACTAAATCCCAGGGAAATGAAGAACACAAAAATAACAGTAAGTTTTGTGTAAAAGTACAGAGTGGCACAAAGCAAAATATGTGTGTATAGTAACGCGTGCAAAGCAAAGACTGCAGCATACTCATGCTAACATAGTGAAAACGTCAGTGGGCCTGCATGGGACATGTGACAGACAGCATGGGGCTGTTATGCGTGTGCCATCTGAGGCTGTGGATGAACTGCATAGGATTGGCGGCAGACTCCAACATAATCTAGGTGCTTATGTATTGCACTGTTTTTATTGTAAGGTGCTTTTTGCATTCTTGTGTCTGGTCCACACTCTAAGAAAAGTCTAAATAAATGACATTAGCGTCATGCCCAGGTGTGCGGGAGCTCAAGGGTGAAGAGGAGCTGGTTTCATGTCTGTGTTAGTGAAGGGCAGGGGCGGATTGGCAAGGTGGGCATTCGGGAATGGGCCGAAGGGCCGGTGCCTCAGTGCCCTCTGTGGGCCGTTTTTTTTCTCCCCTGTCCCAGTCCACAGAGAGTGGACTAGGAAGGGGAGAAAAAAAACGGCCCACAGAGTGCACGGAGACAGAGACTGAGAAAATGAAAGCAGCCTCGCTATGCGGCCAGACAGCGATTGTCAGCTGTGGGCTCTCCTTCACCCCTGCCCTGCCAAGCAATCAAGCTGAGGCTGGGCTGGGGAGGGGTGATTGTTTGCAATAATCGGCCTCCCTGGGGGCCAGGTGTTTCTCAGGCCTTTGAGCCATTTGCACCTCGGCCCCCTGGCGCCCATGCAGCCCAGAAACGGTGTTAGTCTTAACACCTCGCCCACAGCCCTTCACATTCAGGGCATAGTGGGCGAGGAAGAATGGGTCTTGCTGTGGGGGCCTGGTGATGTTTGGAATTTTTTTGTTTTATTTATTTATTTATGTGATTTTATATAGCGCAGACTTTACCCGAAAGTGTCAGAGCGCTTCACACTAGGAACAGCTATAATACATGAGGAGAAAATTATAAGTGGACAAATTACACAAAAGCAAACGTTAAGTTACATGAATCAAAAGTGACAATAGTGAGCAACCAAAATACAAGAGGAGCAAACAATACATTACAGGAGGAAAAAGAGATATGTGTGCAGGTTACAAAAGGGTACATAATACAAGTAGAGGTATAATACTGCAATTAATGGCAGACACTCCAGCACAAGAACAAACGTTACGTAGGAAATGGTGGCACTTGTGCAAGTATCTAAAGCAAACAAAAGTGAGAGGTAGCAAACAGTGTGTTACAAGAGAAAAGTGACTTGTGCAAGTTACAAAAGGGTACCATACACAGGTACAAGGGTAATACTACAGTAAATGGTAAATACTCAAACTGCCAGAACACACTGGGAAGGCACTTCCCATGCACCAGCTTCACCTCAGCCTCCCCCTGGCTACCTGGCTACCCAGAAAGCTGTGTTTTGTGCTCCCCTGCCAGGACATTTTCCCAAGGCCTGGATGGTTGATTAATTTACTAATTGCAGGGGCCTTACCTCTGTTCATGTGCTCCTGAGCTGAAGGTCTGGGGAGGTCTGAGTAGGTTAGTAATAGCAGGAGCTTTGCTGCTTTTCAGGTGCTCCTGTGCTGGAGGGCTGAAATAATTTTGTGACAAAAAGCGGCCTTGCTATTTTTTTTAGTTGCTCAGCATGTAGGCCATTGTCACCTTGGCCCTGTGTCGTGTGCAAGAACAGTATCCTCCCACTTTCATTCCTTGTCTGTGCAAATGGTGTTTCATGAAAGGGCACGCCCCTTGAATGTGGGCCACGCCCCTTAAATATGGGCCACGCCTCTTGAATGTGGGCCACTTTTTTAGTCAGTGCCCGGGCCGAATTGTGATCCCAATCCGACCCTGGTGAAGGGTTGCATTAGACTGTAAGGCTATATGCTAAGCGTGCACTGCAGTTGTTGTAAACCCCAACTCGTCACATTAAAGCAACCTTTCATGCAGTATTTACGAAGTTTGTCATGATTGCTCCACCTCACCCAGGAGGCTGTCTCGAAAACAGTGAGGAAAGGTCGAGGTGTGGTTCAGGGCTAAAGCTGCCGACCTGAATCTCTAGGACATGCAATCTAATCGCTGCTCTGGCATTTAGCAAAAAAACATTGAATTCTGGCCACCTGACTTATTCTTCTCTTGTCTACAATTAAATGAATATGTGAACTAAATGTGCAAATCCCCGCTTGCTGTACACAGTCTTGTATTGTCTCCCAACACGCCCATTAATGCACCGCTGTTCTTTGCCCCCAAACTAGGTTTGATCCACACACATCAGCGCCGGAGGCGACTTCTTCACAAAAGCGATCTTCAGGAATCCAGCGCCACGCGCAGCTGGAAGGACGACTCCCCCCAGCTGAGATCTGGGCTGCTCTCGAGGCAGAATGAAATGAGGCCGTCCTCTCCTCGGGAGGCTGTGGGCTGACACTCGAAGGAGGGAAAATCCTCTCCGTGGCGCGAGCGAGCGCGCGCGCGCCGCAAACACTCCAGCCTGGAATCAAAACAAATCAGTCGCAGCATATTAAGGAGGCGCCTGATTAGACAGGCTGAGTTCCGAGAATATTAAAATGAAATGCTGCTAATTTCAGCCCGGCTAATTACATGCAGAGCGAAAGAGAAGTAATTGCGCGGAAGGACGGGCGCCATCTTACCCCTGCATGGAGTGGCTTGACTCACACCACTCTTTCTTGACAATATTACTATTAGAGTTGGGAGGGGGCGGGGGTTGCCAATAGAGGCATTGGTGAGGAGAAAGTGTAAATTATACAATGTGCTGGGTCATTTGGAACCTGGGTAACTGGGTCGATACTTTCTTTTTTTTTTTGGGAGATATATATAGTGCGAACTCCACCCAGAGGTATTGGAAGTCTTTACACGAGTACCAGTTACATTACACAAGGACATATTTTTTTGTAGGCACAGGGAGATTAAGTGATTTGCCTAGAATGGTGAGCCGACTCCGAGACTCAAACCTGGTTCCCCAGCTCCAAGGCCGGCAGCTCTGATCGTAAGGCCACATCCTCTCCCAATATAAGATGTAAAGTACACAGTCGTGGTGTGCGACATGGTGCACCAGATTATAGTTAATGGGCTGTAATAACTGCAACCTGGAACACACGCTTGCACTGTGAACAGTGCGTTAGTTAAAGGTGGGACTGGTTGTTTGAAGTCTCTGGCCTGCATGGACGTCATCTAGGGGTCGCCACAACCCATGTCTTGCCCGTTGCGACCAGGGCCGGACTGGGAAGCAAAACCGGCCCTGGCAAAGTGCTCGGCCTAACAAACCACAACATTGATATTAAAGAATTGAATAAGAGAATGGAACACCTGAGTAAAAATATTGGACCTGATACTCAAAAGTTTTTTGTGTTCCTAAATTAGGCTTACAACCACAACTCAACCATTTTATGTGTGTTAGGTCACTTCTAGAATGAAAAGAAAATATTTTTACACACTTTAAAAGGATTTTCTCACCAAATATTTTTGTTTGTGCAAATCTACTCCCAGGGGAGTGGACTGAGTTGGAATGTGTTTTTTAGGGTGGTCATACACAACTTTACTATTTGTTCACAAACGTCTCTCAATCAATGACATTTATAGAGCGCACTACATACCCGTAGGGTCTCAAGGCGCTGGGGGTGGGGGGGTGCCGCTACTGCTCGAACAGCCAGGTCTTCAGCTTCTTCCTGAAGGAGAGGTGGTCTTGGGTCAGGCGCAGGTCGGTCGGGAGGGAGTTCCAGGTCTTGGCGGCCAGGTAGGAGAAGGACCTTCCTCCTGTAGTCGCTCTTCGGATGCGGGGGACGGCGGCGAGGGCGTGGTTGGCTGATCGGAGGTGGCGTTTGGGAGCGTAGAAGTTGATTCGGCTGTTGAGGTAGCTCGGGCCTTGGTCGTGTAGGGCTTTGTGTGCGTGGGTGAGGAGGCGGAAGGTGATTCTTTTGTTGACGGGGAGCCAGTGAAGGTCTCTCAGATGTCCGGAGATGTGGCTGGTTCGTGGGATGTCGAGGATGAGTCTGGCTGAGGCGTTCTGGATCCGCTGGAGTCTCTTCTGGAGCTTGGCGGTGGTACCGGCGTAGAGGGCGTTGCCGTAGTCCAGTCGGCTAGTGACGAGGGCCTGGGTGACGGTCTTCCTGGTCTCGGTGGGGATCCACCAGAAGATCTTCCGTAGCATGCGTAGGATGTTGAAGCACGCCGAGGAGACGTTGTTGACTTGCCTGGTCATGGAGAGGGAGGAGTCCAGGATGAAGCCCAGGTTGCGTGCATGGTCTGTCGGTTTGGGTGCGGTGCCCAGGGCGGGAGGCCACCAGGAGTCGTCCCAGGCGGAGGGTGAAGAGCCCAGGATGAGGACCTCCGTCTTGTCTGAGTTCAGTTTCAGGCGGCTGGTCGTCATCCACTCGGCTACCTCTTTCATCCCTTCGTGCAGGTTGGCTCTGGCGGCGGCGGGGTCGTTGGTCAGGGAGAGGATCAGCTGGGTGTCGTCGGCGTAGGAGATTATGCTGAGGTTGTGTTGGCGTGCGATGGCCGCGAGGGGGCTCATGTAGACGTTGAAGAGGGTGGGGCTCAGTGAGGATCCTTGAGGGACGCCGCAGATGACTTCGGTGGCCTCTGACTTGTATGGTGGTAGGCGGACTCTCTGTGTTCTTCCGTCGAGGAAGGAGATGATCCATTCCAGCGCCTTGTCCTGGATTCCGACGTTGCTGAGGCGCTGTACTAGGGTGCGGTGGCAGACAGTGTCGAATGCCGCGGAGAGGTCTAGGAGGATGAGGGCCGCTGTTTCTCCGTTGTCCATCAGGGCTCGGATGTCATCGGTGGCGGCGATGAGGGCGGTCTCGGTGCTGTGATTGGCTCGGAAGCCAGACTGTGAGGGGTCGAGGGATCCATTCGTCTCGAGGAAGGCGGCCATCTGCTTGTTGACGGTCTTCTCGATGACTTTGGCTGGAAACGGGAGGAGCGAGATGGGTCGGTAATTCTTGAGTTCGGTGGGGTCCGCTGTGGGTTTCTTGAGTAGAGCGCTGAGTTCGGCGTGCTTCCAGCTCTCAGGGAAGGTGGCGGTGTCGAAGGATGTGTTGATGATGTCTCGCAGGTGGGGTGCGATGACAGCGTCGGCCTTGTTGAAGACGTGGTGAGGGCAGGGGTCGGTCGGTGATCCGGAGTGGATGGAGTTCATCGTGCGGATGGTGTCTTCGGTGCTGATCGGGGTCCAGGCGTGGAGGGTGGTGGTGGGGGGTGGTTGTTCGGTCTTGGTGTGCGTTGGTTGGTTGTTGAAGCTGTTGTGTATGTCCGCGATCTTGTTGTGGAAGTATGAAGCGAGGGAGTTGCAGAGGTCTTGCGATGGGGTGATGTCGTTGTTTCCTGCGCTGGGGTTGGATAGCTCTTTCACGATGTTGAAGAGTTCCTTGCAGTTGTGTGCGTTGTTGTCCAGCCGGTCCTTGAATGCAGTTTTCTTGGCGGCGCGGATCAGCTGGTGGTGCTTCCGGGTGGCCAGCTTGAAGGTGGTCCTGTTGTCCGGTGTAGGTTCCCTTCTCCAGACTTTCTCGAGGGCTCGGCAGTTCTTCTTGGAGCTCTTGAGTTCGTCGGTGAACCACGGGGCTTTCTTGCTGCCGGGTCTGCTGGGCGGGGTCCTCAGCGGGGCGAGCTCGTCCGCGCAGTTGCTGATCCACTTCGTGAGGTTGTCGGCGGCCCGGCTGGGGTTCGCTGAGCTGGCAGGAGGGTGCTGGCTCAGGGAGGTGGCGAGCTGGTCTGCTGTGATCTTGTTCCAGCTTCTGCGGGCGGCCTGTTGCTGGTGGTGGTGGGTCGTCGTTCTCTTGAAGGTGAAGTGGACGCAGCTGTGGTCCGTCCATTGAAGCTCTGTGGCGTGGCTGAAGTCGATGTCTGTGCTGGAAGAGAAGACTGCGTCGAGTGTGTGTCCGGCGAGGTGGGTGGGGGTGGACACCAGCTGCTTGAGTCCAGGATTGGCGAGGTTGTCGAGCAGGGTGCTGGTGTTGTGGTCGTTGTTGTTCTCCAGGTGGAAGTTGAGGTCCCCCAGGAGGATGTAGTCAGCGGAGGGGAGGGCATGCGGGCTGACGAAGTCGGCGATGTCCTCGCTGAATTGTGTGCGTGGTCCCGGGGGTCGGTAGATCAGGGTGCCTCTGAGGGTGGTGTTCGGGTCGGTGTGGATCTGGAAATGCAGGTGTTCGGCGGTGGTCAGGGTGTTGTCGGTGCTGGTCGTGAGACGGATGGTGTTCCTGTGGCTGATGGCGATGCCTCCTCCCATCTGGTTGGCGGTGCGGTCCCTCCGGACGATCTTGTAGCCCTCTGGGATGGCGATGGCGATGTCGGGCGCTGAGGAGGCGTTCATCCAGGTCTCCGTGATGAAGGCAACGTCAGGGGCTGTGGCGTCTAGGTGGTTCCAGAGTTTGATGGCGTGTCTGTGGACGGAGCGGGTGTTGAGAAGGATGCACTTGAGGTGGTTGCTGCTGGTGTTCGGCTTGGCAGGTGCTGGTGTCGGGCAGGTCCGATGCAGGTGAACTTGCAGGTGTTGCAGCTGAAGGGTCCGTGGGAGCGTCGTGGGGTGGCTTGGTAGCATCCCGGGACTCGGCCGGTGTTGAGTGCGATGAGGGTGGCGGCGGTGTACGTCAGGCGGGTCGGTCGGGGTCCTCGTGGGCCAGGGGTCCTGGCACTGGGCGCGGTCCAGGCGCGGACGGGCGTAGACGGGCATACCTTTGGCGCACAATCAGCACGCCCGCTGCGCGTGACCGCTGCGCGTTCGCACGGTCGCCATATATGGCGAAGTGCGCGGGTGGGCGGGGCAGCTGGGAGGCGGGAGCGGGGAGGGAACAGAAGAAAAAAGGGGCGGGGTCTGCGGTGGTGGCGGGAAGCGGGGAGGGAAGACGGGGGCGGTTACAGGCGGCAAGACTGGTGAAACAGTGGGAAAATAAACGGCAACAGACGTTATACAATGCTAAATACAGACAGAAAAACGGGCAACAACAAGGACAGAGACAGTACTTTCTAGAGCGATAATACAGTAAAATGCACACAAGGGGCACAGGGAGAGAGGCGGCGAGCGCGGACCACGCAGCGAGATGGAGGGGGCGTGGTCACAGGCGGCAGCCGAGCAGCGAGGCAGTAAGGGCGGGGAGCACACGCAGCAGCTGGTGGCAGTGCGGCGCGGGGGTGTCCTAGAGCTAGGTCACACTCACCTGCGTCGCACGGTCGCCATATATGGCCAAGTGCGCGGGTGGGCGGGGCAGCTGGGAGGCGGGAGCGGGGAGGGAACAGAAGAAAAAAGGGTCGGGGTCTGCGGTGGTGGCGGGAAGCGGGGAGGGAAGACGGGGGCGGTTACAGGCGGCAAGACTGGTGAAACAGCGGGAAAATAAACGGCAACAGACGTTATACAATGCTAAATACAGACAGAAAAACGGGCAACAACAAGGACAGAGACAGTACTTTCTAGAGCGATAATACAGTAAAATGCACACAAGGGGCACAGGGAGAGAGGCGGCGAGCGCGGACCACGCAGCGAGATGGAGGGGGCGTGGTCACGGGCGGCAGCCGAGCAGCGAGGCAGTAAGGGCGGGGAGCACACGCAGCAGCTGGTGGCCGTGCGGCGCGGGGGTGTCCTAGAGCTAGGTCACACTCACCTGCGTCGCACGGTCGCCATATATGGCCAAGTGCGCGGGTGGGCGGGGCAGCTGGGAGGCGGGAGCGGGGAGGGAACAGAAGAAAAAAGGGGCGGGGTCTGCGGTGGTGGCGGGAAGCGGGGAGGGAAGACGGGGGCGGTTACAGGCGGCAAGACTGGTGAAACAGCGGGAAAATAAACGGCAACAGACGTTATACAATGCTAAATACAGACAGAAAAACGGGCAACAACAAGGACAGAGACAGTACTTTCTAGAGCGATAATACAGTAAAATGCACACAAGGGGCACAGGGAGAGAGGCGGCGAGCGCGGACCACGCAGCGAGATGGAGGGGGCGTGGTCACGGGCGGCAGCCGAGCAGCGAGGCAGTAAGGGCGGGGAGCACACGCAGCAGCTGGTGGCCGTGCGGCGCGGGGGTGTCCTAGAGCTAGGTCACACTCACCTGCGTCGCACGGTCGCCATATATGGCCAAGTGCGCGGGTGGGCGGGGCAGCTGGGAGGCGGTAGCGGGGAGGGAAGAGAAGAAAAAAGGGGCGGGGTCTGCGGTGGTGGCGGGAAGCGGGGAGGGAAGACGGGGGCGGTTACAGGCGGCAAGACTGGTGAAACAGCGGGAAAATAAACGGCAACAGACGTTATACAATGCTAAATACAGACAGTAAAACGGGCAACAACAAGGACAGAGACAGTACTTTCTCCCCCTCTTCCCACTATGGAAAATGTACAACTGACAAGGACCGGGGGAAATACATTTCTAATATGGGAAGGGAACACCCCAGATTTGGTGGAGGTGTAGGGAAAGGGGTTTCTTCACAGTTAAATTATTTTCCCCATTGAGAACAAAGGAAAATGGCAATTCATTCCCCATGCACAGCGCTACACTGTAGAATTAAATACAGAGGAATGTCTCTGCGTATCTGCATAGTCCACCGAGATCGTTAATTTCAAATCCGACTTCCTAATTACAATATAGGCGGTCGATAGTGAAACCTGCTGGTCATTCCGGCTGGATTTCGACAAGCTCAGTGAGCCCGTCAACAAGTCAGAGGTCGGCCCATATTCCCAATGGATGGGGTTTCCGCAGTTGGGATTATGATGCTCGGTTTCCGGCAAGCCTGCCATGCCGGGCTTTCCGACATGGAAAGCCCGTCGGAAAGCGAGTTTGGGGGCCCCTGGCGGGGCCCCTTCCCTCTGCGGCCTCCGGTTGGGGGCTGAGGGAACACCTATGCACCTATGGTGCCCCCCTGTTCATTCCTGCACCGTGTGGCAGGTTCCATGAAGTGCCTACCACTCGATGCAGGGAGGAACACAATCTCCCATTTTTCAGTTTACGGCCATAGCACAAGCTCCCATAGGGAAATGGGATTATGAGACCCGCCCATGTGCGGTTGCATCGTAATTCTGCATTTAGGACCACCGACCGGAGGTCGTTCGTCCCGATTCCACAATGATGTTGGTCGGAGGCAGCTCCGACCAATATCGTAATCGGGCCCTTAATTTTTTTACTTGCAAAAAATATCTTTTACAAGCTTAGAAAAATTAGGATTTATCCCATTCTGGGTTCTGCAGGTCAGAGTAGTGGATAAAGTATTAATTACCAAGCCCTCCCAGGGCCTATCTTATTGCTCTAGGCCTTTTCAAACCATTGTATTATTTCAGTTTACATTGTATTTGAGGCAGGGGCCTAACAAACGCCCCTGCTGCCCTCGCGGTGCGGGGGGGAGCCCACTCTCTTCAGTAAATGAAGGGGGCTCTTTAGCTCTGCAGTGAGAGCTGTGAGAGAGGCTTGCAAACCTCTCTCCCTCTAAAGCAGGTGCAGGCTGTCTGCAGCCTGCTCTGAGCCTGACTGAAGAGAAACAATGTAACAACTTACATTGTTTCTCTTCAGTCAGAGCCAGGGCCTGGGGGCCCAGGGACAGCATTCCCTACAGGGCTCTGATCCTCTGAGAAGAGACAAGGACAAGGATGGGGTGGGGGCCCCAGAAACAGCATTCTCCAGGGCAATGCTCATATGAGAAGGGATGAGGCAGCAAAATGGTGCCCTCAGGTAAGCACTCTTGTTAGAACGCACCATGGGCATCCGCAGGGGGGGCAAGGGGAGGCACTTGCCCCCCCAGGATCACCAGTGCATCTGGTGTGGGCCCAGTCAGGGCCGGCCCTAGTCCATCATGCTTTTCAAATGGTGCCATTGTTTCAGGTGGCAGCCCCCTCCATTGGGTGAGAAGGGTGCTAAGGGTGGCCCGAGAAGGGTGCAAGGCAGAGGGGAGAAGGGTGCAAGGCAGAGGGGAGAAGGGTGCAAGGTAGAGAGGAGAAGGGTGCAAGGCAGAGGGGAGAAGGGTGCAAGGCAGAGGGGAGAAGGGTGCAAGGCAGAGGGGAGAAGGGTGAAAGGTAAAGAGGAGAAGGGTGCAAGGCAGAGAGGAGAAGGGTGTAAGGTGGAGGGGAGAAGGGTGCAAGGCAGAGGGGTGAAGGGCGCAAGGTAGAGAAGAGTATAAGGCGGAGGGGGAGAAGGGTACAAGGGGAAGGGGGAGAAGGGTGCAAGGCAGAGAGAGAAAGGCGCAAGGCAGAGAGGAGAAGGGTACAAGGTAGAGAAGGGTGCAAGGCGGAGGAAAGAAGGGTGCAAGGCAGAGGGAAGAAGGGTGCAAGGCAGAAGGGAGAAGGGTGCAAGGTAGAGAAGGGTGCAGGGCGGAGGGGAGAAGGGTGCAAGGCAGAGGGGAGAAGGGTGCAACGGGGAGGGAGAGAGGGTAAAAGGCAGAGGGGAGAATGGTGCAAGGTAGAAAAGGGTGCAAGGCGGAGGTGGAGTAGGGTGCAAGGCAGAGGGGAGAAGGGTACAAGGTAGAGAGGAGAAGGGTGCAAGGCAGAGAGGAGAAGGGTGCAAGACCAAGGGGAGAAGGGTGCAAGGCAGAGAGGAGAAGGGTGCAAGGCAGAGGGGAGAAGGGTGCAAGGCAGAGGGGAGAAGGGTGCAAGGCAGAGGGGAGAAGGGGGTGCAAGGCAGAGGGGAGAAGGGTGTAAGGCAGAGGGGAGAATGGTGCAAGGTAGAAAAGTATGCAAGGCGGAGGGAGAGAAGGGTGCAAGGGGGAGAGGGAGAAGGGTGCAAGGGGGAGGGCGAGAAGGGTGCAAGGGGGATGGTGATGAAGTTAAAAAGGTGCCCCCCCCCCCCCCAGAAACATTTCTGCGGATGCCCATGGAACGCACACTACTTTGTGAGAGAGAGTGGAGAGAGAGAGTGGAGAGAGAGAGAGTGGAGAGAGAGTGCAGAGAGACAGTGGAGAGAGGGAGAGAGAGATAGAGAGTAGAGAGAGAGGGTGGAGAGAGAGTGGATAGAGAGAGACAGTGGAGAGAGAGTGGGGAGAGAGAGTGGAGAGAGAGAGTAGAGAGAGAGAGTGGAAAGAGAGACAGTGGAGAGAGAGTATAGAGAGTTGAGGGAGACAGTGGAGAGAGAGTGGAGAGAGAGTGGAAAGAGAGACAGTGGAGCGAGAGAGTAGAGAGAGAGAGTGGTGAGAGAGAGTGGAGAGCGAGTGGAGAGAGAGAGAGAGAGAGAGAGAGTGGAGAGAGAGTGGAGATAGACAGTGGAGAGAGAGTAGAGAGAGAGAGTGGAGCGAGACAGTGGAGAGAGAGAGAGTGGAGAGAGCGTGGAGAGACAGTGGAGAGAGTGAGCTAGAGAGAGAAAGAGTGGAGAGAAAGTAGAGAGAGTGGAGAGAGAATAGAGAGAGATTGGAGGGAGACACTGGAGAGAGAGAGTGGAGAGATAGAGAGTGGAGAGAGAGTTGAGAGAGGGTGGAGAGAGAGTGGAGAGAGAGTGGAGAGAGACAGTGGAGAGAGAGTGGAGAGAGACAGTGGAGACTCTAGAGAGAGTGTAGAGAGAGTAGAGAGAGAGTGGAGGGAGACAGTGGAGGGAGACAATGGAGAGAGAGTGGAGAGACAGTGGAGAGAGAGAGAGTGAGAGAGTGGAGAGAGAGTAGAGAGAGAGAGAAAGTGGAGAGAGAGACCGCGGAGAGACAGAGGAGAGAGAGAGACAGTGGGCATAGACTGACTGGCTGAGAAACTGACTGAGAGAGAGAGAGAGAGACTGGCTAACTGAGAGAGTGACTGACTGACTGACAGAGAGAGAGAGACTGATTGAGAGTGAGGCTGACTGACAGAGAGAGAGAGAGACTGACTGACAGAGACTGACTGACTGAGGTAGAGAGATGCTGACTGACACAGAGAGAGACTGACTGACAGAGAGAGGCAGAGACTGACTGACTGAGACAGATAGACTGACGGAGAGACTGAGAGAGAGAGAGAGAGAGAGAGAGAGAGAGAGAGAGACTGACTGAGGTAGAGATAGAATGACTGACTAAGAGAGACTGACTGACTGGGAGAGAGAGAGAGACTGGCTGCCAGAGAGACATACTGACAGAGAGACAGAGAGAGAGAGAGAGAGAGAGAGAGACTGACTGAGAGAGAGACTGACTGACAGAGACTGCCTGAGAGACTGACTGACAGAGACTGACAGAGTGAGAGACTGACACAGAGACAGAGAGAGAGAGAGAGAGAGACTGACTGAGAGAGAGACTGACTGACAGAGACTGACTGAGAGAGAGACTGACTGACAGAGACTGACAGAGAAAGAGAGATTGACCGACAGAGAGAGAGACTGACTGACGAGGAGAGACTGACTGAGAGAGAGAGAGAGAGAGAGTCACAGAGAGAGACTGACTGACAGAGAGAGAGAGAGACTGACTGACAGAGAGAGAGACTGACAGAGAGAGTCACTGACTGAGAGAGACTGGCTGACTGCGAGAGAGAGAGAATGACTGACTGGGAGAGACTGTCTGGAAGACTGACTGACTGAGAGAGAGAGACTGAGAGAGAGAGAGGCTGAGAGAGAGACTGACAGAGAAAGGGACCTACAGGGAGAGAGAGTGACTGAGAGAGAGAGAGACTGACTGAGAGAGAGACTGACTGACCAAGAGCGAGAGACTGACTGACAGAGAGAGACTGATTGAGAGACGGCCTGACAGAGAGAGATTGACAGAGAGAGAGAGAGAGACTGGGACTCTTACAGAGAGAGAGACTGACTGATAGATAGAGAGACTGACTGAGAGAGAGAGAGTGAGTGAGAGAGAGAGAGAGAGAGAGATTGACTGAGAGAGACTGACTGACAGAGAGAGAGAGAGAGAGGCTGGCTGACTGAGAGAGAGACTGACTGACTGAAATAAACTGACAGAGAGAGACTGTGAGAGACTGACTCAAAGAAAGGGAGAGACTGACTGACAGAAAGAAAGAGAGAGACTGACTGACTGAGCGAGACTGGCAGAAAGAGAGAGATAGAGAGACTGACAGAGAGAGAGAGCGAGAGAGACTGAGAGAGAGACTGACAGATAAAGAGACTGACATGGAGAGAGACTGACTGAGAGAGAGAGACTGACAGAGAGAGGGTCTGACTGAGAAAGACTGACATAGCGAGAGAGAGAGAGAGAGAGACCGACTGACTGACAGAGAGAGAGAGAGAGAGATTGACTGCCTGACAGACTGACTGACTGAGAGAGACTGACTGACTGAGAGAGACTGGATGACAGAGAGAGATAGACTGACTGACTGAGAGAGGGAGACTGACTGAAAGAGAGAGAGACTGTGATGGAATTGGGGTCAAAGTGTGTATGAAGCTATGCAATGCCTCTTAAGATTGATATTGTCTACTAATAAAAATGTATTATCAAAATGTGCTCTTTGTAGTTACATCTGCTTTTGAAACACTGCATTGTCGCTTTGTCTAACGTTTTAAAACGGAAACCAGAAGGAGCAGTGGATGCACTTTTGTCAAAACAGAACGATGAGTGGGCCCGACGTTGTATATCATGACAGGAGTCTGCATCAGGAAACCCACCTAAAATTGGGCAAACTTCCCCGGCCTACTGATGGCAGGGGCCCTGTAATGAATGGACCACCACCTATGATAGCCTGCGGGCAGACTAAGCCCAACTGTGAACTCCACCATCCAGTGTATTAGTGACAGTGGCGTAACAATAGCCCCGCTTCCCTGTATGGCGGGTCTCTGGCCTGAGAGCTCTAGACTGGCACAGTGAATGGGGGGGGGCTCCATGTAGTGTGCAGGGGGCCACCTCAAGTTTTGTTACGCCACTGTTTTGAGGTATTTTTCTTGTTTTTACTCCTTGTCCAATATTCAGCCATATCTCTCTATCCCCATTTAGGCTGATACTGCATCCTCCAGTTCTCGAAATATTCTGATCAATCAAAAGTAAATGCACTGGATCTTTGGGAATTTGAATGTTTACATGATGTGCTCCAGCCTCCAATGCGCAGAGGTATGAGTTCTTGACTTGCTCCTCAAAGGTCCTGCGCTTGGAACCATCTCACCTTCAAAGGACAGGAAATGTCTCCAATTTGTTGTTCTATTTCTGAGGGTGTAGCCTCCAGAAAGCAAAACACGAGCAAGGTTACCTTTGTGAGCGAGAGGGAATGTGTGCCCAAAATTGGCGTTTTTACCATTGGTTATCAGACCAAATCTTGGTTTGGAAGATTGAGCTAGCGCCACCTCCACCGTCGACAAATAGTCCTCCCTCCCACAAACAAGGCCCGCGCCCGCGCCTCGATTGCCCTGACACACTCCGAAACTAGGCACAACATTTATATAAAAACCCATAACTCAATTAAAAAGCACACGGATTTTCATAGGGTTCATTTTCCCCGTGTAATTGGAAAGCGATGTGTTACTTTGAGTGATGCTCTGTCATGTGTTTCTTTAAGAAAGGGGTGTTGCCATGACAACAATCTCTTGCCAGTAAATGGTTTTCTCTGCAGTAGTCTTCTCCCTCTTACACGTTGCTATTTCGGATTGAGAATCATTTCTTTTTTCTCCTGACCGCAGTCACGTGACTGTTCATTTCTGCACAGTTATTCTAACCCAACACTGAATGCCACATCTGCATGCATTCAAAAACATTGGGCACTGGTTGGGGGTTTAACAAGCACTGGTGTGAAAGTGTCTGCAACATATCTCATTTCGGTTCTCTGTGAATTCCTGGTTTGACATTAAATTCCCATCTGTTTTCCAGGGAAATTCAAGTGAGATACCAAAAACCAGTCCTAGCTTGTGACACTCATTAACCAGAGCTGCGGCTTGAGCTGCATCAGTGTTGCTCTAAGAGGGTCAGCACTTTGCCAGGTTTTCAAGACAATTGTCGACTGTGTAAATAATTCCTATGTAGAAGACTTGCATTACATTTATGTAAATAATTTCTATTTAGAAGAATTGCATTAAATATATGTAAATAATTCCTATTTAGAAGAATTGCATTATATTTATGTAAATTATTCCTATTTAGAAAAATTGCATTAAATGTATGTAAGTAATTCCTATTTAGAAGAATTGAATTACATTTATGTAAATAAGTTCTATTTAGAAGAATTGCATTAAATGTATGTACATAATTCCTTTTTAGAAGAATTGCATTAAATGTATGTAAATAATTCCTATTTAGAAGAATTGCATTACATTTATGTAAATAATTCCTCCTTAGAAAAATTGCATGAAATGTATGTAAATAATTCCTATTCAGATGGATTGCATTAAATTTGTCCTACAACGGATACCCTGAAAACCTAACATAACTTCAACGCTCATGCGACAATGTTGATTTCCCATGGTTAGAACTTTTTCCTTTGGCCGAGCTGGTTGTGATGTCCAAGCGGCCGCTTAGACAGCTTCTCTACTGACTGGTATTAGAAACGCTAAAAAGCGACACAATTTCCACAGGTAACACATGACTCCGCTCCCTAAGGGCTCCATCTAAGATTAATTATCGTATGACGGTTACTTGTTCTTTACAATGTATAAACCGATTCATCACCAGGCATCGGTCCTTAAAAAGCAATATCGAAGACTGATAGTAGAAGCAAGGAGCTCACCAGGAAACAGAGACCAAAAGACAAGCATTTGACATCAGAATAATGAAAAAGAGGGATCAGTTACAGAACATCAACCACACACATATCGTAAATGACGAGGCGGATACAAACAGTCTAACGGGCGCTCTACAACATGTAATTAGGGTATATTCAAAATAATATCACATTTGGTGCTTCAAGAGGGTGAATGCGTATCCAACATCCACAGTTCCTGCACATGCAGAAGCGAACAAAACCAGTACCCTCTGAGCAAACTGTATCTATTCCCACTTTTGTTAGTAAGTTAAGCACCAGTCTTATTGGTGGATGCCACTATTCAATATGTCTTAAGAACAGTCCAAATCTCCTCCAATTAAGGTTTCACAGTTCCTTTGTGTTTATTTTCATGCCATCAGTCGTCTCTTGACAATAACTTGAACATGGTACATCAGCCAACACGTGTTTCGTCATCTAATATATAACACATTGACTTCCTCAGGGCTACACAGTAGATAACATATTGGAGTATGACAATCTACAGCAAAGAAATTTATCTGTAACGCAAATTTTATATGAATTGAATAGATAGCTCGATTGTCATATGATTGTAACCCATGGCGGACCGGCAGACACAGACACTTTTTTCAATCTCCTACTTTCTATCCCTTGGTTCGAGGAATTTACCAAGCAGACATATACACTTGTAATTTTTGACTAATTTTGGATTAATATATGCACGTTTTCTGCCTCATACTCTATCAACACACTACTAACTTGAGGTAATCTATTAACAACACAAATAGTAAATATGATACGTCATCCTCCCTTGCAATATAATGATTTTGGGCATGATAGTTTCACTATATAATTATGGATACTGCAGAATATGTCAAGGTATAAGCGGTTATTATCACTAGTTTTGAGTAAGACAAGAGAGTCGAAATACACTCGAAGATGGGGTCCAGCTATAACTATGTAGAATGTACGGGAACATATCTGAACAATGTTTTTATTTTAACCCGAAATTGTTAGAGAGTATATTCTCACCAGTACAAGGGATGAGAGGTGAGATTGTATAAGATAAATTACATTATGTGCGTAGTGGTGCAACTATTTAACAATATTAGATACAAACCCACTACAAGATGGCGCCCGCGTTTTTGAGCATAAATAGTCACTCCAAGATGGCGCCTATGCTGAACGGCGTACGGCGTACGGAGTGGTGAGGATATTCACTACCGTAGAAGATTGCGGACCTCGTAACTCAAGTTGTTACATGACGAGGGTGAGTGTTATTCTATGAGAGAAGTAGGTACTAAGACAGATTCAACGGAGGTTCGTCTGATAGTGATATTATACGTTTTTTATTGCAGCCGGTGAATATGATTGATTAATGGAGAATTGGAATCGTAGATAGAGAACGTTTCTTTAATGGTGAGTGTGGGGATACTTTTTTTTAATTGCATACGGTGATAGACTGTTTAAGCCGAAATATAAGAGTACCAATATTTATTTTAGTGATTACGATATTGGAGACGATCATTTGGAGAAAAAATTTACACACAAGGAACTGACATTAAGAGGTAACCGAATTTGTTCTTTTAGTTGTGTTATTTTATTGGTGATTGTAGGGATGGTTTAAATAAATGGTGGCGAATCTCATTGTGAGGAGCCCTAGAAGGAAGGAACAGAATTAATTTGGATATTATATTTTCTTAGATTTGAACCTTGGTTGTATACAGAGGAAGTTATCAATTCTGAAGATACCTTGGATATTTAGGTGAAGATTCATTTTGTTTGAATGCATGGAATATTATATAGTGGTATCTAATCTTTGGAAATAGAACTAGACACATATTTTCACTTAATATGGGTGTATTGTATTCTTGGAGTGGCATGACTGTACCTCAATCTTCTCTCCCTAAAAACCTATTCACTTGTGGAGCTTACTTTACTCTATCTTGGATGTACTGAGTTCACATAATGTTTACTTAAAAGCCATGTGGTAGTCGTGTTAATCTTATGGGTGTTATTTATTTGGTTGCAGCCCTGAGGAAGTCAATGTGTTATATATTACACGATGAAACACGTGTTGGCTGATGTACCATGTTCAAGTTATTGTCAAGAGACGACTGATGGCATGAAAATAAACACAAAGGAACTGTGAAACCTTAATTGGAGGAGATTTGGACTGTTCTTAAGACATATTGAATAGCGGCATCCACCAATAAGACTGGTGCTTAACTTACTAACAAAAGTGGGAATAGATACAGTGTGCTCAGAGGGTACTGGTTTTGCACACACATATCGTGACAGAAATATTGTGTCAAAAATATTATAGACACACATTTAGTTTACCTATACTTATAAAGGTAAGTACAAAAATATCAAGTAAAAATATCATTTACACTAATATTGTGAAAAATTTGACAAAAATATAGTTTTTCATAAATACACAGTTTAGCATAGTGAAATGTAAAAATTTTTTTTTTTCAGAACACAATTTTATTTTGGTGTTGATAAATTGCATAACAAGCACAGCACCCCGGGAATCGGAGGAGCTGTGAGCATCATAATAGTAATCACAGTAAAGCAAGTCAATAAACATTTCAGAAGGAAAAGATGCAACCAAGGCCCCCCTCCCTCCACCCTCCCACTCCCCTAACCCAGACCCCCCGCCCCCTTGCACAGCGTTGAGACATATTTCAAATACAAATACAGTAAGAAGCGTACAGTGTATATGGCTCATGGCCCGGGCCCATCATCCAAGTGTCCCTCCACAGGCCGATCAGGCGGTGGCGGTTCCAACCACAGTCCACGATAATCCGCCCATCGTTTCCAAATTTTATAATGTTTCCGAGGACAGCCCCTGGCCGCGAAAATCGGGTGTTCCAATCCCATGTAAAAGTCCAACTCCCTTTTCCACACTCCCACCAGAGGGGCTCTAGGGTCTTTCCAGGCACAGGCAATGTCTCTCTTGGCCACAATTAGGCCTAACAAAAGCAAATGTCTTTTATAAATGTTCCCGCCAACCTGTTCCATGACATGGAGGAGACCCAACTGTGGCGAGCACGGGAGTTCCCAGCCCAGCACCTCAGACAGGCAGTCCCACACTCTGGACCAGAACCTCTGCAGTCCAGCATACGACCACACAGTATGGAAAAAGGTCCCCACATCCCTGCTGCATCTCAAACAATCCGGGGACCCAATCAGGCCCGCCTTCCACAGTCGTTCCCTCGTGTAGTAGGCCCTGTGGAGGTACTTGAACTGAATGAATCGTAGACGTACCGCAATGACAGCTCCTCTCGGAGCCTCAAGTGCTTCCCTCCAGTCCTCCTCCTCCAAGGGACCCACATCTCCCTCCCATTTATTCCGTAGGTCATCTAGGGAAGTTGAGCAATGCGTCACTAGTGTTTGATAAATACTGGATATCTTTTTACTTTCTAAATCTCCTATGAATACTATGGCCTCCAGTGGGCTGAATTCCGGTAGGGAGTCTAGGCCCCTAAGAGAGGGTGCAATGGCGTGTCTAAGTTGTAGGTATCTAAAAAACTGGGTCTGGGGCATATCGTATTCCTCGCGAAGGTCCTGGAATTACTTGAGGGTCGTGCCGCTGACAATGTGCCCCAGGGCCGATATTCCAATTGCATCCCAGCCCTGAAACCCCGGCAGGGACGCCAATGACGGTAGTAGCCCATTTCGCCATCTCCCTTGTAAGTTTGTTCCACCACCCCATGCGTCGGAGGGCTGCACGCCATACGTGAAACACTGTCTGGGTGACCACTGGGAGGCCCCTTCTCCTAGGTGCCGAGTAGAGTATGGTGTGCAGCGTATCCGGGTCCATCAGGTACATTTCCAGGGCATAGGCCAGGTCGCCCCGGTCTCCATACCACCACTCATTTAGAATCAGAAGATAGGAGGCCTGATAATAGGACAGGATATCCGACGTCACCAGGCCGCCACAGTATGTGAAAAGGAAACACGTGCGTAGCGCTACTCTCGCCACCCCCCCCGGACCAAAGAAACTGACTAAGTGCAGAATTGACCTGTCTGAACCATTGTGGCGAGATGGGATAAGGGTGGTTTTGTAGCTGGTACAACAGGCGAGGGAGGGCCACCATCTTGAATATGGCCGAGCGGCCATACACATTAAGAGGCATGCGGGACTAGGTGGCCATGTCCGAACGCACGCGCTCCCACACTGGCACAACATTGCGCGACCAGGAGACACCACTCAAATCGGTCAAAAACTCAACCAGGTATTGAAGGCCGCCGGTCGTTTCCTGTAGCGTCTCCGCCCAAGGCCCCAGGCCATTGCGCTCTCCCAGCTCCCACAACACCGATTTACGTTGGTTCAGACGGAGACCCGACACCTCACCAAATATCGGCATGATGTCTAGAACCTGCGGTCCCGATTTATTCAGGTCAGTGAGAAAGAAAAGGACATCGTCCGCATACAGTGCAATTCTATCGGAGGGGCCCGCCTGTCACTCGACACCCCGCATCTGGGCATCTATTCTCACCCATGCATCCAACGGCTCCATGGCCAGGACAAATAAGTAGGGCGACAGAGGGCACCCCTGGCTGGTGCCTCGGCCTATAGGGAAGGGATCGGACACCGCGCCAGCCACTCTCACGGACGCAGTCAGGTCTGTATATAGGAGATGTAGGTACGATAGAAAGCGGGGCCCGAAGTTCAGGCGGGACAGAAGTGCGCGGAGGTAGACCCAGCTCACTGAATCAAAAGCCTTATCTATGTCGGCCAGTAAGAGCGCCGCAGGAATCCCCGCTGCCCGGGCCGCTTCCACCACCACCTGGGTTCGTCTGATATTATGCTGCGTCGCTCTATGGGGCATGAAGCCGGCCTAGTCGGGATGAACAAGGGCGGTAATGTATGGGAGAAGACGGTTGGCCAGCGCCTTCGCCAAGATTTTTGATTCTGTGTTCAGTAGCGAAATCGGTCTGTAAGACTCGGGCAGGTCAGGGGGCCTACCGGGTTTGCAAAAAACCACAATCTCCGCATGGTGCCAGCCCCTCGGAAGCCGGCCGCCTCCAGAGCTCTACCGTAGTGTGTACCCAACTGGAGATGGAATTTTTTGAAGAATTCACAGGGGAACCCATTGGGTCCAGGGGCCTTGCCCGCGTTTAATTCACCGAGGGCCGTCCCCAACTCCTCCGCCGACAACGGGAGGTCCAGGCAAGCGCGTCCCTCGTCCGAGATTGCTCGCGGCGGAAGGTCGGCGAGAAATTTGTCCACTTCCTCCGCCTGGAGGAGTTCCCGGGGGGCATATTGGGCCGCGTAATATCGTGCAAAACTGGCCGCTAGGGCCACCGGGGCAGTCATGGGCATACCCTCTTCATCTCGAAGGCACGGCAGGGACTGGGGATGAAAGGTGCTCTGGCAAAGTCTATATAGCATCGAGCTGGACTTATCACCCCACTGATAAATTCTACTTTGGGTCACCAGCCACAACTGCTTGGCCTCATCCAACTGCAGGGAGGCGTACGCCTGCTGTAACAGCAGCAGTTGACCCACGTCCTCCTCATTCCCACTCATATGGCAACGTTCCTCCTGGGCCCGAACACGGTCAGCGGCTGTCACAACGTCCGTCGCACGTGTTCTATGGCAGCCGCACACCAAGCAATGTCTACCCCTCGAAGTGTAGGCTTCAGGGCCTCCCAGAGTGTCCTGGCGTCTATGTCGGGGTTATCGTTCTCATTCCAGTAGTGTGCAATAGCCTCCCTCATGTGTGTTTGGTAAGGTTCCTGCTGCAAATGCCATGTGGAGAGGCGCCATCGGAACGGCTGCCGTCGTTTGTCTAAGAGTAGGTCCATCGCTACCGGGGAGTGGTCAGACAGACCGCAGGGCAATATAGATGTGGTACCTACCCTCCCGACCCAGGCGTGGGGGACAAATAGGTAGTCGATCCTAGAAAAGGACTTATGCACCGCTGAAACATAGGTGTATTCGCGACGTTGGGCATGTTGGTGGGGCCACACGTCTACCCACCCCATTCCGCTCACCATGCCGTTTAGTTTAGTGGGTGTGTCCGGGGCAACTCGCCTCCTAGCCTGCATCTATCCATCCGCGCATTCATCACATCGTTCCAGTCACGACCAACGACTGCCATAACATCCGGCATCTCGGCCCACACACCAAACAATTTTTCAATGAGGGCTCCCTGCAGAGGGGGCGGGGCATACACACTCCCAAAAATCACCGATTCAGTGCCTATCTTACCCTGGATGAACACATATCTACCGTGAGTGTCAAGCCATTGATTCTCATGAACGTAGGACAGCCTACGGTGCACCAGGACGGCCACTCCTCGAGACCCCCTTGCAAAACCGGCATGGTACACTTGTTGAAAGCCATATCGCTGTAGGCTAAGGGTCTTAGTACCCATAGGGTGAGTCTCCTGCAGCAATAATACGTCGGCCCCGTCTTTCTTCCCCTGTCGGAGGACCGCCCCCCTCTTAACCCTGTCCAACATCCCCCTCACATTCCAGCTCACAACATGCAGCAAAGCCCTCTGCAGGCCTGGTTCAGGGGTATTAACTGCCATCTATGGGCAGAAAAATGAACCTTCCGAGCATATGAGACCACACACACACACCTCGCCTCAATAGTACATGAAAGAACACTGTGCCTTTCAATGCCCCCCCGCCTCCCCGTGCCCCTCCTCCACAACCCCTCAACAAGCCCCCCAACGTCCCCCCTCCCAAGTCCCACCAACAACAGCCCCACTCCCCCCACCCCATACCTCAAAAAAGCTGAAGTATCTGTCGCGGTATAGGTCAACTCCGGCCCTCAACGGGAGGCCAGAGATCCGCTATGCCAATGGATCCCCATGAAGTACCAACTTCACCCCCTCTCAACCCTCCCCAACAAAACTCCTCTAAAGGGAGGGGTTACCGCCTTACAGTCCACCCCCCCAACCCGCGACTGTAAATCCCGTGTTAATGTTGCCATGAATGTAGACCACCTCCATGCAGGCCGGCAATTGCCACTACACAGCCTGTACCACAATTAGCAAGTCAAAGAGTCACCCCTCACCACTTTACTTCTCACGGATCCACCATCGGAGAGTCTGGGGGCTTAGTCTCTTCTGCAGTCCCCTTCTTAGCCGGGGAGCGTTTCTTGGTGCGTGATCTCCAGTTGCTTCTGCTGCGCGAGCGCCGGGGCGTCCGCGGCGGCGCCGCCGAAGAGAATGAGTCCGAGTCTCTAGCTGGCGGCGTGTGAGGCCGAATACGTACAGTTTCATCTGTCCAAGTAAAAACTTCTTCAGGGGAATTAAAGAAGAGAGTGCGAGATGGGAAGATTACTCGCAGCCGAGCTAGGTAAAGCAGAGCGTATTGGATCTTAAGGCCCCGCAGGCGGGCTTTTGCGGCCGCGATGGACTACCGCTGCTGTTGCACCAACCGTGTGTAGTCCGGGAAGATCATGATCCGTTGATTATTCCACATCAGGGGTTCTTTTAGACTGGCCTGTTTCAGGATTGTGTCTCGATCGTGGTAGTTGAGCAGTTTAGCTATCACCGGCCGTGGTCGTTCACCCACTGGTGGCTTCTGAGCGAGTGCCCTATGAGCCCGCTCGATGATGAAGCAGTGGGAGAGGGATTCCGTCGGGATCCAGCCCTCCAACTACTCAGTAAGAAAGGCTTCCATGTTTCCCTTCTCACAGTCCTCTGGAAAGCCGACAAAGTGCAGGTTGTTGCGTCGAGCTCGCCCTTCGGCATCCTCCGCTCGGAGAGCTAGGCCCTTTTGTATGCCCTCCATATTGGCCACTCGTTTCTTCAAGGCCGCCATTTCGCCCTCCACGCTCGTGATCCGGGTTTCAGCTTCCATGATATGGACCACTGCGTTTCGCAGGTCTTGTCGCAGCAGGGTCACATCAGCCACAACGGCCCCAATTTTTGCGTCTAATGTATCCCAGGACTGGGTGATTGCCGCCAGAAGGGCGGCATTGTCCGGCCCAGCAGTCTGTTGGCCTCCCGAAGCTCTGGAGTTACCACTCATGCCTGCAAATTTGTCGAGTGTTCCTTGTTTCGAGGCCCCGCCGCCGCCCCCACCTCTGGTCATGGTGGGCGGTGGGGAGGGTAGTCATCAGGGCACCACCGCAGGTCGCTACGACAGGTAGCAGTGGGTCGTGAGGCCTATGTGTGGATCCGCCGCCCACCGCCCGTTCCGGCCGCTAGTGTGTCAGGCCTCACAGAAATGGCGCCAGGGGAACTCCACCGGCCTCGAACGCGGCGCACTCACTCGTAGATATCAGGGGGCCGTCGCGGTCCGATCCGACCGCCGGATCTCCACAGGTCCTCCCTCACCCCGCAGCTCCTCGCATCCCCACCACAGAGGACACTCCGCCGGGTGTCCGGCACGCTGCAGGGCCCTCGCCCACACCTTCGGGCCGTCGGTCGATGTCGTGCTAGCAGCAGGCGGGCCGCCCCGGCACAGCTCGCCCTTCAGCACAGGGTATCTTCAGCAGGCAGGCGCCCTCCAGCTGCTGCACCTCGGGAGGAGTCAGGCCACCATGCAGCCCCGCTCCGCTGTCTGTCATCCGCCGGCCGGTGGCGCCCACCTCGGACGCTCTCAAAATCGAGATCCCGGTTTCACCTCGCGGCACAGGCCGCTCTGCCTCCGGGGCAGATTGCACTCGCGCCTAGTCCTCGGCGCGGCCGAAAATCTCGCTACACCCGCTGGACACCTTCCGCCACTCTTACCCGTCGCGGGATGGGCACTGGCGAGGGGGGAAGGCAGGATAAATGGTCAGTTGAAGGAACGGCGGGACGGAGCTACACTAGGCTACGTCCGCCATGTTCGCTGTCTTGGCCACGCCCCCCCGAAATGTAAACATTTTAATACATAACTATAATATAATGTAAATGACATCAATTTAAGCAAAATGTAATATTAAAAAAATATATACACTATAAAAAATACACACAAAAACATATGTGTTTGTATTTTTATGTATACATATCTATAAAAACAACTAAGAATAAATATATATATAAATTTGACATTATATTCATTTTTATGTGCATTTTTCAAATTGACTAATATAAAAAAATACATATATATAAATACATAAAACATTAAAACAAAAAAATTCAAACAAATAAAAACATTAAAAAACACATTTGCTAAAAATATTAATACTAAATAAAAGTTATACACACACATATATATACTATACAATTAAAAAAACTAAACAAATAATATTACATACATTTGAATAATAATAAAAATATAGTAAACTTTGTAAAAAACAGACATACTATATTACCACTGCAGTCTGTGTAACAGTAGTGAAAGTATTGGATGCCAAAGGGGTAAAATTCCCTATTCCCACTACAGTCTGTGCAATAGTAGGGAAAACGTTGGACACCGGAGGGGTATAATTTTCTATTCCCACTCCAATCTGTGGAACAGTAAAAGAATGTTATTCACTTCAAACATATTGTCCAAAAATATAAAACTATTAATATAAAATATATATCATTTTTTTTTTAAATCATGTAACTAATTATTACAATTTTTAATAATCTGTTTTTAATTAATTGATCATTTAATTAAAACAGTACACTCCCACAAACATAGCAACATACAATTAAATATAATAGACATTTTAAAAAGAACACAATTAACATCTCAAGTAATATATAAACACTCATCTGCAGTAACCTGCCTTACTGAGGGACTACAACAACCAGTGATCCCAGGGCTCCAGGAGGAGGTCCCTTATCATTGCACCAGCTGCTGCACATTAAGCACTATAAGCGCATTTCTTTCTCCCATGGTGCGGGACGCTCGTCATCAGTAACCTTCCTTACTGGGGGACTACAACAACCAGCGATACCAGGGCCCCAGGAGGTGGTCCCTAATCATCCCACAAGCTACTGCACATCAATCGCTATAAAGCGTGTTTCCTTCTCCGCCAGCATGTGATGCTCGTCAGCAGTAACTTGCTTTATTGGGGTGTTGGACAGGCCACGTGAAGGGCTTGCTCCCTCCCCGCACGACCGGGCCCGAGCCCGGCTCCTCAGGTGTGACACGCAACAACCACCCGTTTCCCGTCTCATATGGGACCCCTGCCCCTGGACATCTCCACATCATGGACCCGAATCACTACCGGCCCCCTCGCCCGGCTTGGGTGCCATCTTGGACACAGCACCACGAGGCCGCGTGGCCTCCGATCGACCCTAACCCTGGGCCTGGCCAGGCCCCGACATCCCGGCACCACCATCCACCCAGGAGGTGAGCGGCCCACTTGGCAGGTCAATGGGAGAAAGAGGTGTCGATGGCTCTCCCCCGCCAGGTGCCGATCGCCCCCGGCTCCCCCGGGCACTGGCTCCACCCCCCTGCTGGGTGTCTGGACTCCCTCATCCCGGACCTCCCGACCTCCAAGTGCGAGGGTCCGGACAACAAAGGGGACCAGACCAATAACTGGGGCAGCTCCAGAGCAGGAAGGCAGTTGTATCCTGGAGTCGAGAGACGCAGTGAAGAACTCATCCTTGACGGACTACTGGCGCTGCCGTAGTCCTGCCTTGCGAACTATCGTCCTGCCTGCTGGCGCTGCCGCAACCTTCTGAAACCTTCATCGACGTCGGGACCTGCTGGCGTGGCCGCGGACCGTTTGTAACCACCACCTTCATCGGGACCTGCTGGCTCCGCCGCGGACCGTCGCTACCTTCAACCATCCCGGGACCTGCTGGCTCCGCCGCGGCCCGATCATCTAGAACGCCGAGCTCGAGGATTGTGAGCTATTTCATCTACCAGATTGGTAACAAGACTGTCCCGCTACCCTTTTCCCAATCAAGAGACTAGAACCGAGGGGACCCCTGAGTCCAGACCTCCTTGTACCATTTCACCGTACTTAAAGAATTGCTTATAAAGAACGTTAAACCTTATCCTTGTGTGGTGTACATCTGTGGGGGGGAAGTTACTTGTCTGTACGATCGCTGGAGACGGCTCTCCCCGGAGACCTCTCCCCTTATTCTCGGCCGACCCTCCCGGTCCGTCTAACATGGGGACAACAACAACCAGTGATCCCAGGGCTCCAGGACGTGGTCCCTGTTAATCCCACCAGCTCCTGTACATCAAGTGCTATAAAGTGTGATTCATTCTCGCACATCGCGGGATGTCCCCGGGCAAAGCTCGGGCCGAGGGGTGGCCCATCTGCACCCGTCAGAGCCCGGAGGAGGCTGGGTTAGACCACCCCTAGCGCATCATCATCTAAAGCACTGTGTACCTGCTGTTTTACCCCCTTGTTGAGACCTTTTTATGCCCAGTAAGCATTAGAGCCAAGCTTAGAGGGTGTATTTGAGTTACTAAGTCTGTGCGCACCGTGCATACCATTCTTGAGTGGTCATTGGGAAGCGGAAGGCTCTGGGAGTAGCACATGGCCGACCCATCAAAAACAAAGGCCCCAGTTCAGTGGGTGAGAACTGTGTTATGGACAGGACTGATGATATTTGAGAAGAAGTGGAAGAGATACTAAACTCCCCAGCTGACCAGAACTCTGCTGCTTTGTCCAAATCACAGGCATGCCCAGAAAAGAAAAAAGAGCCAAGAAGAGACTTCCAGAAATGTTTACGAGGAAAAAGGTCCTCCTCACACCCTCTGATGATCTCTCTCTCTGGCCTCATACCAACCTCCCAGCAACTCTGACCATTCATCATGGTCAGAGTTGCTGACCATGCTAATGGAGGTGATTGAGGGGCTTAGGGAAGAGGTCAGGGCCCTCAATTTTTTTTTATAAAATCCTGAGAAGTAAAAATTGACAAGATTAAGACTTTAAGGAGAATCAAACTACTGCTGTGTCTACTCCATTCCAGGGTATTCCGGAATTCCCAATTAACAAGCACCCTGGCATAAGGCAAAGGCACTCCCCTCCAGATCCTGGGCCCATTTGGCCCCAGCGACTATAACTAGTCCCTGCTCCCCATGGCCACCCGGTACAACTAGCACCAGGTGCCGCTGACAATAGTTCCCAGGAATCAATGAATTCTAAATGGTTTGGGCACGGATGGGTGAGGACCAGGCGATAATTAGGTAGCGGTTCGGGTTGGGGTTCCACACAAAACCTGGGACGGGCCAGGGTGGGACTGGGGGAGAATTCCTGTGACTCCAGCAACTATGGGCTTATGCTCTAACCTAAACAAGCGTAATTTCAACCTCACCCAAGCAATCCTCACTACTAATACAAAAGAGGTCTAGAGGATTTGGGACCTGGTCTATCTATCCCTGATAGGGTCCAGTTCTTTCTGGTATAGGTTACAAAGGAGGCCCCAAGATGCTGGGAAGATCAGGATTATCTGGCCAACAAAGTCATTCATTGGCCTAGGCATGTGAAGGGGTGCTATTCAATTATTAGGAGTGACATCCAAACAGTCGAGCTCATGAGACACCTGGTCAGACAGATGATGTAGTAAGGGTGGTTTTGAGAGATTGTGGTTTGGCTGATGAGTTATTGTCAATGGATGCCCGCAGGATCTGCAATTCTGCAACCAAGATTCAGATCAGGTATAAGGGTGGCTATGGAATGCGGCATGCCTCTAGAAGTGGCTTACACAACCATGCTGGATATAGCAGTTAGGGAGATATTGATTGACTGAATATCACCTCCATAGGGATCAGTTCCGCCAGCAGCCTTGAGAATAGGTCTGTAACCATCGAGGAAGAATCCCTAGGAAATACTAGTTCTAAAACTGTGTGAGCGGCATGTGATACTGTGAATCAAACTATACCCACCCCCAGGGTAAACAGTGGGAGGTATGGGCACGTGATGTCCACTTGTAGGCAACAAATAACTTGTGTGTGTGTGGGGGGGGGGGAAACAGACCCCGCACATGAGGACAGGTTTCACCCTCAGAGCACATTAAACATTTTTTTTTATTGACCTGGAACGTCGTTGGGATAGATACCAAATTGGGTGACTCTGACTGAGGGCAGTTTATAGACTAATATGATATTTGTCTCTATCAGGACATATAGAGTATGTTGTCCACTGCTAGGAATTGGTACACCTTTTTTAATAACCCCGCGCTTCAGTCCTCTAGAGGTTGGCCATCGGGAGGTCGTGCAATATGGGTACAGACAGATTTACAATTCTCAATTAGGGACCTACCTGTTGATTCCCTGGACGAGTTGACTGCTAGAGTTTATTTTAATGGTAATTCCCTGGTGATGATTAACCATTACAATTGGGTTGTTGGGAGGAAAGAAGGAACTTAGGTGATCATTATTGTGGATGATTTCCTGATCGAGCACAGGGGTGGAGGGGAGCTTATTATAGCAGGCGAGTTGAACGCCATCTTTGGACCATTCATCTCATTGGACCCTGATCTATTGGTCAAATTGGACAAAGAATGGAGAATACCACCTATAGGTATTGCCCCTGTCAAATGGTCCCCAAAGGCAGCCCGTGTACTGTCACTAACTGTAAACTTTGATTTAAGAGCCACAAATGGGCGTTTCCTTCAGCAGGCAAGGGAAAACTAGCTGTATTAATTATTTCTTAATTAGTGTGAAAAGTAAGTGCAGCTGTTCGGCCAAATTCTTTTAAAAACGTGCTGTAAAAGCCTAATTTTGCACTATTTTTTCCACCGGGGAGGGGAAAAAAATTCTCACCGGCCTGTATAAAAATGTGACACATTGCTGCAGTTGGTTATAAGACTGAAGCAACTCCAGCAATGCGTTAGAACACAGAGGCGAGTCCCATGTTAAAAACCCTGAATCAATCCTTACGCCTGATATAAGAAGACGTAGGAATTTTGACGCACTCAAGTCATAGAGAGATGCAGTAAAAAGCTGTACATTTCACTGCATCAGTTCTACGTGGCTTTTAAGGTGGGAACGCATACTCTGCATACATTATACATGACGCACGTATAATGTGATACAGGCCTCTACAAACTGATGCACTGGGCCCAATGCGTCAGTGTACCGGTGTGGGACCGCTGTATACTCCGGTATTTGACCGGGGGTCAGTTCATCAGCTCTCACCTGCTTCCTCCCCTTGTTTCTGCTTTCCACAGAACGTCAATATTGACTTGCGAGATCAAGAGAACGATATGGTAAACTGGCCCTTTAACTTTGACACGGCTGACGAGTGGGCGGGGCTACCCCAGGCCATGGAGACGTCTTATACGGACGAACGCCAATCAGGAGTGTGCTTGTTCACACGGAGGGAGAGAGTTTGTGAGAGGAGCGTTGCGGAGGAGAAAAGCGAAACGGAGGAGAACTTGGGAGAATACGAAGAAGCTGAGATCAGACGAGGAGTAGCGTGTACGACGGAGGAGAAGCCAGGAGGCCAGCGTCTTCACGAGTCGCCCAGCCACACACCCGGGGGAGGTGTGTGGCTCACCCAGGTATGGAACAAGATCAGGGGCTGGGTCGGATGTAAGGGCGGTTCCACTGTGTGATCTTGCTATCCCTCTGTCCCGGTTTACCCCTACCCTGAGCACTACCCCTCACATGGTCACTGTATATAGTCGTGTTGCACGGGTTGTTGCTTCCTCACTCCTTTTCCCCGATATCGATACACCTCACAGAATATTCCACTCACAAAGCGTTGTCTTGTTTTGTTTGTTCCGAGAGCCAAGACGGAACCGGACAAAGCACTTCATCGACGGACCCCGGAAAGACCTCGTCGAGCTTATCACACAAAGTCCTGCACTAAGAGGTCCGAAAGGAGCTGTTCACCGCGCCGGACATTGCCTGACAGAAAAACGTGTACTGATTTTCTGTATAGTTCAATAAAACCTACGTTAACAAAGACCCACTGGTTACCTATTATCCTGCGCCCATCACAGTGGTGGAGAATGCAGGCATAAACACCATCTCTGCAAAAAAGATGGAAACTGTTGTTGAGCAACTAGTGAAAGGCCAGGAGAGACTTGAATGGGTTATGGAACAACACTTGACGTCAGCACAAGCCGACAGAGAAATATTGAAGAAAGCTTTAGATGTAAAGCCTGAACAATCATGGGTCGATCCCACCGTTAGGGGAGGAGCAACCGAAAGACCCATCTCACACGGAGCACCAGCTATTTCTCTCCAGAAATATCAGCCAGGAGAGGATCCCGACTCATTCTTATTAAATTTCGAAATGGCCGCTCGAGCCTGTGGGTGGCCCATAAGCAAGTGGCCTTTCTTCCTAGCACCATTACTAGGAGGTGAAGCTCAGGCCGCCTACCAAGTAGCCAACCCTACCAGGGATACACCTTATGCAGATATCAAAAGAATTATATTAGATCACTTGGGACTGGATCCCGAAGCATATCGACTGCGTTTTCGCAGAGAGAGAGGCACAGAAGGAGAAAACCCTAAAACGCAATTTGTAAGGTTGAAGATGGGAGCAGACAAGTGGCTTACTACCTCGACTAGCAGCAAGGAAGAAATTCTAGACCGTATATATCTAGAACAATTACTCGAGGCGCTCCCATATGCCACTTAAAAATGGCTCAGACAACATCACAACCTTACCACCACTCAGGCAGTAGAAATGGCATCCTTCCTTGCTCGAGCCCAACCCAAAAATCCCAGTTGGGACTTTGAGAAAACGAATAAGTTGGCGCCCAGGCCTGAAAAAAATTTACCTCGATTAAAGGAACCACCTCGACCCCACACATGGAGGACCGAACATGGGGGAACATCGGGCCACAGTGTTTCGATTGTGGAAATTGGGGACACATAGCTCGATTGTGTCCCAAAAGAAGAACCGAAGAAGAAGCCATGGAGGTCGGTTACCTCCCCAAAGCCGTTCTTTATTCGGCGGAAATGGGAAGCTCTTTTTGAGTAAGTGTTAGAGTAAATGGGTCCTCTGTACATGCTTTGTTAGACTCCGGCTGTCGTCAGTCGGTTATACAATCTCAACATGTCACCTTATCCCAATACATTCCCTGGGGAAAAGTGAATATTAGGTGTGTGCATGGAGATATCAAACCGTACCCCATGGCCAACGTTCCCATAGAACCTGCCTCGGGAAAACCCCATACGATAAAGGTGGGCGTGCTTTCCTCTCTACCTGAAGATCTAATCATCGGGACAGACAATCCAGGTTTTCTACAGATGTTTAAAAAGACATTAGAACCAGATCCTCCCAACAAAACACCAAATAATGGTCGTTCCGAGACTGAAGTTAGAGAAAACAATATTCACCCGAAATCAATTGAACTACGATTCGCCAAACTGTCAAAACATGCCACTACACCAACACGGGGCTCTACGAAAGCAGCAGGGTATGATTTATATAGTGCCTATGAGTATGAAATTCCTGCAAAAGAGAAGGCCTTAATACAAACGGACATTCAGATAGCCGTACCCGCAGGTTGCTACGGCCGAGTAGCTCCCCGCTCTGGTTTGGCCACCAAATACTTTATCGATGTAGAAGCCGGTGGACTACTGGGGGAATGTAGGAATCATCCTTTTCAATCTAGGGAATGAGACATTACTAGTAAAGAAGGGAGATCGCGTGGCACAACTAATTTGCGAATGCATAGCTTTCCCCTCTCTAGAAGAACTAGATAGATTAGACCACACTGAACGTGGGTCTAGAGGTTTTGAGTCTACCGACCAATACAACGGGCCGTTACCCGCCCTACTCTCGCCAGATCCTTGGATTATGGACAGGAGTTTAAGATTCGCACAAACTAACGACCTCACGCTTTTCAAGGCATGGGAACAAGCCCACCAAGTGCAAAATGATAACAACAATTATCCCAGGTTCCTGATACAAGATGAACTGCTTTACCGAAAGGGAAAACAGGGGTGTCACCGCAACTCCTAGTGCCCGTCTCTTTTCGAGGACAGGTGCTATTTTTTGCCCACAGCCATCTGATAGCCGGCCATGCAGGGGCCGAAAAGACTACCCAGAACATCCTCAAACATTTTTTTGGGCCAGGGATATATAAAGGCACTTCGGTATACTGTAGTAAGTGCGAGATATGCCAAAAAAAGAACATGACGAAACCGCCATCAGTTCCACTTCAGCCATTGCCCATCATTGGCAAGCTGTTCGAGAGAGTCGGCATGGATCTTATTGGACCACTACCTAAAACCCGAAAGGGATTCCAACACGTATTGGTGGTGGTCGACTATGCCACGGGATTTCCGGAGGCTTTCCCCTTAACTACCGCTAACTCCAAACAAGTTGGTGAAAAGATGGTGGAACTGTTCAGTCGAGTGGGGTTTCCTAAAGAGATCTTGACAGATCAAGGTACCCCATTCGTCTCAAAGCTCATGAAAGACATATGTCGCACCCTAAACATCCACCAGATCCATACCTCCGTGTACCATCCTCAGACGGACGGTCTGGTGGAGCGGTATAGTAGCACCCTGAAAACAACTCTCCGAAAAATAATGGAAGTCAGCGGAGCTGACTGGGATAGAATGTTACCACTGGCACTATATACCATAAGGGCCCAGAAACAAAGAAGTATGGGTATATCGCCCTTTGAGGCCCACAGAACAAATGCTCGAGGCATTTTGACAATTGCAATCCATCATCACGTCTACCCCTGTCCTCTCATCTCCCGATTTCTCATGGCCCTTTTCTCTCTACACGGATGCTTCTGACTATGGCATTGGGGCTGTGCTATCTCAAGTGGGAACTGATGGCCATGACCATCCGATTCTGTATGTCAGTCGCAAATTATTTCCTTGTGAACTTAAATACGCAACGATCAAAAAAGAATGCCTTGCCATAAAATGGGCTGTCGACAAACTGGCCTACTATCTAGAGGAAATGTCTGACAAAATATCGATAACACAAATATCGATATACAAAAATATCGGAACAAAAATATCGAAGTCAAAAATATAGGAATCCTATCCCTAACAAGGTAAGTACAAATATATCGAAAATAAAATATAGAATGACAAAATATCGTTTTTTGTAAAATATTGTTTTTTTTATATAATAAAAATGTAATATTAACAAAATAATACTTATAAATGTAATAAACATATTTAAAAATGTACAATAATATTTAAAATTAATACATAATGTAATACAAATTAATATGAATAAATATATAATACATAATATATTTTTCATTAATAATAACTCTAAATTAATTATTGTCATAACTTAAAAACAAATAAAAATGTAATAAATTACTAATACATTTATTTACAGAAAATATTCACATAAATAACAATTAATAACAACATAATACTAATAAAATAAAAAAATACATTTTAGATAGCGTATGAGTAAAAATTACTATTCCCACTCCAGAGAGTGCGACAGTAGGGAAAGTGTTGGATAGCGTAGCGGTAACAATTACTATTCCCACTCCAGAGAGTGCAACAGTAGGGAAAGTGTTGGATAGCATAGGGTTAAAAATTACTATTCCAACTCCAGAGAGTGCAACAGTAGGGAAAGTGTTGGATAGCGTAGGGGTAACAATTACTATTCCAACTCCAGAGAGTGCAACAGTAGGGAAAGGTTTGGATAGCGTAGGGGTAAAAATTACTATTCCCACTCCAGAGAGCGCAACAGTAGGGAAAGTGTTGGATAGCGTGTCATATGGTTACTACGTTTCTATATATTGTGTTAAGTTAGCATGTGCTTATTAAATGTTTAAACACCATATTTTCTTTCTGCTTCGGTTTGCACACAACACCTAATTGTTATTGTAGCTTTTAACCTAGACGAAATATGTGATTTATTTGAGAATAATATGTTATTGCACTGGTATCAGTCGTGCTTGGTACACTTGGTACAACTGTCTGCACACTGAGAACTGCACACTCTCAGAGTAACCTAACACAAGGTTGCTGCAGGCCTGATCCTCGCACCACGTTAGTCATAACACAAATAATGTTTGTGCCAACATTTGGCTCTACGTGGGTTTAAGATACAGTTACAGGGAATGAATCAAGGCACTTGATGCTGAGCATGCTGAGAGCTGGTAGCTGTTGATGTGATCTCCTCCTACTGAGAATTAGAGGTATGGGTCCGCCCTGCTAAGAACCCAGATGAGACCTTCTTAGATATAATATAATATGCTAATTAGGGTGCGCGAAATATAGGTGATACAGAATTCTATAGATTTTGCATCATAAAATGCTATCACCTTTTGCTTACTATGGATTAGTGACTATGCTGCTGACTCTGATTTTTATAATATGTGTATTGATATTATACAAGATACTGCGTTTGAGAATGCTGCATTGAAAAATAAACATTTCAAACTTGCACGTGTTTTCTTTGCCTCCCAGTTTCGGTTTGGAATGATAATATAACGAAAGAGTGTTCATGTGTTCCACGATACCTGAGGTACTCTAAGTTCATGTTCTGGATTGTCTAAGTCATTGGTAAGTTATTACTGCCGATGAGACACGGTAGCTAGCTTGGTAAGGGGATTTCTGAAACAAAGGTGAGTTGTGGGTCACCCTAACTCACCCAGGTTCTAGATCTCTGTGCACAGTTCTGTGAGAGAACGGAAACCCTGCAACATGGCGCCCATACGTTGATTGGCCTTATATCATGACACTCGAGTAGTATATCATTCAAACCTTAACGCCTACATTCCCGTTTCCGGAAAAAGGCAGTGTCGGAAAAACCTACCTATTTTTGAAATAGGTCTTTTCAAGCTTGAATCTAACTAAAACGGTTTCTTTGAATTACTACCCAGTTGTGCTACAAAGTGATCTTTGTGTTTTCGCTTTCCTGTGCTGACATGGCACAAGCCGTGGACATCCCGCAGCATAGTCGCATTGCAGTGCGTGACCATTTGCGGATGTATGATGTTCCTTTGGAAGGCTTGGCTGTGGTACTTGTGGTGAGTGCGGAACATGCTTACCCGTACGAACTGTTTTATTCGTGGGTGACATTTCCGGCAGTGGACGCTAATTCTGGTGTGTTCCACACATACACTGCTTCGGATGTACCGGTTGCGTACGCTCCGTACAGGGCACTGGAAGTTCCTATAGATGCTTGGCAGCATGGAGTTTGGTTTGGTGGCGCCCTACCGCACGCTTTAACCGCTCCGAGGTTAGGTCCATTGTCCATTCCGGGCACTCCTTGGCCCGCTTTGGCTGGATTTACTCCTCACCCCCGACGTGCCACTTGTAACGTGGCTGACCTGAGGCGGCTTCATGAAGTCGCGGTGGAAGTGATTAGAGCGCTTGTTCATTACACTAGCCGTAATGTTCAGGACGCGGCCCTTAGGGGCGCACAGCTTCGTGCAGAACATGCTGGTCTGAAAATCAATCCGGTCATGGTTAATTCCGTGATGGGTAAAAAGCCCCAGGACAAGGATGATTTTCCGTTCTGGCTTGCTGAGAAATTCGGCCAGCTGGAAGCTGTGTTTCCCAACACGAGTCCGGGTGATAAGCACCGGATTCTTACACTAAGTTTGCCGAAAGATTTGGCTCCTGAACTTGTTGACTGAGACCTGGGGCAAGACTTTTGCAGCGGTCTATGCGAGGTGCTATGGCTCCCCGTCTGTGACCAATCTAGGTGGGGTCCTTAAACGTGTTCAAGACGAATACGGACCGGAGTCGGCTGTTGAATTGGGTATGCGCCTGTGTGGCTCCTTTGATGTGGTTTGCGATCTGATCCTTGCGAATGTCAAGGGGGATGCAGTGAACTTTCAAGTTGCTAACGCATTAACGTTGGTTCCCGAGGCCGAACGACCCCGACGGTTAGCAAGGATAATTGTAGCTGCGTACAAAATGGTTGGCCGCAATGCAATGGGGGTTAAAGCTTTTCCTGATAAGGAGAAGAAACAGTCCCAGGGTCAGACATCGGACACTAGTGGTCAACAAAAGTCCAAGAAACAAAATTGGCCTAAAAAGCAGAATCAGGGTAAGCAACAACAACAACAAACACAGGTTTCTGCTCCTGCGTCTCAATTGCCTGCACAGTCAGACCGAGTTTATGATTTGCGAGACCGCGCGATGATTAAATCGCCTGAGAGGTTTCAGGCTTCTGACCAACGCTCTCCTCGTTCCTTTCCGGACTCATCGGCTCCGTCAACCGGTGGTGGAGGGAGCGGCAGGGGCCGGGGTGGCCAGCAAGGACGTGGTCAGCCCCGCCCGCGTGCCGGTGGAGATCAGCAGGAAGGCTCTACGCCCAAGAGACCACAGTTTGCTACGAAGAAAGTCGCTGCCCTGACCGCGCATCGTTATGCCCCAGATAGTGAGAACGCGGCTTCGGAATCTGACGTGGGCTCTGACCTTGCTGGACAGCGCAGCAGAGATTACCATAGTGAGAGAGGCCCTCCGTCCACTGTTGAAGGTGACAGCGACTGATTCTTATGTTGTGATTGAAACTGCTGATACGCATGTTGCTCCCCCTGAACGTCTTTTTGAAATTGTCCTGTTAATTGAAGGTGACATGCAGCGAACTGTAAAAGGGGTATTTTGGGAAAATCTCTCGTCTACGTACGACATTTTGCTTTCTGAGGCTGACTGGCCCCCACCTTTTGTTCTCGCAGCTCCGCGAGGGGAGGAGGTAATCCTACCGAGCTTCGCGCACACTGTGCCGAGAGTGGAAGCGCTGCATTTTGCAGAAGAGTGGGCTCTGGCGCTTGCGCCGGCTGTGTACCGCAATCAATGTGGCTGGGATAAATTGTCACCAAGCCACGAGATTCCTTTACGGTCTCAGCCACAGCCTCAACCTCAATATCCCATACGGCGTGAAGCAAAAGCTTCAGTCGCGGCTATCCTTGAACAATTGGAATATCAAGGTGTAATTGAAACGTGTGTGTCACTGATGAATAATCCCCTTTTTACTGTAAACAAGCCGGACGGCTCATATCGTTTGGTTTTGGATTATAGGCATTTGAACTCGCATTGCCGTAACTGCGCAGTACAGAATACTCATGGCTCTGCGTTAGTGAATAGTCTTGAGCGTAAACGGTTCAAAACCACGCTTGACATTTCCAATGGTTTTTATGCCCATAGATTAGACGGTCTAAGTTCCCAATGGACCAGTTTTACATGCGGAAGTGTGCAAAAAATGTTTAGGCGACTCCCAATGGGCTACAAGAACAGTCCTGGAGTGTTTTCCGCACGCATTGTCTATCTGCTGGAGAGCTTCGACCCAGTTGCTTGTTCGTATGTGGATGACATTTATCTCACAGACGACGATCTTTGGGAGCATCTGTGTCGGGTAAATAGCATAATTTGTAACTTTGCTGACATGGGTTACAAGTTTAACTTTGCAAAATCGCACATTGCAGAGTACACAGTGTTGTTTCTAGGTTACGAGCTTAACAACGAAGGGAAGGGTTTAGCACCCCACTTCCTGGAGAAATGCGCGCAGTTGCGCTCTCCGACAACACTGAAAAAATTACAATCTCTACTGGGCTTTCTGAATTTCGGGAGGACATACATTACGGAATATGCCCAGCGTATCAAGCCTTTGTATGCTCTGATACAACCCTCTTTTTCCAAATCATGCTGGCTGCCTGAGCATTCAGCCATTCTACAGTCTTTGCAGGCTGATTTGCTCGCTTCTGAATACTTACAGACTCGTGATAACCAAACCAACCTGGTGATAAGAATTATCCCTGGGGCGGTGGGGTTCACGTACCTGACTTTTAATGAAGGAGACACAGTACCTATTGCTTACAAGTCACACTTGTACACTTCGGCTGAATTGCGTTTTTCCACTGTGGAGAAAGTTTTAACGGCTGTGCAGATGGCAATTCTTAAGGAACGTGCCCTGTCACAAGGAAGGCGTATGTTGGTTGTTACCCCGGGTCCTGCCTTAGAGGCGGTTACGAAAGCCAGTGTACCTAATTCCAAAGCTTTGCACCCTCGGTGGATTCAATGGGCTGCATCCTTGACGTCCCAGGATGTCACGTTTATTTTTGACGCCACTTTACGGTCGCAGGAGTATTTACAGTATGAATTTGTTCATCCTGCTCCATTAGCAAGGCGGCCGTTGGAGGATTTCCATTGCATCATTTACACTGATGGTTCGGCGCAGGTTGCGCATGGCTCTAAACATGCCTACGTTTCTGCTTGCGCCATTGTGGTCGGTGCCATGGTGAACGATGAGTTCAAGTCCAGTGTCGTGCACACGCAGACGCTTGGGGACTGCACCGCACAATTGGCAGAGCTTCGTGCTCTGATGCTTGCATTGGAGTACGCTGATCCTAGTGTGACGACTTTGATCGTAAGTGATTCTTACTACTGTGTCCAATTTTACAATGAGAACTTGTTCTTTTGGATTCAAAATGAATTTCGCGATTCCAAAGGTAGCACAATAAAACATAAAATGATCTGGGTCCGAGTGGCGGAACTGAAAGAGAAGCTGCCACTTGTGTTTGTGATTCATACTCTCGGTCATCAGCGCGTGGGGGTCCACGCTGTTGGCAACTCGCTTGCTGATGAAGCAGCGAAGTCAGCGGTATCAAAATACTTAGTTGCAGCGGTCACAAGGTCCAAAAGCAAAATAGATGATGACATCTTGGCAGCAGTTGCTGCAACGGAGAAGGGAAGTAAATATCCTGCGGGGTTCCTTTCTAAATACACATACCACTTAAGTCCCGATAAGGTTCCTTATGTGAAAATCCCTGAAGTTGGCGAACGTCTAGTTCCCAACTCGGATCGCAGAGCTGCTTTGATTACAGCGGCGCATGAAGGTGTGGCGTCTGCGCATGCGGGCGCCTCAGCCACTGTAACTCAGCTACAACAGAGGTTCTGGTGGCGGGGACTGTATAAACAGACGCGCGATTATGTTCTTAAATGTGACATTTGCCAGCAGATTAAACCTTCAACTGCTGCGCGTCCGCCTCAGACGCAGTTGTACATCTCGAATAAACCGCTTGGATGCATTTATTTGGATCACTGCGGTCCATTTTCTTCTGATACTGCATACAAGTACATCTTAGTAGCAGTAGATTCATGCACACGCTTTGTGTGGGTATGGCCACATCGGAGCGCTGATTCACGTACTGTCATTAAGGATTTGCGAGTCTTTGTGGGAATTTTTGCCTGTGGTACCTTCCATTCGGATCAGGGTCCGGCTTTTGCCTCTAAGGCGTATAAGGATGCTATGGTTTCGATGGGGGTCCAAGTCAAATTTTCGAGCCCCTACAGACCTGAGGGTAATAGTGTAGTTGAACGAATGAACCACGACTTAAAGCAATCTTTGACAGCTCGAGTTATAGGCACTGGCAGAAACTGGTTAGCCCACCTCATAGGCGTGCAGCGTGCGCTTAATAATCTCCCTAGAAGGTCTCTGGGTGGGCGGACCCCATACGAAATGCTCTTTGGTATCAAGATGTATGTACCTGACCTCGATGGGCTAGACAGCAAGGCCCAGGCCACGTCCTTTGACGTAGATGAACATTGCAATGTTTTACAGAATCTTCAAAAGACCAGAGACAGTCTTGCAAAGGAACATTTGCCCTCCACATCGGATGATGCGCTGCAGATCCCGGTAGTTGGCTGGCTACCCCAAGTTGGAGAACTGGTTCGAGAGAAGATCGATAACAAGAAAGAGTTTGGTCCCTCATATCGAGCACCGGTTCGAGTTCTTGGAGTGAAGGGCACAAGAACAGTCATTTTACCACCACTTCCAGGTCGTAAGGAAAACAGATTTATTTCTATTGACAATGTCAAGACACACAGGGTGGCCGATTCTTCATAGCATGACACCGGCTGTATCCTGTCCTTCCATGGTGAGGCACTCTGTGCTGGCTATTACATCTGGTGCAGAACAGGAGGTGTCCCTCGAGATGCCTGCCATATCCAGTCCTTTATTAAATACTATTCCTGATACTAACATTGATGAGCTAAACTACACTTATCCTGCTGATTTATCGATGCCCGATTTACAGACCCGTTTGGCAGGCCAGTCCAGATTCTCTTTTGACTCTGTTTCGGAAACTTCAAAGAAACCCACAAACATTGCAAGATATGCCACGTTGTTTAAAAAACATTTTTTAATTCCGCCTTGGACATACATTTGGTTGATCCTATTTTCATTCTATCTTTTTATGTCAATTGGTTTTGTGTTTTATTTTTTCCGCCTGATTGATGGTCACTACGTTAAAGAAAGAACAGGAATTCAGTACCTTAATGGAACATTGGCCCCTCTTTCCTCTTCACATTCGGCGCACAGACTGAAACTAAACTTAAATACAGTTAACATTACTGCTTGGCCTGTCCTTGATGGGATTGTGTGGGATGCGGTTAGGTTTCAGATACATGGGCCTACTGAAGTGATTAATGTTCCAAATGTGCTTAGAGTAAACATGGGAGATGTAATTAAACAAAATATACGTTCTGATGATTGGGATATTCAGGCCGTAGAAGCATTATTCTCTGATTTAAAGTATTATGCTGCCTTCGATGCTGAGGATCTGTACACAGATTCTATTAATTATGGTGATTTGTTTTGTTTTCAACACTATGGTAATCATTTTTTACATAAGACAAATTCCAGGAGGGTTGCTGTAAATTATACACAATGGGAACATTGCCCTACTCCATTTGGGGGCAGTTCCAATACGTTTCTGAAAAAATACACCTATTTTACAGACTTTAATCAATCTAATCCCGAGTCATTTTATTTTAAAATGACACAAAAGTCCATGTCCAAAGTTAGACTTACCGATACAAAATTGCTGTATTCGAAGTCCTTTCTAGACAGGTTGGCTGTAGATGGCTACGAGTTTTGGAAAGGAACAATTGACCTTAAATCGGTTTGGGGTACTAAAGGTTGGCAGGTACAAGGCACTGAGGCTTTGCACCGTGCATGTCTCATCCCGAATCACATGTTGTTTTTAAATTCATCCATTTTCCAAACAACATGCTTTGGATTGGCTACTTCTAAAAAATTGAATACACCGACCATCCCAGATTTAGAGGAATATACAGGTTGGGGTAATTTTACTGATTTGTCCATTCAGGAGTTGCAAACTCTTTTACACAATTCGTCCTTTAACATTTCCAGTTTGGATTCCAAGGGTTGGCTGGTATGGCATAGGAGTGCTGATTCTTGCCAACGCCGTTTTCTGGGTTTGGCTAAGGGGTTCACAAAAGTCAGACTAGATCCCTGTTTTGAAGAAGACTATACTGTCACGAATTTTTCTGTGGGGAAGCTGTGTCAGAATTGGTTACAACATTCCACATTAGCTGCAGTTAAACTACATCTATCTCTGTTAAATGATAATGTGGATTTGAACGATTTTATAAAAGGCCCAGCTAAAGGTAGATCTAAACGATGGCTATATGCGATTTACAATGAAATTTGGAAAGTTACCCAGTTTGAGGCTGCTAAACGCCTGAGAGCTATTGATCAAGCAAATTTAGAGAAGGTGCTTGCAGTTGTTGATAACAGCATTAACACGCTTTCTTCCCGAATTTACACGTTAAACAATATTGTGTCTTCTGTTGTTGACATTGTACATGATGAAGTGTCCGTGTTATATCATGGTCAAAATCAATTGCGTTCTGTGATGCAGTTTGCGTGGACACTACAGACTCTTAAGTCTGGTCGAGTGCCATGGAATTTTATGAACGTCTCATCATTATTTGCCCTATTTATTCTGACTGAAAAACAGCGCATGCTATCAATGAGAGATGCAACATTTTCTATGTTACATATTGAAAAATTAGAATCCCTGCCATTTTCTGTGGCTGAAGTGACTGCTGCTACATGGCTTATCCATGGTGTTATAACATTACCTTTTGCTTTGTATAAATTTACAAATTGTATGAAATATATAGTCATTGGGCGATATGAACCATTAGGCAGCGCTTTCCTCCATGAGACATGGTCTTTACCATACACTTACAGATGCCTTAAGGAGGGAAATGAAGTGAATCTGAATGGTGAAGAATGTACACAGTCGCCTGACCGCTCACTAATATGCAGACACATCCAGTTGCATGGTTCTTGTAATCAGGACAAACCTAATTTGGCCTGTGTTTTGAAAGGGACACCAGTTCCTGCAATAGTTCCCACGTTCACTTTGTTGTCCAACGGAAGTTATTTACTTTTGAATAACGAGTTTTGTTGTGGGTTAGAGGCTGGTATCGCTTATGTGGTTACCGTGTCAGAAAGGGTGGTTTGCTGCAAGAATGTGTTGTATCCACCCACGCATGGGAATTCAGAAGTTTTAATTTGGCCAAGAATACCAACCTTGAGAGCTGAGTTCAATGGTTTAGGCCGTATAAGAGCCCTATTGTCTCAAAAGCAGGTGGCCCTGAGCTCTGCTCGCGAAACTTATGTCCTTCACATAGCAAACACACGCACAGAAGTACAAGCACTTTTAAGTACTGATTTGCCGTTTCATTTCTGCGAGCTGGTTCATCAAATCTTCAATGCCTCCTCCACAACGAGCCTGGCTCATTTTTTTAAAATGGTTAGCAGTGGTCTCGTGACTACATTTGAAAAAGTATTTGGTATTATCCCTGCGTTCTTTCATTCTATATTCGCTAGCCTGTTTGGCGGATTTCCTGTTTTGCTGGCTTTGGCTGCAGGCGTTCTGGTGATATTTTATTTTATAAAACATGGATGCCCATCCTGCGCAAGGAAACGCACAGCCCCTACTGATGCAGTTTCGCAACTGGATGCTTGATTATTATGGATCCTTGCCGCTTGCGACATTAAGCACGGCTTTTGGATTATCCTTCAGATTTTCCTATTTCACCTGTGTCCAGCCTGTGTTTCATTGCCTGAGCTGTGATTTCGACTGGGCCATTGATTTGTGTCTCTGTTTACCGACTTCTCCTGACGTCAACTTTGATCAGCTGATGTACCCCGTAGTGGCTCACGAGTTGGTCTGTTCTGGCGAAAGGGTTATGGCTGTGGCAGCGATGCATGGACTAATGGGTCAGTGGGACATATTCGCAGCGGCGCATGACTTTCTGGCACAGAGCGTTCTCGAGAACCCACTGAGTTGTCCTCTGATGTTGCTAGAGGAATCGGTGTTGGAGGAGCACGTATGTTCTTTCCCATTGCTTAATTGGATGGCTGAACTGTTTTCGGATGATGGCAGTGATTTCATGTTGGAAGCTGTAGCTACCTATTTTGCATATTCATTCAACGATGAGTGACTCTGAATACTTCCATCATTATGGCACATGACTTTTTAGTAATTCTGAATGGTGCCTTTTTCAATACGAACATTCGATTTTTTCATATGTTCTAGGCCTATTAATTAAAAGTAGGCCTCAAGTTCGACTTTTTATATTTTGTGTGGCCACTATAGGCATTCATACATACATTTTTGTGTTTTTAAATTTTACATACATTTACATACATTTAGCTTGGCTCAATATCATTGAACTCTGCTTTCTTGTCTTGCCTCTCATAGAGTATTGGCTTATATTTTTCTCTTTTAACCGTCCTCGGATCATTGGGGGGGTGTCATATGGTTACTACGTTTCTATATATTGTGTTAAGTTAGCATGTGCTTATTAAATGTTTAAACGCCATATTTTCTTTCTGCTTCGGTTTGCACACGACACCTAATTGTTATTGTAGCTTTTAACCTAGACGAAAGATGTGATTTATTTGAGAATAATATGTTATTGCACTGGTATCAGTCGTGCTTGGTACACTTGGTACAACTGTCTGCACACTGAGAACTGCACACTCTCAGAATAACCTAACACAAGGTTGCTGCAGGCCTGATCCTCGCACCACGTTAGTCATAACACAAATAATGTTTGTGCCAACATTTGGCTCTACGTGGGTTTAAGATACAGTTACAGGGAATGAATCAAGGCACTTGATGCTGAGCATGCTGAGAGCTGGTAGCTGTTGATGTGATCTCCTCCTACTGAGAATTAGAGGTATGGGTCCGCCCTGCTAAGAACCCAGTGCGCTTAATAATCTCCCTAGAAGGTCTCTGGGTGGGCGGACCCCATACGAAATGCTCTTTGGTATCAAGATGTATGTACCTGACCTCGATGGGCTAGACAGCAAGGCCCAGGCCACGTCCTTTGACGTAGATGAACATTGCAATGTTTTACAGAATCTTCAAAAGACCAGAGACAGTCTTGCAAAGGAACATTTGCCCTCCACATCGGATGATGCGCTGCAGATCCCGGTAGTTGGCTGGCTACCCCAAGTTGGAGAACTGGTTCGAGAGAAGATCGATAACAAGAAAGAGTTTGGTCCCTCATATCGAGCACCGGTTCGAGTTCTTGGAGTGAAGGGCACAAGAACAGTCATTTTACCACCACTTCCAGGTCGTAAGGAAAACAGATTTATTTCTATTGACAATGTCAAGACACACAGGGTGGCCGATTCTTCATAGCATGACACCGGCTGTATCCTGTCCTTCCATGGTGAGGCACTCTGTGCTGGCTATTACATCTGGTGCAGAACAGGAGGTGTCCCTCGAGATGCCTGCCATATCCAGTCCTTTATTAAATACTATTCCTGATACTAACATTGATGAGCTAAACTACACTTATCCTGCTGATTTATCGATGCCCGATTTACAGACCCGTTTGGCAGGCCAGTCCAGATTCTCTTTTGACTCTGTTTCGGAAACTTCAAAGAAACCCACAAACATTGCAAGATATGCCACGTTGTTTAAAAAACATTTTTTAATTCCGCCTTGGACATACATTTGGTTGATCCTATTTTCATTCTATCTTTTTATGTCAATTGGTTTTGTGTTTTATTTTTTCCGCCTGATTGATGGTCACTACGTTAAAGAAAGAACAGGAATTCAGTACCTTAATGGAACATTGGCCCCTCTTTCCTCTTCACATTCGGCGCACAGACTGAAACTAAACTTAAATACAGTTAACATTACTGCTTGGCCTGTCCTTGATGGGATTGTGTGGGATGCGGTTAGGTTTCAGATACATGGGCCTACTGAAGTGATTAATGTTCCAAATGTGCTTAGAGTAAACATGGGAGATGTAATTAAACAAAATATACGTTCTGATGATTGGGATATTCAGGCCGTAGAAGCATTATTCTCTGATTTAAAGTATTATGCTGCCTTCGATGCTGAGGATCTGTACACAGATTCTATTAATTATGGTGATTTGTTTTGTTTTCAACACTATGGTAATCATTTTTTACATAAGACAAATTCCAGGAGGGTTGCTGTAAATTATACACAATGGGAACATTGCCCTACTCCATTTGGGGGCAGTTCCAATACGTTTCTGAAAAAATACACCTATTTTACAGACTTTAATCAATCTAATCCCGAGTCATTTTATTTTAAAATGACACAAAAGTCCATGTCCAAAGTTAGACTTACCGATACAAAATTGCTGTATTCGAAGTCCTTTCTAGACAGGTTGGCTGTAGATGGCTACGAGTTTTGGAAAGGAACAATTGACCTTAAATCGGTTTGGGGTACTAAAGATTGGCAGGTACAAGGCACTGAGGCTTTGCACCGTGCATGTCTCATCCCGAATCACATGTTGTTTTTAAATTCATCCATTTTCCAAACAACATGCTTTGGATTGGCTACTTCTAAAAAATTGAATACACCGACCATCCCAGATTTAGAGGAATATACAGGTTGGGGTAATTTTACTGATTTGTCCATTCAGGAGTTGCAAACTCTTTTACACAATTCGTCCTTTAACATTTCCAGTTTGGATTCCAAGGGTTGGCTGGTATGGCATAGGAGTGCTGATTCTTGCCAACGCCGTTTTCTGGGTTTGGCTAAGGGGTTCACAAAAGTCAGACTAGATCCCTGTTTTGAAGAAGACTATACTGTCACGAATTTTTCTGTGGGGAAGCTGTGTCAGAATTGGTTACAACATTCCACATTAGCTGCAGTTAAACTACATCTATCTCTGTTAAATGATAATGTGGATTTGAACGATTTTATAAAAGGCCCAGCTAAAGGTAGATCTAAACGATGGCTATATGCGATTTACAATGAAATTTGGAAAGTTACCCAGTTTGAGGCTGCTAAACGCCTGAGAGCTATTGATCAAGCAAATTTAGAGAAGGTGCTTGCAGTTGTTGATAACAGCATTAACACGCTTTCTTCCCGAATTTACACGTTAAACAATATTGTGTCTTCTGTTGTTGACATTGTACATGATGAAGTGTCCGTGTTATATCATGGTCAAAATCAATTGCGTTCTGTGATGCAGTTTGCGTGGACACTACAGACTCTTAAGTCTGGTCGAGTGCCATGGAATTTTATGAACGTCTCATCATTATTTGCCCTATTTATTCTGACTGAAAAACAGCGCATGCTATCAATGAGAGATGCAACATTTTCTATGTTACATATTGAAAAATTAGAATCCCTGCCATTTTCTGTGGCTGAAGTGACTGCTGCTACATGGCTTATCCATGGTGTTATAACATTACCTTTTGCTTTGTATAAATTTACAAATTGTATGAAATATATAGTCATTGGGCGATATGAACCATTAGGCAGCGCTTTCCTCCATGAGACATGGTCTTTACCATACACTTACAGATGCCTTAAGGAGGGAAATGTAGTGAATCTGAATGGTGAAGAATGTACACAGTCGCCTGACCGCTCACTAATATGCAGACACATCCAGTTGCATGGTTCTTGTAATCAGGACAAACCTAATTTGGCCTGTGTTTTGAAAGGGACACCAGTTCCTGCAATAGTTCCCACGTTCACTTTGTTGTCCAACGGAAGTTATTTACTTTTGAATAACGAGTTTTGTTGTGGGTTAGAGGCTGGTATCGCTTATGTGGTTACCGTGTCAGAAAGGGTGGTTTGCTGCAAGAATGTGTTGTATCCACCCACGCATGGGAATTCAGAAGTTTTAATTTGGCCAAGAATACCAACCTTGAGAGCTGAGTTCAATGGTTTAGGCCGTATAAGAGCCCTATTGTCTCAAAAGCAGGTGGCCCTGAGCTCTGCTCGCGAAACTTATGTCCTTCACATAGCAAACACACGCACAGAAGTACAAGCACTTTTAAGTACTGATTTGCCGTTTCATTTCTGCGAGCTGGTTCATCAAATCTTCAATGCCTCCTCCACAACGAGCCTGGCTCATTTTTTTAAAATGGTTAGCAGTGGTCTCGTGACTACATTTGAAAAAGTATTTGGTATTATCCCTGCGTTCTTTCATTCTATATTCGCTAGCCTGTTTGGCGGATTTCCTGTTTTGCTGGCTTTGGCTGCAGGCGTTCTGGTGATATTTTATTTTATAAAACATGGATGCCCATCCTGCGCAAGGAAACGCACAGCCCCTACTGATGCAGTTTCGCAACTGGATGCTTGATTATTATGGATCCTTGCCGCTTGCGACATTAAGCACGGCTTTTGGATTATCCTTCAGATTTTCCTATTTCACCTGTGTCCAGCCTGTGTTTCATTGCCTGAGCTGTGATTTCGACTGGGCCATTGATTTGTGTCTCTGTTTACCGACTTCTCCTGACGTCAACTTTGATCAGCTGATGTACCCCGTAGTGGCTCACGAGTTGGTCTGTTCTGGCGAAAGGGTTATGGCTGTGGCAGCGATGCATGGACTAATGGGTCAGTGGGACATATTCGCAGCGGCGCATGACTTTCTGGCACAGAGCGTTCTCGAGAACCCACTGAGTTGTCCTCTGATGTTGCTAGAGGAATCGGTGTTGGAGGAGCACGTATGTTCTTTCCCATTGCTTAATTGGATGGCTGAACTGTTTTCGGATGATGGCAGTGATTTCATGTTGGAAGCTGTAGCTACCTATTTTGCATATTCATTCAACGATGAGTGACTCTGAATACTTCCATCATTATGGCACATGACTTTTTAGTAATTCTGAATGGTGCCTTTTTCAATACGAACATTCGATTTTTTCATATGTTCTAGGCCTATTAATTAAAAGTAGGCCTCAAGTTCGACTTTTTATATTTTGTGTGGCCACTATAGGCATTCATACATACATTTTTGTGTTTTTAAATTTTACATACATTTACATACATTTAGCTTGGCTCAATATCATTGAACTCTGCTTTCTTGTCTTGCCTCTCATAGAGTATTGGCTTATATTTTTCTCTTTTAACCGTCCTCGGATCATTGGGGGGGTGTCATATGGTTACTACGTTTCTATATATTGTGTTAAGTTAGCATGTGCTTATTAAATGTTTAAACGCCATATTTTCTTTCTGCTTCGGTTTGCACACGACACCTAATTGTTATTGTAGCTTTTAACCTAGACGAAAGATGTGATTTATTTGAGAATAATATGTTATTGCACTGGTATCAGTCGTGCTTGGTACACTTGGTACAACTGTCTGCACACTGAGAACTGCACACTCTCAGAATAACCTAACACAAGGTTGCTGCAGGCCTGATCCTCGCACCACGTTAGTCATAACACAAATAATGTTTGTGCCAACATTTGGCTCTACGTGGGTTTAAGATACAGTTACAGGGAATGAATCAAGGCACTTGATGCTGAGCATGCTGAGAGCTGGTAGCTGTTGATGTGATCTCCTCCTACTGAGAATTAGAGGTATGGGTCCGCCCTGCTAAGAACCCAGATGAGACCTTCTTAGATATAATATAATATGCTAATTAGGGTGCGCGAAATATAGGTGATACAGAATTCTATAGATTTTGCATCATAAAATGCTATCACCTTTTGCTTACTATGGATTAGTGACTATGCTGCTGACTCTGATTTTTATAATATGTGTATTGATATTATACAAGATACTGCGTTTGAGAATGCTGCATTGAAAAATAAACATTTCAAACTTGCACGTGTTTTCTTTGCCTCCCAGTTTCGGTTTGGAATGATAATATAACGAAAGAGTGTTCATGTGTTCCACGATACCTGAGGTACTCTAAGTTCATGTTCTGGATTGTCTAAGTCATTGGTAAGTTATTACTGCCGATGAGACACTGTAGCTAGCTTGGTAAGGGGATTTCTGAAACAAAGGTGAGTTGTGGGTCACCCTAACTCACCCAGGTTCTAGATCTCTGTGCACAGTTCTGTGAGAGAACGGAAACCCTGCGACAAGCGTAGGGGTAACAATTACTATTCCAACTCCAGAGAGTGCAACAGTAGGGAAAGTGTTGGATAGCGTAGGAATAAAAATTACTATTCCAACTCCAGAGAGTGCAACAGTAGGGAAAGTGTTGGATAGCGTAGGGTTAAAAATTACTATTCCAACTCCAGAGAGTGCAACAGTAGGGAAAGTGTTGGATAGCGTAGGGGTAACAATTACTATTCCAACTCCAGAGAGTGCAACAGTAGGGAAAGTGTTGGATAGCGTAGGGGGAAAAATTACTATTCCAACTCCAGAGAGTGCAACAATAGGGAAAGTGTTGGATAGCGTAGGGGTAACAATTACTATTTCCACTCCAGAGAGTGCAACAGTAGGGAAAGTGTTGGATAGCGTAGGGGTAACAATTACTATTCCCACTCCAGAGAGTGCAACAGTAGGGAAAGTGTTGGATAGCGTCGGATTAAAAATTACTATTCCAACTCCAGAGAGTGCAACAGTAGGGAAAGTGTTGGATAGCGTAGGGGTAACAATTACTATTCCAATTCCAGAGAGTGCAACAGTAGGGAAAGTGTTGGATAGCGTAAGGGTAACAAATACTATTCCCACTCCAGAGAGTGCAACAGTAGGGAAAGTGTTGGATAGCGTAGAGGTAACAATTACTATTCCAACTCCAGAGAGTGCAACAGTAGGGAAAGTGTTGGATAGCGTAGGGGTAAAAATTACTATTCCCACTCCAGAGAGTGCAACAGTAGGGAAAGTGTTGGATAGCGTAGGGGTAACAATTACTATTCCAACTCCTGAGAGTGCAAGAGTAGGGAAAGTGTTGGATAGCGTAGGGGTAAAAATTACTATTCCCACTCCAGAGAGTGCAACAGTAGGGAAATTGTTGGATAGCGTAGGGGTAACAATTACTATTCCAACTCCAGAGAGTGCAACAGTAGGGAAAGTGTTGGATAGCGTAGGGGGAAAAATTACTATTCCAACTCCAGAGAGTGCAACAATAGGGAAAGTGTTGGATAGCGTAGGGGTAACAATTACTATTTCCACTCCAGAGAGTGCAACAGTAGGGAAAGTGTTGGATAGCGTAGGGGTAACAATTACTATTCCCACTCCAGAGAGTGCAACAGTAGGGAAAGTGTTGGATAGCGTCGGATTAAAAATTACTATTCCAACTCCAGAGAGTGCAACAGTAGGGAAAGTGTTGGATAGCGTAGGGGTAACAATTACTATTCCAATTCCAGAGAGTGCAACAGTAGGGAAAGTGTTGGATAGCGTAGGGGTAACAAATACTATTCCCACTCCAGAGAGTGCAACAGTAGGGAAAGTGTTGGATAGCGTAGAGGTAACAATTACTATTCCAACTCCAGAGAGTGCAACAGTAGGGAAAGTGTTGGATAGCGTAGGGGTAAAAATTACTATTCCCACTCCAGAGAGTGCAACAGTAGGGAAAGTGTTGGATAGCGTAGGGGTAACAATTACTATTCCAACTCCTGAGAGTGCAAGAGTAGGGAAAGTGTTGGATAGCGTAGGGGTAAAAATTACTATTCCCACTCCAGAGAGTGCAACAGTAGGGAAATTGTTGGATAGCGTAGGGGTAACAATTACTATTCCAACTCCAGAGAGTGCAACAGTAGGGAAAGTGTTGGATAGCGTAGGGGTTTAAATTACATACTTATAAATTACATCTAGCAATTAATGAATTATGTAAAATTAATTACCAATTAATTAAATTTATTTACCAATTAATAAAAATAAATGTATGCTTCCTACTAATTAATAATTAATTCTACATAATGAAATTACTTCCCACCCTATTCCCCTACAAACCCATAACCCGCTACAGAACATATTTATCAATTAATTAAAAATAATTTCCAAAATAATTATATATAATTACCAATTATTTTTAATTAATGTATGATTCCTACTAATTAATAATTATTTAAACATAATTAAATTACTTCCCACCCTATTCCCCTATAAACCCATAACCCGCTACAGAACATATTTATCAATTAATCAATTAATTAAAATTAATTAATAATTAATTCTCAATTAATTAATTAATAATTCCTACTAATTAATAATTAATTTAACATAATTAAATTACTTCCCACCCTATTCCCCTATAAACCCACAACCCGCTACAGTACTAAAAGACAAAATTTAATTAAATTACATTAAAAATAAATAATAAAACATAATAAATACAATATAATATACACAAAATTTATTTAAAAATCGATATTAGTAACATCGAAATTATTTACTTCAATATTATTGACATCGATATTTAAAACTTCGATATTACTAATATTGATATTAAGACTGTCGATATTACTTACCTTCTATATTATGTCCCATCGATATTTAAACTTCGATATAATTGTATATCGAAATTTAAAACTCGATATTTTGTCTGTGTACCATCTAGAGGGACACCACTTTGACCTATATACTGACCATGCTCCCCTACTATGGATGGCACGCAATAAATCGAACAATGCCAGAATTTTGCGATGGTTCTTGTCTCTACAACCCTATGCGTTTACGTTACACCATCGAAAGGGTTCGGATAATGTGGGGGCTGACTTCTTGTCCCGTCATCCACTCCCCGGTCGTGAGTGTCCTGAGGGGGAGGTGTGTAATGGAGTGGGACCGCCGTATACTCCGGTTCATGACCGGGGGTCAGTTCATCAGCTCTCACCTACTTCCTCCCCTTCTTTCTGCTTCCCACAGAACGTCGATATTGACTTGCGAGATCAAGAGAACGATATGGTAAACTGGCCCTTTAACTTTGACACGGCTGACGAGCGGGCGGGGCTACCCCAGGACGTGGAGACATCTTATACGGACGAACGCCAATCAGGAGTGTGCTTGTTCACCCGGAGGGAGAGAGTTGGCGAGTGGAGCGTTGCGGAGGAGAAAAGCGAAACGGAGGAGAACTTGGGAGAATACGAAGAAGCTGAGATCGGACGATGAGTAGCGTGTACGACGGAGGAGAAGCCAGGAGGCCAGCGTCTTCACGAGTCGCCCAGCCATAAACCCGGGGGAGGTGTGTGGCTCACCCAGGTACGGAACAAGATCAGGGGCTGGGTCGGATGTAAGGGCGGTTCCACTGTGTGATCTTGGTATCCCCCTGTCCCGGTTTACCCCTACCCTGAGCACTACCCCTCACATGGTCACTGTATATAGTCGTGTTGCACGGGTTGTTGCTTCCTCACTCTTTTTCCCCGATATCGATACACCTCACAAAATATTCCACTCACAAAGCACTGTCTTGTTTTGTTTGTTCTGAGAGCCAAGACGGAACCGGACGAAGCACTTCATCGACGGACGCCGGAAAGACCTCGTCGAGCTGATCACACAAAGTCCTGCACTAAGAGGTCCGAAAGGAGCCGTTCACCGCGCCGGACATTGCCTGACAGAAAAACGTGTACTGATTTTCTGTATAGTTCAATAAAACCTACGTTAACAAAGACCCGCTGGTTACCTATTTCTCCTGCGCCTGTCACAGTCAGTTTGTAAAGATGGAGCAGTGTGGAGCACTGATTGGGTCATCCCTTCATAAAAAAAATTATGCAGTAGCAATGCATCCCTCCCCTTGTAAATATGCCTTGTAGTGTGTTTCGCTTCGCTTTCCTTTCTTGCCCCAGTTTCCCCCAAACAAGAGCCTGCATGTATTTATTTGTGTGGTTTTATACAGCGCAGAGTTGACCCAAGGGCATCAGATCACTTTCCTGGCGAAGATCTGCAACAAAGTAAATAAATAAACCCAGCGGTTCTAATCGAGCCAGCTGTTCATATGACCCTACCATTCATTAAGTGAGGGCGGAGTGCCGTCTAACCATTTGTAGCTGTCACTGTATAAAGTACTAATGCTCCTAGGGAGAGCAAGTGGTCATAGGCGACCACAGCTGTTTCTAAGTGGGAGGTAGACCAGTCAGGCTGTTCTCTTGGTTATGGTAGTCCTTTGCCCAACTATATTGCTCAGCTCAACCTTAATCTGCCTCTAATAATCTCTGAAAAGATGACACTCAAGGACCATGTATTGACAAACTCCAAACTACTACATCTGGAGTAGGATGCATTGACTCCTGGATGCCATGCATTTATCAGGATGAAGAGCAGTGGATATGTGAGGTCTTCAAAAGTGTACGTATCTGCTCACATAGCGGCATTAATTCCAATGGTGCTAAAATTATCCCTGCTACTTCCCGGTTACTTTGTAGCTCACACTGTGGATTTTCGACATCGAAATTCGATAGCAGGGCTCTGTGTATATACTTCATATCTTTTTCAAACTAAATGTACCTTCCAGTCCTGTAGAACTGCCCACTGGCCCTCTTATTCCAAGACAGCTCAATTTCTAAGGCACAGGTACCTTAAAAAAGGACATTGGGACAGAAGATCAAATTCTGCTTAAAACTCAGTAATATATCTGAGTAGATCTTCCTGATATATGCACAACAAATGGTCGGTGGTATAATGGTAGGGAAACTGGCGCCACAAGGGGGATGTCACTGAATATCTCTATAAAGGACTGTAGTGATTTAATCTGCTGTAGGGTGGAGAGAACCACCAGCCTCCCCAAAACTTGCGGCCTAGGCTACAAATAAGTGAAATTGCAATCCCCAGCACACGTTTTCGATTTCAAAGATATGACAGCAGTAGCGCGCATTAGTACACATAAGCACAAAAAACAAAGTAATGAGGTTCTTCCATTCTTTTATTGTTTTCCTCTTTTTTATTTTTTATTCGTACAAGTTCTTAGTCAGCCAACACGTGTTTCGTCGTCACATTACGAATATAGACCCACTACTTTTTCAAGGTTCAACTGTCCCTTGTCTTGATTTTCAATTGCAGTGATAATTCCAACCCACAAGGTAAGCAGGCAGAGATATTCTTATGGTACACTATTCACTTCCAATATTCACCCAATGACAAGACCGACTTTCTTGGCATGTAGTCATGAATACTTTCGCAACATCCAAATCAACGTTCAAGTTCCAGTGCCTCAACTTGCGACATTTGAGCCTTGAAAAGGTCACAGGTCTATTTTCCCAATGTGGCAACGAAACACGTGTTTGAAAGACTTGATATATTGTAGACCCGACGCTGAGTGGTCAGTAACGATGATTCCAGGACTGGTTCATCGCTGGAAGTATCTATCTTCAATTCATTCAGCCTTTTACTAGATTGTTGTATGTCACAATATCTTATTATAAGAACATTGCCTGACATACATATTATGTCCCAAACTATCGCTTACAAAACTGTTTTACCTTTTAGTATAGATTTTCTATTTTAACTCCAATGGGGCAATATTTTTGTAAAAAAAATTATGTCAGACAATATCCTGACAATGATTGTCTGGTACCATGCTCGATAGAGTCTCTACTGAGGTGGTATACCTCCTGGAAACCACCAGTAGAGAAATATACAAATTTCTAAAATCCACGATCTCTAAAAAAAATATGGAGCAATGAAGAAAGAAATTATATGGCAAGGGTGACTAATTATGCGGCAGCAAACTATGCAAACTAATGTGGTACTTTATGTGGCTGCATTATTTCTTTAGTTTGTTATTTTAGTACATATTTATGCTGGGCCAAAGGTTCACTTCATTACTATCAGTTAACACCTGAGTGCTCCAACCAAAATGTTGACCTTTTCAAAGGGTCTAATACTCTATACCACCACATGTGGCATTTTTTTTAGCAACTTTTGTTCTGTTTGAGAAAGAAACCATTTTTTGTTGAAATAAGCAAATTATATAATTATGCGGAAAAAGCCATGGCCGCAGAATCGCATAATTCCAGAAGGCATAACTCGAGCCCATATCCTGCCGGTGTGATGGGCTGCCATACTCAGATGTGGTCTTCAGGCTTTCAGTGGGGTGGGGGGGGGGGGGTGCTGCGTGCTTCAGGCTGCTGAGTGGCACAGGGTGCCAGGAAGTTTCCATTGGAAAACTGGCTGCTTCACTGGGAGCTCGGTTACGCTCATGGGTACCCTCTGTGTGCCCAACCATGGGCGTAACTATCAATTGTGCAGCAGGTGCAGTGGCACCAAGGCCCAGGTATGAGAGGGATCACATTGTAGGCCATTATAGCTGGCTTTTATTTATTTTACCAAACCAAGGGATGGGGTCATTCCCCTTGCTAGCTTTAGGACTTCTGGCACCCTAGCTTCGGCTATGTGCCTAGCAGACATATGTATCCACCTTTTACAGCAGCTTGAAGGGTGCAGCTTCCAGACAGCGGAGAGAAGGAGGGCCAAGAGAGAGCAGACAGTGAAGCAAGGCGAAGGAGACAGAGAGAGAGCCAAGAGTAAGAGCTCACTAGAGAGCTCCGATGGGGTGCGTAAGGCCCAAGATCACAAACGCATCAGGAGGATTACAGCTGCCCCTGCAGTGCGCATGTACAAGCTGGAATGGCATGGTGAGCAAAAAAACGATGGATTTAGGCCCAGATCTCTGTACTGGGGTGAATGTATGACTTTGTTCTGCATTCTGTCCATCAATTGTTATTTTTGTATTCGTCACCCCGAGTGGGACGGGTATGCCCAGGCGTGGGTCCCGTGCTCTCCATGCCACTGGATTCAAGCTATCCTGGCTGATGAGGACTGGAAGCCCGAAACCAGTCCTAGGATGCTTGTTTCCAGGCCAGGGAGGACCTGGCCTGGCAGTTCTGTATTCGACTGTTCCCACTGGGTGCAGGGTCAAGACTGATTTGCATATGGCTGGGTCCAAATTGGTATGGCATGGTGAGCAAAAAAACGATGGATTTAGGTCCAGATCTCTGTACTGGGGTGCATGTATGACATTGTTCTGCATTCTGTCCATCAATTGCTCTTTTCATATCTATTGGCAGGCAGCAGGAGCAATATGTGGTGCAAGCTGAAGTGGCCTCCGGACAAGAGTCCTGGCACTTATGTTTTTGATCGCTTTTTTTGTTTGCTTCTTGACGCCGCTATAGTTTTCTTCGTGGCGACTTCGTAATCTGCCAAAAATATCAGCACCAATGCCATGTGTATCTACTGCCATCTAGCGTCCATTTACCAGAACTCACCCGTGAATCATAAATATTTACCGTTATTCAACTGGCTGGGAATAGGAAACATTTATATTTTTGATGTATTTTACTGGCCTCTGGCTCGCTCTGATATATTGTGGAGCTCCTTTGCGGCTCTCTCGCTTCCTGCACCGAACCCCCAACAAATGATTTATCTTGGTCCTGGCAGGAGAAATGCAGCAAATATATCCTTTCCTTCCAGTCAATGCTTGTTCGAAATAACATCACAATCTACTCAACTCATGGGAATACTTATGCCCGGAGAAATCAGAATATCTAAGCACCGCTTGCACACTGCTTGAAATGCAGTTTCAACTTTTTATTCTTATTTAAATAGCACTTTTGTCCAAAGCACTTTACGCGGTGCTTGATTTGCGACATGTTACTTGCTCTGCGTAGCTTGCTTTCGCTAACAAAACACATCAAATACATTATTGAAGCAGGCAGAAGTGCTCATGAGCTGATAACCAAGCGCTATATAAAGCACCAAATATAAACAAATAATTAAAGGAGTGCAATTAGTAAGACCACTGCCACGTGAAGCTTTTTTTTACACAGTGCGGTCTCCTACCTTGGTTTCCCATTTAATGGAAATGTCAGGCCAGATGCACAAACATTTGGGTTTTTTGCAGACCTAAATAGATCCAACTCGACCCGAAGGTATTGGAGCGCTTTACATGAGCACCAGTTACGTTACACAAGGACACATTAATTTTTTTTTGGTAGGCACGGGGAGATTAAGTGATTTGTCCAGAATCATAGGATGTGGAGTCGACCCCAAGGCTCGAACCTTGGTTTCCCAGCTTCAAGGTCAGCAGTCTAGCCGTAAGACCGCATCCTATCTCCGAATCGCAATTAGGAAATCGGTATTCCTAATGTGTGAAACTAATTGAGTTTCATTTAAGTATTCCTTGTGGGTTGCAACTCGACCTACCTCATGAATATTAATGAGGGAAGTCGCAGTTTCTGAATTATTAGGAATCACAGCCATCTTGGAGGTAGATGGTCACCTGCTGAGATCAGCAGACCTCCATGTCTGTGATTGCTTTTTAAAAAAGAAATTCTTTTTTTAATGCATCCCTTTCTCCTGAAAGATAAAAGTGATGCGTTTAACAATAGAAAAATAAAACCATGAAGTATATTTTTTTAAGAGTAGGCAGTGGTCCGTGGGACCACTGCTTGCTCTTAAACATATTATTAATTATATTCTCAAAGGGGAAGAGATCCCAGTTTTAAACTGGTGGTAAAGTTTTAGTGTTTTGCAACCGGAATTTGGTCGCAAAACAGTAATACATACCCTATTGATTTGGTATGTGAAAGGGACGCACTAAACGCACCCACAACATATACCAAATTGCAAACGCAAAGTGTGAATCTGTAACAAGTAACAAAATTCCATTTTGCACATTTGAAAAAGCATTTTTTCAGTCGCAAACATCCCGATTCTGTGGTTCGGGCCAGTTGCAAACAGTAAAAAGCTTTGTACATCTAGCCCCATGGTTTCCTATGGGACATATATGCCAATCACAAGTAACTGTAGTTAAGGCTAGTGTTTGACTCCATGTTTGACCAATCAGATAATCTGAGTTATGATGTATGTTTTAAATCTTTCCTTTTACTGTAAAATTTATGTTAACCAATCATATAAAGATTGGGTTACTGTCTATGTGCCCTAAGCACCTTGGAAACCTCAGAATATCAATATTAAAAGGCCAGCAGAGCAGCGTGATACAAACACGGATCTGGTTCAGCATGCGGACAAGTGCATGCCTCCTCTGCCATTTGGATAGGTTCACCATATACAAATGCCTCATATGTACATGTATACAAACATACTTTCAGAAAAGAAATGGGGATTGCTGCCACCTCTTCGCCATCTTGGTCATATTCTCCACTATTCTGCAGAACTAGTGCAAAAAATCTGGGACAGTCACTTCACCTTCAGCTTACAGCACCTAGAGCCGCGTTTGTGTTCTCAGCTTCTTGAAAATGCACCTTGTGAACGGTCACCCGATCCCCGCTCCTAGTAAATATATTTACCCCTTATCATGGCTTCTCCAATACTTGGTGTGACTTGTAACCAGGGCCGGAATGGCCGAAGCGGGCACCAGGTGAGAGTACAACACAGCCGAGCAACAGGGTCAGTGTCCAGGGCACAGGGGAGAGTACAACACAGCAGTGAATGTCAATATCAGTGGCCAGGGAGAAATGCGGAATCAGGACATGAGAAGCTGCACAGTGAAGGTGTTTGACTGTACCCTTCCATGACCAGCAACACACCCAGGTGGCAAACAATGGGCAGGACTAGCACACCTGTATGCGAGACAGGTGAATGAGGGGGACTGCCACTCACATTTGGCTGTTAGGGGGACTTGGAGTTGGCTGTGTGTCTGGGACAGCAGGAACACTTGAGTGGGGAGACAGAGGCACAGGTGATGTAGGGCTATCTGTTGTCTGTGAAGCTGGAGGGCTGTTTGGACCAGATGGCATAGTGACACGTGGAGGTGGAGTCATGCAGACCTGTGACACAGTGTGGGTGGGAGAGGTTGGAGGGGTGCCCTTCCACTTTTTGGGAATACGAAATGGCTTCCCTGTCTTGAGGTTAATGGGAACTGGTGATGACACAACAGGCACATACACCAACTGTCCTGCATCAGGTGCAGACACTGGCATTACCTCTGGTGATATGCTGGATCCTGCAGAACGCTTTGTCTGGCTACGTCTCTGGACCACTTTCCCCTGTTTGCCAGGTGTCCCACCTACAGTGCCCTCCTTTGCCTCTTTGCCAGGGGTGGCCCCTACAGTGCCCTCCTTTGCTTATTTCCCAGGTCTCCCACCTACACTGCCCTCCTTTGCCTCTTTGCCAGGGGTGGCCCCTATAGTGCCTTCCTCCACCTGCTTCACTGGGCTTGGAATTGGAGTTGATTTGGTGGGGGGATGTGGCCCTGTGCCCTTGCTATACAACACCTCCTCGGTAGTCACAGACACTGCACGCCTAGCTCTGCGTGAAGTTTTGAGGCATGTGAGCCTGATGTCAGCCTAATTGCTTTTTGCGGCCTTGCTCTTCCCTGATGGGCTCTTGTCCTTGCATTCTGGGGTGGCTCTGCTCTTCTGTGGGGATGGTGTCTGTGGCCGGGACCACTTGGGTTTTGTCTGCTGTGTGCTCCTTGTGCTGTATCGTGTCTGTGACGCATGCAAACTGTGGTCACTGTCATTTGATGTGGCCACTGACTGAGGGGTGGACAAAGGCGCTTGACCAGGAATGGGAGCATGTGCTTGTTGAAGGGCAGACGTCACAGTGGATGATAAAGCATGGACTGTACGGTGTAGCACACCCACGTCAGAGTGTATGCCCTCCATGTAGGCAACCACCTGGCCTAATTTCTTGTCATGGTCACTGAAGGGGATGTATGACATTACAACGCATGCTTTTACCACGCATGCTTTTACATCGCAACTTTTACAACAAATGCCTTTACAACGCATAGTGTTGAGGGGTGCTGGATAGTGAATAGTTTAATTTACTATTCGAATTCCAGGCCCCGTGGATAGTAGGGAAGGTGTTGGATAGTAAATTAAATCTATTCCCTATCCTAGAGCGCCCCCCAGCGCAATGCGTTTTAATGGTTTGCGTTGTAAAAGTTGCGATGTAAAAGCACTGCGTGGTAAAAGTTGCGTTGTAAAGGATGTTTCCCCACTGAAGTTATTGAGCAGGGCGGTCTCACCCACACAAAACTGGCGCAGGAGCTCAACAGACTCAGCACTGAGGGCAGCAGGGGGAACAGGTGCCGGCTCAGCAGTGCCAGGTGTGAATGTAACTCGACCCCTCTTACTGACCGGACACAGCCAGCACCAGATGAAGTGGATGGGAGGCTGGGCTCTGGCCGCTGTATGGTAGATGATGTTGCAGACTCCACATCCCCAGTGCCTGCCAACATGGATGCATCACCGCTGGCATCAGATGATGTAGTACTCTGTGTCTCGGATTCCTTCTGCATACTAAAGTCCCCTTCAGATGCGCTGGTTAGCTCTGTGTCACTGGCCTCCGCCACCACTGGTTTCCGGTTCCCGTTCCTCCATATTCACTGGCGATTCTGCATTAGAGGGAGAGGCAGGGTTGTGTTAGTGTCATCATCTGGTCAAAGCAATCGAATCAATGCAGTACAGGGGATGCCCAAATCAACATGGTGACCACCACACCCTGCAATCATATTGCAGCAACACACTACATAGACCACAACAGTGCCTGTAACCCTGAATATCTGCCATGACTGAGCCATGTTGAGGCCACGCATCACAACACCATCCCCATGGATGAAGTGTAACAGACACACAACTTGCCCTGCCCACACCTATCTTCCCAACACTATCCCAATGCAGAATGACCATGTGGATCCTAACACATCTGGCTATGAGACAGCACAGCAGGGAGGATCAGCTTTGTAAGGCCAGTTTCTCCCAATGCCTGACACTAGCACACATCCTAGCAACCACTCACATGACATAGCACAGCACCACCACACGAACTTCACTTGGGCCACCGCTGCCACAGGCCCTGTACACATGCATCCGCTCCCAGCAAAGTCACCCTCCCCAAATACTCACCCCTGCCTTGCTGGCGATGCTCCTTCAGATGTGCATCCAGCTCAGGATTAGTCACTGCCAAAATGCAGGCCATCAGTGGTGTTAAGTTGCGCCGTGCCAAATGCCCAGTGCACGGTTGCAGCCCCAAAGTCATCTCAGCCACGTTCTTTGCCAGTCGGCTGATGGCGTCCCACTTCTTGTGACAGTGGGTGCGTCGTCAGTTGGATACCCCCGGGGCTCACACCTTTGCTGCAATGACCCTCCACACGGCCTTACGCTGGTGTACCTTGAGCTGCAGGTATGGGAGAAAAGAAGGGTAATTGACCAGTTACACAGTGTCATGTACCAACATCTATCAGTACAGGGGCAAGACACAGACTCAGGACCTATTGTAATCTCCCTCCATCCCAAACTGGGGGACACCTCACAAGTGTACTCTGCATGGGCTAAAAAGATGTGATTGCATGCATACACGAGGGCGTAGAGGGTACCTGATATTCACACACACATGCAGGATGACTGCATTGAACCCCCTCAGTGGCTAGCAGACATCACCAGTCCCATGCATGTCTGACACCCCCATGCCCTACAGCTCCCTTCATGATAACTTACCACTACATTGGGGCCACCATACAGCCTTGGGTACTGTGCCAGCACCTCGTCCACTAGGACCTCCAGCTCCTCGCTTGTGAATGGACTGGCACAGATCTTCTCTGTCCTTGCCATCCCTTTGGACATGGAACACCTGTGGTTGATGTGAGTGGTGAGGGGTCCCAGGCAGCAGGCTCTTGCGGCAGCAGCAGGAGAGGGTCCCAGGCAGCAGGCTCTTCAGGCAGCAGCAGGAGATGGTCCCAGGCAGCAGGCTCTTGAGGCAGCAGCAGGAGAGGGTCACAGGCAGCTGGCTCTGTGAACAGTGGAAATGTGAGCCTCACTCCCACAGATTTATAGCCTCCTTGGGGTCGTTTGTAAGGTGCTAAGCTGCAACAATTGGTTGTCCAGGTCTGCCTCATTCAAACCCATCCAATGACCGCCTCCGCAGTGGCAGAGCATGCCTTCCGCGATTTTCAAATGTGCATCATGCCACCAAAATCATCGCTCCCATTGGCTGTAGGCAATGCTCCATGGCGGTGATGAACCGCAGGGGCCCGGGGTGCGCTACCACGACGGTGCATCTTTCAAACCCATCCAATGACCCCCTCCACTGAGGCAGAGCATGCCTTCCACGATTTTCAAATGTGCATCATGCCACCGCAATCATCAGTCCCTTTAGCTGTAGGCAATGCTCCATGGCGGTGATGCACCGCAGGGCCCTGGCGGTAGTTATCGCAATTTGGGTGGCGGCGCATGCCCATCGCTATCTACCCATGTCTCCATGCCAATGGCTACCGCACTTGTGAAGGGGGTGGTGCTGGGCTCACACCGCCGTGGCCAGGCGGCACTACCGCGATTTGGGTGATGGCGCATGCCCACCACCATCTACCCATGTCTCCATGTCAATGGCTACCACACTTGTGAAGGGGGTGGTGCTGGGCTCACACCGCCGTGGCCAAGTGGTAGCTACCGCGATTTGGGTGACGGCGCTTGCCCACCGCCATCTACCCATGTCTCCATGCCAATGGCTACCGCACTTGTGAAGGGGGTGGTGCTGGGCTCACACCGCCATGGCCAGGAGGTAGCTACCGCGATTTTGGGCACATGCAATGGCAATGTCAATCGTGAACACTGCATCAGTACACAGCAGCAACATGGTTAAGGGCACATCATTGCGCACACAATGCCATTATTCAATATAATGCACTGGTGGTCGCACGTTATGTGTGACGCACATTGGTCTTTGGTGCCTGCAATGTCACTTATTTATTTGATGAAGCTTCACAGTGTTAAGCTGATGTCAGTGAAGTGTGACAAATCAATGTGTTGTGGGTCAGTGCTGATCTAGGCAAAGCTTGTCTCACTGTATGGTGTTACTTACTTGTGCTACCATATCAGCTCATGCACACATGTGACAGTTTTCCTGATACTGTGATCATTGGGCTCTTGATGTGTGCCGAGTTCACATGATGCATTGAGGTGTGACAGGTACAGCAGATGGGTATGAGCCAGTCATGTTCATTTGACACACTTTTGTGGATCGTACGGTACGAGGCGTGCACATGTGGTATGTGGTGTTCTGTATGTGTGCATTCCCATTGACCTATGTGTTGTTTGCGGCATTGTGTATTGTAAATGGAGAGGTGTGCCCTCTGTGTGTCTTAAATGTCCACCCATGTAACCTGGTGTGCCACGCATCTCTCATGGCAGTCTTTGTTTTTGCGTGACATCCTTAATGGGATGTGCTGTGGCCACCTATTGATGGTTGTCATTGACATTTGTCCATTTACATCTGAACTAGGAGGAGGCCTAATCTCATACGTCACCTGACAGTGCTGGAGGACATGGAGGATATAGCGATCATTCGCAAATTCCGCCTCAACAGACCGACCCTGAAAACCCTTTGTGATCTGTTGGAACCCCACCTGCAGCCTCGTCGCCACTACCCAACTGAACTCACACCCACATACAAAGTGATGGCAGCCCTCTACTTTTTTGTAACTGGTTCCTTCCAGGAGACCGTGGCCGGCGCTGCAGGGATATCGCAACCCATGTTCAGCATGGTGCTGAGGGATGTTCTTGCAGCCATGATGATATATAAGGATTGTTAGACGGACCGGGAGGGTCGGCCGAGGATAAGGGGAGAGATCTCCGGGGAGAGCCGTCCCCCAGCGATCGTACAGACAAATAACTTCCCCCCCACAGATGTACGCCACACCAAGACAAGGTTTAACGTTCTTTATAAGCGATTCTTTAAGTACGGTGAAATGGTACAAGGAGGTCTGGACTCAGGGGTCCCCTCGGTTCTAGTCTCTTGATTGGGAAAAGGGGAGCGGGACAATCTTGTTACCAATCTGATAGATGGAATAGCTCACAATCCTCGAGCTCGGCGTTCTAGATGATCGGGCCGCGGCGGAGCCAGCAGGTCCCGGGATGGTAGAAGGTAGCGACGGTCCGCGGCGGAGCCAGCAGGTCCCGATGAAGATGGTGGTTACAAACGGTCCGCGGCCACGCCAGCAGGTCCCGACGACGATGAAGGTTTCAGAAAGGTTGCGGCAGTGCCAGCAGGCAGGACAATAGTTCGCAAGGCAGGACTACGGCAGCGCCGGTAGTCCGTCAAGGATGAGTTCTTCACTGCGTCTCTCGACTCCAGGATACAACTGCCTTCCTGCTCTCGAGCTGCCCCAGTTATAGGTCTGGCCCCCTTTGATGTCCGGACCCTCGCACTTGGAGGTCGGGAGGTCCGGGATGAGGGAGTCCAGACACCCAGCAGGGGGGTGGAGCCAGGGCCCGGGGGAGCCGGGGGTGATCGGCACCTGGCGGGGGAGAGCCATCGACACCTCTTTCTCCCATTGACCTGCCAAGTAGTCCGCTCACCTCCTGGGTGGATGGTGGTGCCGGGATGTCGGGGCCTGGCCAGGCCCAGGGTTAGGGTCGATCGGAGGCCACGCGGCCTCGTGGTGCTGTGTCCAAGATGGCGCCCAAGCCGGGCGAGGGGGCCGGTAGGGATTCGGGTCCATGATGTGGAGATGTCCAGGGGCAGGGGTCCCATATGAGACGGGAAACGGGTGGTTGTTGCGTGTCACACCTGAAGAGCCGGGCTCGGGCCCGGTCGTGCGGGGAGGGAGCAAGCCCTTCACGTGGCCTGTCCAACAAGGATCGATACATACATTTTCCCAGGGGAGCAGAATTGGCCGGTGTGAACGGTGACTTCTATCCCATTGGGCACATCCCCCATGTTGTTGGTGCCATCAATTGCACCCATGAAGGTCTGGTGCCACCACAGGCGACTGAGCAAATTTTTAGAAATCACAAACATTATCATTCGATAAATGTGCAGGTGGTGTGCCTTGCGGACATGACCATTTCACATGTGTGTGCAAGATTCCCCGGCTCAGCCCATGATTCTGCAGCACAACAGAGGGGGGCCGAGGTGTTGTTTGGGACGCAGGCCTGTCCCTCAGCAACGCCACTTGCTGGGCCATGAGGTCCACCATTTGACCAATGCGTGTGTCGATGGACCTCATCAGCAGTATGAGCTCACGTAATAGTTCGTCAGACCGGCCACTTTGTCCCTGGACCTATTCATATGCACCGATGACTCTGGTGAAGTGGTCCAGGGATGGTGTGCCAACCTCCTGAGGTCTGGGGATGGCCCTGACCCTCCCACCTGCCCTACTGCCACGGACCTGTTGCCTCACCACGGTGGGTCCACGCACACTCTCCCTGCCCTCCACAGTTGGTGGTGTGTCCTGGTCGTCCCCTGGAACAGGGAGGGTGCTAGTGGTGGTGGCCAAGGTGGCAGCGGTGGAGGCACAGGCCGTGACTGCAGGGGTCTGCTGTGCTGTTTTTGGTGCAGCAGACGTGGTGGTTGGGAAGATGGGGTCCTGGGACCTGTTGGTCCTTGGCACACCAGATGGGCCGGCCCGGAGCTCATCGCCCAAACTATCCTGGGAGTCAACATCTGAGAGACCATGTACCCAGGGTGGAGACTGGCTCTGCTGGTCGTTGTTGGCCTCAGCAGCGAGACCTTCCTCACCTGTGGATTAGATGGGGAATGGTCAGAGTTGGGCAATGTGCAAGTTTTCTGTTAGCTGCATGTCATCCGCTGTCTGTACATTACACAATTGAAACAACTTCACTATTATTGTTAAATGCAATACTGGGTGTTATTACATGGTGCAGAGGAAAACATCAATTAATCATACATGCCAGACCAGTGAAGATGGCTACCTACCTGTAAGTTTGTTTGAGGAACAATGCAATGGCTTCCATGTGCGTCTGGGTGGTGTGGGGGGAGGCCTCCATCTTACTGGGGAGTGGGACAGGGGGCATTAGGGGAGTAGGAGTTCAGGCCTCCTACCCCAAAACAGGCCTCCCAAGCAAGATGGCTACCTACTTGTTAGGTGAGGGTGAACAGTGCAATGGCTGACACATGCTTCTGGGTGGGGAGGCCTCTATCCTGCTCAGGTGTGGGACAGGGGCATGGTGGTAGTGGTAGTGCAGGCCTCCCACCCCCAAACAAGCCTCCCAAACAAGATGGCTACCTACCTGTTAGGTGAGGGAGAAAAGTGCAATGGCTGACACATGCTCTTGGGTGGGGTAGGCCTCCATGCTGCTGGAGTGTGGAACAGGGGACATGGTGGGAGTCATGGTACAGGCCTCCCACCCCCAAACAATCCTCACAAACAAGATGGCTACCTACCTGTAAGTTTGTTTGATGAACAATGCAATGGTTTCCATGTGCTCCTTGGTGGTGTGGGGGGAGGCCTCTATCCTGCTCAGGTGTGGGACAGGGGGAATGGTGGGAGTCTTGGTACAGGCCTCCCACCCCCAAAAAAGCCTCACAAGCAAGATGGCTAGCTATCTTTTAGGTGAGGGTGAACAATGCAATGGTGTTTGGGTTGTGCAAGGAAGTACCTATCAGTGTGTTGGTTGCCATTTGTTTGTACTTACCAGCCTCCATTCCCCCGGATACTCATATGAGACTCTCTGTATGCAGTATGGCAAGCACCTTCTCCTTCCATGGTGTGAATGTTTTCTGTGGGATGGGAGGGCCACTGCCAGTCTGGTTAGCCAGCTCCCAGTTCTTGCTCCTCTTCTCCTTGACAACCCTCTGCAGATCTTGCCACCGCTTCATGATCTCCTTCTTGTATCGCGGGGTGGTCCCTACTGCATTGACCCTTTGGACTATCCTTTCCCACATTTGTGTCTTTGTGGCTAATGGTGTCTGCTGGACCAGGCTACCAAACAGTTGTGGTTCCACTCTCACGATCTCATTGACCATGACTGTCAACTCACCCTCTGTGAATTTTGGCATTTTCTGTTCTGCCATGGTGAGTGGTGTTTTCAGTGTTTGTAGGTGCAGGGGGGAGTGTTGTGGGTGTTGTGTTGATGTGTGAGGTGTGTTGTGTGCTGGGGGATTGTTGGTGCTGGTGTGATGGTGGTAGTGATGGTGGTAGTGGTGGTGTTGGTGGGGTGTGTGTTGTGGTGCACTTCCACTCCTGTCAGATGTGGTGTATGCCCATCTCTTCTGAAGTGTTGCAAAGGATTGTGATCAGTAAAGGGGCTGGTTTTATACTCAGCTGTGTGGGTGTGTCCAAATGGGCTTTGGCTGTGAAGTGTGTTGCAGGTGTTGTTCTGGGAATAGTATTTAATTTTTGGGCATTTGTTTTATCATTGGTATGTGTTTTGTGTATTTGTAGGGCATGGCTACATTGATTTGTGCTCAGTTAGGCATTGTTGCGGTATTTTGGCATCGACCGCCATTTTTTCATGTACCGTCCGCTGAAGTGGCTATGCTGCAGCACTTCCGCTGTCTCTCCCATTCACTCCTTTGTTCGACCGCGGCGGTCGGAAACTGCGGATCGTACCGTGGGACCATCGGGGAAATCCTAATTTCCCGTGCGGTGTCTCCGCTTTGCTAGCGGTGGGTTGTAGCTTTTCCGCTACGTTTATGACAGCCGCGGTCAGTTTTTGAACGTCACCGCCCGCATCGGGCGGTTTTTGTTAGCTCGCTACCTCTGCGGTTGATCTTTTTTGGCGGTTGATCCTAATTTGACCGCCGGTTTGTCCGCGGTCCTGGCGGGCGGTTGTTTTCCGCCTCCATGGCGGTCGCATTGATTTTCCGACCACTATCCTAATGGGGCCCTTAGTCTCTTGAAGACAATTTGACAGACAAGTAAAGGAGAAAGTAAAATATGGGCCTAGTAAGGAGCTTTTTAACATTGGAGGATAATACCCGGGCTTGGCTCAATAATGCGCTTCGTTCTTCCTAGTTCCACGTAGGAGACATGTAACTGGAATGTGGCTGGGCTGCAGGCACTATTGTCTTGAGTTCAGTGACTTAATATCAAGGGACATAATATAGAATGCCCAAAATACCGACTACAAAATATCGAAGTACAGAATATAGAATCCCTATCTACAAACAGGTAAGTACTAAAATATTGAATCCAAAATATAGAATGTTAAAATATAGTTACCTAAAATATCACATTTTTTAAATGTATTAAAAATAATATAAAATTAATTAAATATTAGAAAAATGAAATAAAACATACTTAAAATAATGTAAAAAAGCGTTGGATAGCGGGGGTAAAAATTACTATTCCCACTCCAGAGAGAGCAACAGTAGGGAAAGCGTTGGATAGCGTAGGGGTAAAAATTACTATTCCCACTCCAGTGAGTGCAACAGTAGGGACAGCGTTGGATAGCGTAGGGGTAAAAATTACTATTCCCACTCCAGTGAGTGCAACAGTAGGGAAAAAGTTGGATAGCGTAGGGGTAAAAATGACTATTCCCACTCCTAAGAGTGCAACAGTAGGGACAGCGTTGGGTAGCGGTGGGGAAAAAATTACTATTCCCACTCCAGAGAGTGCAATAGTAGGGAAAGCGTTGGATAGCATGAGGGTAAAAATTACTATTCCCACTCCAGGGAGTGCAACAGTAGGGAAAGCGTTGGATAGCGAAGGGTAAAAATTACTATTCCCACTCCAGTGAGTGCAACAGTAAGGAAAGCGTTGGATAGCGTAGGGGTAAAAATTACTATTCCCACAACAGTGAGTGCAACAGTAGGGAAAGCGTTGGATAGCGCAGGTGTAAAAATTACTATTCCCACTCCAGAGAGTGCAACAGTAGGGAAAGCGTTGGATAGCGGGGGGGGGGGGGGTAAAAATTATTATTCCCACTCCAGAGAGTGCAACAGTAGGAAAAGCGTTGGATAGCGTAGGGGTAAAAATGACTATTCCCACTCCAAAAAGTGCAACAGTAGGGAGAGTAATGATTTAATATTAAAATAAAATTAAATTCATTATCAATACCAATAAAAAATGTATTAACAGTAATTACCAATTAATAAAAATGAATTACCAATCAAAAAATGTATTACCAATTAATAAAAATTAATAACCAAATAATAATTATCAATTATTTCTCAATACATATAAATAAAAATAAATATTTACTTTATTACAATTAAATTACTTTCCACCCCTTTCCCCTATAAACCAACAACCCACTCCAAATAATTACTAATACAATTAACATAATTATCAATTAATCAATTAATAAAAATTACCAATTAATAAAAATTAATTACCAATTAATAATTATTATTATCAATACATATGAATAAAAATAAATATGAACTTTATTACAAATAAATTACTTCCCACCCTATACCCCTATAAACCCACAACCTGCTCCAAATAAATAATACAATTAACATAATTATCAATTAATCAATTAATAAAAATGATTTACCAATTAATAAAAAATAATAACCAATTAATAAAATGTAATTACCAATTAATAAAAATAACTAATTAATAATTATCAATCAATTATCAATACATATAAATAAAAATGTATATTTAATTTACTATAATTAAATTACTTCCAACCCTATTCCCCTATAAACCCACAACCCGCTACAGAATTAAATTACCCAAAAACTAAATTACATAACATTCATTACTTTAACAAAATTAAACATACATTACAAAATGAATACATCATTTTAATACATATACTACCATACATAAACACTAAAAAAAATTGATATTATGGAAATCGATATTTTAAATTCGATATTATGGAAATCGATATTTCCTACCCCAAATTCGATATCCTGACTAACTATATTTTGGTAATTCGATATTCTGTCCTATCTATATTTTGGAGTCGATATTCTGTTCATTCTATATTTTGGATTCTATATTTTGATTGTTTACCATTGCCTTGGGATCATTTTGGTTCTCATTTTAATGATGCACTAATTGTTTGTTTGTAAGAAACCTGGTTGACAAATGATTTCGACTCAGATCTTTATTTAGTTTATTATTGCCCAGCCTCCCTTCAACTAGAGGCTGTCCAAGTTTGGGGGGTGGAGGGGGGGGGGGGGGTTCTCTTTTGTTGAGCTCCTCTTTTGGTTGGAAAAACTTACAATTGTTAGCCATTTTTCCTTACGCAGATTGTCCATTGTTCTTATATAGGAACTGATGACTTATTGTATGACTTGTGCACCATTCCTTTTGGTCCCTGTATTAATTTCTCACTATTGCTGTTAAATGTTCATGGTGTTTTGCTAAGTTTATTGGCTAAGTATACAAAATCAACTTTAGGTGTGTCTGGAGATTTTAAGACTAGAATCACAACCTTAGCTTATAGGAAAATGGGACCTTTGACATTAGATGCCCTTTGGATTCTTACGTTCCCCATTTTCCCAAGTGTTGTGATCACTTTTTTCAATTGTTTACATGGGTTCTGGAGTTAAATTTGGCTGTGATAAATAACCGATTTAATCAATCACTAATTAAAAAATCCTCCTGGCAAAGGGGCTTGAAGCGCTCCTTGATTGACTACATTTTTTGTGCAATACTCGGGTATTAATGTCTTTATTAATCTGGAAATCTGCCCCAGGTCAAGGAGTGATCAGTCAGAGCTTTAAGTCTCACTGTATCCTAATGCGGCTAAGTTGAGGGATACTAAGGTTATTAGCCTTGAATTATGAGACCCCGGGCTCAAACAACATGAACAGCAAGGGATGGTTCAGGTAGTTTTTATTATAGTAAACGGCAGATAAAGTACGATTTTGCTCTAATGGTCTTTCTTGTTGGAGGTTGTTCCCTTTATGGTGAGCCGTTCTTATGGGAGCCCTTCTTGGATCCCGGGCGTAATAGGCACTCTTCAGAAAAGAAGATAAACCACAAAAAGAAAAACTCACCAAGGGGTCGATTAGGATGGCGGACGGAAACGGGTTCCGTCCGCCAAGGACGCGGACAAAATACCCCCGACCGCTCCGCGGATAAACCGCCGGTGCGATTAGGATAATAATGTCAAGAATCTCCGACCGCGGCGGACGGACCACATCAAACACCGTCCGCGGCGGCCGGAGCACACCAAAGACCGCCGCAAGCGGACGGAACCAAAGAAACACGCTCCGCCGCGGACGGACATGACCGCGGGAACAGGCACAGCCACCGCAATACCTGCGGAGGCTCCGGCCTCGCGATTAGGATCACGCCGCCAGTCCAACGGAACTCACCTCCATCCTCGACCGCAGCGGAAACAATGCATCGAAAAACGGAGCATGCCAGCGGAAGGACCACAGGAACACCATCCCTTTCGTCAAACCGATTCCCAAATGGCTGACGGAAGTAAATACAAAACACACTAAACAGGACACCCACCCACCTGAAACACCCACAGCAATTACACGCCACTATGACACCCCCCCCAAGCAACCAAAAATGCACACAAGTCAACACACCCACCAAACACCTGACTGGCAACAACCATTGGGACCCAACCACGACACAGAGTATAAAATGGATCCCTCCCACAACCACAATCCTTTGCATTACAGCATAGCTGCAAGCAAGAGACTGAATACCACGAACAGCGGACACACAAAAACACACATACAACCTGCACTCAAAAACACCCACCACACAAACACTCACCACACCATCCCTACACACCACACACCTGCACATCCCACCCCACTCCACCAACACATTGCACATCACACACCATGGCACCAAAGAAAAATCCCAAAAATTACAGACAGTGAGTTGAAGGTCATGGTAGATAAAATCATCCGTGTCGAACCCCACCTCTTCGGCACCCTAGTTCAGCAGACCACCGTGGCAACCAAAAACATGTGGGACAGGATAGTCAACCGAGTGAATGCGTCAGGGACCGTGCCAGGAACAAAACACGACATCCAGAGGCGGTGGCACGACCTCAAGACAAGGGTTAAAGGCATTAGGGCAAAGAACTACCTGCGGGCACACCACACTGGCGGCGGCACTCCCCCGGAGCCCATACCATATGCAGAATGGGAGGAGAAGGTGCTGGGTATACTGCACCCTGAGAGCCTGGAAGGAATCGAAGAGGGACAAGATGCTGGTAATTACAAGCAAGCACCACTATCACACCGACATGGTCTGCCCTTCATAACTGACAAGACACATCTCCCAGGCACCAATCCATGCATGTGGGCCACATAGTCACCAAAATGTGAAGGCCTGTGCACAAATGCACCCACCATAACCAAACACAAATGTTGCCTCATACGTTACCAGCCATGCATGTCGTCAAAGCACCCAGCACTACAACTCCCAACAGGCCCACATGTCCACAGGGAGGGTGGTGGTGGGTGGGGTGTGTGAGAGACCAGCACTACAACTCCCAATAGGCCCCCATGTCCACAGGGAGGGTGGTGGGGTGTGTGTGAGAGGTGGGTGGGGTGTGTGAGAGACCAGCACTACAACTCCCACCAGGCCCCCATGTCCACAGGGAGGGTGGTGGTGGGTGGGGTGTGTGAGAGACCAGCTGTCAGGGGTTTGCGAGTTGCTGCCATCTCTGTCTTTAAACCAGCAATTAGGGCAAAGACCATTTCAGGACCCCATTTGGTGAATGTGTGTCACCCTTACCCTTAGGAGAGGGTAACTGTTAAATTGTAAATAGTTTCATTAATCAGAGTCCCTCCCTAAGATGGCCGCTGCTGTGGTCGCTAAAGACTATCTAAAGACAGCGTCAGGTCTAGTTAATGTGCCTCGCGCGCAGTTTTGTATCTGCGCACTTCAACTGCTTCGTTTCCTGAGGCGGCCGCTAATTTCCTCGCTCCGTGTAAGTATTCGTGACAGGAGCTGTTGAGGGAGTTTAGCGGTCTTCTAGTTAGAGTAGCTCATAGATAAAAGGTTACACCGAAGTAGAATTTCCAAGACATTTCGTGGAGTTTGAAGTTCCACGTTTCTTGAGTTTTGAAGCGGAACCTTCCTGGCGGCAGAACCTGAGTGTGGAGACTGTTATCTTCCTAGCCTGACTTCCTTGCATTCCTATGCTGAGGATACTGCAGAGCTCCAGAGAATTGTGAAGCACGAGGGAGAGCGGCACGACTAAGAAGTAGTAAGCTTATTCCATTGACTGTATGCTCAGCCCCCGTTTCTGCGAATAAAGACTCAGCAGTCCCTCATTGCGCTTCCCCTAATTTTTCCCTTCCCCCTTCCTTCCTTCCTGGTTCCTTTTTGCGCGCTCTGGATGTAGGAACAGTCAGCAGCCACGCCAAGGTTCAAGGGCCTGCAACTTTCAACAGAATCCCTATAAAAGCATTCAAAGGATACTCCCAGGTAAAGAAAGTTCCATTAGAGGGTAGGAGGAAAGAATTAATAGAACAACCTGTAATGTTGGCTCCTGTTCTTCCAGTTAAGAGTATCCTGCAGTCTACCCTTTCACTGCAAGAAGAGTGGCAATAACTTGGGAATTTCTGGTAGGACAAGTTCAGTTATTAAAATAGAGAGTACAGTCATAAAGGTGGGTTGTTGCTTATGTTCTCTCCCTAATCTGTGTATTAGGCACCCGTGAAGTACAGACAGCAGAAGTTCCTACGCTCCGCGGTCTGAAGGGGGTGTCAGAAGATCTCAAGTTGTCTCTTTTCTAATCCACTTCCCCTTTTCCCTTCTGCTGGTTTCTTTGCCTGTTAGGTGAAGTCACTGGTGGAGGGGCGATAGGGTACAGCAACAGGACTGCCCCTGCGAGAGAATTCAGGCCTTCATGACAGATTGAAGTGCGCAAGTTTTTATCTCGCCTGGGCAGTATGGCGGAAGGGTTGAATTTAAAAGATTTGGGAGAGATTCTAGTTGGTATTCAAAGGGAGATAGGTGCAGTGCGGGAGGAGAATCAAAGTTTAAAGGTAGAATTGGTGGCCTCTCGTCAGGAGACTAAGATGTTGGCTCAGAAGGTAGAAGGGTTGGTCTTAGGAAATCCTGTCCTTAGTTCTCCCATACCTAGTACCAGTACCCCAGTCCCAGATTCTAAGTCAGTCACACAAGTGATACATTCTGTATCGCCGTTGATTCCACTCGCAGCTCCAGAGAAGTTTTCAGGGGATCCACAAAAGGCACAACTTTTTTTAACCCAATGTTCCCTCCATTTTATGTGCCGTCCCACGTTATTTCCAGATGCTCAATCTAGGGTGGCCTTCATTCTATCCTATTTAAGTGGGGATGCGGCCAATTGGGCAATGCCTTTGGTTAGTGAGGATGACCCCATACTTTGTGATTTTGACAAGTTTAAGACTGAGTTTTTACGTATTTTTGATAGGAGAAGGATTTCTCAGGCCACAGACAACGAGTTGCTAGAACTGAGGCAAGGATCTAAAGATCTTATTACCTATCTGACGCAGTTTAACAAGTTAATTCTGGAAGCAAATTGGCCCGAAGAGAAGCGAGCAGCTTTATTTTATCGTGGTCTAAGAGATGAAATCAAAGACATTCTTGCACAAGTACCGAATCGACCTACTGAACTATCTGCTCTGGTAGATTTGGTGTTGGAATTAGATTTTCGTCACTCAGAACGAAAGGGAGAGAAGCGCAAGGACTGGAGAGTAAATTTCCCTTGTTATGATCGTGCCAAGGTCGAGAAGGGCGCAGGTGGAAGCAATGATCCTGAACCCATGCAAATAGGAGCAGTCCGCGGGCCATTGAGCAAAGAAGAAAATGAGCAGAGGCGTCTGAAGAAGCAGTGCTTGTACTGTGGAAGCCCAGGACACTTTGTAAAAGAATGCCCAAAACGCCCTAAGAATCCGCTGCAGGGAAACGGGGGGAGCCATCAGTAAATGGAGCCGCACTGATGGAATAAGAGGCAAAGATGACTCCAGATTCTCATTCAATTCTTAACACCTTGCAGTCGAACATCCCTCATGTAATTCTTCACATGACACTTAAGTTTAGAGAACATCAGATCTTTGGAGTGGCTATCATGTTAGACTCTGGCGCCACAGGGAATTTCTGTGACATTAAGTATGCTCAACGCATGGGAATTCGAGCCATTCGAAAGGAAAGACAAGAACCTGTCCGAGCTGTTGATGGTACCAATTTGTCATCTGGATCGATCACTAGCCATACTGAAGAATTGGAATTGATTCAGGCTGATGGGCATTGGGAGGTACTGCAATTTAATCTGATCGATGCACCGCAATTCCAATTAATTCTCGGGTTACCCTGGTTGACCACCCATAATCCTGCTATCGATTGGGAGAACCGAACAGTGAGTATGAACTCTAGTTTTTGTCTGGAACATTGCTTTGGGGAGAAAGAAGATTCAAAGGCACCATCACAAGCGTTATTACTTTCATATGGAGGACAGTCTGTTTGTGCAATCACTTCCGGAGAAATTCCTCCGAAATATCAGGAATACGCCACAGTTTTTAGTGAGCAAGAGGCTGATCTGTTACCTCCACATCGACCGTACGATTGCACCATAGACCTAGTGCTTGGGGCTGTATTACCCTGCAGCCGAATTTACGCGTTAACTGAAGCGGAAAACGCCCATTTGAAGGAGTATCTAGACAGTTACTTGGCCAATGGCTTCATTATGGCCATCTCAGTCGCCAGTATCCTCTCCGCTCTTTTTTATTCCTAAGAAGCAAGAAGGAAGCTTAAGAACGTGTATAGATTATCGTGTGTTGAATCAAATTACCATCAAGAACCGTTACCCTTTGCCTTTGATCTCTGTTTTATTAGATCAAATTAAGGAGGCTCAGATTTTCACTAAATTGGACTTACGAGGAGCTTATCACCTTGTTCGGATGAAAGAAGGTCAAGAATGGAAGACTGCCTTCCGGACTAAGTTTGGACTCTTCGAATACTGTGTTATGCCATTCGGTCTTTGCAACGCTCCTGCGGTATTCCAGCATTTCATTAATGATATCATGGGTGATCTGATTGACAAGGTGGCAATCATTTATTTAGATGACATTTTCATTTATTCCAAGGAAGTACAAGGTCATCCCCGACACGTCAGAATGGTACTGGAACGATTACAGAGACATCATCTGTTTGTGAAGTTGGAGAAATGCGTGTTTCACGCTCATACTGTGGAGTTTCTTGGGTTTGTCCTTTCTCCACAAGGAGTTACCATGGATCCTGGGAAGGTACAAGTGGTTGAGAACTGGCCTGAACCACGGAATGTTAAAGAGATTCAGAGATTCCTGGGATTTGCTAATTTTTACCGAAGATTTATTCAGGGTTTTTCTCAACTGATTTCTCCTATCACTCGCTTGCTGAAGAAAGGAGTAAAGTTTGAATGGTCCACAGAAGCAGGACAAGCTTTTCGCAAGCTTAAGAACACCTTTACATCTGCTCCCGTTCTGTTGCAACCTGATCCGGCAGAACCTTTTTATGTGGAAGCCGATGCATCTGACCAAGCGATTGGAGGAGTTCTCTCCCAACGACATCCGAAAACTGGGCAACTCCATCCGGTGGCCTATCGCTCCAGGAAATTGAACCCTGCGGAGTTAAATTACACCATTGCAGAAAAGGAATTGTTAGCAATAAAGGATTCTTTTGAAGACTGGAGGCATTATCTGCTGGGAGCCAAGCATACAGTCACTGTGTTCACAGATCATAAAAATTTGCAATTTTTCAAGTCTGCCAAAACCTTGACCCCACGCCAGTTACGATGGTCCCTATATTTTGCGGATTTTGATTTCGTGCTCACATATCGTCCAGGAAATAAGAATGGTAAAGCGGATGCTTTATCGCGTTTGAATACTGAGGAAAGTGAACATCCCGTGGAAATTCAGCCCATCATTCCGGAAGCCAAGTTTATCTGTACTCTTTCCTTGGATAACTTTCAAGAAGAAGTTCGGAAAAGTTTATCCCCAAATGAGATCCAAGAGTGGGTTCAACGTGATCATGAGAGACAGATGCAACAACAACTGCCTTACTATAAGGAGGCATTATATCTCCCTACGAGTGCCTTGCAGCAAAAAGCCTTGCAGAGTTGTCATGATTATCCTTTAGCGGGTCACAAAGGAATTTCAAAGACCTTGGATTTGGTGCAACTTTACTTTTGGAGGCCTGGGTTGTCCTCTCATGTCAAACAACATGTTCAGTCGTGTGCTCTTTGTGCTAGAGGTAAGCCCAGCAGACAAGCCCCTCAAGGACTTCTACAACCATTACCCACCCCTACTCATCCTTGGCACACCATCTCTATGGATTTAATAGTGGACTTGCATATTAGTAGGGGGTTAGATACTATATTGGTCATTGTATATACATTCACTAAGATGAGCCATTTTGTCGCTATGTCTGGGTTTCCTACAGCTCCTGAGTTAGCACAAGCCTTTAGTGAAAACATTGTAAAATTGCATGGTGTTCCCAAAATTGGGATTTCGGATCGGGGGTCCCAGTTCATCTCTCGGTTTTGGCAGGCTTTCTTAAAAGGTTTGGGAGTGGAGAGTAGGCTGTCTACAAGTTATCATCCGGAATCTGATGGTCAGACTGAGCGCATTAATCAAGAACTGGAACAGTATCTTCGTCTGTTCTTGATTGATCAGGGAGGTGAGTGGGCAGATCGATTGTGGATGGCGGAGTTCGCTTGTAATAATGCGAGGAGTGTGTCTACTGGCTACTCCCCCTTTTATTTGAACTCTGGTCGTCACCCTAATCAATTTCTCACCCAGGAAGATTTAGAGGTCCCTGCTGCCAGTACTCTGTTGTCTGACATGGCTACCTTGCATAAGTCTGCTGAGGAAAATTTGATTAGAGATAAACAGTCTTATAAAAAGGGTGCAGACAAACATAGGCAACCAGCTCCACAATATCGAGTAGGCGATCAGGTGTGGTTATCTACAAAGTATTTACATCTGAAGGGGAATAGAAAATTCCAGCCTAGGTTTGTGGGTCCTTATGCTGTAGAAAAGGTCTTGGGTCCAGTTACTGTGAGACTGAAACTGCCTGTTAAAGTGGGTATTCACCCAGTTTTCCATGTCTCTCTTCTGAAAAAGACTAAGCCACATTTGAGAATTGTCAAGCCACCTGATCCTCTTCAGATTTCAGGTCATACTGAATATGAAGTTCAAGATATTCTAGACTCTAAGTTCAGAAAAGGAAAATTGTTCTATTTGGTGGACTGGAAGGGATATGGTCCAGAGGAAAGGTCGTGGGAGCCGGTATCTCATATCCATGCTCCTCAACTGATAAGAAGATTTCATACCCGATATCCCAACAAACCAGGACCGATAAATCGGTCTTTGAGAGGGGGTACTGTCAGGGGTTTGCGAGTTGCTGCCATCTCTGTCTTTAAACCTGCAATTAGGGAAAAGACCATTTCAAGACCCCATTTGGTGAATGTGTGGCACCCTTACCCTTAGGAGAGGGTAACTGTTAAATTGTAAATAGCTTCTTTAATCAGAGTCCCTCCCTAAGATGGCCGCCGCTGTGGTCGCTAAAGACTATCTAAAGACAGCGTCAGGTCTAGTTTTAATGCATTTACCGCATTCCAACCACTCAGCAAAGAACTTGCTCTAAATCTGTTTCAGGAATGTAAATCTGGTTCACCTCTGGACCCAGCCCCAGCCCTTATCATGAACGAAATTGCCCCCATCATCATTAACCCCCTACTCGACATCTGGAATTCCTCATTACTCACTGGGGTTGTTCCCTCTGCCTGGAAACACGCCATGTTAATTCCACTTAAAAAAAAACGGCGTTGATCCTTCCTGTTTAAATAACTACCGACCAATTTCACTTCTACCCAAGCCCGCAAAAGTTCTGGAAAAGGCCGTCCAAAAACAACTGTCCCACTACCTGGAATCCAACTCCTTATTCCACGACACCCAATCAGGCTTTAGACCAGACTATAGTACTGAGTCGGCGCTACTCGAGGTATCCGAATCAATCCGCGAATGCACGGACAAGGGAGAGGAGGCCATGCTGGTCCTCCTCGACCTATCCGCTGCGTTTGATACCATCTCACACGACAAACATCTGACTCGCCTGCAAGAAGTTGGTATAGGCGGGCCCCCCCTCGCATGGATAAAATCTTTTCTTACAAACAGAATACAGCAAGTGATGCTGGGACCTTTTCTCTCCTCCAAGAAACAGCTGATCTGGGGCGTCCCACAGGGCTCTGCCCTCAGCCCGCTCCTTTTTAATGTGTACCTCAAACCTCTGGCTAAAGTTGTTGAATCCTGTGGCGTCAAAGTAACCTTCTACGCTGACGACACCCAACTGGTGTTCTCCTTCAAAGACCACACTGAAAAATCTTTTAACAACTTTCGCCTCTGTATGCTCAACATCGCCGCCTGGATGTCCGCTAACAACCTAAAACTCAATACAGACAAGACCGAGGTCCTGTTCTTTAATCAAAAATCGCCTATACCCTCCAATCTCTGGTGGGCGTCTGAACTCAACCCCCCCCAGAACCAGTTCAAACCGCCCGCAACCTTGGCTTTCAATTCAACACCTCCCTCTCCTGCAAAACTCAAATCAATAAAGTCACCTCAGCCTGTTTCGGGAAACTTCGAATGCTAAAAAAAATCATCCCATACCTACCACTTGAGTCCCGTAAAACGGTAGTTCATGCCCTCATTACTGCTAATCTGGACTATGCCAACAGCCTATACGTAGGCCCCCCTACTTACCTCATCTACCAACTTCAAAAAGTCCAGAATGCTGCGGCCAGGCTAGTCTGCAATATCCCCTACCGTCATTCCATCTCACCCCACCTAATCAAACTACACTGGCTCCCAATAAAACTCCGTATTCAATTCAAGGCCTTAACACTGGCCTTCAGAGCGCTCAATGACCGAGGCCCAACCTACCTACGTCGCAGAATGAGGTTTTCACAAGCACCAAGAAACCTGAGATCCAATCATCTGCGCCTCATGATCTGCCCCCGCTTTCGCCTTACACGTACAGAAGGAAGGGCCCTGGCAGTAACCACTTCCAAACTGTGGAATCAGCTACCCACAGAGTTGAGATTCCGGACGTCCGAACCCCAATTCCGAAAAAAACTAAAGACCTGGTTATTCTCACAGATCTAAAGACCCTACTTTACTCCTTCTCGACCCTTTTGGGATTATGTCTTCAGCGCCGGGACACCTCCGTCGGAGGTAGCTATGCGCTCTACAAAATTCTAAAATAAATAAAAATAAATAGTTAATGTGCCTCGCGCGCAGTTTTGTATCTGCGCACTTCAACTGCATCGTTTCCTGAGGCGGCCGCTAATTTCCTCGCTCCCTGTAAGTATTCGTGACAGGAGCTGTTGAGGGAGTTTAGCGGTCTTCTAGTTAGAGTAGCTCATAGATAAAAGGTTACACCGAAGTAGAATTTCCAAGACATTTCGTGGAGTTTGAAGTTCCACGTTTCTTGAGTTTTGAAGTGGAACCTTCCTGGCGGCAGAACCTGAATGTGGAGACTGTTATCTTCCTAGCCTGACTTCCTTGCATTCCTATGCTGAGGATACTGCAGAGCTCCAGAGAATTGTGAAGCACGAGGGAGAGCAGCACGACGAAGAAGTAGTAAGCTTATTCCATTGACTGTATGCTCAGCCCCCGTTTCTGAGAATAAAGACTCAGCAGTCCCTCATTGCGCTTCCACTAATTTTTCCCTTCCCCCTTCCTTCCTTCCTGGTTCCTTTTTGCGCGCTCTGGATGTAGGAACAGTCAGCAGCCACGCCAAGGTTCAAGCGCCTGCACCTTTCAACAGAATCCCTATAAAAGCATTCAAAGGATACTCCCAGGTAAAGAAAGTTTCATTAGAGGGTAGGAGGAAAGAATTAATAGAACAACCTGTAATGTTGGCTCCTGTTCTTCCAGTTAAGAGTATCCAGCAGTCTACCCTTTCACTGCAAGAAGAGTGGCAATAACTTGGGAATTTCTGGTAGGACAAGTTCAGTTATTAAAATAGAGAGTACAGTCATAAAGGTGGGTTGTTGCTTATGTTCTCTCCCTAATCTGTGTATTAGGCACCCGTGAAGTACAGACAGCAGAAGTTCCTACGCTCCGCGGTCTGAAGGGGGTGTCAGAAGATCTCAAGTTGTCTCTTTTCTAATCCACTTCCCCTTTTCCCTTCTGCTGGTTTCTTTGCCTGTTAGGCGAAGTCACTGGTGGAGGGGCGATAGGGTACAGCAACAGGACTGCCCCTGCGAGAGAATTCAGGCCTTCGTGACACCAGCACTACAACTCCCAATAGGCCCCCATGTCCACAGGGAGGGTGGTGGGGTGTGTGTGAGAGGTGGGTGGGGTGTGTGAAAGACCAGCACTACAACTCCCAATAGGCCCCCAGGTCCACAGGGAGGGTAGTGGTGGGTGGGGTGTGTGAGAGACCAGCACTACAACTCCCAATAGGCACCCATGTCCACAGGGAGGGTGGTGGGGTGTGTGTGAGAGGTGGGTGGGGTGTGTGAGAGACCAGCACTACAACTCTCAATAGGCCCCCATGTCCACAGGGAGGGGGGTGGGGTGTGTGTGAGAGGTGGGTGGGGTGTGTGAAAGACCAGCACTACACCTCCCAACAGGCCCCCATGTCCACAGGGAGGGTGGTGGGGTGTGTGTGAGAGGTGGGTGGGGTGTGTGAAAGACCAGCACTACACCTCCCAACAGGCCCCCATGTCCACAGGGAGGGTGGTGGGGTGTGTGTGAGAGGTGGGTGGGGTGTGTGAAAGACCAGCACTACAACTCTCAACAGGCCCCCATGTCCACAGGGAGGGTGGTGGGGTGTGTGTGAGAGGTGGGTGGGGTGTGTGAAAGACCAGCACTACAACTCTCAACAGGCCCCCATGTCCACAGGGAGGGTGGTTGTGGGTGGGGTGTGTGAGAGACCAGCACTAGAACTCCCAATAGGCCCCCATGTCCACAGGGAGGGTAGTGGTGGGTGGGGTGTGTGAGAGACCAGCACTACAACTCCAAATAGGCACCCATGTCCACAGGGAGGGTGGTGGGGTGTGTGTGAGAGGTGGGTGGGGTGTGTGAGAGACCAGCACTACAACTCTCAATAGGCCCCCATGTCCACAGGGAGGGTGGTGGGGTGTGTGTGAGAGGTGGGTGGGGTGTGTGAGAGACCAGCACTACACCTCCCAACAGGCCCCCATGTCCACAGGGAGGGTGGTGGGGTGTGTGTGAGAGGTGGGTGGGGTGTGTGAGAGACCAGCACTACAACTCCCAATAGGCCCCCATGTCCACAGGGAGGGTGGTGGTGGGTGGGGTGTGTGAGAGACCAGCACTACAACTCCCAATAGGCCCCTGTGTCCACAGGAAGGGTGGTGGTGGGTGGGGCGTGTGAGAGACCAGCACTACATCTCCCAATAGGCCCCCATGTCCACAGGGAGGGTAGTGGGGTGTGTGTGAGAGGTGGGTGGGGTGTGTGAGAGACCAGCACTACAACTCCCAACAGGCCCCCATGTCCACAGGGAGGGTGGTGGTGGGTGGGGTGTGTGAGAGACCAGCACTACAACTCCCAATAGGCCCCCATGTCCACAGGGAGGGTGGTGGGGTGTGTGTGAGAGGTGGGTGGGGTGTGTGAGAGACCAGCACTACAACTCTCAATAGGCCCCCATGTCCACAGGGAGGGTGGTGGGGTGTGTGTGAGAGGTGGGTGGGGTGTGTGAGAGACCAGCACTACACCTCCCAACAGGCCCCCATGTCCACAGGGAGGGTGGTGGTGGGTAGGGTGTGTGAGAGACCAGCACTACAACTCCCAACAGGCCCCCATGTCCACAGGGAGGGTGGTGGGGTGTGTGTGAGAGGTGGGTGGGGTGTGTGAGAGACCAGCACTACAACTCCCAATAGGCCCCTATGTCCACATGGAGGGTGGTGGTGGGTGGGGTGTGTGAGACCAGCACTACAACTCCCAACAGGCCCCCATGTCCACAGGGAGGGTGGTGGGGTGTGTGAGAGAGGTCAGTGAATTGTAATGTTTGTAGCAGAAACCTGTCATGTCCACACCATTGATCATGAAAATCTTGTCCCTCAGGTGATCGCAACTTGACTGGCGAAAGCAGCAACCGCCAACACCATTCGCCCCACTCACAGCACGGACTCTCTGGGGACGATCCCATTGCCAGCTCGGGTGCAGAGGACGATGCGGGCCCAAGCAGACTCCCAGGGCCATCAGGCTCCCAGAACATCCCTGCCTCCACCACCTTGGCCTGTGTCAATACTCCAACACCTGCCATCGTGAGCTGTGCAGCCACCACCACCATCACCTCCACCACCACCACCACTCCTGCCTGTGCAACTCTGCCTGACCCATCGCCCGATGCTGGGCCATCGACATCCCAGACAAGCAGGGAGAGTGGACGGGAGAGGACACAGGTGAGGGCACAGCTCACAACCAGGAGTGCAGTTGTCCGGCGAGGTGGGGAAGGACACCCACCCCATCCTGCCGCCGAAACCCTGGAAGCCATCGCTGGAGTCCATGCCTCCTATGAGCGGTCGCAGGCACAGTCCGATCGTGCCCACCAGGACTCCCAAGAGAGCAGTCATCTGTTGAGGTCCATTGATACCCGCATAGGACAAATTGTGGACCTCATGGGCCAGAAAACTGCTCTGTGGAGGGCCCCACCATCACCCCCTCACCCAAGTGCCCAGTGGGACCGGTCACCAACACCACCGCCACCCACACCTGAGCCCACGGACAGGGAGGTGGCCCCTGACCAACCTGCCCCCACAGCTGTCTCCGCTCCCGCTCCAAGACGGAGGGGCCGTCCGAGGCTGGAACCAGGTGAGAGCAGTGGAAATGCACCATCTACCCGCTCTAAAAGGGGCCGCCAATGACTTCACCCCTGCTTCAGCCTGCCATTCACCCTGCAAACTATCCTGTCCCACAATGCCAAGTATTGGCACACGTCTGTTGGACTAGCTGGACATTACACAATGTGGTGTCCCCACGGTGTTTTCATCTGCCATGACCTTCAACTCTCACTCCCCCCAACACTTCCTTGTAAATATCCACCAACACCAATCCTCAACCTGTAAATAAACATCACGTAAACACTCAATGATGTGTGGCCTCCATGTTTTAATCACATGATTGTCAAAGAAGTAGACGTTACCAGGTGCAGGGATCAATGTTGTTGAGAATCATGCCTCTGTGGGAGAGACCTAGGGAAAATGAGAGACAACAAACACACGTCAGGAAAGTCATTCACACCCATCACAACACACTGTACTGCAGCATCCCACAAACCACACTCATCATCAAATCAGTGGATCAAAGGACACACATCAGGGAGCATTGCATGTACACAATCTACCACCCACATTTACAATCAGAACATACCAGAACAGGCAGCATAGACACACCACATCCACGCTCCATCAGCAAACATACATCACGCATTGCCAACCTGCACAAGAGGTAGTTACTCACATTCAAGGAAAATAGCGATCAATGAGCTGAGGCCTCTGGTCCACACCTTCTTCCTCACCACTATCCTCATCAGTCGACATGGGTGGGATGGGAGGCCGAGCAACCTGTTGGTCTTCAGGGTCCAGGATCAGTTCAATATCATTGTGCACGGCCAGGTTTTGGAGCATGCAGCAGGCAATCACGATTTTGCATACTTTGCCTGGTGACTTCAGCAGTCCAAAAGTACGTTCCACCACTCAACGTGTCCTTCCATGGTCATCATTGTAACGCATTTCACCAGCTGTAGTCGGATTACGTAGGGGACGGCCAGTTTGGGTACGCAGAGTCGCCTATGTGGGGGGATGACAGACACAAATATCATAACCAGGATTGGTGGGTACACCATGCCACACATAAAAGACAACTGTCCCCACAGCATACTCACCGACAAGCCACGCACGTTCTGGACGCAGATTAGCCATCAGTTGGGGGACAATGCTGCTCCGCAGGATGTGGGAGTCATGTGCGGAGCCTGGAAATCTGGCACACACATGGGATATGATGTTGTCAGCCAGGCACATCACCTGCACGTTGATCGAATGGTAGTGCTTCCGATTCCGATATACAGGCTCACGTGCCTTGGGTGGAATGAGACCGATATGGGTGCCATCAATGGAACCCACTACGTGTGGCATCTGTGCCAGGGCATAGAATTCCCGTTTGACTGCTGCCAACTCTGCCGGCCGTGGAAAATGGATGTAATCATCCCTGTAAAGCATCATGGCATTCAGAACATCCCGCAGTACCATGCTGAGCATGGATTGTGACATCCCCCCGGCATGTCCAACTGTGTACTGGAAGGTGCAAGTTGCAAAGAAATGAAGTGCCGCCATCACCTTTGCTGTGGGTGTAATGGCTCCAGGATATGTTCTGCGTGGCTGCAGATGAGGTGACAATTGGTCTACAAGCTCCAGCAATCTACGTCGATCAGGGTGGAATTTTCGGATCACCTCCTCGTCAACCATGTCCTCCAGCACAGTGTATGAGCGATGTACATTTGGAGCCCTCCTGTGTGGGAGTAGATGGGAGTAGATGTCAATTTCCCAACAACGCATAGCAGTTCCACACTATCACATGTTGACCAACACAATACAAATAAGACTTGTTGCCGACAATGAACATATGTGTGACGTGACCAATATTTCATGCAATACAGTTACTACGATAAAAATGTTCAGCCACAAACAACATCATGTGTGCAAACATGTCCAATGTGACATCCACACATGTCTGAAGAACTGCCAACAACACATGACTGAGGACCCAAATGTGGACAAGGGTCACCACAGACACACATGCACATACAATACGAACGTGGAACACACCCTCCTTGTCTTCATGCACCAATTACCCCACCTACAATGCTGAGCATCCTCACATGACATGCATGGGCACACAACAGGCAACACACATATGCATACACAGAATGCATGTATACCCCCATCATTGTTACTTGCACACACAAACCACACACTCACGACAGCTTCTGAATGTGGTTAGACACCCTTGATGTGCTGTGTAGATGTGTATATGTTCAAACGTGTGTACGCAAAACCAAGACGTCAACACGTCGACATGCACATGTGTTGCAAAGTGGGTGCACATCAATAGCCATAGTTAACCACTGGCAAGGTCAATAGTATGACCACACTTGAATAAAAGAGGATACGAAATACACACGTGGCCACGGGCCATTGACTGCACATCATAATAGTTGCTGCATTCTGTACATGTCCTAACACACATGTACAACTATCAACATTACATGTGTGCGGAGACATGTAGTGTGTGTACATATGACATGTGTGGACGCCTTCCACATACACAGAGGATGATCGTCGTACATGATATTGTGCATGACATATGCTGTTTGGACAAGTTCCATCACGGTCACACCCCTCATAACACATGTGCGGACTACCGCGACGGAGCATCATTTGAAAATTAACACTCAGTGGCGTCGCTGTGGCGGTGCACGCATTCCGCGTTGGCGGTGCAGGCTAACATATACTTTTAAACATGAAAATCGAAATGGCAGTTGATACCCCCTCCTTACAGTCACATTGCAGAACCCACCATAGACCGGCCGGTCCAGGCCATTCACCCACCGCCGGTCCAGGCCGGTCACCCACTGCCGGGTGGTGGCCGTTCACCCACCGCCGGTCCAGGCCGTTCGCCCATTGCCGGGTGGTGGCCGTTCACCCACCGCCGGTCCAGGCCGGTCACCCACCGCCGGGTGGGTGACCGGCCTGGACTGGCGGTGGGTGAACGGCCACCACCCGGCGGTGGGTGAACGGCCACCACCCGGCGGTGTGTGAACAGCCACCACCCGGCAGTGGGTGAACGGCCACCACCCGGCGGTGGGTGAACGGCCACCACCCGGCGGTGGGTGAACAGCCACCACCCGGCGGTGGGTGAATGGTCACCACCCGGCGGTGGGTGAACGGCCACCACCCGGCGGTGGGTGAATGGCCTAGACCGGCTGGTCTACGGTGGGTTCTGCAATGCACCGCCGGGTGGGTGACCGGCCTGGACTGGCGGTGGGTGAACGGCCACCACCCGGCGGTGGGTGAACGGCCACCACCCGGCGGTGTGTGAACAGCCACCACCCGGCAGTGGGTGAACGGCCACCACCCGGCGGTGGGTGAACGGCCACCACCCGGCGGTGGGTGAACAGCCACCACCCGGCGGTGGGTGAACGGTCACCACCCAGCGGTGGGTGAACAGCCACCACCCGGCGGTGGGTGAACGGCCACCACCCGGCGGTGGGTGAATGGCCTAGACCGGCTGGTCTACGGTGGGTTCTGCAATGTGACTGTAAGGGGGGGTATCAACTGCCATTTCGATTTTCATAATCAAAAGTATGTGTTGGCCTGCACCGCCCCCGTGGAATGCGTGCACCGCCATGGCGGCGCCACTTATTGAACATTGTTTCAAAAGATGCATCCGTCGCGGAAGCGCGCACATGCGGTTGCCGATGTGTGACCGTGACGGTCCGTGCACATGTAGCCAATGGGAAGAGGTAACGCGGGGCGCCTATGCGCATTCAAAAATAGCGGAACACATGCACCACCACACCAGGGACAGTCATTGGCTCTTTTTGAATGAGGTATCCAGGGGAAACCAATTGCTGCCGACGTTTGCCACTGATATGGGCTCAGGGCCCTATATATGTGGGAATTTCAGCAGCACACATTCACTGCTTCCATCCACTGCTGCCTGCGACCATCACCTCGACTTGCTGCTGATGAGCTGACCAACAACTGCTGCCTGCGACCATCACCTCGACCTGCGGCTGCTGAGCTGACCAACAACTGCTGCCTGCGACCATCACCTCGACCTGCTGCTGCTGAGCTGACCAACAACTGCTGCTGTAGTGCCACAGTCCAGGACCTTGCCATGGAGAGAGTGCGATAGATCCGGTCTCGTCCCTTCACCGCAGCGGAGCTGGATGTTCTTGTGGACGGTGTGCTCAGCCACTATGGACGGCTCTACGGTGCACCTGGACAGGTGGTAAGTGCAGTGGTGAACATGTTGGTGGGCATGAGGTGGTCACTGACTCCTGTCTTCTGCTAGCTTGTCGGTGTGCTGTGGGACCTTCACATGTGTTGTGCTGAGCATGGCTGCATGTGGATACGTGTTTCTGCGATGTTTGTGAATGTCAAACTGTCCACTTACGTTCCCCTCTTGTCTCCCATCATGGTAGGTCAAGCTGCACCTTCGCAAGGCCGTGTGGAGGACCATAGCACGTGATGTACGGGCAGTGGGGGTGTGCAATAGACGACACACACACTGCCACAAGCGCTGGGACAACATATCCAGGCTGAGCAAGAATGTTGCTGAGATGACACTGGGGATGATTCCAAGATCCAGACTTCTGGCTCGACGCACCATGACCCCTCTTATGCACCGTATAATTGCTGTAACGCATCCTGACCTGTCCGCCCGGCTGAGTGGGGATCAACAGCAAACTAGCGGTAAGCAGACTGTATGTGTATGTTACTTGTGAGTGCATGCATGTCTTTGGTACTCAGACACAGTAGTGACATCCGTGGTGCGTTTGTTTTGCTGCAATAGCATGTTGGTGCCATTAGCGGAGTGAGCGGTAGCATCCATGTCCGCCAGGTGGACAGTCCACTTGCTTTGTAGTTGAGGGTTCCAGAACATGCTGTAGGGGTCTGTGGTCCCATGGCATGACATGTGTGCAGGTCTACAGGCACTTGCCCTGTTCGTATGCTGTACATGTTTCACAGCCCCCACAGCTTCATTGATGTGAGGATGTCTGGTAGGGATGGGACGTGTGCAGGATGGGTGCTACATGTTCTTTGTCTGTAATGGATGTTGTTATTTTGTGACCCTCAGTACGTGAGTGTGGCACTTACTCGCACCTCTTTTCTCTCTGTTTCATCTTTGCAGAGGGCACTGACCCACAGACGATGGAGATGAGTGGTGGCAATGCATCCGGATCAGATGTCACACACACGCAGACTGACACTGAAGAGGGCAGCCCCGGAGAGGGGGACAGAACCGTCCCTGAGGACTCACATGTGGAAACACCATCGTCCTCATCTTCAGACAGTGTTGGTGAGTCAGCACTGTTGTCACAGACAGGAAGTGGGCAATCAACACCTTCAGTCGGGACACAGCACACAGGGCCCACACTGCAGCCAACTGCAACAAGTACTGCTCGTGCTCGCCAGAGTAGGGGGAGCAGAGTTGCCTTCGGGGCAGGCACCGCTGCAACTGCCCCTGTGACACAAAGTGCACTTTGTGCTGAGGCTGTAGATCTGCTGCAACAGCTGTGTGTAGGGCAGACCAACATGATCAATGCATTCCAAGACCACGATAGGAAGTTGGGGCAGGTGGTGGCATTCATGTAGCGGATGCATGGCGATGTTGCTGGTCTACACAGAACAGTTCAGTCATTGGCAAACACTGTGTCTTCTGCCATTGTACAGTCGCATAGACAGGGTGCTACTTCCGTTCCCCCATCCACACCACTTGATGTCTCAGGGGGGAGTGAATCCTCAGAGCAGGACTCTTTTACAGGTTATTGCACTAGAAGCAGCCACAGGCAGTAAGGCAGGGCACGGAGGGCACAGACACCATCCCCTAGGACTGGTAAATCTTGCACCAAAGACGACGTGAGCTACACTGGAGTTGACACACAGGATCCTCAAGGGGTGTTGGGGGAAATGGCTTCACATGCTACACAGGCATCCCACACAAAAGGTACTCCCAAGGCAAGGGCACCTCCCAAGTCCAGGGACACTACCAAGGACACCACAAAGGAAGGGTCAACTCCTAAGAGCAGGGACACTCCCAGGGACAAGGACACTACAAAGGCAAGGCCACCTCCAAAGAGCAGGGACACTCCCAAGGACAAGGACACTACAAAAGAAGGGGCAACTCCAAAGAGCAGGGACACTCCCAAGGACAAGGACACTACAAGGGAAGGGGCAACTCCCAAGAGCAGGGACACTCCCAAGGACAAGGACACTACAAAGGAAGGGGCGACTCCAAAGAGCAGGGACACTCCCAAGGACAAGGACACTACAAAGGAAGGGGCAACTCCAAAGAGCAGGGACACTCCCAAGGACAAGGACACTACAAGGGAAGGGGCTACTCCAAAGAGCAGGGACACTCCCAGGGACAGGGACACTACAAAGGTAGGGGAAACTCCCAAGAGCAGGCACACTCCCACGTGTGGTAAATAATTAATTACCCTGCCATAATTTCTATACATTAATAAGGATCATGCATATAATGAGAGGCAGAGTCCGTGGTGTCCGATTCAGAAGGGCTTTAATTCAATAACTCGAGTTACTGGAGAATCGGGTTCCATCTCCACTAGGGATCAGGAAGGATTGTCATCTAAATCTTTATTCACAAACACATTATATATAGTTAAAACATACGTTGACTTGGATAGAGAAGGCGGAGCGCTCCAGGCGGAGCAAGTGAAAGAGAGAGATAAGAGCACATGGGCGTGAAAGAAGGCGTACACTTGGGTGTTCACTTGATGAGTCATAGGTGTGTCATAGGTGGGTGGATACATAGAGGGGGTCTGCATGGTCAGCAGGAACCTTTACCCTACTTGTACGCGCAAAACTGGTCATGACGTGGAATTGACGTGTAACTGGGGAGAGCTGGGGGGAGCTGACTTTAGTGCTAGTAGAGGAGTCTTGGATGTCAGAACGACCTGCACCCCTGGCATTATCTGATATTGTGTGTTTGGAGGATGTATTGTCTGAAGTAAAGGTCGCTCGTGCAAAGGCTGCTCATCACTAAATGCTAGTGTGTGCATATATTTCTTCGTGCATTGCGTGGGGGCCATGGGCCTTCTATGGAAACGGGTTCTGTAAATCGCTTGGATGGAGACAGAAAGGCTAGGCCCTATCTTCTGTAGGCAGAATATGTTTATCCCCTTCATTAGACAGGAATGTGTTTCTGTGGAGCAGGGCAGATAACTGTAGGCAAAATACTGTCTTGGCAGGCCAGGCTGGGCACCTTTCGGCAAAGCAGGAAGTAAGTGAGAGGTCAGGGATGCATAACTATTCTGCAGCTTTCAGAGTGAGAGGAGGCTTGGAGCCTGAATTCGGGTCCTGGCTCGGCTGTGCCACAAAAACGAGTTCATCTCGACTTTTAAACGTGCACCATGTAAATGCATTGGCAACATAGGCCTCAGTGCAGAATTAACGGTTCATTCATGGCGGGCCTGGTAACTGACATGCTAACATTGAACGGAAATGCAGAGCCATTATTATTACAGGCATGAGAAGGAATTGCATGATGACATGGACATACATGGACATACATGGGATATATGTACATACATAGGGTGCGTGTAGGGGACACACTGGCCACGTAAAATTCCTATTTCCTCATTCCCTCCTTGTCCCCTACTGTGCCCTCTAGGACACATCTATATTCATGATACCATATATCTGATCATACAGCATCATTTGCTCGTCTTTTATCTTTTGTACACGTGGACGTGGACGGGGAATACAGGCAGTGGCACACAAGCCGCAAATCGCTGGGCCACACTGCAGACAGAGACAGCAACTGAATATTACAAGCAGTATCAGTCCTAGGAAAGACAGTACTTTCCATCCCCAAGCTGATATTACACTCCAGAGCCAACCGGACCAAGTCCATGTGCCTGGATTTTGATGTATCTCGTGACCTATCTTATGGAGTCTTGTTATTGCTGCGTATACAGATGGCGCGTTATTAGGAATAAACACACAACAACTGGAGCCGATCACTCTACAAGCCCCGCCCCTATCTGCCAGGATGACGTCAAGAACAAGACGGTTCTGAAGAACAACAAGTCTCATAGCAGACTGCTCCTCGGTCAAGTTTCCTAAAGCAGAAGTAGTCTCATTCACTACTGCTTCCAAAGTTCTTGTTAACCTGCGTATTAATTTACTGTTTTGGGCGGGACCTATGAAGAAAAAGAATCCTTTATTAAAATCTGAATATTGCTCCAAAGCTGTCTCAGTCTGATCGACAACTGGGGATTCGGTCTCCCTCTTGTGTCTGACATGTACTAATCGTGAATCTCGATGATAATGGGATGGGGCTAGAAAAACAGGTGGCAGTAGGAACGCTATATAACACGTTCCACCCCAGTCTAAGGGCAGACGCACATAAGCAGTCTGACCGCAAATGAAATAGGAATGGCGGGAAGCTTTGAAAGTAGACTTTCCTTTATCATTAAACTCGACCACAGTATTACAATCACTGTGACCTAAATGCACTGAGCCTTTCTTTCTAACGCATAATTCACCTTTTACTGGTAAGACTGTTATGAACGGTGAACCTATATTTGCCTCGGACTGGACATTCAGAATCATAAGGTTAAGGGAAACATTTCCTAGTTCATACACTTCATTTTCTAGATCTGTTCCTTTCCTTTGGGGAAAACCATTTTTGTCTGGGAAACATGCCTTGTTCATTACTATATTCAAATCTCCCCAAATCCATTCATTCTGGGAATCTGTGAACTTTCTGTCTTGTGATGACATTAAAGCAAACCATGCTCCGCACGAACCATTGTGCGAGAACGGGTAAGGAAAGAGGGGCAGAACTCCCTTCGTTTTCTGATAAGGTGGGAGTAGGCCACATACCCAGCAATTCGTTACATTGCTGGTCTGGTGAGAATGGTGTAACATGCGAATAAAAGTATTGTTGCGCAGTGCTAGTCGATATGACAGTTCATGAGGTGGCAGATCACTGAATGTGTGCTCTATAGAGTCATTGAAGGAAGAATGTATATGTGAACCAAGAGGAGGAAAGAAAACATGTAGCGTCAAGCTGATACATATAATCTATATACTTAGAAAAAACATAATGATCAGAGTTACTATGCATCTGCTGCATAGGGTCTTGCAGTATTTCTCTTTCTTATCTCTCTGTCTAGTATTCGGGTCTACGATCTTATACATGTCAGGAACCTGTCTAACCGATTCACCACAGGGTGGACTTAAACAATTAAACGCTGTCTGACTTACTAGACCGTAGCTTTAATTTGTACTCCTGTTGCGGAGTCTTTTCTAGCAAAGGGGGTTTTGAGTCACTGGTTTCTGGGCAGTCCTTAGTTTCGATTACAGTTCCGTGTCCATGGAATCTTTTAACGTGTTGGGCATGGATCCAGCCCTTCCTTCCCTCGACCTTGACGGCGGTCCTCGTTGTCAGAAGCACTAACTTCGGTGCTCTCCAGCGGGGCTCGAGAGGACTTGAACGATCAAAGTTCCGGACAAAGACAGTATCTCCAGGAACAATGGAATGTTCCTTCACTTGGGTGTTGTCGGGGAAGGCAGCTGCAACCTGTGAACGACAAGAAAGGAGTGCAGACATCAAGGAAGCCAGGTAATCTGTCAGCATATTACTGTCAACATCGGTAATTCTCTTTGGCATAGGCGTACCCCACATATTCGGTGGTCTACCAAAAACCACCTCATACGGGGACAGTCCTGTTCTGGAATGAGCTACCATACGCATGTAAAAGAGGGCAACCGGCAAGGCTACCATCCAATCCACGCCTTTTTCTACACAGACTTTCGCTAATTTTGTCTTAAGTGTCTGATTGTGTCTTTCAACGAGGCCTGCTGCCTCTGGGTGTCGTACACAATGGAACTTCCACTGGTACCCTAACAGAAGAGATACTGGTTTCATTAATTCAGAGGAGAATGGCTGACCGTTATCTGAGTACACGACACGGGGCAAACCGTACCGCGGAAAGAATTCTCGAACCAACTGCCTGGCAGTGGTCACAGCAGTGTAATCTGGGACTGGGTACGCTTCTGTCCATCTAGATAGTGCACATACAACTACTAGGACATACTTGTATCCTCGACATCTGTCCATCTGGATATAATCCATCTGGAGGACTTCAAAAGGGTGGTCAGGAGGATGAAATCCACCTTGTTCCACGGGAATGCCTTTGCCTGGATTGAACTGGCAACAGATCATGCAGGTACGCACTTTCTGTTTTGCTGCTGCACGCAGGTGCTTGTTGAACCAAATATTCTGTAAAGTGTCTAACATTGCCTTTTCTCCTAAGTGTGCTGGTGTGGGGTGTGGGGGGGTGCGGGCCGGAATAACAGGCGTGGAGGCCGAATGTAGTGTGCTATGGTTAGCAAGGATTTTATTGGATACAGAGGAAGTCAAATCCTTGGGCACGGTGTCCGGGTACACTGCTTGCTGGTCCTGTTCCGGGTCCTCGAGAGGGGGTCCGAAGAGGAGAACACAGGTAGGTCTTCCTCCGCTGGGCTGGGGATCTCCTTCCTGCCGGCGGGCGTTGGGGTGTCCCTCGGAGGTAAGTGAGAAAGACACAGGGCAGTTAGTTCCAAAGCACACGGAACTTAGACGACTGTCACCGGCACCGGGAGTGTAGGGAAGGAAATAGATCGTGAGGGAGGACGATAGGGTAGGGGAAGAAGGGGAAGAAGGGAAAGTACAGGGAGGCTTCGGAATAGAGTGGTTGTCGTGAAGGGAGGGGGGGGTGGTAGGTATCATACAGTGTAGGGGTGACTATATTATACAGTGCAGGTGCGCGTGATATCTGTACAAGTTTTACACTATTTACACTAATTACACAGGGTGGGGAAAACACGGAGAATGATAACAGATTACTCACGTGCCCCGCCGTAACTCTCATCCGAGTTACGGCCGCTTTCCAGCCACCTCCTGAGGATGCCACCAATCCTCGCACCACAGTTCTTCCTCTTCTCCGCTCTCTCCTCGCGTCCGCTCTCCTACAGCCTGCTCCGCTGGTCCTTCGCGTCTCGCCAACTCCTGCCACGAGTCCACCGCTGGGAACCACTCCACCTCTGTGTTGCCGGTCTTTATACGATCCACTCGGGTCGCTGAGGAAAGGCTTCCGGGGTCAGGCGGGGTCACTTCCGGTCCTTTAGTGGCCGTTGCACTTCCGGGGTCAATCCAGGTCGTTTCCGGTCCGCTGGGCGCTGGCGATGCTGTCGGTACCTGCAGGGAGACAGAGAGAGGTGTAGCCGGTTTGGGCTGCAGGTTAGTGTTGTCGCCCCTATGGGCGTTCGTACGGGGTTGCTGCGACCTGGAGGTAAGCTCTGCCCCTTCACAGCTGGACTATGTGCTGTATTTATGATAACTTGTACCATGGAGTCAGGAAGAAACCATGTGGCTTTGCCTTTTGTCATCCAACCTTGGTCAGTCTGGACCCCTCCTTGTTCAGTCCATTTCTTTATTTCGTCTGGAGTGGCATGTGTTTGTATGTCAAGTACATCTTGTGAGGGATCCCTGACTGTCATGCAATTTGTCAGTGATGGTACTTCTGTCTTTGTCGTGTCTGTGGGAGTGTCTGTTGGAGTCTGGGCTGTAAGTTTAGCTGTTCGATCTGCCAGATCGTTACCCTGGGAAATGGTGTCTGTGACTTTAGTATGTGCTTTGCACTTCATGATGGCTATGGCTGTAGGCAAGTGTATTGCATCTAACAGAGCCTGAATGAGGGGACCATGCTGGATTTTGGCCCCATGAGAGGTCAGAAAACCTCTCTCCTGCCACAAAACTCCAAAGTCGTGAACGACTCCGAAGGCATACTGTGAATCTGTGTATATGTTTACTTTCAAGTTCTTGGCTCGTATGCAGGCTTGGGTCAGAGCGATGAGCTCTGCTGCTTGTGCTGACAGTGTGTCAATTCGATGTGTCTCTATGACTTCAGTATCAGTGGTCACTGCATATGCGCCCACTAACTCTCCTGTGCTTGTTCTCATGCATGAACCATCCACATAAAGTGTCAGGTCTGGGTCTGGCAGTGCAATGTCTGTCAAGTCTTGTCTTGGCTTCGTCACTGTATTTACTACTTCCACACAGTCATGTGGTGCAGTGTCTGCTGTGCTTGAGGGCAAGAGTGTAGCAGGGTTTAAAGTGTTGCATCGTCTGATCTCTATGTGTGGCTGGAATAATGTCAGTTCATATCCTGTCAGTCTTGCTATAGTCAGATGTTGTGTCTGAGTCCTGTTCAAGAGAACTTCCACTGAGTGTGGAACCTGTACTGTCAGGGGGTGTCCTAACACTATGGAATCACTCTGTCTTATTGCTAGGGCTGTTGCTGCAACTGATTTCAGGCACGCAGGCAGAGCCTGGGCCACTGGATCCAATGTACTAGAAAAATAAGCACAAGGCTTGTGTTTTCCTGCTTGATCTTGTGTAAGGACAGATAATGCTGTTCCGTCTCGTTCTGTGACAAAAAGCGTAAAAGGCTTGCTGTAACAAGGAGTCGCTAAAACTGGTGCTTGACATAGAGCATTTTTCAATTCTTCAAATGCAAGTGTATGTTCTTGTGTCCAAGGGAGGACAGTCGAAGACGCTGCCTCCTGTGTTGTTAACTGTATGAGTGGTTTGGCTAGATATGCATACTGGGGAATCCATTGTCTGCAGTAAGAAGTGAGGCCAATAAAGGCCCGTACCTCCTTTTGTGTCTTGGGCTGTGAAAGATGTGCAATTAACTGAATGCGGTCTGGTGTCAGCTGTCTACCCCTCTTGGACAGCAAGTGTCCAAGGTACACCACTTGCTGTGCACAGAATTGCAACTTCGAAGGGGACACCTTGTGCCCCTTGTCTGCCAGAAAGTATAAGACTGTCAGTGATGCACGTTCACAGTCTTTTTCTGTTCGTGCTGTAATCAAGATGTCATCGACATATTGAAGCAGTGCGGTGTCGGCAGGCATGTGAATGCTGTCTAGTTGTCTTTTCAATGCTTGGCTGTAAATACTAGGACTTTCTGTGAATCCTTGAGGAGCCCTCGTAAATTTAAAACTGCGTCCATTTAAACAGAATCCGAAAAGGTACTGGCTCTCCGGATGGATTGGGACACTAAAGAAGGCGTTCTTAAGATCGATTACAGTAAAGAACGTCGCTTCGGAATCAATTGCAGTCAGTAATGAAGAAATGTCTGGGACCACTGGGTACTGCGGTATTATGCACTTGTTCAGTTCTCGGAGGTCATTCAGTAGTCTGTAGACTGGTGGTGCATTTGGGTCAGTTCGTTTAAGAATAGGGATGACAGGTGAATTACATACATTTGAGTCAGTTTCTACAACCACTCCCTGTGCAATGAGTTCGTCAACAATTTTCAGTAATGCTACTACGGCATCAGGTGGTAACTTGTATTGTCGGATTCGTGGCAGTACTACTCCGGCTTTGAGAGTGACACGGTGTGGCGTAATGTGCATGCAACCTACATCAGTCGGACCTTGCGCCCATAAATGCCGTGGTACATTCTGGAGTCTGGGATCAAAATCTCTCAACACATAATGTCCTTTAAAATCACGTAAAAACAATCTCACTCCTTCCGGAGAACAACAAATCACTGCTCCTAGTTCTTTCAATGTCTTTATACCAAGCAAATTTTCTGGACATGACTTAGTAAGTAACAAACTGTGGTGCGGGACAATGGACCGACTCCCAGGGAAACTGGCTTTGATACTTCGTTAACAATAGGCTTTCCTGAAAATCCCAGGGAAATATTCTGTGAGCCTGAGAGGGGTGCCCCTGGAACCTCGTCATGACTGATGGTAGTTCTGCTCGCCCCTGTGTCAATCAGAAATTTTCTGTCTTTTCCCAATACACGACTATGTACATAGGGACCCTCTTGATCTACAGGAACCTCAATAAGGGGCAAGCCAACCTCCCTCTCTAGGCTGTTTCATGAGTACTGTTGATATTCTGGGTAGTCTGACTGCGCGTACTGGTACATTTGTTGCGTGACATGTTGTGTGGCAGCTATTGGTTGCGGTATAGCTACTGTCTGTTGCGTGTTCTGTGGCGTTTGCGTGTTCTGTGGGGTGCTATTCTGTCTAGGAGGATGCGGTCTTTCTTTTGTCTTGCCTGTAGCTATATTGTGTTTCAGAACAGCACATTCATTTACATAGTGACCTGGTTGCTTGCAATAATTACAGTTCCCTTTAACAGGAGCCATGCCCTTTTTATTCCCATTAGCTGGTACGGATTGTGCAACTAGCACCTTCATTTTCGTATCTTTCATACGTCTCTTTTCATGTTCCTGCTCCTCTCTAATTCTGTTCTGGTGGTATTGTAACATTTGCAACATTTGGGAAGGACTATTTGCTTGCCAGGTACTCTCAACCTTCTGTACTCTATTTCTGATCGGGGGTAAGGAATTCTCCACTAATTTGTTCACAAAAAGATGTGGATACGATTCACTATTTGGCTTAAGGCCACTATTAATAGTAAAACATTTTTCGAATCTAGAATAAAAATCACTGGTGTCTTCATCTTGTTTCTGTTTACAGGCTGAAATAGCATCCCAATCTTCCTTTTTAGTAGTCAATAATCTCGGCAGGACCTGTTAATCAATAGCTCAGGTAATGCTTTGGCTTTATCCCCAAGACCAACAGCAGGGCCCCGGACTTTATCCTCATCTTCCAATTCTGTCCAATTTATCTTTTTCTCTCCCACTTCCCAGTCTTTCTCTTTAAGCTTTTCGTAAATGCCTGCTGGTAACAGTACTTGTAATAATTTAATGATGTCAGCGTATGTGTAATCCCCTATACGGAGAATGTCTTTTAATTCACGGTGGAATCCCCTCGGGTCTTTATCATGGCAGGGCAACAACTTTTTCATTTCTAGTATCTCTATTTTCGTCAAGGGTGTGTAAACGTATACTCGTTGAAGCTCATTCGCTGCATTTCTAACGGGATGCACCTCTCGTAGGGGGTTCTGTCTGTCTATGTGTAAGATCTTTTTGTCATGGTGTGGGGCAGGAATCAAGTGCGTGGTCAGAAAAGACAAGTACTTATGTCGTTGGTCTAGAATGACATTAATTAATTCGGTACCTAGGCCTCTCCATCTCTCTAGGAGTAGATCATCCAGTAATTTATACAAGGGACATGGATCAGAATGTTGACTCTCGTACAACGTGATCAGATGTTGAACCATGTAAATACCAGCTAAACGCTGTTCTTCCGGAGGAAGGCTTAAAAAGGTTTGCGCCACTACGTCATCATTATATATATTAGAATTACATGCCCATTGAACGGCTGACCGGGCTAGTTCCTGTTCATTCATAGTGTGAGGTCTAGCGCACTCTACTCGTCTTCTCAGTGCGTTCTCAGTAGCTTGGAATAGGTGTTCGAGAGAATATCTTTCTGGTATGGGAGGGCCATGTTTGCTGTAATCGATGCCCTTGGGCCTGTCAAACTGTCTTGCTCTACCTATGTAATTCATTTTATCCACGTCCTCTGTTTCGGACTCAGCCTCATCAGATGCTAAGTCGTCCTCTTTCTCGTCTGACTCTTTCCTGTGTAAGTTTAGAATTTCTTTACGAATTTTCCTGTACATGCATTCTATCTTTGACATTGTATCATGTTTACAAGCAGCTATATTGTCCCTCCAATCAATCATACCTCTAGTTACTCCTTTATTTGGCTGGTCTTGTTCCCTGATCAGACAATTAATTAAAAAACGTAAAAGTGAGCGTTGAACATCCACCTTTCTTTGTGCCATGGCCTCATGTATACTCTCGGGTCCCTCCCCCGTTCTAATGAAATGGTATATTCTGTCTAAATTGTCCTTCATGCCTGGTAATGTGATCAGATAGTCTGCAACGCGTCTTAATCGTAGTGAAAATATGAGCATTGGGCCCACACCTGGTACTGGATCGTATATACAATGTGAAATCGTTCCAGTTTGTTTATGAGGTGATGCTGTCATTTTTGGCGTTCGTTGTAACGCTAGTTCTTGCAGTGCTCGTGATGGTGGCGGTGTTTGCGGTATGTCTGTGGTGGGCCCTCCCACTGCCCCTTGGCCTAAATCGTCTTTCACTGTCACTGGAGGCTGCGGTTGGGTAAACTGATCCTGTGATGCGGGTGGGGGAAGAAAAGGATTGTTGCCGGGAGGAGGAGGAGGAGGAAAACCTGCATTAACATAATCCGGAGCGGCCTCTTCTAAATAGGAGGAAAGAAAAATGTCCGCTGCTGTCTGTTTATGACTACGTACTTTGGTCGGGATCAGTGGTGGCGGCAAATTACTGGGTACTTCCGGGGTCATTTTAACTAGTCCTTCAGCGAGGACGGGATACATGCCTTTAATAAGGGCATTTCTTTGTCTATCTGCTTGTTCTGCCTTAACCCGTTCACCTTCTTCCTTTAGCTCTTTTTCTCTGGCTTTTTCTGCTGCTTCTTTACTTCTCTCTGTTTTGTGGAATTCTTTCTCTGCTCTCCTATGCGCTTCTTTACGCCATAACTCAATGGCATCTTTCTGAGACTGTCTCGCTTTCTTTTTCCATAATGCTTCCTCTACTCTCATGATGCAATCAGCATCCCATGTTCCTGAGGCAGGCCATCTATACTTCTCGTCCAGATCCTTCGTGTAATCTACCCATAAGTCTAAAAACAGTATGGCATCTAGCCCGTGCTTTTGGTACATGAAATGGCCAGGAGTGTCCCTAGGCGGGACGGGAACTGCCTCTTCGAGTATCCCTTTCCTGGTCCCTATCGGACGTAATTTCGAAAACAGTGGCATGTTGGAACTAACTTGAACGAACACACAATATATACAAAAATAGACTGAAAACAACCATTCATACTACAACATTAAAACAATTAAAACAGATACATCCAAACTAGTACATAGAAAAAACATGATCCTGAAAAACTGTTTACTTTATGCACTGCAAAACAGTACAACCATACCGGTCTCATAAAGAGACACGTCTTTACCGCGTCCACCGAAATGGACACGTCTCTACAGTGCCTGTGTACCCAGACACGTCTTTACCGGGCTCAAATAAATGAACCCGTCTCTATGCGTTCCCAATAACGGTACTCACCGGGAAGCAGAACTGAAGGCCTCGGAAACTCGATACTGGACTGCTACTGCTACTGCTGCGGCGGCTTCTGCTGCGCATGCGCCTCGGAACAGGTGGGCCTCGGGATACCTCGGACCTTGCTCTCTCGGCTTGGGCTCTGGTTGGGATGGTCCGCGATCCTCACCGCCTCGTGTGGATGCCTGGTCACAGTCTCCATCTCCTCCGTGGGCCTGAGGGAGTAGGCAGGAAGTCCCGCTGTCGTGTACACTTGAAGTCCGTCACGGCTGTAGAAGGGGGCAGGGGGCTGGACCTACATCACCGGCGCGTGGGGAAGGGGACTTGTTCCTGTTCGGGCGCCAGATTAACGTGGTAAATAATTAATAACCCTGTCATAATTTCTATACATTAATAAGGATCATGCATATAATGAGAGGCAGAGTCCGTGGTGTCCGATTCAGAAGGGCTTTAATTCAATAACTCGAGTTACTGGAGAATCGGGTTCCATCTCCACTAGGGATCAGGAAGGATCGTCATCTAAATCTTTATTCACAAACACATTATATATAGTTAAAACATACGTTGACTTGGATAGAGAAGGCGGAGCGCTCCAGGCGGAGCAAGTGAAAGAGAGCGATAAGAGCACATGGGCGTGGGTGTTCACTTGATGAGTCATAGGTGTGTCATAGGTGGGTGGATACATAGAGGGGGTCTGCATGGTCAGCAGGAACCTTTACCCTACTTGTGCGCGCAAAACTGGTCATGACGTGGAATTGATGTGTAACTGGGGAGAGCTGGGGGGAGCTGACTTTAGTGCTAGTAGAGGAGTCTTGGATGTCAGAACGACCTGCACCCCTGGCATTATCTGATATCGTGTGTTTGGAGGATGTATTGTCTGAAGTAAAGGTCGCTCGAGCAAAGGCTGCTCATCACTAAATGCTAGTGTGTGCATATATTTCTTCGTGCATTGCGTGGGGGCCATGGGCCTTCTATGGAAACGGGTTCTGTAAATCGCTTGGATGGAGACAGAAAGGCTAGGCCCTATCTTCTGTAGGCGGAATATGTTTATCCCTTTCATTAGACAGGAATGTGTTTCTGTGGAGCAGGGCAGATAACTGTAGGCAAAATACTGTCTTGGCAGGCCAGGCTGGGCACCTTTCGGCAAAGCAGGAAGTAAGTGAGAGGTCAGGGATGCATAACTATTCTGCAGCTTTCAGAGTGAGAGGAGGCTTGGAGCCTGAATTCGGGTCCTGGCTCGGCTGTGCCACAAAAACGAGTTCATCTCGACTTTTAAACGTGTACCATGTAAATGCATTGGCAACATAGGCCTCAGTGCAGAATTAACGGTTCATTCATGGCGGGCCTGGTAACTGACATGCTAACATTGAACGGAAATGCAGAGCCATTATTATTACAGGCATGAGAAGGAATTGCATGATGACATGGACATACATGGACATACATGGGATATATGTACATACATAGGGTGCGTGTAGGGGACACACTGGCCACGTAAAATTCCTATTTCCTCACAGGGACAAGGCCCCTACAAAGGCAAGGGCAACTCCAAAGAGCAGGGACACTCCCAGGGACAGGGACACTACAAAGGAAGGGGCAACTCCCAAGAGCAGGGACACTCCCAGGGACAAGGTTGCTTCTAGAGACAGGTACACTACAAGGGAAAAGTCTGCACCCAGGGACAGGGCACCGCCCAGGGATCAGGGAACTTCCAGAGACAGGACACCTCCTACGGCCAAGGCACATCCAAGGGACAAGGCTTCTCCCATAGACACTGGCTCCATCAAGGACAGGCATACATCACCCCTGGCTGCACTGAGGCTGATGTTGTTGAAGGAACGTAAAACAGATGTCTCCGCGGTGGAGTCCCCCCATACCTCTACTCCCATCCACGCCAGTCAGAAGCAGAGGAAGGAGTACCCTTTTGTTGCATCCCCATTACACATGATTTAGAGGGCAGAAGGCAGGCCCACAGCAAACGACAAGCAGGGTCCAGCACGTCCCCAGAGAGCAGACCCCCAGCAGCAAATGATCCACCTTTGATGGGTGATGTTTCTGATGTGGCCACACCACTTACCAGTCCAGTCATGTCCAGGGTGCCCTCACATATCCCTAACAAACGTAGACACACACCATTGACACCTGGCCACCCCAATGTCGCTCCAGTACAGCTATCCCCAGCTCCCAGAGCCACCCTACCTCCTGGCCCATACAGCCCTGTGGCTCATCATTTCAGTGGTCCTAGTGGCGCAGCTGCAGTTCACTCTCATGTGTCAGATAGTGGCACTGTGTCTGTTGTTTGCTGTCATGCATCATGTAGTAGCACTGTGTCAGTTGTGCCCTCTCCTGTTTCTGGTGCTGGCAGTTGTTGTGAAGTTAGCAGGCTAGTGGTTGTGGGTGGAGCCTAGGGGGAACAGGAAGAGGAGGAGATGGACAGAGGAAGGGGCAGTTAGAGTAGGGACAGGAGACAGGTCAGAAGCAAGAGAATAAAGCTCCAGTAAACTAAGTTGTGGTGTCTGTGGTTATTGGTAGCAGGATGCTACAACTGGCAACGAGGGTGGGATAGAGTGGAGCCCACAAGCCACAGCATCTCGTGGAATCACCCTGTCCCCGCAGCGTCGAGGAGCGAGCTCCGCTGCTGAATAAAGTGGGCGCCGAGAAGAGGAAGTCGGCAGTAAGTGATCCCAACTCCCAGAGACACTGGGGAGCTCCAAGGGAGTCACGACAGCGAGCCCTGCAACGCTCGGTGCATGAAGGCATTTTGCGCCGAAAGCGCGAGTCCCGCCGGATGCGTGGTATTTAGCACCCAGCGGAAGCAGGAGTCGGGAGCCCACTCCGACCCTGTCCAGTGCCCCGAAGTGCAGAAGAGGTGCCTCGGGAAGGAGGACGCTGTCCCCGTGAGTTTGCAGCCGAGCGCGATCAAGCGCGCCAGAAGCGGAGCCTGTGGACAGCCGGAGGTTTGGAAACCTCACGCCCGATGCGTGGGCATCAACCGGCAGTCGGCGAAGCAAAAGCGGAAAGTGGAGGACAAGGTGGGACCCCACCCCAACCTTACCTGATCGTGGCCACAACTAAAGAAGAGAGGTCCTTGGCGTGTGCTGCGCCCATGACCTGCCCCCTCGGTGAGTCCCGAGTGGAAGAATGATCGAGTGAGCCAAGAGGGAGAGCCTCGTGTGCCTGTTAATGCGGCGGCCATCTTGAAGTCAGGCACGTTTCAGGACAGACCCCTTGACGATTGCACGGCGGCCATGTTGAAGTCAGGCATTGAGAAAAGAAACAAGCATTGGCATCGGAAAATAAACAAGCATTGGCAAATAAACAAGCACTGGCACCAGAAAATAAACAAGCATTGGCAAATAAACAAGCATTGGCAAATAAACAAGCATTGGCGCCAGAAAATAAACAAGCATTGGCAAATAAACAAGCATTGGCACCAGAAACTGAACAAGCATTGGGAAAAGAAACAAGCTGTGGTGAGACCAAGTGAGAGTGACAAAGACACAGACTAGTACTAAACTCAACGTCTAGGCAAGCATTACGTTGAAGCAAATAAGAGGCGGGTGGCACCTACTGCAAAATGCCGTCCGACGAAGATGATAATCCGCCTCAACCCAATGACACCAGCCACAAGGCTACAGGTGGGTCGCTCCTGCGGGCCCCCGAGCCTCTCAAAGTGACAACTGGGGGAAGCATGGGTCCCAGATGGCAAGAATGGCTGGAAGAATTCGAAGATTACATCGAAGGATCAGACATTATAGTGGACAAAAAGAAGCTGATTGCCCTGCGCAACCTGGCGGGGCGAGAGATAGTTAAAATAATCAAGGACCGCGTCTCCAAGGGAGGCAGGGGTGTCGGCCAGGTTCCGGCTTATACAGTTAAAAATACTGCACAGAGTATATTACACAAGGACCACCCTACATAAAATACATAGGGCTGAAACCCCTCACTGTCTCAGGGGATGCGGGGAAGATGGCACGTTATTACATACACTGTGGGACTGCCCATTTCTTGTTAGATATTGGCAACAGGTCATGCGCACAATATCCCAGGCCCTTGACACCTCCCTTACGCCGGAGCCGCGCCTCTGTCTCTTGAATATATGGGAGGGTACTGACCTTAATCTTAGACAACAGCAGTGGGTTACAATTGGTACAATGGTGGCCAAGCGCGATGTGGCGCAAAGATGGGGGGTGGCGGAGGTACCTACCTTGGCGTTGTGGTGCAGAACTATGGACAAATTGATGCTAACTGAAAGAACTGTATATAAAATGAGAGCGAACCCAAAGAAATGGAACAAGGTGTGGGAGGCGTGGAATAGATACAGAGGGGACCTGTGTGAACCGCTGCCGGAGGATGATGACGAAGATTCGGACGATGAGGAAGAACTGATTGATTAAATTGAAAGTGTGCTTTGGGGAGGGATCGAAATGTAACTTTGCTGATGGGGATCTCGATTTAGCATGATGATTGGGGGGGAGGGGTGCTCACCTGGGTGGTTGGGATCGGCATACTTCATTGACAGCATTTTTTCTTACCGCTTTGTGACTATACAACACGGATGAGCCATTGAGTTTGGTTTGGTTTTTCTTTTACAAAAATGAAAAATTGGACTTGAAAACGTAAGATTTCATGGCTCCGAATACTTTATCCTGATGGCATACCGTATCATCTTCAACATTCGCTGCCGGACCGGAGGGTTGTCGGCTGAATAGCTGGGTAAAAGTACGAATTACTGCATTACCATACGACATGATTACTGCCTAAATGTACTATTGTTATTTTGATGATGACTGTCAATAAAAATCTTACACCAAAAAAAAAAAAAAAAATAATCAAGGACCTTCCTGCTACTGATGCCGATACTTACTTCAAAGTACGTGACGCTTTGAATAAAAGATTTCTTCACAAAAGAAATGTAGACTACGAACGTCACACGTTCCACTCTGCTCGGCAAGGAAAGGACGAGCCCATGAGTGCCTTCATGATGCGCTTGCGGCGACTAGCCAAGCACTGTGAATTTGATAATTTCTCAACAGATGCTGCAATCAAATCACAAATAATAGACGGATGTTACTCTGATCAACTTAGGAGGCGCTTACTGAGAAAAGTACATGAACTGGATGACATAGAGGAGATGACACGAGTTTATGATCAGGCGGAGAAGTATGCAGCTGATATTGAAACAGGACACAAAGGGAGTCCTGAACAAGTGCGACGCGTGCACGCCAAAAGTGACAGTCGAAGGAGCTCGAGAGAGAGACAATGGAGGTCGCGCACGTTTTCCCGTCAAGAACAGTCAAAATATCAGCGGCGAGAGCCGTGGAAGAAAGAGAGAAAACCTGAAAGAGCGAGGAAATGCTACCGATGTGGGTATGACTACCCCCACGTGGACAGCTGCCCAGCCATGGGTCAGAGATGTCGGAAGTGCGGCCGAACCAATCACTTCGAAGTGATGTGTGGGGACTACAACAAAGCGAAACGAAGTGGTGCCACAAGGACATCTCAACCCGACACACGAAGCAGCGCCCCCAGAACATCTCGGTCCGACACCCGAAGACACCATGCCCGAGCTGTCCAAGACCAGACGGAGCTGTCCTCTGGGTCGTCGCACTCCAGCAGAGAGTCACGTCGGTTCAGGTGGGAGCGGAGATCACCCTCCGAAGAATCCAGACCGTCATCCCGAGACTCAGCATACACCATTGAGTACAATCATGACACAAAGTTTGTATTAGACTCCGGTGCATCCTTAAACTACATCCCAGTCACCGAATACGAAAGAATGAGTCCACGGCCTCCTCTGACATTTGCACCCGTGAGAGTCTTCACATGGATGGCCAAGAAGCCACTTCCCTGCCTGGGGAAGTTCTCGACGACCCTCAAACACGACAGCACAACCATATCAGCAGTCATCCATGTCATCAAGGGCCCAGAAGCAGACTGTCTTCTGAGCTTGCCGACAGCTGAACGTCTTCACCTAGTAGAAATCCTTTTCAAGGTCAGCGACAACCAAGATGTGACCCGCCAGTTCCCCAGATTGTTTCAGGGATTAGGCAAGTTGAAAGGCTGTCAGGTGCGACTGCATATTAATGAACAAGTCAGACCCGTCGCTCAGCACCCTCGACGGGTACCATTCCATCTACAGACCGCTGTTGAGGAAGAGCTCCAGGATCTGTTAGCTGCAGATATCATCGAGCGCACTGATGGTCCGACCCCGTGGGTATCACCAGTAGTTATTGTCCCGAAGAAGGGCACAGCCAACAAAGTCAGACTCTGTGTAGACATGCGCCTGCCCAACACTGCAATTGAAAGAGAACGACACCCGGGACCACATCTGAGCGATATGATCGCAGCTCTCAATGGGGCCACTGTGTTTTCAAAGTTGGACTTAAATAAAGGATACCATCAGCTGGAACTAGATGGAGGGTCAAGATATATCACAACCTTTGCAACCCATCTGGGGTTGTTCAGATATAAAAGACTGAGCTTCGGAGTTTTCTCAGCGGCCGAAATATTTCAGGAAGCAATTCGGCAAGTTATTCAAAACATTCCCAACACGCTCAACTATAGCGATGACATCCTTGTCTATGGTTCTGATGTACGTGAGCACGATATCGCACTCAATCGTGTCTGTCATTCTCTGTTGGAGGCGAACCTGACTCTGAACAAAGAGAAGTGCGAATTTCATCAGGCCACACTGAAGTTCTTTGGCCATATCTTCTCTGGAGCTGGCATGAAGCCTGATCCTGACAAAATTGTGACTTTAAACAACATCAAGAGTCCCCAAGACGTCAGTGAGCTCAGGTCGTTCCTTGGGATGGCCAGCTATTGCGCTCGTTATATTAGGGATTACGCAACTATCAGCCATCCCCTTCGCATCTTAACCAAACAAGGTCAACCTTTCGAATGGACTCCCCAATGTGAGCAGTCATTCAAGGAAATCAAGAAAGCGGTGGAATCGGCGGATCACCTGTCATACTTCAACTCAAAGCGAAAGACTGAGATAACTGTGGATGCCAGCCCCGTGGGGCTTGGAGCCATCCTGGCACAATATGAGAATGACTCAGATCAACGCCGTATCATTGCCTACGCAAGCCGTAGTTTGACTGACCCAGAACGGGCTTACTCGCAGCCCGAAAAAGAGAGCCTAGCCGTAGTGTGGGCATGTGAACATTTGCATGTTTTCATATATGGCAAACACTTCACCTTAATCACGGACCATCAAGCTCTTGTCACCATTTATGGTAACCCACGATCCAAGATGCCCCCGAGGATTGAAAGGTGGGGCCTACGGTTACAGGAATATACCTTCACCATAGTCCACAAACCGGGGAAGTCTGAAAATCCTGCGGACTACATGTCCCGGCACCCACTTCCGTCGTCAGTCTCAAACCCATCCATCGCGGAAGAGTACATACACTTCGTGACTGACCAAGCCCTACCTCCAGCTATCCCCATGGAAACCATTCGAGAGAGTACGGCACAGGACGTCATCCTGCAGAAAGTTCTCCACAGGGTTCGAAACAATCGATGGAGACACGACCCTCAGGATGAAGAGACTGACCCCCTTGTCTAACGTGAAATGCAGGCCTTCCGGCATGTATGTGGCGAACTATCAGCCACCACTGATGGCATACTATTGCGAGACCAGAGGATTGTGATCCCCACTCAACTGAGACAAGGAGTGATTGCTCTTGCACATGAAGGGCATAGGAGGATTGTGTCAACCAAACGAGCACTAAGGGAACGAGTATGGTTTCCGTACCTCGATCAATTGGTGGAAGCCACCTTGAAGGATTGTCATCTCTGTCAACTCACCGGCAAAAGTGATCCCCCAGCACCATTACACATGACCACCTTGCCCCTTGGAGTGTGGCAAGAGATCGCCATTGATTTCTATGGACCCCTGTCATCGGGCAAATATGTGCTGGCCATCATCGACGAGCATTCTAGATATCCCATTGCATACTTTGTACCGTCTACAAACGCATCTAGTACTCTTAAAGTACTTGATGAAGTCTTTGTAACATGGGGGGTTCCCAAGACAGTGAAAACAGACAATGGGTCCCCGTACAATGGCCAAGACTTTGCAGCATTTGCAAAACACTTGGATTTCCATCATCGTAGGATTACACCCCTTTGGCCACAGGCGAATGGGACAATCGAAAGATTCATGGCCACGCTTAAGAAGACCTTTCAACATGCGACCGAGGAAGGGAGAGACCTGCAAGTGGCACTCAACGAAGTCCTCCGAGCCTACCGCACAACTCCTCACGCAACGACTGGTCAGTGCCCGGCGACACTCATGCTGGGACGCCCCATGAGGAATCGCATTCCAACGTGGGATGAAGCCTTGAGAGCATCATCATCTGCAATAGATCAACAAGAAATGATGGCAACTGACAAGCGCAATAAAGATAAAATGAAGTCATATGCAGATCACCGGAGAAGAGCGAGGTCGCTATCTTTACATGAAGGGGACCATGTTCTTGTCAAGCAAGAGCAGCAGAAAAAGGCCGACTGTCTGTTCAAGGACGAACCATTGCTGATCACGAAGAAGAAAGGAACTATGCTGACAGCAGAGTCTGAGCAGCGGCGAGTCACGAGAAACATCTCGCACTTCAAGAAATTGTCACAAAATACCTCCAGAACCATGACGAGTGAAATGAACACTCCCAGTTCGGAAGGACCACATTCTGCTGATCGTGAGAGCACAGTTCCGATCAGTGAGACACTGAATACCAATAGTCCGAGAGCCAGGTCGCCACAACCTCATCGTGACATACGTCCACCCAAGAGACTCATCGCGGAGATGGACTGAGAAGTCAGTATGTTTGTTTGTTTTGTTACAAATGGGGGAGATGTTGTGAAGTTAGCAGGCTAGTGGTTGTGGGTGGAGCCTAGGGGGAACCGGAAGAGGAGGAGATGGACAGAGGAAGGGGCAGTTAGAGTAGGGACAGGAGACAGGTCAGAAGCAAGAGAATAAAGCTCCAGTAAACTAAGTTGTGGTGTCTGTGGTTATTGGTAGCAGGATGCTACAGCAGTGTGTCTGGGTCTATGGCTCACGTGTCAGTCACTAGAGCTGTGGCTGTGTCTCACACTCCTGTTTCTGGTGCTGGCAGTGTGTCTGGGTCTGTGGCTCATGTGTCAGTCACTCGAGCTATGGCTGTGTCTCACATTCCTGTTTCTGGTGCTGGCAGTGTGTCTGGGTCTATGGCTCACGTGTCAGTCACTCGAGCTGTGGCGGTGTCTCACACTCCTGTTTCTGGTGCTGGCAGTGTGTCTGGGTCTGTGGCTCATGTGTCAGTCACTCGAGCTGTGGCTGTGTCTCACACTCCTGTTTCTGGTGCTGGCAGTGTGTCTGGGTCTGTGGCTCATGTGTCAGTCACTCGAGCTATGGCTGTGTCTCACATTCCTGTTTCTGGTGCTGGCAGTGTGTCTGGGTCTATGGCTCACGTGTCAGTCACTCGAGCTGTGGCGGTGTCTCACACTCCTGTTTCTGGTGCTGGCAGTGTGTCTGGGTCTGTGGCTCATGTGTCAGTCACTAGAGCTGTGGCTCTGTCTCACACTCCTGTTTCTGGTGCTGGCAGTGTGTCTGGGTCTGTGGCTCATGTGTCAGTCACTAGAGCTGTGGCTCTGTCTCACACTCCTGTTTCTGGTGCTGGCAGTGTGTCTGGGTCTGTGGCTCATCTGTCAGTCACTAGAGCTGTGGCTGTGTCCCACACTCCTGTTTCTGGTGCTGGCAGTGTGTCTGGGTCTGTGGCTCATGAGTCAGTCACTAGAGCTGTGGCTCTGTCTCACACTCCTGTTTCTGGTGCTGGCAGTCTGTCTGGGTCTGTGGCTCATGTGTCAGTCACTCGAGCTCTGGCTGTGTCTCACATTCCTGTTTCTGGTGCTGGCAGTGTGTCTGGGTCTATGGCTCACGTGTCAGTCACTCGAGCTGTGGCTGGTTCTCACACTCCTGTTTCTGGTGCTGGCAGTGTGTCTGGGTCTATGGCTCACGTGTCAGTCACTAGAGCTGTGGCTCTGTCTCACACTCCTGTTTCTGGTGCTGGCAGTGTGTCTGGGTCTGTGGCTCATGTGTCAGTCACTAGAGCTGTGGCTGTGTCCCACACTCCTGTTTCTGGTGCTGGCAGTGTGTCCGAGGCAGGTAGTTCAAGCAGTCCACCTGATTCTGTGATGTGAGGTGCTGTTCACTTCACTCACATGTCATTTGACTTGGTGTGTAGATTGTCCATTGTAACCAGCCTTGCACTGTTGTTGTCCTTGGGACGGGTAGCTTGAACCACGTACTTGTGTTGCTAGTGATGTACCTGCTCTGTTGGCCACAATGCCCTGTTGCTGTTCTGATACTGCAGTCTGCCCTCTCATGTGCTGCCTCTGTGTACCTGCTCTGTTGGCCACAATGCCCTGTTGCTGTTCTGATACTGCATTCTGCCCTCTCATGTGCTGCCTCTGATGTACCTGCTCTGTTCTTTGCCATGGCCTGTTGATGCTCTGTGCCCCTCTCATGTGCTACCTCTGATGTACCTGTTCGATGCCATGGACTGTTGATGCACTTAGCCCCTCTGATGTACTGCCTCAGATGTACCTGTTCGATGCCATGGCCTGTTGATGCTCTGTGCCCCTCTCATGTGCTGCCTTTGATGTACCTGTTCGATGCCATGGACTGTTGATGCACTTAGCCCCTCTGATGTGCTGCCTCTGATGTACCTGTTCGATGCCATGGACTGTTGATGCTCTGTGCCCCTCTCATGTGCTACCTCTGATGTACCTGTTCGATGCCATGGACTGTTGATGCACTTAGCCCCTCTCATGTGCTGCCTCAGATATACCTGCTCTGTGCAATGGACTGTTGATGCACTTAGCCCCTCTCATGTGCTGCCTCAGGTTTACCTGCTCGATGCCATGGACTGTTGATGAACTTATCCCCTCTGATGTGCTGCCTCTGATGTACCTGCTCTGTTGGCCACAATGCCCTGTTGCTGTTCTGATACTGCAGTCTGCCCTCTCATGTGCTGACAATGAGGTACCTGCTCTGTAGTACCCAGTGCCCATGCTCTTGCATACTCAGAGATTATACCCCTATTATGTTTACTAAAGCAAGTCAATCATGTGTAGTGGTTTGTCGTTGTCATTCCTGGTTGTGTACTTCAATTGTGGATATTTTTGTGCGAGCTAATGTAGTTTCTCAAACATGACACTCCCCCTTCCAACGTCACAGCCCTGGCAGGTACTCCCCTTCCGACAGCAAATGGTGTGTTGCGTACCTGCGTCGTCGTCGATGATGGTCCATGACTTGCTGGTGGTGGAGCACGAAGAGTATCGGGAATGCGTGTAGCGCTGGGTCCATGAGGGCGAGCTGCTTGTGGTGGGTATCTCTGCAATGTGTAGTATCTTCGCTGTGGGGTATCCGCCGTGTTCAGGCATGTTGTTTTTCCGCAGCGATTTTATGTGTGTTTTCCGCCATCGTGATTTGTGGGTCGGTCGGAGATGTCATTCCGTACGGCGCTGTCTCTGGATTAGTTACGTCTGCCGCAGGGTCGGGTGTAGTTCCGCGGCGGTGCTTGCTCTTCCGTTGCGCACAGACTTTTGACAGTGTTTACATTCCTAATATGGCGGACGGAGTGACCGCGGCAGGCGGACACGGAAAAGGCTTTTTCCGCCTACTCCAGGCCGGCGGTCGCCCTTCCGTCCGCCATCCTAATGAGCCCCCAAGAGCGGTGTCCGGTAGGACCAATAGCGTAAGGGAGAAGGAGTGGGGGAGAATTGTCACCCTTTGTCGGGCACCAGTGATTATGGGGCATGCGCGCCCCTTGTTCTTGGAATACCCCTGATGAGCAGCAGTAATTAGGGATCACTCTGACTTGGGCAATCCCCCTCCCGCCCTCTTTCGTAACGGGTTAGCGCTCGTGCTTCCCTTCCCCAGAAAACCTCGGATGGCGCGCACGTACCTGAGATAGCCACGCTCCTCCGGGAACATGGCTGGCCAATTCATGGTGTCGGAAAGGGTCCAGCTCTCTCTTTGCCTTGGATACCGGGGTTTCGGTGCTCGTTTCCGCAACAGACTTGGACTCCGTCCTAAGGATTGCGTAGTTCTCCTCATTCTCGGCGGTGCTCGTCTTCTGCTTCTCCTCCGGTTGTTCACTGACATTCAAGTCTGGCATCTCTGGCGTATCTCGGCGGGGGCTGTTCCAATTTGAAAGACGCCCCGTCATCGGCCCTGCATCTATTGGGGCATGTGACCACATCACATGGGCGGAAGTCGCGTCCACCAGTGTCAGATCCTTAAAGGAGCCACGCAGGTTTCAAAAAAAGGACATCGGAGGGGACTGCAAATAGAGAAGAGGTGAGATAAAAGGGGGGAACAGTTTGGCATCCTCCTCCTCAAGGGGGGTTCGTTGGGCACCTCGTGACAAATTAATAATGCGCTCAGACCGTGTTTGTGTTCGGAAATATATAGAGTGACATGTTATCAAATTGCTTATCCCTTTTTAAGTGCCCTCACCACCAAAGTCGAGATTGGGCACAATTTACATTTAAAAGCAGTGCTGCAACACAGAGCTGCTTTTAAAATGACCCCAGGTTCTCAGAAGTGTACACATGCAAGTGCAGAAAGGGCTGCTGGCCTCTAAACTGCTTTACCCTATTATATACTAGGGACTTAAAGGTAGTTTTAATCCCCCTGCCCTATTATGTACTATAGACTTATAGGGTAGGTCATGCCAATTATAAGTGTACCCTAATATATATAACACTGGCGCTGAACACACAGCAGCTTTCAGAGTGTCAAAAGCCTTCTGACAATCTGGGGTACAACACACTTTCTTGGGCCTCTTCTTAGAAGTCAGTTCTGTCAGGGAAGCCACAATGGTCCCATAATTCTGAACAAACTTTCTATAGTACCCAGTGAGTCCAATGAATGCTCTGACCCGAGTCTGGGTAACAAGAACAGTCCAATCCAAAATAGTTCAAATGTTGGCATGGCTTCCACCTGCCAGGTGGTCAAGTACATCACACAACTCTGCCATATTTGGCACTTACAGGCATTAATAGTCAGGCCTGCCTGCTGCATGGCCTGAAGCACTTCCCTCAGGTCGCTTAAGTGATCCCCCAAGGAGAACCGTATCAGCTCTAGGAATAGGGTGAGCATCAGTCTTTGTGAATGCATCAAGTCCTCTGTAATCCACACAGAACCTTAACTCTTTCCGTCCCCCCTGGGGATTAGGTTTGGGCACCAGGACCACTGGGCCGGCGCATGGACTGTCTGAAGGCTAAATTACCCCCAACTCCAGCATCTTAGATTTCAGCCTTGATGTTGGCTCAGACATGGACCAGTGTCAATGTGATGCACAAACCACTCAGTAATACCTGGGGTCAAATAGAACAGACACCTGCTTGCAGTCTCTGTGCTGCTGGTCTGTCAATGTGGGAGAGAGTACAACTCCCTCTATTGACGCATTTTGCACATTTTTGGAGAGGAGGTCAGGCACTGGCTCAGTTTCCTCCTCCACTCCCTCACCTGTGACCAGTAACATGGTCATGTCTACCCTGTCATGGTGGGATTTTAGTCTATTCACACGCAGGACTCTATGAGGGTTCCTGGGGGTGCCAAGGTTGACATGGTAGTTAACCTCACCCTTCTTTTCAATGATCGGATATGGCCCACTCCACTTGTCATGGAGGGCCCTGGAAGTCAGAGGCTCCAACACCCACACCAACTGTCCTGGAGTATACTCAGGCATAGTAGCCTTCTGATCATACCAGTGCTTCATGAGCTCCTGGCTGGCTGTACTCTGCAATTCTAGATCTTAGGTCTAGCACATAGTCTAGCACGTTGTCCTTTGCTTCCAAAGACTCTCTCAGCAGGCACAATTGTCCCCTCACAGGATATCCAAACAACAGCTCAAAGGGACTGAAACCAACCCCTTTTTTGTTGAACCTCTCTGTAGGCAAACAGTAAGCATGAGAGGAGAACATCCCATCTCCTTTTGAGTTTGTCAGTCAACCCATTGATCATGCACTATTGAGTCTTGTTGAACCTCTCCACCAGACCATTACTCTGGAGGTGATATGGGGCGGTGGTGATCGCTTTAAGATAGCTGGACAGGAAGTTTGTGGCCCTATCTAAAACAACCTGTTTTGGAAAACCCACTCTGGTAAACACACCGGGCAGTGCACTAGTCACTGCAGGAGCAGCTATGGCTCCCTGAGATGTATTGTCTCAGGGTACCTGGTGGCATTGCCCACTGCCACCAAGATATATCCATTCCCTGATGCAGTAGGTGGGTCTGGGGGACCAACAATGTCCATCCCTATCCTCTTAAAGGGAGTCCCTGTAATGGCTCACTTGGATTTACTGCAGGATCGACATGGATGGAAGTGAAGCTAAATCCCATCTTCCCTAACCCACCCACTTCACCCAACTTAGTCAAAGCAAAAGAGGGAAGTTGTGGAAGGAGGGAAACGAAATAAGGGAACAAAGAAGGGGAAGACATCCACTAGCTCTTCGGTGGGTGTAGTCTTCTGAACCCTGAAGGAGAAGACACACTTGGGTAATAAGAGCTAACTATAATTTGCCCATCCCCTAAATCTTAGAAGTACCTTAGAAGGAATATGCCAAGTATGTACGTCGGAAACAACTCCCAAGGATGATAAAATACTCCCACTATATACAAAGAGGGCAAGATGTACTGTGTAATAGGAGTGCAGAAATTTGCATTCAATAAGAAAGGAACAAGAAAGTACAAACCTAGATTGAGAACACCCCTTAAGCCCCTTAGGCCCCGTCATCAAGAAAACAATAATGCATCCGTTCCTCTTGTCTTTAGGGAAAAACCAAAAAACTCATTTCCCTAATCAAAAAAAGGCAAAAAAGTGCAGGGGTCCAAACAATAGGCAAAAAACAATAGTCGAGTATTGGATATTGAAACCATATTTTTTCTTTCTTTTGTTTTACTACCAGAAAGAAGTATTACCAGATGTCACACAACCCTCAAGACAACTCGCCAAAAGCACAAAACCATCAGATAAGTAACTCTTTTTCGTTTCACAGAAAACAGTTCTAACTACTACAGAAAACAAAGATACTATGGTTCTTTAAATCCATTGCATAATTTCTTGTCTTTCAGAGACAAGGATCAGGAAGCAAAGGGTTAAGGAACAGAAGCTCCCTTGCTACAATGATGCCAGCTAGGAAGGAGCAGGGGCTACAGGCCCTGGAAGAATACGAGTGGACCAAGGAAGGCAAAAGACACACCGGAAACCCAACAGATCGAGAGAGAAACTGAGGAAACAACTGCGACTGAAAATGGAGTCAGGTAAGTTGGGGAAAACAAGCGGTGGGAGGCCTGGCGGGATCCGTGCTGGAACGCGAAGTGCATTGCCAGCGCGGTGCCCTCATTTAAATAGCAACGTAGCGCCTCCCTTGTCCGCGGTCAGAGGACCGCGGGCGGGGTTTGCTTCACTGCTCCTGAGCGCGGGAATGGGAGCCATTGTAATCAGCGTGTCCCGAGCAGCCCTACAGTCCCGACCCCTGGCAGTGGTATAAAGGGAGCCTTTAATTTGCCCCCTGTCTTGCCACTGGCATGACAGGTGGCATAGGAGCTGCAAAACTCCTTAACCTTTTCAGATATATGGGGCCAGTAGCACTGGTTCACCAACCAGTTTCACCCCCACACTTAAACTAGCAATCCCTAGGGATGGGCCACTAGTGGGGGGCTTCTTTCTGCAGGCAGCATCTCCCTTCTTGTGCCCTGGCTAACATTCAAAGCCCTTACCCACCATTGAGGGATCAAAGAACCTACCATTCGTTCCCTAAAACCCCCTCCTTTTGTATTTGGGTTGGCTTGGGGCACCCCTCCTTGTTCAGTGTTTTGTGGGTCTTTGGAGGACTCCTTCTGTTTTTGACCTTCTTTTCACTAGTATGTCCCCTGGGGAGGGACCTGTCCTCCTTTCTTCTAGTCACCCCCTGGCGCAGAATGGAAATCTGGGTTTTCACCCACTCATCAGCTGCTTCCCCAATCTCTCCTAGGTCTGTCAGCTTAGAGTCCACTAGGTACTTGTGTAATTTCTCTTCAGCACAATGATTCAAAATGTGTTCTTTAACAACAAAATATACAATTCCTCATATGTCTTCTTTGTTACCACCAATCCAGCCTTCTAGTGCCTTCACTGAAATGTCCACAAAGTCCGCCCAGGACTGTGTGCTTACTTTCTGGGTTTCTCTGAACTTCACCTGTCACTGCTCTGGAGTCAGACCAAATCTCTTTACAAAGCATGCCTTCACCTGCTGGTAGGACTCTGCATCATCCCCTCTCAGGGCCAGGAGCCTATCCCTCCAAGCTACTGGAATCAACTCCCACAGGAGCGCACCGCAATACTTAGAATGGACCCTACCCATCCTAAGGGCCCTCTCAAAGGCTGCTAGCCACTTTTCAATGTCATCCCCCTCTGTGTACGTGGATACTATATCCATCTGAGGCTTGTGGTCAAACCCACTACCCCCAAACATCTCACTCTCTTCATCATTTTCACTGCCACCATTTCTTTTCCCCTCCTTCCTCGGCAACTTCTTCTTAAATAATTCTAGTTTCTCCCGCTCTAAAACAAAGGAAGCTAGCTGGGCCTCAAAACGCCTCTCTACAAGGGACAGTGGTGGTTCCTGAGTAAAAGACCCAGCCCTCCTCCCACCATCGGGAATGAGGTACCTACTCCTGGAAGCAATGGAGGAGGCATCATCCGTACCCTCCTGGACAAGGCTGAGAGAGTCATCCTTGCCCTCCCCTTGAATCTATGTAGCTACCCCAGCCCAGGCATTCAGGGACTTAAGCAACCCTGCCTTACTGATCTTGTTGGATGCAGGAAGCTCCCTAAGCGTACACTGTACCCTAAGCTCAGCCATCTTGAATTTAGTCAGTTTAGCTAGGTCCAGCTCCATGGCATCCCTAGTTTTGGGTCACAACAACTGGCAATCAGACTTAGAACAATTTTGGAAAAACCAAAACAATAGATTAAAATCAGTTTAGTCCAAATTCCAAAAATGCTAAACTCAAAAATGTTGTTCTAAGACAAAATAGAGGATTTTTATAATCTTAATTCACTTCACTCAAAGGTGTACTTTTAAACACATGTCCTCATCCCATCGCTCAATCAATCAATCTGGTATTTGTAAAGCGCAAATAATCACCCCTAAGGGTCTCGTTGTGGCCGTTGGGGGAAATAAGTGAGCTACGGCCCAGAGTCACATGATGCTGAGCTAATCTGCTGATGGCAATCGAAATGTGAGCCCCGTGCTCTATAAGAAGCCACTCTGGCCGCTGCACCACACACCTCTCACACATCGCTGCCACCAAATGTTGGAAAGTGGGTTTTTAGTAGTGGTAAATATGCATTTACCACTGATAATTAGGGCACTAACACAGTCTAGGACTCAGAATAGGTCTCAGTAAATTATTCCTACACTCAACCCTTGGTAGCTTGGCCGCGAGCAGGATGGCTTAACTTAAGAGACAGGTAAATATAGCATTTAAAACACCAATTTAGTAAATAATTACGACACAACACACAATAAAAATCCCACACAAAGTTATAAAGATAGGAAATATTTTTATCTTTAAAATGACACCAAAACAACAAAAACCAAATGTAGGGAACTAGATATACCAATTTTAAAAGATATAGCACTATGTAGCACTAAGAAACCTATAGAACCACCTTGGAACATCTAGTTGCACTTGACCTGGATAAACTCAAAGTTTCAGGCTGACCACAATGGGGCCCTGGTCGGATACTCCTCGTGGTAGGCCTCAATCGAGATTTTTCCTTCAAACTTAGAAACGTTTCTGGAGGTTTTTCTGCATGGGTCCCCCGAGGCTATTCACCAGTCACAGTTCGGTGAGGGTTTGCCTGCTTGCTTCCCAAGCAGCTCCCAGTCAAACTATGGAAGTCGGACCTCCGGACCTTTTCAGCGGGATGAACCAGCAGGGCAGGCCAGCTAGCAGATGAAGGATGCCGGCATGGCTCTTGCGGTTGATTCAGTCCCCTTATGGAGCTTTTTTCCAAAGTTGCACCAAACTTATCCAAACTTCTGGCACTTCTTCCTGAAGTTCCTCTTGGGGTCCAAAGTGTCCAAAACACAATCCAAGGGTCTGAAATCCCTACGATGGCCCATGGAAATTTGAGACTTCAGTTCACACAATCCACGTGGACAAAACGCTTACAAATCCACTGGACGCACTCCAGGCTGGGGATTCTTGGTGGTGATGGTCCAGGTGAGCTGTGTTAACCTGTAGCTTGCAGGGAGTCCACTCTTTATTACTCTTGAAGCCTTGAAGCAAGGTACATCCAAAGGGCTGTAGTCCCAGATACTGCAGCAGGTGCAATTCTTCAGAATGAAGGGATTGGTGGTGGAAATCAAGTTTCCAGCTTGGAAAGAGTTCTTCTTCTCTTAGTTTAAAGCAGCAGATCTGAGAGCTCTGCACTTCTCACATATGTATTCAGTGGTTTCTGGGGTCAAGCAGGAGAGTACTCCTGTCCAATGAGGTGCAGGGCAACACTCCAGAGCATGACCACTTTCTTAAAAGTGTGGCATAATCTTCTCCCAGAAAGCACTATTTCTCCAAAATCCAATAGGGCTGAACTTGCAGCAGAGGAGCAAGAACTAGTTAAACCAACCTCCAGTATGGCTAATTTCCGTAGCTCTCCACCCCGTACCATCTGCAGATTCCTGCCCTAAGCCTTCGATCTGGCTGGGTCAGGGGAGCTGGTGGGTAGATGGGCCTGGCATTCCCTGCCTGTCCTAGCCCACTTTGAACCTCCATGGTTTACAACCCATACCCCCTGCTCTAGCAATACTGTGTAGCAGAGTTCTCTCTAAGAGATAGCCTCTCCCAGGGTGAGCCACTTATCACTTCATCAGAGCAGTCTGGCTAATCCTCTTAACTCTGACCAATCAGGGGAGACCACAGGAAGGCTGAATTTTGGCTTACAGACAAAAAAACGTATTTTCTCTATACTTTATGATAAATTCAACAATAGCATATTGTTGGATTTATCAATACAATTCTCTTAAGTCCTTGAGTGATATTTGTTGTGAATTCCTAGCAATAGTTATTCATTAATAAACTATTGCCATGTTACCCGGTGTATCTGGGGATCTACAATGGGGAAAATTAAATGTAGAATTCCTGCCAACACCAAGGTCTATAAAACATCTTTTATAAGGACCCTGCTTATAGCTACATGACCCCCGCACCCCTAGGACACCACCAAGGGGAGCCTTTAGGGGTCCTGAATATGCAAAAATAATGTATATCCTCACTCCTAAGTGCACCTAGAATAAAAGTCGATTTTGAGAAGCACTTTACTACAATGGGCAAAGTGAAAGTACAATTTCTCTATCCCCAAGGCATATACAACCTCTTTTAAAATGGCCCTCCTTATAAGTACATGGCGCCCACCCCTGGGACACCTAGGGGAGACCCTGGGGGTACCAAATATGCCAAAATAAAGTCGTTTATCACTTTTTAAGTGCCCTTACCACCAAAGTCGAGCTAGGCACAATTTACATGTAAAAGCAGTTTTGCAACACAGGGTGGCTTTTAAAATGACCTCAGGCTCACAGCAGTGCAACATGCAAGTGTGGAAAGTGCTGCTGGCCTCTAAACTGCCTTGCCCTATTATATAATAGGGGCTTAAAGTAGTTGTAGTGAATACGCCAGACTAGATGTAGGAAGAGTAGACAGTTATCGGCCTCTTCCTTGCTTCTTGCTTCATTGAACAAGCAATTACTCCCTGGCCCCATGATGACTTCCAGTAGTAAAAGAAGACCATCCTCTTTTCCAGTTATGTAGAGAAAACACCAGACTAGATGTAGGAAGAGTAGACGTTTATTCAGCGTGGTACATCCTTCTTCAAAGAGGGCACAGGAGTAACTGACTAGAAGAGTCAGAGAACTTCAACAACCTCATTACAGTCCAACTTCAGCCTTCCAATTTGCACATTGTAGGAAGGTGGATATCGGACTATGGTTGCCCCCAACTTTTTGCCTGGTGTTTTGCTGGTTTTCTGACTTAGTTGACCTGGGACCCTGCTATTCAGGGCCCCAGGCCCACTGCTCTCTCTGTAAAATGGATTCCATGCACCTTAGGTACATATCTAATTGGATACTGAGTCACCTTATCAGTCCCTGTACAGTGTACCTTAGGTACCCAGGGCATAGGTGTACCCAGGGCCTACCAGGGGATGCAGCATGTATTATGCCACCCCTGGCTGGCCATCCAAATCTGACACAACTGGCTGCACGACAGCTGGGGCAAGATGGTGTAATCACCCTTTGCTTTAGATATAGTATTCCTATATCGAACCCTAAAATGGACACATGTATTCCTATCAGTCACTCCTATGGCAGGCCTTATCAATCCTGAAGGCAGAGTGCTTGGAATTATGTGAGATGGTGCTCTGGCATGAGCTGAGCCCGTTTGCAGCCTGCGGAACCAAGTCCTAATAGCTGTTCCATGATAACGCGTACCATATACTCTTAAGTGCCTCATAATCCTTGCGGTTATTTGCCAACTTTGGTATCGCTTTATCAAAACATGTTGAGTAAGGTGTCATATGAATTGGAATACCAACCCCTCGCCAATTCTGGCGACGGGGTTAGCATTTTACCCTTCTAGAGGGACACGACATGTATGTAACTGTGAACCCCGGTTAAAGCTTAACACAGCGTCAGCTCCACAAAATGGATGCTGCCACCACAGACACAAGTCTGACCTCCTGCTGCTGGGAGTCCTTCCAGCGAGGAGAGCTTAGACAAAGGGTTTCCTGTCAGGGGCGGTGCTAGCACCATCCCAGACAGGGTTTTGTGTATCCCAGGTAGGCAGGGCTGAGAGGAAGGTGACTGCAAGTGGCACCCCGGTGCTCACTGTGCATATGCCAGCTTAAACCAGTTCCAGGGGCACACCAGCCCCTGAGCTGGGGAAAGTCCGGACAAGGGAGAGGGGTGTAACCACCCCCCTCCTGGTCCCACCCATGGGCAGGACCTAGTCGCGTGCCAGCCCCTTTTTTTAGAATAAAGGTAGGAGCAGGCCCCCTTCCCAATGTAGATAATTCTGAATCTTGACTACTTTCCACGAAAGGAACTCTTGATACCTTCTGAAGACTCTCCCTTGTGGTTAAGGAGTAGCCACCCTGCACCAGCGGGCACCATCTAAGCGCTTGCGGTTTGCTGCACGTCCATCCTCCGGATCAAGACAGACCAGCTCGACGAGACCCGGATTCCCTGGCATCTCTGACCTCTACCTGCTTCATCAGCCCAGCTGAGATTCGTGGGTGTGACGAGACCTGAGGGACCGGCCGTCTTCAAAACCTGCACGACGCTTATCCAGCCCGACCATCGAGGGATCCTCGAGTGAGTGCTTTGGGATTTGAGAAGCCCTGACCATGAGCAGCTCCAGCACCGAAGTCCAGCTCCCCAGCATCCACGAGATCTGCGTGTGGCCCTTCTGCTCTTTGCTGCTCACCGCGTTGTCCGGTCACTTGCCTGCTGGCTAGTGGCCCTCCTGACGACGTACCACGACGATTACACCGCTGGTCTGGTTGCTCCAGACAGGCCCTTGCTCCCTTCCAAAAGAGGAGCACCGCGGACCCTCCTGGTCCACTCCAGACGCCATCTTGACTCCACCGCGTGGGCTTGACTTTGCCAAGGTTTGTTGCCCCAATCCTGGCTCCAGCATCGCCGACTGCAGACACCTTCGTGGGACAGCTCGCACCTCCATCCTGGTCGCCGGCAATGCCTCCTGGTCCGAGGGACAGCAGAGCCCAGCGTCGCCCACTCACCTGGTCGAGGTGACTTCACCCGGTGCCATCCTGGTGCCCACCTAATCACTGGCTAGTGATTAAGAACTGAGTCCCCTCTGCTTTCAGGTCGTCTCCATCATCGATCCAGGCTTGGATCCCTCCAAATATCTTCACTGGTCGCCTGCCAGCAACTTCTTCTTTCAGGCCCCATAGACTTCAACGAGGATTCCCGACATCTTTTGAACCCTATGCAGCCGCAGCCCCTGGGCTAGGTAACCTGAGCATTTCGGTGCTCCAACGTAGGTTCACTATCCAAGTGTCCAGATCCTTTTTCGTTTTCAGTCTAGCTAGTCGGATTCGTCCGGAAACAGTAACTTTACAAATACTAGCATCCATAGACTTTGTCCCGCACCCCGCGTGAGAGTGCACACTGCACCCGATCTCCCTAGGCCTCCTGCTCCTAACCTTAGAATTCAGTAGTGTAGTCCTAGCGATCCTGAAGCCTCTGGATCTTGTTACTTACCTGCTAGTATTTCGCATTCCACTTTTAGTGTACATGGTTTTTCGTGCCCCTCGGGCATTTGTGTAAATTGTGCAACTTGAAGTATTTTCTTAAGAGTTTTGTATTGTGCTTAGCTCCCTGACTCATAAAGAGTTTAGGGTAGACTTGTTATGAATAAATATACTTTATTTTCATAACAACGTGTGTGGTGTCCTTTCACTTGGTGTTCAAGGGGTATATGTGATGGTATAATAGCTGGCTTAACACGCCCTCTAGAGTTTAGCCTAAAGACTGCTCTTGTCCATGCTACTAGGATAGCTGGTTTATAAGGTTGACTTACAACCAATCATCAATAAGGGTTGTTTGGTATGATACACAGTGATCACTAGAATAGTGAGCACTATATATCAGGCCAACTTCTCACATTGGTGAGCAGCGGTTGGGATTTGAGCTTGCTGTTGTTTTACCACACGTATCCTAAGAATATCATTTGAAAGATCACATAAGTACCAAGGTACATATAACTTAGCTTAGAATACTCTGAGTTCTACTGAACCAGCTGTTGTAATGTAAAAGGGCTTAGCACACCCTGACTACAACTCTTAGCAAGGGATCAGTAGGAAACAAATAGTGTAGGTAAGTGCACCACTTACACCTCACTAGAAAAGCATGTCTGACAAAGGAGAGAACTCAGAAGCTCCCCTTGAGTCAGTTGACCCTCCACAGGTCATGTCAAGATATGCAGCTCTTAGCTTCCAGGAGATGAGACGAGTGTGTACCTCCAGGAAGCTAAAACAGGGTTCTAACCCTACCATCCCATTTCTGATAGGTCTCTTAGAGACTTATGATGCCAGGAGAGCTTCTAACACAGGCCCTTCTATTCCAGATGGGAACATGCCACCCTTAGAGGGAACCCTTGGGGACCCTGACCTCAACCTCAATGGAACAGGAAGTGAAGGAGAGGAAGAGGATCAGGAGTTGTCAGGGGATGAGGCAGACAAAGGTCAGGTAGTAGTCAGAAGGCTCACCAGGACCAACTTAAGCATGCATGAGACTGGATGGAACTGGGGGGCCCCCAGGCCCACTCTCAGGCAGGCTTAACATTGGGAATGGACGAGTTAGGTCTCTCTCCAGAGGCTCTAACAGATCCATTCGTACCAATGGCTCTCAGGCCTCTTCTCACAGAGGGATGACATCCCCTCAGAGAAGAGAGCATGAAGCTAAGATGAGGGAAGTCAATCTGAGGATTGAGAGGGAAGAACTTGCCCTTGCCAAGGAAAGACTTGCCTTTGCTAGAGAGCAGAAATTGAGTGGGGCAGACCCCACTGGTGGCAGCATTATCCCTAGAGATAAAGACAGGAGTTTAGACACTAGACACCTGAGTAAGATAGTGCCCCCCTTTAAACAAGGGGATGACATCCACAAATGGATGACTGCTTTGGAGAGGGCCTGCACTGTCCAGTGCATCCCCCAAAGTCAGTCGGCAGCTATACTGTGGCTCTCCTTTGAAGGTAAAGGTAGAGATAAGCTCCTCACTACTAGAGCTGAAGATGCTAACAATTACCAAGTCCTGAAGAATACACTGGTTGATGGGTTTGGCTTAACAACTGAACAGTACAGGTTGATGTTCAGAGACACCCAGAAAACTCAGTCTCAGGATTGGACTGACTTTGTTGATTGTGCCACTAAGGCTCTAGAAGGCTGGCTATTGGGTAGTAAAGTTACTGACTTCACAGGATTGTACAATCTTATTATGAGAGTGCAAGTCTTAAATAATTGTCAGAACCAGTTATTACACCAGCACCTGGTAGACTCTGATCTGACCTCTCCACAAGAATTGGGTAAGAGGGCAGACAAATGGGTCAGAACCAGGATTAGGCCTAAGAACCAGGGTGGTGACCAAAAGAAGGAATCAACCAAGCCTCAAGAGAAGGGTGGGAATAAATCTTCTGATCAAACCACATCAGGGCCCCAAAAATCCTCTGAAAAGGGTGGGTCCCAGAATCCTTCCAGTACCCAAAAGAAGCCTTATTGTCATACCTGCAAACAGGTAGGCCATTACAAAACTGATAGCAGTTGCCCAAGGGCCAACGACAATAAGGAGAACATACCCCCAAGTAACACTTCCAAGCCTCCTGTTACTACTAGTAGTAATCCCCCAGGTGGTGGGAGTGCCCCCAAGAATCTGGGTGCATTTACTTTGGGAGTTCCTGGGGACTCTGGCCTAACCAGGTCCCCAAACTTAGATACTCTTGTCTGTGAGACTGGCATGGGGTTTGCCAACTTCACAGCTTGTCCCAACACTTTGGGCAAGTACACACAGGAGCCCCTCATCAAGGGTTCAAACGTTGAGGCCTACAGAGACACAAGGGCTAGCATCACCATGGTGGCTGAGAGCCTAGTCCCCTCAAGGCAACTTATACCTGGAGCCACATACCAGGTAACCAACATTGATGGAGTGCAGAGAGATCATCCCATAGCGGTGGTCAATCTCAGCTGGGGAGGTGTCACTGGCCACAAGAGAGTGGCAGTGTCACCAAACTTACCTGTAGATTGCCTACTGGGGAATGATTTAGAGATCTCAGCCTGGGCTGAGGTAGAGCAAGAAACCCATTTTAAAATGGTAAACCTCCATGGTAAGGTTAGTGGGGCAGTGATAGCCACAGCCCCAGTCCAAGATGTCCTCCCTGAACAGGTCAGGAGGGCTGTGCCAGTCACAGCCCAATCTCAGACAGATTCCTTCCCTGAACAGGTTGGCAAGGCTGTGATGGTCACAGCCCATACCCAAACTGAGTCCCTTCCTGAAAGAGTGGTGGAGTTGTGATGGCCACAGCTCAAACTCAGACAGATATTAGTGTTGTGAAGCCTGAAACTATGGATCACTCCACTCAGACAGAGAGCATTGAGGAGGAAGAGAAATCTCCCTCCCACCAGACTCTAGGAAAGGATCAGCCTCCTCAGGGAACTGTTCTGACCCCTTGTGAAGGAACTGCCCCAGAGGTAGTCAGGCCTAGCCTGGCAGAACCCCTGATGTCAGTGGACCCTTCCAAGGTGGGACCCAGTCTGGAGCAGGTAACCTGCCCCTCTCTACCCTGCCTCAGTCAGCCCAGGGCTGTAGAGGTCAGGGAGGCCAGTGGTGGACCCCAAAGGGCCCCCTGTCCAAAAGAACTCCCCAATCAGCAGATTAAGGGCACTGAAGCTAGTAGTCCTAGCCCAGTGGAAATAAAACAAACTCCTGAGGGATCTCCCTTAAAATTAGCTAGGGACCTCCCACAGATGGACACTGTTGGGCACAGCCAAACCTGGGGCCTAAAAACCCCAAACCTGACCTGTCCCTCCAGTAAGCCAAACAGAGGGACTCAGCCTCGAGCTTTAGGTAGCCAGATAGTGATTGGAGGAAATTGAGCCCAACATTAGTGGAGTCTCACTACAGTACTCCATTTCCACACCAGCCTTTTACTTTGCCAAAACACACCACGGGTAGAGATTCCCTATGGTGGAGACCCTCAGATACCCATAGGGTGAGGGATTGCTTAGTGGACCATGATATAGGGGGTAACCATGCCAGTGCATATACCACCTCATATGGCCACTCAGGCAATATAGGCTTACCTGGTCAAGGATAGCCTTATCTCCTTTCGTTTGGGGGGGGGGGGGGGGGTTATGTAGGAAGGTGTATATCTGACTATGGTTGCCCCCAACTTTTTGCCTGGTGTTTTGCTGGTTTTCTGACTTAGTTGACCTGGGACCCTGCTATTCAGGGCCCCAGGCCCACTGCTCTCTTTGTAAAATGGATTCCATGTACCTTAGGTACATATCTAATTGGATACTGAGTCACCTTATCAGTCCCTGTACAGTGTACCTTAGGTACCCAGGGCATAGGTGTACCCAGGGCCTACCAGGGGCTGCAGCATGTATTATGCCACCCCTGGCTGGCCATCCAAATCTGACACAACTGGCTGCACGACAGCTGGGGCAAGGTGGTGTAATCACCCTTTGCTTTAGATATAGTATTCCTATATCTAACCCTAAAATGGACACATGTATTCCTATCAGTCACTCCTATGGCAGGCCTTATCAATATTGAAGGCAGAGTGCTTGGAATTATGTGAGATGGTGCTCTGGCATGAGCTGAGCCCGTTTGCAGCTTGCGGAACCAAGGCCTAATAGCTGTTCCATGATAACGCGTACCATATACTCTTAAGTGCCTTATAATCCTCGCGGTTATTTGCCAACTTTGGTATCGCTTTATCAAAACATGTCGAGTAAGGTGTCATACGAATTGGAATACTAACCCCTCGCCAATTCTGGTGACGGGGTTAGCATTCCACCCTTCTAGAGGGACACGACATGTATGTAACTGTGAACCCCGGTTAAAGCTTAACACAGCCCCAGCTCCACAAAATGGATGCTGCCACCACAGACACAAGTCTGACCTCCTGCTGCTGGGAGTCCTTCCAGCTAGGAGAGCTTGGACAAAGGGTTTCCTGTCAGGGGCGGTGCTAGCACCATCCCAGGCAGGGTTTTGTGTATCCCAGGTAGGCAGGGTTGAGAGGAAGGTGACTGCAAGTGGCACCCCGGTGCTCACTGTGCATATGCCAGCTTAAACCAGTTCCAGGGGCACACCAGCCCCTGAGCTGGGGAAAGTCCGGACAAGGGAGAAAGGTGTAACCACCCCCCTCCTGGTCCCACCCATGGGCAGGACCTAGTCGCGTGCCAGCCCCTTTTTTTAGAATAAAGGTAGGAGCAGGCCCCCTTCCAAATGTAGATAATTCTGAATCTTGAGTACTTTCCACGAAAGGAACTCTTGATACCTTCTGAAGACTCTCCCTTGTGGCTAAGGAGTAGCCACCCTGCACCAGCGGGCACCATCTAAGCGCTTGCGGTTTGCTGCACGTCCATCCTCCGGATCAAGACAGACCAGCTCGAAGAGACCCGGATTCCCTGGCATCTCTGACCGCTACCTGCATCATCAGCCCAGCTGAGATTCGTGGGTGTGACGAGACCTGAGGGACCGGCCATCTTCAAAACATGCACGACGCTTATCCAGCACGACCGCCGAGGGATCCTCGAGTGAGTGCTTTGGGGTTTGAGAAGCCCTAACCATGAGCAGCTCCAGCACCGAAGTCCAGCTCCCCAGCATCCACGAGATCTGCGTGGGGCCCTTCTGCTCTTTGCTGCTCACCGCGTTGTCCGGTCACTTGCCTGCTGGCTAGTGGCCCTCCTGACGACGTACCACGACGATTACACCACTGGTCTGGTTGCTCCAGACTGGCCCTTGCTCCCTTCCAAAAGAGGAGCACCCCGGACCCTCCTGGTCCACTCCAGACGCCATCTTGACTCCACCGCGTGGGCTTGACTTTGCCAAGGTTTGTTGCCCCAATCCTGAGTCCAGCATCGCCGACAGCAGACACCTTCGTGGGACAGCTCGCACCTCCATCCTGGTCGCCGACATTGCCTCCTGGTCCGAGGGACAGCAGAGTCCAGCGTCGCCCACTCACCTGGTCGAGGTGACTTCACCCGGTGCCATCCTGGTGCCCACCTAATCACTGGCTAGTGATTAAGAACTGAGTCCCCTCTGCTTTCAGGTCGTCTCCATCATCGATCCAGGCTTGGATCCCTCCGAATATCTTCACTGGTCGCCTGCCAGCAACTTCTTCTTTCAGGCCCCATAGACTTCAACGAGGATTCCCGACGTCTTTTGAACCCTATGCAGCCGCAGCCCCTGGGCTAGGTAACCTGAGCATTTCGGTGCTCCAACGTAGGTTCACTATCCAAGTGTCCAGATCCTTTTTCGTTTTCAGTCTAGCTAGTCGGATTCGTCCGGAAACAGTAACTTTACAAATACTAGCATCCATAGACTTTGTCCCGCACCCCGCGTGAGAGTGCATACTGCACCCGATCTCCCTAGGCCTCCTGCTCCTAACCTTAGGGTTCAGTAGTGTAGTCCTAGCGATCCTGAAGCCTCTGGATCTTGTTACTTACCTGCTAGTATTTCGCATTCCACTTTTAGTGTACATGGTTTTTCGTACCCCTCGGGCATTTGTGTAAATTGTGCAACTTGAAGTATTTTCTTAAGAGTTTTGTATTGTGCTTAGCTCCCTGACTCACAAAGAGTTCAGGGTAGACTTGTTATGAATAAATATACTTTATTTTCATAACAACTTGTGTGGTGTCCTTTCACTTGGTGTTCAAGGGGTATATGTGATGGTATAATAGCTGGCTTAACACGCCCTCTAGAGTTTAGCCTAAAGACTGCTCTTGTCCATGCTACTAGGATAGCTGGTCTATAAGGTTGACTTACAACCAATCATCAATATGGGGCGTTTGGTATGATACACAATGATCACTAGAATAGTGAGCACTATATATCAGGCCAACTTCTCACATTGGTGAGCAGCGGTTGGGATTTGAGCTTGCTGTTGTTTTACCACACGTATCCTAAGAATATCATTTGAAAGATCACATAAGTACCAAGGTACATATAACTTAGCTTAGAATACTCTGAGTTCTACTGAACCAGCTGTTGTAGTGTAACAAGGCTTAGCACACCCTGACTACAACTCTTAGCAAGGGATTAGTAGGCAAACAAATAGTGTAGGTAAGTGCACCACTTACACCTCACTAGAAAAGCATGTCTGACAAAGGAGAGAACTCAGAAGCTCCCCTTGAGTCAGTTGCCCCTCCACAGGTCATGTCAAGATATGCAGCTCTTAGCTTCCAGGAGATGAGACAAGTGTGTACCTCCAGGAAGCTAAAACATGGTTCTAACCCTACCATCCCATTTCTGATAGGTCTCTTAGAGACTTATGATGCCAGGAGAGCTTCTAACACAGGCCCTTCTAATCCAGATGGGAACATGCCACCCTTAGAGGGAACCCTTGGGGACCCTGACCTCAACCTCAATGGAACAGGAAGTGAAGGAGAGGAAGAGGATCAGGAGTTGTCAGGGGATGAGGCAGACAAAGGTCAGGTAGTAGTCAGAAGGCTCACCAGGACCAACTTAAGCATGCATGAGAATGGAACTGGGGGACCCCCAGGCCCACTCTCAGGCAGGCTTAACATTGGGAATGGACGAGTTAGGTCTCTCTCCAGAGGCTCTAACAGATCCATTCGTACCAATGGCTCTCAGGCCTCTTCTCACAGAGGGATGACATCCCTTCAGAGAAGAGAGCATGAAGCTAAGATGAGGGAAGTCAATCTGAGGATTGAGAGGGAAGAACTTGCCCTTGCCAAGGAAAGACTTGCCTTTGCTAGAGAGCAGAAATTGAGTGGGGCAGACCCCACTGGTGGCAGCATTATCCCTAGAGATAAAGACAGGAGTTTAGACACTAGACACCTGAGTAAGATAGTGCCCCCTTTAAACAAGGGGATGACATCCACAAATGGATGACTGCTTTGGAGAGGGCCTGCACTGTCCAGTGCATCCCCCAAAGTCAGTCGGCAGCTATACTGTGGCTCTCCTTTGAAGGTAAAGGTAGAGATAAGCTCCTCACTACTAGAGCTGAGGATGCTAACAATTACCAAGTCCTGAAGAATACACTGGTTGATGGGTTTGGCTAAACAACTGAACAGTACAGGTTGATGTTCAGAGACACCCAGAAAACTCAGTCTCAGGATTGGACTGACTTTGTTGATTGTGCCACTAAGGCTCTAGAAGGCTGGCTATTGGGTAGTAAAGTTACTGACTTCACAGGATTGTACAATCTTATTATGAGAGTGCAAGTCTTAAATAATTGTCAGAACCAGTTATTACACCAGCACCTGGTAGACTCTGATCTGACCTCTCCACAAGAATTGGGTAAGAGGGCAGACAAATGGGTCAGAACCAGGATTAGGCCTAAGAACCAGGGTGGTGACCAAAAGAAGGAATCAACCAAGCCTCAAGAGAAGGGTGGGAATAAATCTTCTGATCAAACCACATCAGGGCCCCAAAAATCCTCTGAAAAGGGTGGGTCCCAGAATCCTTCCAGTACCCAAAAGAAGCCTTATTGTCATACCTGCAAACAGGTAGGCCATTACAAAACTGATAGCAGTTGCCCAAGGGCCAACGACAATAAGGAGAACATACCCCCAAGTAACACTTCCAAGCCTCCTGTTACTACTAGTAGTAATCCCCCAGGTGGTGGGAGTGCCCCCAAGAATCTGGGTGCATTTACTTTGGGAGTTCCTGGGGACTCTGGCCTAACCAGGTCCCCAAACTTAGATACTCTTGTCTGTGAGACTGGCATGGGGTTTGCCAACTTCACAGCTTGTCCCAACACTTTGGGCAAGTACAGACAGGAGCCCCTCATCAATGGTTCAAAAGTTGAGGCCTACAGAGACACAAGGCCTAGCATCACCATGGTGGCTGAGAGCCTAGTCCCCTCAAGGCAACTTATACCTGGAGCCACATACCAGGTAACCAACATTGATGGAGTGCAAAGAGATCATCCCATAGCGGTGGTCAATCTCAGCTGGGGAGGTGTCACTGGCCACAAGAGAGTGGCAGTGTCACCAAACTTACCTGTAGATTGCCTACTGGGGAATGATTTAGAGATCTCAGCCTGGGCTGAGGTAGAGCAAGAAACCCATTTTAAAATGGTAAACCTCCATGGTAAGGTTAGTGGGGCAGTGATAGCCACAGCCCCAGTCCAAGATGTCCTCCCTGAACAGGTCAGGAGGGCTGTGCCAGACACAGCCCAATCTCAGACAGATTCCTTCCCTGAACAGGTTGGCAAGGCTGTGATGGTCACAGCCCATACCCAAACTGAGTCCCTTCCTGAAAAGGTTGGTGGAGTTGTGATGGCCACCGCTCTAACTCAGACAGATAATAGTGTTGTGAAGCCTGAAACTATGGATCACTCCACTCAGACAGAGAGCATTGAGGAGGAAGAGAAATCTCCCTCCCACCAGACTAGGAAAGGATCAGCCTCCTCAGGGAACTGATCTGACCCTTGTGAAGGAACTCCCCAGAGGTAGTCAGGCCTAGCCTGGCAGAACCCCTGATGTCAGTGGACCCTTCCAAAGTGGGACCCAGTCTGGAGCAGGTAACCTGACCCTCTCTACCCTGCCTCAGTCAGCCCAGGGCTGTAGAGGTCAGGGAGGCCAGTGGTGGACCCCAAAGGGCCCCCTGTCCAAAAGAACTCCCCAATCAGCAAATTAAGGGCACTGAAGCTAGTAGTCCTAGCCCAGTGGAAATAAAACAAACTCCTGAGGGATCCCCCTTAAAATTAGCTAGGGACCTCCCACAGATGGACACTGTTGGGCACAGCCAAACCTGGGGCCTAAAACCCCAAACCTGACCTGTCCCTCCAGTAAGCCAAACAGAGGGACTCAGCCTCGAGCTTTAGGTAGCCAGAGGTTGACCCTGAGAGCTCACAGCAACTCAGTCCTGGAAAGAAAGGCACATATGGTGGATAGTGATTGGAGGAAATTGAGCCCAACATTAGTGGAGTCTCACTTCAGTACTCCATTCCCACACCAGCCTTTTACTTTGTCAAAACACACCACAGGTAGAGATTCCCTATGGTGGAGACCCTCAGATACCCTTAGGGTGAGGGATTGCTTAGTGGACCATGATATAGGGGGTAACCATGCCAGTGCATATACCACCTCATATGGCCACTCAGGCAATATAGGCTTACCTGGTCAAGGATAGCCTTATCTCCTTTCGTTTGGGGGGGGGGGGGGGTTATGTAGGAAGGTGGATATCTGACTATGGTTGCCCCCAACTTTTTGCCTGGTGTTTTGCTGGTTTTCTGACTTAGTTGACCTGGGACCCTGCTATTCAGGGCCCCAGGCCCACTGCTCTCTCTGTAAAATGGATTCCATGTACCTTAGGTACATATCTAATTGGATACTGAGTCACCTTATCAGTCCATGTACAGTGTACCTTAGGTACCCAGGGCATAGGTGTACCCAGGGCCTACCAGGGGCTGCAGCATGTATTATGCCACCCCTGGCTGGCCATCCAAATCTGACACAACTGGCTGCACGACAGCTGGGGCAAGATGGTGTAATCACCCTTTGCTTTAGATATAGTATTCCTATATCTAACCCTAAAATGGACACATGTATTCCTATCAGTCACTCCTATGGCAGGCCTTATCAATATTGAAGGCAGAGTGCTTGGAATTATGTGAGATGGTGCTCTGGCATGAGCTGAGCCCGTTTGCAACTTGCGGAACCAAGGCCTAATAGCTGTTCCATGATAACGCGTACCATATACTCTTAAGTGCCTTATAATCCTCGCGGTTATTTGCCAACTTTGGTATCGCTTTATCAAAACATGTCGAGTAAGGTGTCATACGAATTGGAATACTAACCCCTCGCCAATTCTGGTGACGGGGTTAGCATTCCACCCTTCTAGAGGGACACGACATGTGTGTAACTGTGAACCCCGGTTAAAGCTTAACGCAGCCCCAGCTCCACAAAATGGATGCTGCCACCACAGACACAAGTCTGACCTCCTGCTGCTGGGAGTCCTTCCAGCGAGGAGAGCTTGGACAAAGGGTTTCCTGTCAGGGGCGGTGCTAGCACCATCCCAGACAAGGTTTTGTGTATCCCAGGTAGGCATGGCTGAGAGGAAGGTGACTGCAAGTGGCACCCCGGTGCTCACTGTGCATATGCCAGCTTAAACCAGTTCCAGGGGCACACCAGCCCCTGAGCTGGGGAAAGTCCGGACAAGGGAGAGGGGTGTAACCACCCCCCTCCTGGTCCCACCCATGGGCAGGACCTAGTCGCGTGCCAGCCCCTTTTTTTAGAATAAAGGTAGGAGCAGGCCCCCTTCCCAATGTAGATAATTCTGAATCTTGACTACTTTCCACGAAAGGAACTCTTGATACCTTCTGAAGACTCTCCCTTGTGGCTAAGGAGTAGCCACCCTGCACCAGCGGGCACCATCTAAGCGCTTGCGGTTTGCTGCACGTCCATCCTCCGGATCAAGACAGACCAGCTCGACGAGATCCGGATTCCCTGGCATCTCTGACCTCTACCTGCATTATCAGCCCAGCTGAGATTCGTGGGTGTGACGAGACCTGAGGGACCGGCCATCTTCAAAACCTGCAAGACGCTTATCCAGCACGACCGCCGAGGGATCCTTGAGTGAGTGCTTTGGGGTTTGAGAAGCCCTAACCCTGAGCAGCTCCAGCACCGAAGTCCAGCTCCCCAGCATCCACGAGATCTGCGTGGGGCCCTTCTGCTCTTTTCTGCTCACCGCGTTGTCCGGTCACTTGCCTGCTGGCTAGTGGCCCTCCTGACAACGTACCACGACGATTACACCGCTGGTCTGGTTGCTCCAGACTGGCCCTTGCTCCCTTCCAAAAGAGGAGCACCCCGGACCCTCCCTTGACTCCACCGCGTGGACTTGACTTTGCCAAGGTTTGTTGCCCCAATCCTGAGTCCAGCATCGCCGACAGCAGACACCTTTGTGGGACAGCTCGCACCTCCATCCTGGTCGCCGACAATGCCTCCTGGTCCGAGGGACAGCAGAGTCCAGCGTCGCCCACTCACCTGGTCGAGGTGACTTCACCCGGTGCCATCCTGGTGCCCACCTAATCACTGGCTAGTGATTAAGAACTGAGTCCCCTCTGCTTTCAGGTCGTCTCCATCATCGATCCAGGCTTGGATCCCTCCGAATATCTTCACTGGTCGCCTGCTAGCAACTTCTTCTTTCAGGCCCCATAGACTTCAACGAGGATTCCCGACGTCTTTTGAACCCTATGCAGCCGCAGCCCCTGGGCTAGGTAACCTGAGCATTTCGGTGCTCCAACGTAGGTTCACTATCCAAGTGTCCAGATCCTTTTTCGTTTTCAGTCTAGCTAGTCGGATTCGTCCGGAAACAGTAACTTTACAAATACTAGCATCCATAGACTTTGTCCCGCATCCCGCGTGAGAGTGCACACTTTGCACCCGATCTCCCTAGGCCTCCTGCTCCTAACCTTAGGGTTCAGTAGTGTAGTCCTAGCGATCCTGAAGCCTCTGGATCTTGTTACTTACCTGCTAGTATTTCGCATTCCACTTTTAGTGTATATGGTTTTTCGTGCCCCTCGGGCATTTGTGTAAATTGTGCAACTTGAAGTATTTTCTTAAGAGTTTTGTATTGTGATTAGCTCCCTGACTCATAAGGGGTTCAGGGTAGACTTGTTATAAATAAATATCCTTTATTTTCATAACAACTTGTGGGGTGTCCTTTCACTTGGTGTTCAAGGGGTATATGTGATGGTATAACAGCTGGCTTAACACGCCCTCTAGAGTTTAGCCTAAAGACTACTCTTGTCCATGCTACTAGGATAGCTGGTCTATAAGGTTGACTTACAACCAACCATCAATAAGGGTCGTTTGGTATGATACACAGTGATCACTAGAATAGTGAGCACTATATATCAGGCCACCTTCTCACACACATCACCACAGTAGTTTTAATTCCCCTTCCCTACTATATACTAGAGACTTATAGGGCAGGTCTTGCCAATAATAAGTGTTCCCTAACGTATATAGTTTACCTTCATGTATGTGTGTGTTTTCCCTGTGTCTTTACTATAGTGACCCTTGACCCTGACCCTTGACCATGCCACCAGGCAGGTCTCTTCCCTCACCGCCACGCAGCCCCCTGTGTGACCTGTGGACTCGCTGCCACTGCCGCCCGGGCTCAGCCCACCTCGCCTGTGCCTGCTGATATCTGTATCTGCTGTTCTTCTCCTCTGTGTCCTTTTGCCTTCCTACCTCCTCTGCCCCGTTTTACCCGCCTGCGTGTGCTGCTTGTCTCTGTCCTCTATACTTGCCCCTGCGTCCTTTTGGTTTTGTACCCCTTTCAGCCCGCTTTTCCTCCTCTGTGCCTCACTGACATTTGTACCTGCCTTGTGTCCTTTCGTTTTTTGTACCCCTTTCAGCCCGTTTTCTTCCACTGTGCCTCACTGACATTTGTACCTGCCTTGAGTCCTTTTCATTTTCTGTACCTCTTTCAGCCCGTTTTTCTTCCTCTGTGCCTCACTGACTGTACTTGCCTGTGCCCTTCGTTTCTGTACCCTTTGGCCCGGTCTCCTCTGTGCCCCCACCTTCATTGCCCCCTTGCCCTCCGTTTCCCCGCCGCTGCATCCCTGCGGCCCGACCCCTTGTCGTCCATTGGCCGCCCCGCTCCCACCTTCCAACTGCTCCTCCCTCCCTCTACCCCTCATATGGAGGCCGCGCAGCGGCCATGCAGCAGACGGGCGGGAAGGCGCGCCTAAGGTGAGCCCTCTGGCGCCCGTCCGTGCCTGGACCGCGCCCAGCACCAGAACCCCTGGCCCCGCAAGAACCAGGGACCCTGACTGAGATACGACTCCGCTTCCCTCAACGCACTCAACACCGGCCGACCACCGCCTGCTACCAGGCCACCCCGAAGCGAACCCACGGACCCTTCACCTGTCACGCCTGCAAATTCACCTGCCTCCGATCCTGCCCCCCGCCCATCAGACCAAGCAACAACAACAACCACCTCAAGTGCATCCTCCTCAACACCTGATCCGTCTACAAGCACGCCGTCAAACTCTGGTACCTCCTCGACTCAACAACAACAGACGTCGCCTTCCTCATGGAAACCTGAATGAACACGTCCTCGGCCCCAGACATCGCCATAGCCATCCCGGACGGCTACAAGATCACCCGGAAGGACCGCATCATCCAAACCGGAGGAGGAATCGCCATTGTCCACAGGAACACCATCAACATCACGACCATCACCGAAGACACACTCCCCGCCGCAGAACACCTACACTTCCAGATTCACACCGACCCCAAGACCACCCTCAGAAGAACGCTCATCTCTCTATCCTTCCAGGAATGTTTTGTCCCGGAAGCCTGGAAATTAGCGCAAGTGATACCGTTAAAAAAAAAACCAAACATTCCCATTACACAGTTTAACAACCTAAGACCCATATCACTTCTTCCATACTGCGCCAAAATTATAGAAAAAGTTGTTAATAAACAACTCATGGATTTTGTAGAAAAGGAGAACTTACTCCATCCCTCTCAATCAGGATTCAGGCCAGGATATTCCACTGAATCGGCAGTTCTGTATTCTACGGAATGTATCCGAATGATGGTGGATGAGGGCGAGACTGCAGCATTGGTCATGCTGGACCTCAGTGCAGCATTCGATACTGTGCTGCACTCTAAGCTGCTATCTCGCCTATCAAAATTAGGAGTGAATGGTCCAGCACTCGATTGGCTTAGATCTTTCCTTACCATGAGATCATTCCAACTACACTGCCCACCCTTCAGGTCATCTTCCCGCAGTGTCAGCCATGGGGTTCCACAGGGCTCTAGTTTGAGCCCTACTTTGTTTAACATCTATATGGAACCCCTGGCTGACATAGTAAGGAATTTTGGGATGGGCATTGTTAGCTATGCTGATGATACTCAACTCATGTTTAAAATTACACCGGACTGTAAGGAAAATGCCGCAAATTTTTCAAATTGCATGTCGGCAGTAGCCACTTGGATGGACGATAACTGTCTGCGCCTTAATGGAGAGAAGACAGAGGTATTGGTGGTGGGGAAGGAAACATCGTTGTGGTCTGATGCGTGGTGGCCCTGTGAACTGGGAAATCTCCCCACCCCTGCCAAAGTGGTAAAGAATTTGGGGGTCATGATAGACTCTGACCTGTCGGGCAAAACCCATGTGAATAAAACCATAGGAAAGTGCACTGGCATACTTAAAATCCTCCGAAAAATCATTGACTTGATTCCTATAGGAGCAAGAAAAACCATAGTTCACGCCTTAATAACGCCACATTTGGACTATGGTAATGCCCTTTTAATAGGTCTCAATCTCAAAGGCCTTCACCAGCTCCAATGCATTCAAAATACGGCGGCTCGTCTGGTGTTAGGTCTCCCGAGAAAAACTTCTATTAAATCTGCCCTAACCAAACTGCACTGGCTTCCTATCAAGGAAAGAATTATTTTTAAAAATCTCTGCTATGCCCACAGGATAGCCCATAACAAAGGCCCCCTGTACCTAGGTAGTCTTCTGACTATACACCGACCGATGAGAGCTCTAAGGTCATCTGGTGCAATGCAATTTAAAATCCCCCGCATTAAAAAAGCTAAAATGGGTGGTAAATCCTTCCGATTTTTGGCTGCTAAGCACTGGAACGATCTTCCCCTTCAATTGCGGATGGAACCGTCCGAAAGAATTTTCAGAGCAAAACTCAAAACGTTCCTCTTCCCTAAATAGCTAGATGATATGATTCCCTTTCTCTAGTATCTCTGGGTCCACCTTTTGGATGATTTATAAGCAGTTAGCGCGGGGACACACAGTTTGTGCAGCCAGGCGCTTTATAAGTGTTTTATTATTATTATTATTATCTACAAACACCCGGCCCCACGCACACAATTCAGCGAAACCATCGCCAACTTCATCAGCCCGCACGTCCTAGCCTCACAAGAATACATTCTCTTAGGAGACCTGAACTTCCACCTGGAGAAAAACAGCGACAACAACACCACCACCAAGCTCGACAACCTCGCCAACCTTGGACTCAAGCAACTGGTGAACACCCCCACCCACATCGCTGGCCACACTCTCAACCCCATCTTCTCCGCCAGCAACCATGTTACCTTCAGCCACTCCACCGGACTACACTGGACCGACCACAGATGCATCCACTTCACCTTCAAAAAGAATACATCCCACCACCGCACACAACAAACCCCCCGCAGAGGCTGGAGCAAAATCACCACAGACCAGCTCCTCTCATCGCTGAGCCAGAACCCGCCAGCCAAAACCGCTGACACCAACGACGGAGTCCACAACCTGGCACAGTGGATCACCAACTGCGCCGACGACCTCGCACCGCTGAAGAACCCCCCAGGCAGGACCAACAGCAGGAAAACCGCATGGTTCACAGACGTCCTCAAATAATCAAAAAAATCCTGCCGAACCCTCGAAAAAACCTGGCGCCACGAATAAACTACAGAAAACATGTCAGCCCTCAGGAACACAACCCGAGAACACCATCAGCTGATCCGCACCACCAAAAGGACATCATTCAAAGAGCGACTAGACAACAACACCCACAACAGCAAGGAACTCTTCAACATTGTCAAAGAGTTCTCCAACCCCAGCGCCAGCAACAACGACATCCCACCGTCTCAAGAACTCTGCAACTCCCTCGCCACGTTCTTCCACCGAAAGATCGCAGACATACACAACAGCTTCGGACCGCAGACTCCGCCTCCAGCCACCGAACCAGCGCCCCCCACCACCACCCTCAGCGCCTGGACCCCCATAAGCACTGAAGACACCACCAACATCATGAATTCCATCCACTCCGGCTCCCCCTCTGACCCATCACATCTTCAACAAAGCTGACACCATCATCGCACCCCATCTCCAGAATGTCATAAACAGCTCCTTCACGTCAGCCACCTTCCCGGAGAGCTGGAAGCACGCAGAAATCAACGCCCTTCTGAAGAAACCCACAGCGGACCCCAAAGACCTCAAGAACTTCCGCCCCATCTCTCTTCTTCCCTTCGCGGCCAAAGTCATTGAGAAGACCGTCAATAAACAGATGACTGCTTTCCTCGAGACAAACAACTCGCTCAATCCCTCACAGTCCGGATTTCGAGACAACCACGGCACCGAGACTGCCCTCATCGCAGCCACTGACGACATCAGGACCCTGATGGACAACGGAGAAACAACCGCCCTCATCCTCTTGAACCTCTCGGCAGCCTTCGATACCGTATGCCACCGCACCCTAATAACCCGCCTCTTCAACACTGGGATCCAAGGAAAGGCTCTGGACTGGATCGCCTCGTTCCTCTCCGACAGAACCCATAGAGTTCGCCTCCCTCCCTTCTGATCAGAGGCCACCGAGATCATCTGCGGCATACCCCAAGGCTCCTCGCTCAGCCCAACCCTCTTCAACATCTACATGAGCCCCCCCGCCGCCATCGCACGCAAACACAACATCAACATCATCTCCTAGGCCGACGACACCCAGCTGATACTCTCCCTCACCAAAGATCCAGCCGCCGCCAAAACCAACCTCCAGGAAGGAATGAAAGACGTTGCAGAATGGATGAAGCTCAGCCGCCTGAAACTGAACTCAGACAAGACGGAGGTCCTCATCCTCGGAAACTCCCCATCCGCCTGGGACGACTCCTGGTGGCTCTCAGCACTGGGCTCCGCACCGACACCCTCGGACCACGCACGAAACCTAGGATTCATAATGGACTCCTCCCTCACGATGACCAAGTAAGTCAACACCCTGCGCATGCTCTGAAAAATCTTCAGGTGGACCCCCACCGAAACCAGAAAAACAATCACCCAGGCCCTCGCCACCAGCCGACTGGACTACGGAAATGCCCTATACGCAGGAACCACCGCCAAACTTCAGAAACGACTACAACGCATACAGAACGCATCTGCACGACTCATCCTCTACGTCCCCCGCCACAGCCACATATCCGCCAACCTGAGAGGCCTGCACGGGCTCCCCGTCAACAAGAGGATCACATTCAGGCTCCTCACCCACGCACACAAAGCGCTCCACGATATGGGCCCCGAATACCTCAACAACCGCCTCTCGTTCTACACTCCCACCCGCCAGCTCCACTCCGCCGGCCTCGCCCTCGCCACCGTCCCACGGATCCGCAGATCGTTCTCCTATCTGGCAGCCAAGACATGGAACTCCCTCCCCGCACACCTACGAATGACCCAGGACCATCTCACCTTCAGGAAAGACCTCAAAACCTGGCTTTTTGAGCAGTAGCAGCACCCCCCCTCCCTTCAGCGCCTTGAGACCCTCACGGGTGAGTAGCGCGCTGTATAAATATGCTGATTGATTGATTGATAGCACTGGCCGTTGGCCTGGTTAGGCATAGCCCAGGGACAGTCAGAGACAGTTACCTCCAGTCAGCAAAAAAATGGGGTGCCCAGTGCAGAGGATGACTTTGCGACAGGGAGCAATCTCCGCACTGTCTGCCCCCGGCCTGAAATTAAATCCAAAATCCAAGGAAAATGAGTAAAGCGATAGTGGGCTCCAGCAGTACAACGGTGCTCTGCGCCAAATAAAGGTACTAATACAAGAAAGTTTCTTTTCTTCAAGTTTAATAGTCAAAGGTAGGAGCCCATGGAGGTGCATCACGTCCTGTGATTTCCATCCGCAACTGCCTGGCAGCTGCGTTTGGAACCCACACAGCGGGCGAGCAGCCACGGGTCGGTAAATTAAAAGAACACAGTGTCATAGCATGCATCACAAGTAAGTTAAAAGACAACAATTCCATAAGGTGCATTGCAATACAGTAAAGTAGAATAAAAGAAGGACTAACAATATGTACATACCTGTACACCCACCCAGCTTAGGACTATTCTTTGTGTTCTAGGACACAGGGCCATAGCCACGGGGGAGGGGGAGGGGGGGGGGGGGGGGCCTACAGCGGCCGGGCCCCTTTTAATGTGATTGTGGCCCGTCCTTACACTGTTTACGTTTTCCGTAATTTAAAGAACAGGACTGAGCTGGCTGACTCAGTCTTTTCCCTGGTATCCTGAAGACATGCAGGCTGGTTTCAGCTCCCCTGCCTCCCCCTCCCGCCCATAAGTTATCTAAACATGCAATTAAAATGTTGAAGTTGGCTCTGTGTTTATCACAACCGTCCACTGCAGCATTTTAAAAGCATGCTTACCTTTTCTGGATTCCTTGAGCTGGCTCGACTACGCATGTCTGACATGCGTGCTGGCGCTGGGAAAGTGAAAGCGTTGTGCACGTCCCTCTTGGATGGGCCTCGGTATATGTGGAGAGCTGGCATGCCCGCATGTGGAGAGGGCGCAGAGTTCTGCTGTGTGCCTCGTGCACGGGTTGGCCCACGGTGAATGATAATTATTAGAAAGAACGCTCCAGATGCAGAAGCACTTCCTCAGTCTCCAACTTTTGGACAAGAAACGAGACAGTGAGTTAGTTTCTTTTTATTGTTGAAAGGTGAAGCAGAGCTCTGTCGAATGGGATAAGGGGCCTGCAAGTAAGGGAAGAGTTTCTCTGTTCAGCCGGCCTGCAAGTCGTTTCTTCTGCAGCATATAGTTTGTAATCACTGTGACATTTTTCAAAACTTTAGATTTTTCCTGTTTCTTAATAGAAATTGTGTTTTCTGACAAGTCCTGGTTCTTTTAAACAAAATAGACCTTTAATTGCTTGTTTTATCATAGTTAGTTTCACGCTCACCCTGACATCTGTTTAAACCCTCCAAGTCATACTTTATTATCTTGGTGTACCATAACAACCTTCCCTCTGAGTTTGGTAAGCTGAGTTACTGTGACACAATATGTACAGCACATAGAGGTGTCAAAATGGCAGCTGTACAAACATTCATGTTATTGTGAGAGAAAAGCATCCTCATAAAAACATGAATGCATGCGAGGGTGATGTGCCCTCTGCCCACCCTTGTTTGGGCGATATATTGTTGGTAATTCTTAGTATTTAGTGTGTATCCTTGGCTTTGGGATGGTGGCACTTTCCTTGTGTGGCAGGAGAACATGTGAATGCTGGATGAAAACTGCAAACTGATAGTAGAGCACCAGCCATGCATTTACTAAAGATTAAAAGCTTGTCTATCAGGTCAAAATTATTTTGTTTGAAGAAAGTGATCAGTTTACGTTTTGGAGAATTGTGTTTATTATTTTAAAACAATAAACTTGTATTAGCAAAATTCCTGAATTTTTATGAATTGTAAACCTGATGTTTTGTCACAAAATGATTAAGTGTCTGTGTGTACACACAAACACACAGACAGACATAAACACATATTTGTGTGATAATCAGTGCTGCTGTCTGCAGCTCTGATTTCTTTTGCTTGACATTGACAGATTTGTGTATTTTGTTATTTCCTTACTATGCACTTTCAAAGGAGAATCCCAGTTATAACATGTGACTCAGAAACTGCCTAGAAGGGGCATGAAGTTAAAGTGTCAGGAAGTAAAAATGCAGAAGGGAAGAATGTTGCCATGTTAAAGTCCTTTTGCTGAACTGTCTGTATTATGTGTGGCATTTTAAATGTTAGAGAAATTGTGCTGAGAAAAAAACACCACTTTATCAACAATTCCTTAAAATATTTTGGAGTGGGTGAACCCGGAATATCACTTGGATGGGTCAGCCTTCTTTGTCACACTAGGACAGTAGTGGAATATTTCAGGAGTCCACCATCAGAACCTATAGTGTTTTTTCCATGTATTTGAGAATAGTGTTGCAAAAACTCAATTTGGCCTAATGTTTTCTAACCTTTCTGAGTGGTAGAACATCTTCATGTACTCCAGTGGAATTGAGGCTTGCTTGCTCGCTCAGTCAGTCCAATTTAAGGTTGATATTTACCTCCAAACACTTCACAAAATCACCAGCCACCACTGATTAGAGGTGATCCCCAAATACTCCAGACAACATTGGATTCACTTGCTCTGTGCAGTTTATGGCTGGTGTAAGAATTTTCACTGGGGATGGTTTTAGTTCCCAGTCTGGTCCTGCCTTCAGCTGCTGAAGGCTGCAGAGTGGCCAAGTCATGGTTTGATGGTATGCTTGTCAAGTCAGCTAGGGGCGCAGGTAGGCAGGAAGCTCCCTTTAGACAGGAAAGAAAACTGACATGAGTGAGAGGTGGAATTTGAGTGCAAAGCAAGTGGCTGCCTAGACATGCACCAACTCGCCTCTACAGACAGAGTTATCATCTATCATCAGTAGAGAGGCTGCCAATGCTCTAGGCCCATGCCCTAGATGGAGCTGTGCACATACATTCACTGGTTGGGCGTCATCAGATTCCTTTCTGCCCCTGCCGCCACTGCAATTTGTTGTTCAGTGAGAGGATGGTGATGCTGCAGCTAATGCAGTAAGCTTTAAGTTGCACTGATGCAGCATGCACTACCACCTACCAGTGTCTCCTGACTCAATATTGAAGCTTGTTTAAGCCAGTGTCTTCCATTTGCAGAGATACCAGTGTTACCCATTTGTGGGTCCAGGTGCTGACAGCTACCATCGTCCCTGACCAGAGTCTCTGTGCTCTGCACCATTATTACACCATGTGCAGTACACAGTGACAGATACAGGTTTATCTTCTCTGCTTCTTAGCCGTCAAGGCCAAACAGCATAGCTGGAGATACCCAAGTGCTTATAGTCAGGCAACTGGAGTGGAGTGGTGTGGCTCACTGGTTAGAGGCGGCAGACCCGAGAGCAGAGGACGGCCCGGGACCAGGGTTCAATTCCCGACGCGGCAGGGTTGTGGACCAGGGTCAGCGGACTCGATAATTCTCATCTTGGTGCCTACTCTAACCAGGGATCACACTTGGCAACTCTGGTCATTAGCTTGCCTCAACTCCACAACTGCCCCCCACATTCGCCAGGGATGCCTGGTTTCACCTTGGAGATACCCAGTAGGGACCATCTCACAGGGAAAGCCAGGACGGGTTCCCCCGCGGTCTACTGCGCAGAGATACTCCTTCGTGAGTCGATTCTAGTGCGTTACTAACCCACAATTAATTAATTAATTAACTCACAAAGCCCGACCACCTCAGCCCAACGAAGGGGCAGCTGAAACTTAAGGTTGACCTTCCTGCTTGCAATTGAGTTCATACATCTGAGACTTGAGTTGGAATGACTGTCAGTCTCCAATACATGCAGGCAGGACTGGAGACCACGGTGTAGTAAGTGACGTGACCCAGTAACTGCTGCCCACACCCAGACCAGGTAAAGCTGCTAGTAAATACCCTTGAAGTATTTCCTCACTGTTTTCGTACTACATTTGGCCTATTTTTAGTTCTCAGAATCCAGCTATGGTCTGTTTTATCCCCTATCCCTTTCCTGATGCTACATTGGATTTAACCTACTAGTAAGTTTTTCAAGCTAGGCAATTAACATGATTCTGCTATTTGTGTGTGTCACAAAGAACTGCATTCCTGAACTGGCAGACACTTTAAAGGCATCCACTGTTAGGCAGGATCTAATTTATGCAGTGACCTAAAGTACTCTGTTTTTGGCAGTGGGGTTTATGCTTCATTATCAGAGTTTAAGCAAGAAGTAATAAGAAGGTAGAAAAAGAGCATAGAGCAGCATGAGAAAGTTTGGCAGCACTGCCAAAGGGACAGGCCAGGAATGAACAAGGACCTGCAAGAGTGAGACAGAGAAACAAAGGATGTTGTGCTGGAAGAATGAAGCATTAGGTGGAATCAACACGAAGTATCAGTGGTATTCAGCATCAGCACTGGCTGTGGGCTCCAAGGAACCCGCCTGTTTACTGCACTTATTTTGTTATAAATTAAACACTTCTGATAGGGGAAGACTAAATGAGCTTGAAACCTTCTCACAGAATTTGTCAAATTCCATGCATGGAGACCCAGCTTTTAATACCATTTCCGGTTTTAGTGTTGTCCTTTAATATTGTGGGAGGGCAGTGTTACTCTGTGCTTATGATCTGCAAAACAGATCACTGATTCATAAAAAATGAGAACCACTTGTCACTCCACCGCCTCTCAGCCACAGGCCGCTTCTTATGGATAAGCACAAACACTTGTTTTTTTACGATTTCTTCCTGAATTACACAAAGGCAAAGAAGAAACTATTTGGCCCAGTGGAACACACAACGCACTCTGTGCTTCTGTAGAGTGCATTTATTTCCTGATTGGGGCATACATGATGTTACGTTGTTGACATTTGTGTAGCACACAGTCTGCCGTTATCAAGGTCTTGCAGCACTTTCATTCATTCAGCTTGCCCTGCACAAATTGCTACTGTGGAACAGTAATGCCCATATATTTGAAGAATAAAGATAGAAAATGTACATTTTTGGTCCATTTAATAACATTTTTAATGGGGAATAATCTGAATACCCAGGACCATCCCTTGGGGATATGGGCTCATACACCCAGCACCTATGAGCTCCTGTGCCTTAGGTATCATTGGATGGTACCTGACATAAGGGTCTCTGCTTTCTTTGGTATTCAAAGCAGAACAGGACCCTAAACCACCTGCTGCTGCCTGTGGTGAGCTGGGTGCTGAACTTGCACTTTTTACACCCACTTAGTAAGGGGAGAAATGAAACATGGTAAGTGAAGTAAGATAAAAAGGTGACAAATAATCTGAGAATATCTTGGTAGAGGGTGAACATAAGGGGAAAAAAGAGTGAAGACTGAGTGAGAGAACCACAAGGAGAAACAAATGAAGGGGAGATGGATATAGAGAAACAGGTATAAAGTAACATCATTTTAACAAACTTCAGTGGGACAAAGTCTATGCCAGTTTTTTTCTCAATCAATCATATTGTGTTGTAATCAGACAATACCTGTATTGACCTTTCTTGAGCCACCTAAAGTTTTGCAAGATCTTTCATGAGTTTGAATCGCCAGCTGGGCTAACTCAGCCTTTTATCCTTTCAAGGTTTATAAACGGACTACAATTAATTGAATAATAATATTGTGCGTCATTTAAAATCATTTGAACGTGTAAAACTGTTGTCCTATCTGCTATTTAAAAGACAAGTTATTATTACAATTTAGTATTAAGAAGTTTAGGGCTGGAATCACCCTGCTGGTAAGTTATGATTTTGTAAAATATTCTCAGGTGGAGAGCCTCCTTTCCCAGTACATTCCTAAAGAAAATTGAGTCTGCTTTCCCCTCCCACACTCTGTGCAATATGGGGCAAGAGTATTTAAACTACACACTATGAAAGATCAGCAGTGTGGGAAAGTGAATTATTAATTGGGGTGCATGGTATCCCACCACAAATAATGAAGTCACTAACTTGTTAGGTCTAGTCAAAGGCTTCAGTAATGTAATCTTGAGCTCAGTCCCTGGTAGCTATGGTACAGAGCAGACAAGCTCAATTTAGAGAAAATGTGTAAAGCATTTAGAAATGCGAAACCAGTTTGAAAGTCGAAAACACAAAAAGATAAAACCCCCACTCCAATTTATAAAAATAGGATAATAATAAGCAAAATGACAAGAATACAATAACAGAGATATTAATTTTCAATGATCTAAGTGAACATAGAGTCAAATAAGGCAAAGAACCAATGTTCACGGTAGACCACCCTTCCTTGTGGGCGACAATGCTTACATAATTAAAAGAGGGGTTTTTACTTACCAAAAATTTATTTTATTGGGTCTCATTGCAGGTTTTACCCTGCAGCAGTCTGGCAACTGCAGTAGGCCTAACACTATGCATGATATGTGCTGCAGTCTACAGGTGCCATTCAACTTCCAGTGCCATAGGTGTATTCCCAAACGTTATACTATGACCTTATAGATATAGAAAGGTAAATAAACCAATCAGGTCATAGCCAATATCAACATGTTGTGAGGGTCAGAGCACATACGCTGGGCACTGAAGCGAAATGCCACAGTGTGGAGAGTCTTATAACCCAAAATACATTTCAGCAAAAATGGGGGTAACCATACAAAAAGTGCAAGTTTTTCACAGCCATTGCCAATTTTTTTGCATTTTGGATTAAAACATTTTCTGTTTTCAGTACCATCCTTAAACTACCTTCCTCTTTTGAATATTTAGTCCAGCTATTTAGAAGATTGTTCTGGGTTTGTTCATCAGTTTGGTATGCACTTCTTACAAGGAAAGAGGAATGAGGAAAGCTAAAAAGTGAGAACAAACAAATAATAGTTCTGTCAGGTTTGTGACTATTTTGGAGCAGGCCTTAGGCCTTGCATTTTTATATTTGTGCAGTGGGTGAGCTATTGGGTACTGATAGGGCTCTAATGTATTGATAAGTGACACCTTTTTTCTGAATACTAGCGATAGTTGTTGAAAGGCACAGATTTATGTTGCTGTTTGTGGACTGGGAATTATTGTTGAGCCTGGGTTTTTTTACAGACATATTGGTGGTCACTAGGCATCAGTGGGTAGCTGGTACTAATGTGCACTACACCCAAACATTTCATTTGTTGAACTCAGCGCTTGATATTAAACCATAACCAGTGTGTATTGAGATGTAATTTAACTTGCTACATTTTTATTTGGGTTCTTTTAAGAGCTGGCAGAAGCCTGATTTGGCCCCTCCCTGTAGCTGCGACCATTTTTCTGTGCAGGACACAATGCAGTTTGTCATGTTTTGTAGTTTGTATCATGAGCAGAGAAAGAAATATTTGCTTCCCATCTTGAAAGAAGCAGGCTTCACGCAGGTGCGACCGGCTTTGCTCTTTTTACAACTTTTGGACAATCCTCGCATTACTTTTTGCATGGCAAATTTTTTGGTAGCCGCCGTAAGGGCGAAAACTGTCGGCCAAATTTTGCCTTAATGTTAATGGTTTTTATTATGCACTTTTGATATGAAATATAAAACCTTTTTTAACTATGTATAAAACTTTTTAACTCGAATGCCTAGATGGTTTCCCTCTAGGAAAATGTAGGAAAAAGCATTGTATGTAATTGTTTTTTGTTTTGTTCTTTGTATGACTTGTAAAAAGTCGAATAAAGATATTCTGACTGACTGACACTTTTTGACAAAATTGCTTACAATACTCCATTTGAATGATATTTTACTTAGATTCCTTGAGGTACCTCCTAACTGAAACCCCGGACCTATGAAGTTATGTTTTCATTTTGTGTTTTCATCAGTGTTACTGACCCATTGCACTTAAAAATGTGCCTTAAATATTCTCAAATAACCCACTTTTGGGGGAGGGAGGGGGCGATGCTCCAACTGTAAAGTTGTTTTTGAATTGATCCCATTTTAACTAACTTGACTGCTCCAATGAGCTTTGTAATGTTCTATACGCCAATACGCATGCCATAAGTCTGTTCCAACTCCCATGCAAGTTGACTTCAAATTCTGGTTAATTTTGCTCCAGTGCACTAGCCCTATGTACTATATGTGCAACACCGGAAATTCCTGTTCCAACAGATTCCATGAGGTAATCTTGTACCCCTCATGTAATGATGTCTTTACAGTAAGTGCATTTTTGACCAACATGCTTTAAAATGTTATATTTGTCTTCCACTTTCACCTCGTGGGCAAACAGCATAAAAAACATATTTTGGTTTACCACGCATATCACCGTTTTCACTGCATTTTTTCGCAAGCTACCACATCCAACTTGCCCCTACTCCATCCTGAGAACATTTACTTGTCGGTGCCGGGGGGCTGTGCCCCCCAAAGTATACACTCCTGGCTACAGCCCTGCTGGGACTTGTAGTCCTGAGCCGGTAGCATGACAAACAGAGCTCAAAAATATTAGAATGCAAAGAGAAAATCCTGGATTGGATGAGCTACTCACCTATAGAGGTAGGTATTTAAGAGATGTATGTATGCTTGTCAGAATGCAATAGACAGCCTAAGTAATAGACAAAATATGGTTTCAATATACAATAGAGAGCCTAACCAACTGATGATTACGGTATTCAACATCAAACAAGTCTCCAGCACCAGAAGTCAAATAAAAACCAATAATACCTTCAAATAATTGATCTTGTTTCAATGTAACCAACTCCTGCAACAACAGGTTGGCACATCAAATCCATGTTTCCATTCGCGGGCTTTCATTTAATAAAGCAGTGCATTTCGGGAATTGCAGTCTTTGTTTGTGTTTTGTTCAATGGAACCTACAACTAAATAGGTGTCAACAAAGAATTGACGAATACGGCAAATACTTATGGAGAGACTTATTGCCCTTCCTATATGTAAAATAATATGCAAAAAACGTACAACTGCTGACGTCAGGTCACTTACCAACGTGCGGCAGAAGAGGAAACACCCAGGCACTATTTTGCTTTTACTGCATTTTCACGAATTCTGAAGAGACGTCAGACTCTTCTTATGTCAGCAAGTTGCATTATGGGAGTGGTAGTCTTGGCGTTGTCATCACGCTTCCAATCCCACAGTGCAAAGGGGGAGCAAAGCAAGAATGGCCTCAGCTCGCCAACTCGAGTGGAAAACATGTGATCTGCCACAGAGTGCAGGAGGAACCTGCAGAGGGGAATAACCAAAGACCTGCTGGAATAAGGCAGGCTGGCAAAGGGAGAAACTGGCAACTACAATTTTATACACGAAATGAAATTACTAGTGAAAAGCAACCTGCGGAAGACGGGAACACTTTGGCCTGATGTCAGCAGAGATCTCCAGGGTAAGGGGCTTCCACACAGAGATAAGTAATAAATTAGCCGTGGAATTGTGAGTTTAAAGCTTCGGAAAATAACATCAACAATGTGGCAGAAAAAAGTGGAAAACAGGTTCCAAAATAACAGGAACTGTCATACCTCCTGCACACACTATGTGAATTTACTGACTTAACTGGCTGCAGAGAGGGAGCGGTGTAGGTGGTGAAGGAAAAGCATTTCAGTTATGCCCCCCCCCCTTTGGCAATAATTCCGATTACTAGGGAGAGAGCAAAACAGAGGCAGTTTGGACATGACACAGACGTTTTCCAGATGACTCTATGTACCTGGCCCCACCGTTTCCATTCTGTTTTCAGGTGTGTTCGTCCAATTGCAGTGATCCAAGCCCAAACACTCCCAGAATGCAGTGCTTGTAAAATAAAAGCCCAGGACTGGAAACGAGGTGCCCACGAGGCATGGAGGAGTCTGACAACACTTCATGTATCTCGACAGACTTTGTGTCACCCAGCAGCATGTTTGGTGTTCAAGGGTGGTGAGCTTCAGGCTTCTAAGGGGCCATCCCACTGAACTAAATACCCAGGAACATACCAATTAAGTGGAGGAGAGAATAATCCGGATGCAGGTCATACACTTCATGTCATGTCTATGTAAATAGATGAATGTAACCGAGAGCAGTAGGAATACAGACAGTTGTGCACTTGAAAAGCAATATGGATTGCGGTCTCTGCTGCCTTCATGTCTCAGCATTTAAGAGGCAGTATTTATACCTTTGCAACAAGTTGTAAATTCCATTGCATGTATTTTGAGCCAGTTCTGCTGAGAGATTGGGTCCTGGGCATGGCGTTGCCAGGCATTCTCTATTGGAAGAGTTTGCAGTTGTTTGTCAGAGCATAATGCATGGTATCTATGAGTTATTAATTTACGGCTACATGCCATCGCCAGCAGTGTGGGTACACTCTGGTGCCTCCGGAAAGGTGGGCCACCATTGTCTCGCTGCAATCTTTGCATATTTCAGGAACCAGCCTGTATCTAGGGGTGAAGGATTCCTGGGCCTCTTGCATAGAAATAAATCAAACTTCAGGGTAGAGATAAGATAACATTATACAGCCCTCCTCCTGCCACTTGTCTATAGCCATTGTGTTTGTGATTTGAGCAATGGGACCAGCAACCACATATCCATTTCTGAGGCGTTTGGGGCTCTTCTAAGTATGACCCTGACCACTCTCTCCCATATTTTTCCATGTGTCGGATCACATGGTGGGGTGTCGGAGGGATCCCAGCACCTTTCATTAACAGCCTCCCCAATTGGAATCCCACATGAGTACTTCCAACAATGTCCATTCCCAGTTTGGTTCTCCGACTACCAATGTACGGCATATCATAATAGCGTTGCAGAGTAATATCATTCAAAGTCCGGAGCTTCAATGCCTCCTTTCTCCCATTCCCGCCTTAAGGTAGCTGAGCTCACTCTACACCTCTTACCCTGCCAAGGAAGTGTCCTGGTCAGTTTGTCAAGCTCATCAAACACTGTTGCGGGACCTCATGGGTGGCTTGCATTACATTTAGACAATGGGAGAGCACCACCATTTTAAGAAGCGCTAATTACCCCATTAGGGATAATTGAAGGGAGTTCCAAAATTGTATAGACGTTTTGAACACAGCAATGACCCTCCCCATACTGAGATCAAAGAATTGCTTTTCATGACGACCAATATTGATATCCATATATTTAACGCTGTCTGTCTTCCATTGGAGACCTAAATCCAGCAGCGCTTCCACCTGATGTTTGGCCAGTAGTCCCAGTGGGAATAGCGTGGATTTTTGGGCATTTACCCATAGTCCTCAGATCTCACAGGATTCCCGTGTCACCCCTAGAAGGATCGTGACCGATACTTTAGGCTGCCGGAGGTAGACCCTGGCACTGTCTGCATATAACGAGATTATATGTTCTGTACTGCCCACTTGAATACGGAGAGCCTGCCGAGGTTTACAGGCCAGGGGTTCAACTGCCATGGCAAAAAGTAATGGTAACAGGGGGCATCCCGGCCTTGTTCACTTTTGTAGTGTTATTTCTTCTGCCTACTGACTACTCAGCCTCCGTGGTCCCTGACAGCTAGGATTGGTTGAGGGGCCGACTCTGATCTAATCAGCCGTGCCAATATTCTACCTGCGTTGTCTCCTTCCATGTACCAGCGCTGTCTACCTTTTTTCCTGTCAAAGTTTTCTCACTGGTCCCATAGCTCACACAATTTATGTTTCTATCAATCCCAGACTATTCTGTTTGGGGTAGCTTTGGGTAAATGCTTATCAAGTTCCTCCAGAACCTTTTCCTGTTTTGCTAAGTCCGTCTCAAGAGTGCAACAGACCCCCCACCATAGTTGATAGGCAAACCCCTCTGATAACTACCTTCATCGCATCCCATTCTACTACTCTGGTACCTGTCGTTTCCAAATTGTCAGTGAAATAGTTAGTTGGAGACATGTAGAGTGCTTTGGAATACTGGGTCTTGCAGGGTTTGAATATTCAACCGCCACAAGGGAACACCAGGAAGTCGCCTATCAAGGGAATAGGACAACAGCAGTGGGGAGTGATCAAAAATGTACCAGGCCAGGTACTGCAAATCACCAATCCGGTGTACCAATGTCCTTTGTCTAAAAAAGTAATCTAGACAAATGTAAGTGGCTGAGGCTGGGGTGTAACAGGAGTATGTATGAGCATGTGATTGGCGGTGGCATCAAATATCAATTAGGCCCAAGTTTTGTTGCACTTGCTGTAAAGCTGCTGTTACTCGGAGATTAGTTCCCAACCAGGGAGTTGACCTATCCATCTATCTACTTATTGGACCATGAAAGTCCTCAGCCATAACAATCTCTGTGTTGGGGGTAGTCTACGTGTCCTGGAGCACTGTTCCTAGGATATCCCCATTATCAGCATTTGAGGAATAAATACTTATAAGGCAAAGGGCGTGTGCATCTAGTGTCCCTTCTAGGATTATGTATCTGTCCTGAAGGGTCTGTAATGGGATCCCTGGGGCTATCCATATCAAGGCTCCCCTTGCACATCCAGAATAGGATGTGGCAAAGATTATACCTCACCACCATCTCTGTAAGGACTTAAGACAATCTCCCCACAAATACGTTTCTTGTAAGAAGGCAGTTGCTACCCCATACCATATAACATAGGTGATCATACGATTAAGCTTTGCTGGGTCCTTTAGGTCCCTCACCTTCCATGTTATGAGCTTATAGGATGTTAATTTATCCTCCCCTGGCATATTGCATACGTGAACCTCTTACTTTGAAAGGGTTGACTCTGGACAAATTCAGTACCCTCAGTACAGCTCTATCTGGAAGCCCCCCTTTCAAATCTAGAATAGAAAACAGTATCACAAGCATGTTCAACTTAACTGATGACTTCATCAGCTGCCCAAAATGTTGGCCTCCAGAACCTGGAGGAACGTATCCTCCCCCCCACCCCCACCCCGCCCCCCCCCCCCCCCCTCCAGGCAGTGGGCCCGTAAATCCTCTTGCACTACCCAACTGTCAAGAGGCAGGTCAAAAACCCTGCCTTCTTGTCCTTTTGTGTAATCTAAATATAATTCAACGCGATACTTCTTTTGGGGTGTGTTATTTCAACCGAGATCCTTGAGCCCCGTTTGTTGTAATCTGCGAGTTACAGAGGTTTGAGCACCGGAGTCCCTTACCCGGTTTAAGTATCACCCCCCAGGGGGCGTGGCCAAGCAGCATGGCCGACAGGACGTGAGCTCCACCAGCTCCGTCCCGAAGACCGTCTAAATCCTGCTATTTCTCCTGCCCGGACCCTCTCGTTTCCGGGAATGCGCGTCGGAGAGGCAGTGGAAGTCCCGCCGAACTCCTGTGCCTGAGGGACCGGACCCGTGGTCGGCAATCCGCCGCGATCTGCGGCCTGGCTGCTCCTGACGGCGGCGCCGGCGTGCTCCTTCACGCGACACCGCGGCTTTGGCCTACTCGCTGGGCCGGACAGCGGATGATGTGAGCAGCGACCTCAGCTTGGGTCCGTAACCTGATGCCCGCCGGCTGACTGCTGTGAGATCCTGGCCCGGGACCGGGCGACGGCGGTGCCGGAGGACTGCGGCCCTACTGTGTTGCGGTGAGGAGGGGAGAGGGACAGCGGTGTCGGCCATCTCACGCGGCCCCGCTGGGCTGAAGTGCGGAGGGCCCGCCCCTCCCTGATTGCTGGCGCTGCACGACCGGAGGACGGGGCGCCTTCAGCTGGGAGTGGGGGCTGTGGAACCACTCTGCCCTGGCCCCCCCCTGTGGCGCGGAGGTGCGTGTGGGGACCTTGGTCTGCTGTGATTCTCTCAGCGCCCGACCACTCTGGATCTGCCACTCCTGTGCCCCCTCCCGCTGGCTAGTTTCCTGTGCCCTGAGGCAGATCGGGATCCCTGACACTTGTGGGACGCCGGGGGGGCTCACGGGGAGGCTGTTGGACCCGTGGACGCACGGCGCCCCTCCCCCGGCTGTCCGCCATTTTGGACTTGGTTCTGGGCGGCCTCCTTGGGATCGGTGGCGGCCGGTGGAAGAGTCTGTCTGCGCCCCGCTCTGCCCTGCTCGCTGGTGGAGGTGAATCCGTGATACTGCGCTCTGGTGGCATCTGAACTGTGACCTGCGTTGCCTACTGCGATCTTGGTCTTGTGGACCCGTGCACTGCTTACCCATTTTCCCTTTGGCGCTGTGGTGGTGCGCACTCTACCCTGCTTGGGTGGCTTCAGGGAGGGCCCCGCTGAGAACATTGATCCCTGGGGCTGCAGATATGACAGGCCGGACTGGCCGTGGCCCTAAGGCTACCCAACCCAACACGATCACGCAGTATACTACCCCTCGTCTGCCACCACAGAGGATCACGCGCCAAACGGGCGTTGGAGATGGGGATGGGGAGTCACCGGAGCCGTCCAGGGCGGAACTTCTTAAGGCTATACAGGGTTCGCACACTGCCCTAGAGCGCCAAATTGAGACAGTGTCCGTGGACGTGAACCTTTTGAGGACTGACCTTCGCAAGGTGGCGGATAAGGTCTCGGACGCGGAGGGCAACATTACCCAGCTGCAGGGGAGGTAGCGTCCCTACAGAAGTCACTCTCTCAACTTGCCTCTACTACCCGAGCTTTGGAGAGACGCGCCGAGGATGCAGAAGGTAGGGCGCGCCGAAGTAACATACGGGTCCTGGGGGTCCCGGAGCGACTGGAGGCAGGGAACCCTGAACGATTCCTGGAGACCTGGATCCGTGAGCATCTCTGTCCGGACGGTTTGTCCAGTGTCTTTATTGTGGAGCGGGCCCACAGAGCCCTGGTGCCCCCTCCGCGTCCTGGCGAGGCCCCTAGAGCCCTCATTGCAAAAATCCTAAACTATAAAGACCGGGACTGTATCCTCAAGGCGGCGAGAGAATCGGGGCCCCACACGATCGAGAACAGTTGCATCTCCATTTACCCCGACTATACCCAGCAGGTGCAGGAGCAAAGAAAATCTTACTTGGGGGTCAAGCAGAAGCTACGCAACATGCAGCTGCAGTATATGCTCTTGTACCCCGCTAAGCTCAAGGTGCTCTCCCAGGGCCGGGCACACTTCTTTGAGACGCCGGCAGAGGTATGGGAGTGGCTCGAGATCAGAGGGGATGATCTGCCCCCGGGTGAGAGAGGAGGATCGCGTGAAGTGTGGGGGACCAGGCCGCAGAAACGACGGCGTGGCAGGAGGAATCGCCGTTCTGGTTCTCGTGGTCCTCCTGAGACTCGACCCACGGTGGGCCCGGACGGGGCCATATTGATGGAAGCCTCGCCTGACAGGACTGAGTCACGGTTACACGGTGCGGCTGCACCTGATGACATTTTGGTCCCGGATACCCTGCAGGTGACGCCGGTGAACGCGGAGTCTACGGCCCCAGTGATCCCGGAAACTGCCTTGCAGACTCTAGACTTGGAATGATCCTGGCCCTGCCTGCACTGACTCTGCTGTGCGATTGCTGTTGTTATATGGTTCCTTATCGCCCAGTAGCGTTTTAAATCTCTGCTCGTTCAGAGTGGATGTAGTGGGTGATTGTTCACTGATCGATGCCTTGCAGTTGGCGACTGGGTTGCATGTGCACCGAGTGGGGGGGTTGTGCGTGTGAGCTGCTCCTCCCGCGTTGCTGACTTAGGGGGGGAGAGGTGTCCGGGTTCGTATACCGGATTCTTTGGGTCTTTCGGGGAGCTGGGAGGGGGAGCGCTTTAGGTTGTTTTGTTGTGTGTGTGTGTGAGTGGAGAGTGTTGAATGGGGTGGCTGTGCACGTCCTGGCACTGGCGGGGGAAGGGCGGGGTGGCGTTTCTGGTTGTTGCTATCCTATTGCTCGTGGGTGGTGGGGTTTCTGGGGTTCCAGTTAATATTTCGTATGTTGGGGTTGTTGGGGGGCGGGATTTGGGGTGTGACACTGATGACACTGGCATTTGGCGCATGTTGCTTCTGCTTAGCGGGACGCTTGCTTTGTGCGATGCATTTCTGAACTTCTTTGTGGCGAGGGCCTACTGGCGACAGCCTAGGCTGTGTGTAAACTGTTGCCCGGCTGGGCATGTATGGTGGTCATGGGGTTTAAATTCTTGACGTGGAATGTGCGTGGCCTGGGTACGTGCACTAAGAGACACAGGGTCCTCACCTTCCTAAAACGCCATGGGATTTCAGTTGCTTGTTTACAGGAGACCCACTTGGATGATGATGGTGCGCAGCGCCTAGCCAAGAAATGGAGAGGCCAGCTATTTCACTCCTCCTACTCTACATACGCTAGGGGGGTCCTAATCTGGGTGGCCCCTGGGGTTCCATGCGCTGTCCAATATATTGATGCGGATGTGGAAGGCAGGTACATATTGGCGAAACTCAGGTTGGACGATAAGGTCCTTCTGGTCTTTAACACGTACGCGCCGAACATTGATGATCCGGCATTTTTCTCCCGTATGCAGGACCTAGTGGCTCCTAGCCTAGACGCGCCCCTTCTTTGGTGCGGGGACTTTAACTGTGTGCTACATCATGAACTGGACCGTAATCCGCCCCGAGCGGGTACTAAGCCCCGTATGACGGCGTGTTTGCGGGATGTGATGCATAATATAGGGGCGATCGATGTCTGGCGCGCGTGTCACCCCACACAGAAGCTTTACACTTGTTACTCCCCGACCCATGGCACTCACAGTAGACTAGATAGAGTGTTGGCGGCCAATCTCCCCTCCTCTCTCACGTTGACGGTCACACACCAGGCTCGATACCTGTCGGATCATGCTCCGGTCACGTGCCTGGCGCAATGGCCTGACCGGACGGAACGTCCCCGCTCGTGGAGACTGCCAACTGACCTGCTCCAGGATCAGGTGGCCCGGGACCATGTGGCAACGTCCCTCTCCGATTATCTGGAACTCAACTGGGCGGGGAGTGACTTGTCCTACTCCACTAAGTGGGAGGCACTAAAAGCGGTCGTCCGCGGTGCGTGTATGGGCCTGACGTACGGGGTCAGGAAACAACTGCTATCAGACTTACAGACTGCGGAGGCGGAGCTCTTGCGTGTCCAGGCCCGCCCTGACCCGGACATCTCGGATCAGCGCGTGGAGGGCCTGGCCCTTGGATCGATCCATGATATTCTTACGAGGCTCGATCGCTTTACGCTGGGCCAATATAGACAGAGGCTGCATCGAGAGGGGGATAAATCTGGCCGCTTGTTGGCCTGGATACTTCGCCGGGAGTTCACGGCTGAGCGTATAGTAGCCCTGCGGGCGCCCAATGGCGGTATGGTCCACTCGGAAGCTGCTGTACTCACGGTTCTGCGGGACCACCTGCGGGCTGTGTATGAAGCTGACCAGTCTATCTCTGAGGAGGTCTACCACCCATACCTCGAAAACATTGGCTTGCCGACCCTCCCAGAGGCAGCGGCAAAAGACCTTGATGTCAAATTGACGCTCGGTGAAATTTCTGCGGCGATTGCCGCCCTCCCACGAGCCAAAACCCCTGGCGGGGATGGATTCCCTGCAGAGTTTTATCATACGTTCGGGCACACCCTGGCCCCCCTCCTTCTGCAGGTTTACCATGAAGCTTTACGCACAGGTGACCTCCCACCCACCTTGAATCAGGGTGAGGTTTGTATGATCCTGAAACCGGGCGGTGACAGTACAGACCCCGCCTCGTATCGTCCTATCACTTTGATTAATTCAGACGCGAAAATCTTAACCAAACTGTTGGCCAATCGCCTTGCCCCGCACGTCGCTCAGCTCGTCCATCCAGACCAATGTGGCTTTGTTCCTGGTCGCAATACGGCGATGAACCTACGCCGCCTGAACCACGTATTGCACGAGGTCCGGGGGCGAGACACTCCCCATGTGCTGGTCTCCGTTGACCTGGCCAAAGCCTTTGATACAGTGCATTGGGGATACCTGATGCATGTACTTCTTAAGATGGGATTTGGTCCTGGCTTTCGGGAGTGGATACGGATATTATATAGGACGCCCCGGGCCAGGGTGCGTCTGGGTTCGGCCCGCTCTGATGAGTGGACGTTGGGGAGGGGCACCAGACAGGGCTGCCCATTGTCCCCCCTTTTATTTGCCCTCGCAATTGAGCCCCTGGCCATATCGGCCCGTAAGGAGTTGCAGGAATGGGGTATCGTGGTGGGAGACACTACAAATATCATCTCCCTTTACGCCGATGATGCGCTTTTCTACCTGACCTCTCCGCTGGAGGCCCTCCCCGCTCTGTTGCACCTATTGGACCGCTTTGGTGCGGCCTCGGGACTGCGCATAAATGTTAATAAGTCCCTGGTGTTCCCGCTGACGCCTGATGATCTTGTCCCGACGCCGGATTCTCACTGTGCGGGCCTCCGATGTGAACGTCTGGCGTTCCGGTACCTGGGTATTCAGGTGGCCGCCTCTGATGAGGCTCTTTTAACCCATAACATGGACAGGATCCTTGTGGCCCTCCGCAAGTCCATTGTATTCTGGAACACGCTCCCTCTCTCCCTTATGGGCCGTCTAGCAGTTGCCAAAATGGTGATGCTCCCTAGAGTTCTATATGTGCTGCAGAATACCCTATGCCCGTTGCCCCCCCGGGTGTTCCGCACACTGAATTCGCTCCTTACATCTCTTCTCTGGGCGGGTGGTCGCAGCAGAGTTGCGTTGCGTACGGTGACGCAATGTTGGGATGCGGGAGGCCTTGAGGCCCCTAGATTTGATTTATATTACTATGCTGCACAACTTCTCCCGGCGGCCAGATGGTTTGCTGACACTGAGAACTGGGAGTTGGCAATGTTGGCGGGAGTGGCTTCGGACTGGGTGCTACAGGAAGCACTAATGCAGGGTCGGGGCGCCGACGACGCTCTGCCCTATGTCGTCAGGCATACGGCCCGCATTTGGCAGCATTTCGTTGAACGAGTTTTGCGACATGCGCCATTCCACAGGGAGCTCTCCCTTTGGATCCTGGCCCCAATACTCAAGATGGAGGCGAATATGTCCTTCCGAGAGTGGCGCATGGGCGGTTGCGAGACACTCGCGGATCTCTATCCGGATGACTCATTTGTGTCATTTGAGAGAGCAGCGGACTCGTTTGGACTGCGTGAGGGCCAGTACCTGCATTATGGATGTCTCCGGGATGTAGCCAGGACGACATGGCCCCAATTCCCAGAGGCGCCCGAGCTCACTAATACTCTGGACATCATCTTATCCTGTGGCAGAGGTAGGAGACTGATTTCCCTTCTTTACTCGGCGATGCGCAGGGACTCGACTCCCCCATTGATGCCGGCTTGGAGGGCTTGGGAGACGGACCTGGGGATTGACCTGGATCCAGCCCAGAGGAAGCGGCTAGGAATGTTAACTCGTAAAGTCTCTTGTAATGCGCGTTTCAAATTGATACATTTTATTTTCCTCCATCGCACATATGTGACACCTGCCTCCCTCCACCGTATCTCCTCAGACAGGAGCCATAATTGCCCGAGGTGTAGGGCTGAACGGGCGGGATTCCTTCACCTGGCCTGGGAATGCCCCCTAGTACATGACTTTTGGGTGGAGGTGGTGGCACATATTACCCGGATTACACACCTTGCGATCCGACTGGAACCGCTTCACTGTCTGCTGGCGCTAGTGCCCAAACCCAGGAAGAAGGGTCTGTCCTACAAATTACTGCAACTCCTGTTGGTTCTGGCGCGAAGGCGAGTGGCCATTACTTGGATGGGACAGAGGGCGCCTGAAATCTCTAGTTGGTTACGGGACGCTAGGGAATGGGCCCTAGCGGAGGAGACACATATGCAGAGCACACGCAGGGATGGGAAACTCCAGGAGGACTTACTCGCTTGGAGAGCCATGTGTATCGAGGGGATGGAGGAGGATGACTCAGACGCTACTAGCGCGGAGCTGTTTTCCTCCGCTTCCTCGGAGTCTGATGATGGTGGGGAGGGATCCGGGGTGCAGTGTCCTGAGGTGGTGTAGCAGTCCCCTGGGCCATGCCGATGTTCCTTGTTGCGTACACTTGTTGATCATTGTGATTACCATCGACCACGTTCTACTATGAGGACCGCTCTGTAGTAGGCCCTCGCCTACCTCTCCTTATGTTATTGCATCAATGCCACAAATGCCATTCATGGGGTTCTTGTTTTTTTTATGTTTTTGTTTGGATTGGTATAGCACCATGTAAGAAAATTGGCGAAGGTATTGATATTGACCAGGGGATTCTGGGAGCACAAGAGCAATTCCCTTCATTGTTTTGCAGGTTTGACGAGGTGCCACCCTGCCCCCGGGATGTGGGCCGCACCTGGCTGTGTCCTCCTTTTTGGATCTGACCTTATTGGTCCGAAAGTGTTAACTGCTTTTTCATTTGTATAATTTGTGCCTCTTTATTTTCTTCGCCACCAAAAATAAAGTTTAAAAAAAAAAAAAAACGTATCACCCCCCAGCTCATCCAACATCAGGGTGTCTGTCCAGCAATTGATATCAACATTATTGGGTCCCGTTTTGGCCCCCACTCATTTAAAGTATATCCCACTGATTAGATCCCTTAATTTCTGTTTGCAGCCCCCACCCGCAGTTCTGGATCACTCAACCTTAGCACCTCCCGTAAAGGATCTCAACCACGTGGTCTCTCTTGAACAACAGATTCTGACATCTGGCTTAAAGAAGTAAAAGGATTATGAGTGTCCTGTCCAATGGAAGACTCTCCATCCTCATTGTTCAAATTTCCGCCACAAGAATCTGCTCCGGCATCTGTGGCGGCAGAATTCTTCATCGGCTGTTTCTGTGTTTTTGTCCCCGCCATTCCTTGAAAAGTTCTCCTTCACTCAGGCCCAGGGAGTCCATCCAATCTGCTGCCTCTTGTGGTGTCTCAAAGAAGTGGGCCCTGCCCTCATGTCAGACACATAAGCGGGCAGGAGAAATCAGGCTGTATTTAATAGTGTTGTCTCTCATCCTCTGCTTAATGAGTAAGAAGCTTTTGCGGAGCTCTTGTACCTTCTTCGTGTAATCTGGATATATTTGAATTGCGAACGCTACAGTCGAGCGGGCAGTCAACGCTGTTCTCTCTACCCCACGTAATTAAGTTATGTGATTGCTCCATTTCTTGGCAGCGCTTTGAAATTGATACGCAAGACGATATAGGTGAAGATTATTGGACCTCAGCTACATTAGGCTATTGCGTGCAAAGCCTTCGGACTTCCGGCTGGAGGTCATTGATTGATATGTGCAACGTATGGTCCTGAAGATGGTCCTATGGATTGTTTTAACCTACTAAGGACCGAAACGTCGACGCTTGACAACGTTTTGCTTATGAATGTTTCATCTTCTGATTTCTATATGATTGTATTATGCCAAGTACTTTCCTGAACATGACATTTATTTTTTCATGTGTCTAGCAAAAGTTGCCATATACTACTGAGAATCATATCTGTCAATGTAGTAGTATTTCTGTTGCCATATTCTACATTGTTGCGTAAAAAAGAATAATTTGGAGAATAACAATAAACAGTTTAATTTTGTTTCTTCCTTGCTTCTATCTAAAAATTGATCACTTTTGGTGGCAAACTATTAATTTAACGAATACTGATTAAATAATTCCTACAGGGACATTTGTTTTTTGTTAGTGCTAGCAGGGGGCCATGTGGCCTAACAGATTGAAGGATAATGTCTCTGTCCCGGTGGTTAAACAGCCAAGCTATGATTACTCTCTGTGGTGATCTGAATGAGGCTCCGGTCTGAGGGTTCCATGCACCCTTTCTATCGTAACAAATTCCAAGAGCCTTGGTTCAGGCATTGTGCTGGAATCCATTCCTCTAGGAATATATCAGTTGAGCAATTATCTGTGTGCTCCGGGAAGCCTAGAAATCATACATTATTTTACCTTGAGCGACCTTCCACCTCCTCTTGTTGCTCCTCTACGTGGGTTGCACTACATTTCAACTCTGTCACTGTTGTTTGTAGTTCTTTCACTGTTGTACGAAGTGTCACTACTTCTCGCTCCATAGTCGTGACCCTCTCCACTACTCTCCTGAGGTCTAGGCGCAGATGGTTAATGTCAATGGCCATCAAGTCCAATTTTGTTTCCTGCACAATTCAGGATCCTTTTATGCCTTCAGCAGTGCCTTGCGGCTGCTCTCCACGCTCTAGGGGCAGAGTGGTTCCCGGCCCTACCCTGACGCCCCCACCGGTGATTGTTTATTGAACTATTTTATTAGACTGCGCTCCCCTCGTCAGCTTATCTTTCACCATATTGGCCCGTTGTGTCACAGAGAGCCAGAGCCAAAGGCACCGCGGATTGCCAGGCCAATGCCGCAGTAGGGGGATCCAGCAACCACTGCCGATAACTCGTTCTGTTTGGAGATCCTTATGCTCCCCAATGCCTTTAATCACCTTATTGAGCCCATATTCAGGGAGACCTACAACTCTGTTTCCCTGAGGAGAGCAGGGCTAAAGGACCACCCTGCCCCCACCGCGGGTGAACAATGCCTACTCCTGGTAAATTTTCAGTCACAGTTTTCGGGCAGGTCACTCCTCCGTCCTGCATCCTGTGGGGATTCAGATGACTCCAGCTCATCTCCAGTAGACACTTACAGTAGTCAGTCCTTCTTTTTCAGGGTCCCCAAGAAAAGGCTGACCCTCCTGTCAGGACCACAGCCTCGTGTCGGAACCCCTCCACACCTTCCTGCGCCGCAGGTTTGGGACCATTCCTCCACAGATTACAGCTCTGTAGCCCCTCCGCCCTAGGGGGCTCTTGACGGAGGAGCTCACCGGGACGGCAGCACTCCTTGCAGGGGCGCAACTAGGTCTTAATTTCGGGGGGGGCTAACATGGCAGAGGAAGGGGCGTGGCTAATGTAAATCAATGGGGCGGAGCTAAAATGGCAGATAATCAGGATCGGTTACTGCTCAGGTCAAGCTGAGAAAAAAATGTGGTGAATTCTACATTTGAAACTGGACAACAATTAAAGCACACATTTTTGTTAGTTTGATGCATTGCCCCCCAAAACCCATACTCACCCTGAATCTTAAAATTACCCCTGGCACACCAAAACACATACCCACGCTGAACCCTAAAATTAACCCCTTCACACCCTAAAACCCATACCCGCCCTGAAATCTGTAATTACCCCTGGCACCCCAAAACCCATACCCATCCTATCCCTAAAATTATCCCTCCCCGGCACCCCAAAACCCATACCCACCCCACACCCTAAAATTACCCCCTGGCACCCCAAAACCCAATACCACCCTGAACTCTAAAATCACCCCCCTGGAGCCCCAAAACCCATACCCGCCCTGAACCTTAAATTACCCCTGGCACCCCAGAAACCATACCCATGCTGAACCATAAATTCCCCCTTGCCCCCCAAAATCCAAACCCACCCTGAACCTTAAAATTACCCCAGGCACCCCAAAACCCATACCCATGCTGAACCATAAATTCCCATCTGGCACCCCATAACCCATACCCACCATGAACCCTAAAATAGCCCCCTGACATCCCAAACCCACACCTGCCCTAAACCCTAAAATTACCCCTGGCACTATAAAACACATACCCACGCTGAACCCTAAAATTAATCCCATGGCACCTCAAAACCCACACCCACCCTGAACCTTACAATTACCCCTGGCACCCCAAACCCCATACCCATGAACCCTAAAATTACCCCTTTCACACCAAAACACATACCCACGCTGAACCCTAAAATGTCCCCTGGCACCCCATACCCACCCTGAACCCTAAAATAGCCCCCTGACATCCCAAAACCCACACCTGCCCTAAACCTTAAAATTACCCCTGGCACCCCAAAACCCATACCCATGCTGAACCATAAATTCCCCCCGGCACCCCATAACCTATACCCACCCTGAACCATAAATTTCCCCCTGACACCCCAAAACCCACACCTGCCCTGAACCCTAAAATTACCCCTGGCACACCAAAACACATACCCACGCTGAACCCTAAAATGTCCCCTGGCACCCCATACCCACCCTAAACCCTAAAATAGCCCCCTGACATCCCAAAACCCACACCTGCCCTGAACCCTAAAATTACCCCTTGCACACCAAAACACATACCCACGCTGAACCCTAAAATGTCCCCTGGCACCCCATACCCACCCTGAACCCTAAAATAGCCCCCTGACATCCCAAAACCCACACCTGCCCTAAACCCTAAAATTACCCCTGGCACCCCAAAACCCATACCCATGCTGAACCATAAATTCCCCCCCGGCACCCCATAACCCATACCCACCCTGAACCATAAATTCCCCCCTGGCACCCCATAACCCATACCCACCCTGAACCCTAAAATTGCCCCCTGACACCCCAAAACTCACACCTGCCCTGAACCCTAAAATTACCCCTGGCACACCAAAACACATACCCGCTCAGAACCCTAAAATTACCCCCTGGCACGCCAATCCGTAACCCACCCGTAACCCACCCTGAACCATAAAATTACTCCCTGGCACCCTAAAACCCACACCCACCCTGAACTCTAAAATTACCCACTAGCACCCCAAAAAAAAATGAACACTACAAACTTACACTACATTTGCATATTTGGAGGGGACTGTCCTCTTTGACGTTTCTATGTTTGTAAGTCAAGAACAACATTCACAGTAACCAAGGGGCATATGTATGAAAGTTTGGTTTTGCTATTCTCAAATAGCAAATTTTAGAGAATCGCTATTTGAGAATGGCAAAACGAGATGTATGTAGGATTTGCAAAAAAAATTGTGAATCCTACATATTCCATAATTGTGAATCGCAAAGTGCGATTCACAATTACGGAAACCCTCTCCATTCATTCCTATGGGCCTAGAGGCCTATAGGAATGAATGGGAAGACATTCTCAATTTGGGCCATATGTATCATCAAACCAATTTGCATTTCCAAAATAGCGAATTTTAAGGAATCGCTATTTTGGAAATGCAAAATGGTATGTATGAACAAAATCGCTTTTATATAGCGATTCCTTACCATTCCTAATTTGCGATTAGCAAATTGCTAATTGCAAATTACCCATTAATTTCTATGGGCCAGGAGGCCCATAGGAATGAAGGGGCAATTTGCGATTAGCAATTAGCTAATCGCAAATTAGGAATTTTTTCAAGGGTGCAGGGGTGTCTCAAGAACACCCTGCTGCACCCCTGAAAAAGACATTTGGGGGCATATGGCGCACATACATGCCCTAAGGGCATGTATGGGCGTCATATGGCACCTTTGGTTTGTTTGAAAAAAGCATTATTAAAAGAATTCGCAACTTACCACCAACTGGAAGTTGGTGGCAATTTGCGATTCCTTAATGGCATTTTTTTCTTTTTTTTTCTCTGATACATTGCATTTAAGGAATCGCAAAATTTGCGATTCCTTAAGTGCAATCGCAAAATAAGGAATAGCAATTTTTGCGATTCCTTATTTTGATGCAAAAATGTTTGATACATACCATTTAGGTATTTAGCATTCGCAAAGGCCGAAATTCGCAGAATTTCGGCCTTTGCGAATGCTAAATGGCTTGATACATATGGCCCCTAGATATGTAGGCAGTATGTAATGCTGTGCTGAAAAATGCATTAAAGTTACTGGAACTTACACAAAAAACTGCTGCCTGACAACAGGGGGAAAGGGATGGCCAGTGCAGGTGAAGCTTTTCCTTTGTAAATTAATTCCTGCTGGCGTCATAGCCCAGGGGTTGCTGTCTGCGCACTTGTATGAAATACACATCTATACAAGTGCACAGACAGCACCCCATGGGCTATGACGCCAGCAGAAATTCCTTTACAAAGGAAAAGCATCACCTTAACTGGCCAGCCCTTTCCCCCTGCTGTGCACTTCACACCCCATGCTCACAAGCGATCAAGTGCTTAAGTGAAATCCCTGCCTTCAGGCAAGGATTTCACCTCGCGGCGCCACCGTAAAGGAAAACAAGAGGTGGGGGCAGGAGGTCACTCACTGAAGCAGAGGCTGGCTGGCTCGGGCTGCTGGGCCTCTCAGAAAGCTTTAAAAAAATCATTCTCCGATCGGATGCTATCTTGCACCATTTCAGTGCGTGTAATCTTAGCCCGGGCAGAGGAGGCAACGGGGGGGCTGAAGCCCGGTGAGCCCAATGGGTGTTGCGCGCCTGACTCCTTGTGCAGACAGCGTTGGGCTCAGACGGGCAGGAACAGGCGGCCCCCTCGGCAAAGCGTCAGCTCAATGGTGGAAGGAAGAACCTCCTTCACCAGTCAACCGCCTCCGGCCCCACTCCCTTGTCGGCATCTCCGCTGCCTCTGGGGACCCACCACCGTTAGGGCCTTGGATTCCACTGTGCAGGATCAGGTAGCGGCTACGGACCCCACTTTACTTGATTTGCTACCATGCCCGGGCACTTCTATGCAGCAGTCCGGGAGGCCTTCTCTATCGACAGTACTCACCCAGAGTACCCTGCCCGTTGAGGCAGCAGCGTTTTTGTCCGCTCCCTGCACTTTTAGACTGTCCAACCTTGGGGTTCAGTTGTTTTTCCAAGCCTCACGGCATTTGTGTTCAGGCACACCGTGAATTCAATGTGTTTATCCAGACAAGGGGTGATCACAGGATATTAGGCAAGATTTCTTTATAAGTGATGTAAGATAACAGCCGTCCTCCTGATCTGGTACCATGTATGCGCGTGGGGTGTGTGCAAGTAGGAGTCCTGCAGATTGGAGATTGCTGTGTGGTCGGTGGAAGGAGACAAGACTGTTCAGGTAAGTGGCGCCTGGTTAAGTATGTGTGTGAAGAGCTTGAAATTAGCATGGACCTCCCTCGGTTCTTGATATCAGATACTCGCATTACTATAATTTCAAGAGAAGAATATCAAAACAAATTCCAGACAAACAAGCACACTGCAACATAGAAAACGTACACCAGGAGCTTATGGAAGGCACGCAATCTATCTAGAAGGAGTCTTTGAAACGTATGTCAAGTTTGAAGGAGGAGTAACAAAGTCAAGTCAAGTCAAGTCAAAGAATTTATATAGCACGCTACATACCCAGAGGGTCTCAAGGCGCTTGAGGAGGGGTGGGGAATTACTTGTCAAATATCCAGGTTTTAAGTTGCTTTCTGAATGCTAGGTGGTTCTGGGTAAGGCGAAGGTGGGTGGGAAGTGAGTTCCAGGTTTTAGCTGCCAGGTAGGAGAAGGATCTGCCTCCCATGGTGGTTTTGTTGGTGCGAGGTACCGTGGCGAGGGCTTGGTTGGATGATCGTAGTTGGCGGGAGGGGGTGTAGAAGGACAGTCGTGAGTTGAGGCATTCTGGTCCGATTTCGTAGAGTGCTTTGTGTGCGTGGGTTAGGAGCCGGAAAGTGATCCTCTTATTGACGGGGAGCCAGTGGAGGTTTTTCAGGTGACCAGAGATATGTTCTTTACGTGGGATATCTAGTATGAGCCTGGCTGAGGCGTTTTGGATTCGTTGGAGTTTTTTCTGGAGTTTAGCGGTAGTACCGGCGTAGAGGGTGTTTCCATAGTCCAGTCGGCTCGTGACCAGAGCGTGGGTGACCGTTTTCCTAGTTTCGGTGGGGATCCAACGAAAAGTTTTTTTGAGCATGCGAAGAATGTTGAAGCAGGATGAAGAGACGGCGTTGACTTGTCTGTTCATTGAAAGTGAGGAATCCAGGATGACGCCCAGGTTCCGAGCGTGGTCTGTTGGGATGGGTGCTTTTCCAAGGGCTTCTGGCCACCACGAGTCGTCCCATGCGGAGGGGGAGGTACCTAAGATGAGTACTTCTGTTTTATCTGAGTTCAGTTTCAGACGGCTGTGTTTCATCCATTCGGCTACTTCTTTCATTCCTTCGTGTAGGTTAGTTTTGGCGGTGTTAGGGTCATTGGTGAGTGATAGGATCAGTTGGGTGTCGTCCGCGTAGGAGATGATGTTGAGGTTGTGTTGGCGTGCGATGGCCGCGAGGGGGCTCATGTATACGTTGAAAAGGGTGGGGCTGAGTGAAGATCCTTGTGGTACGCCGCAGATGACTTCAGTGGCCTCTGACTTGAATGGTGGAAGGCGGACTCTCTGGGTTCTTCCGGTGAGGAACGAGGTGATCCATTCTAGTGCTTTTCCTTGGATTCCGATGTTTCTGAGGCGCTGTAGAAGGGTGCTGTGGCAGACTGTGTCGAAGGCTGCGGAGAGGTCGAGGAGGATGAGGGCGACTGTGTCTCCATTGTCCAGTAGAGTTCGAATGTCGTCTGTTGCAGCGATGAGGGCGGTCTCCGTGCTGTGTTTTGCTCGGAAGCCGGACTGTGAGGAGTCGAGGGAATTGTTGGCTTCGAGGAAGGCGGCGAGCTGGTAGTTGACAGCTTTCTCGATGACTTTGGCCGGGAATGGAAGGAGCGAGATGGGACGGTAGTTTTTGAGTTCGGTGGGGTCCGCTGTGGGTTTTTTCAGAAGGGCGCTGAGTTCAGCGTGTTTCCAGCTTTCCGGGAAGGTGGCGGAGTTGAGGGAGCAGTTGATGGCGTCTCGGAGGTGCGGTGCTATGATGGAGTCTGCTTTGTTGAAGATGTGGTGAGGGCAAGGGTCTGTGGGGGATCCTGAGTGGATGGAGTTCATCAGGCGGATGGTGTCCTCAGTGGAGATTGGGTTCCAGTCGTTAAGGATGTTCGGGGGGGTGAAGGTCCAGCATGTGGTTGGGTGGGTTGGTCTCCGGGTTGGTTGTCGAAGCTGTTGTGGATTTCTGCAATTTTGTTGTGGAAGAATGAGGCTAGGGAGTCGCAGAGGGCTTGAGAGGAGGTGATGTCGTTAGAGTTGGCCGAGGGATTGGTAAATTCCTTGACGATGTTGAAAAGTTCCTTGCTGTTGTGGGCGTTGCTGTCTAGTCGGTCCTTGAAGGCAGTTTTCTTGGCCTTTCGGATCAGTTGGTGGTGTATGCGGGTGGCGTTTTTGAAGGCGTCCTTGGTGCTGGTGGTTGGGTCTTTTTTCCAGGCCTTCTCAAGGGAGCGGCAGAGTTTCTTGGATTTCTTGAGATCATCGTTGAACCAGGAGGCCTTCTTGCTGCCTAGTTTGGTTTGTCTTTTTTTCAGTGGTGCTAGGATGTCGGCGCTGTTGGATAACCATAGTGTGAGGTTGGTGGCGGCTTGGTCGGGGTTTGAGGAGTGGGCTGGGGGGTTAAGAAGAAGCGATGAGGAGATCTGGTTGATGGTGATTTTGTTCCAGTTTCTTTGCAGAGTTGGTTGGGGGTGGTTGTTGGGTTTGGGCTTGTTGTAGGTGAAGTGAACGCAGCTGTGGTCGGTCCAGAGGAGAGCCGTAGTGTGTCTGAAGGAGACATGGTTGCTGGAGGTGAAGATTGGGTCGAGTGTGTGACCTGCGATGTGGGTGGGGGAAGTGACCAGTTGTTTAAGTCCGAGGTTGGCGAGGTTGTCCAGAAGGGTGGTGGAGTTGTGGTTGTTCTTTTCAAGGTGAAAATTGAGGTCTCCCAGAAGGATGTAGTCTTTGGAGGGGAGCGCGTGTGGAGTGATGAAGTCCGTGATGTCTTCACTAAATTGTGCGCGGGGTCCTGGGGGTCTGTAAAGGAGGGTGCCTCTGAGTGTGGTCTTGGGGTCGATGTGGATCTGGAAGTGAAGGTGTTCAGAGTTGCCGAGATTGATGTCAGAGCTGGTTGAGATGTGGATGGATTTCTTATGGACGATAGCGATACCTCCTCCTGTGTGGCCGGTGCGGTCCTTGCGTATGATCTTATAATCTTCTGGGATGGCAATGGTGATGTCTGGGGCGGAAGAGGCGTTCATCCATGTTTCTGTTAGGAAGGCGACGTCCGGAGAGATGGTGTCTAGTAGATTCCAAAGGTCAATGGCATGCCTGTGGACCGAGCGGGTGTTGAGCAAGATGCAATGTAGGTGGTTGGGGTCGGGAATCTGTGGTATGAGCGTAGCGGAGTAGTTGTCGGTGGCGATGAATTTGCAGGAGTTGCATGAGAAAGGTCCATGGGTGCGACCAGGAGCGGCTTGGACGCAGTTGGGGGAGCGGCCGGGGTTAAGGGCTAGGAGGGTGGTGGCGTCGTAGGTAACGCGGGGGAGCTGGGTAATGCGAGGGCCAGGGAGTCTGGCGCTGGGCGCGGTCCAGGCGCGGACGGGCGTAGACGGGCTTACCTTTGGCGCACCTTCGGCGCGGATTGGGCGCGGACGCTGCGCGTGAACGCTGCGCGCGGGAGTAGCTGTCATATATGGAAGGTGGAGGGGGAGGGGCGAGGGCGGCTCAGCTGGGAGGCGGGGCGGGCTACAGGGATCACAACAACAACAAAATGGAGGCGGAGGGGGGAGCACAGCGGAGCGCTAGGGCAAACGCGCAAACACAGTCAAAGCAACAGATTAAAATTCGAAAAGTGCAAATAAATCAAAGCGGCAACCAGGCACACAGCAGGCAATAATAATTAGGCAGTTTAGACAAGGCAATGCAGCACAACGATACCGAGTGTCACGAAGGGACACTGGGGAGCGACCACTCAGCCCGAGGGAGAGGAGCGAGTCACGGCGCTATCAGGTAAGGGAGCGCTGTTCTGGTCAGTGGGAGGGCGGCTCAGCTGGGAGGCGGGGCGGGCTACAGGGATCACAGCAACAACAAAATGGAGGCGGAGGGGGGAGCACAGCGGAGCGCTAGGGCAAACGCGCAAACACAGTCAAAGCAACAGATTAAAATTCGAAAAGTGCAAATAAATCAAAGCGGCAACCAGGCACAAAGCAGGCAATAATAATTAGGCAAAGACAAAGGTATATGGGATAAATCATGATGTGAATATTCTAGGATGGTCAGAGCATAGACATTTACACATAATGATTAACCCTTGCATAGCTTATTATGTATTTGTTATAACTAACAAGCATCTTGAGGAAATGCCACATGAATTTGAACCAGTATTCACGGAAAGATTGGGATATCTGAAAGTATTTAAACATCTGATAAAACTTAAATGAAATGCAATCCCCGTCAAGAAAAAAGTATGAAATATTCCTTTATCAGTGAGATGTTAAAAACAACCTGGATAAATGGTTAAAGGAAGAAATATTTGTACCAGTAGATGCATTATCATGGCAATCCCCAGTTGTCTTTTCAAAGAAATAAAAATCAGAGAAATCAGACTTTGCATATACTTGAGGCATCTGTATCAACAAATAGCTGCTGAAACAGAACCCTTGCCTAACAGATAAGACGGAGGTGATGGAGTTTGGGGGCGGCCCATCCCTGTGGGACCCTACCTGGCGACCAACAGAGGCTGGCATATGTCCTGTACCATCCTCTAAAGTTAAGAACTTGGGGATCATATTCGATGAACAGCTGGGCTTTGCAGCCCATATTAACCGCGTTACCTCCACCTGCTTCTACATCCTGAAGTTACTCAGGAAGGTGTTTCTGTTTATTGCATTGGAATTAGGGAAAACCGTGGTAGTGGCGTAAGTTTTATCCCGGCTAGACTACTGCAATACATTATTTTTAGGCGTTGCCAAGGCACAGAAGTCTAAATTGCAGTCTATTCAAAATGCCACGGTGCGGCTATTGTTGAACATCCCCAAAGGTCATCCTACGTCTGATGCCATTAAGTCTTTGCATTGGCTCCCAATACAGCAACTCTTAGAATTTAAGGCCCTATGTCTGGCTCATAAGACACTTTATGGCCGAGGGGTTGCGGACCTGTGTAAAATCTTCCACTGGTACGCCTCACAAGAAATCTTAGATCAGCCAATTCTGGCCTCATTGCTGCCATGAAAGTTCGTAGAGCCAGAAGGGGTGGTAAGAGCTTATCTCATGGTGTGGTTAGGCTGTGGAACCAACTACCTATCACAGCCAGACTCCAACTAAACATGACAGTGTTCAGTAAGCAAATAAAAACGTGGTTGTTTCCCAGGACCTAAGTGGTTTGTTTTTGTGGACATTGGTCCTTCCTCTCCCTCTTTTCTTTCACCCCAGCGCCAAGATGCTTCAGCATTCGTGCGCTCTATAAATGTCAATCCAATCCAGTCCAATCCAACATTCATGATTTAATGGCAACACTGGGAGATGCAAGAATGTTTTCCACACTTGACTTCAAATGGCATATCACCAGTTGTTACTGCATAAGAATTTTCAAGATCTCAAATCGTTTATAATGCATATGGGGTCATTCAGATTTTGGCACATGCCATTCGGCCTGAGTTCAGTGTCCCCCATTTTAGAAAAAATCATGAATAAACTATTCGATGGAATGCAAGGAGTAAAAGCTTTCCAGGGTGATGTTTTTTTTCTAATGATAATGAAAGCTACCTAAAGATTTTGAGAGAAGTGCTCACCTGCATACAAACTAGTGAATTTAACTCTTTCGAAAGGACAAATGTAAGTTCTTCAAAAAAGAAGTTACTTATGTAGGCCACATCAGCTCAGAAGGAGTTAAACCTAAACTCAGTCTTGTTTCTGCCATTGTAGATTCACCTAGAATAGCTAATAAGCATGAATTAAAATATTTCCTAGGGTTAAGTGAATTCTATTCAAAGATCATAAGAAATTATTCCGACAAGGTTGACCCTATGTAGAGTTTAATGAAAAAAGAAACTGACTGTGTACGGAACGATTTTTGTAAAAAAAAAGTATGCATCAACTCAAAACAGAGATAGAGGATGCTCCTTCATTGAAATCATTTGACGAATCACTTCCTTTAATTGTGGCAGTAGATGCACCTCAAGTTGGTCTCGGAGCAGTTTTAAGTCAAGACAAACAACAAGAAAGTTAACATGTTGCCTCTGCTTCATGTAAATTGAAAGATTCCAAACTGAAGTACGCAGTGATTGAGAGAGAATTTTTAGTTTGTGTGAGTGCTGCTTCAAAGTATAAGAATTTACTAAGGGGTAAAAGTGTCCTTGTTTGTACGGATCACAATCCCTTGTTAAGTATAAAACAGAACAGATAGTGGCTGGGTAACTTTTGCGCAACTATAACTAAATTAGTATTCTCCTTATATGAAGGCTCAAGGGAACAGGGGAAAGCGGCCACTTGCGTCCCCAAAGAAGTCCTCTGCAACCAGAGAATTCAGTAATAAAAGGTAAGTTGTCCCCGAGCACATATATGCCAATTCTTATGTTATTCCAAGAGAAAAGGTAACCACAATCAAATGAATGTCCTTTCAAAGTTCATCAGATTAAATTCCTTTAATTTCCATTTCTTTTCTCTTCAAAACATCAAATCTCTTCATAGTCTTCATCTAGTTCAAACAGAGGTAGCCAACACGTGTTTCGTCAGAGGGTACAGTCACCCTAATGACTTCTTCAGGGCAAAAAGATCAATCCGAACAACAAGTAGTAAAGATCAATTCCAGAAGGCAATTGTTCCTCAATTATAAAGTGGAACTAAAAGATCAATCCAAACAACAAATAGTAAAGACCAATTCCAGAAGGCTATTGTTCCTCAATTATAAAGTGGAACTCATTCCATTATGTATATCTGAGTTCTTCATATATGGTAATGTATAGTTCAGATCCAGGAGAGTACTCCTCACGTCTTCAAAGGGGTTCCGTTGCAATCACCTTGTTAAGTATATTGAGTAAATACAGTACTAATAAGGTATCCTCCTGTATCACAACACTTGCTTGCATGGTACACAAATATGTATCTGAGATGCAATACTTGCCTGGTAAATCCAATATTGTTGCAGATTTCCTATGATGTATGCCATGCAATGATGGATTTGATGATGATTACTTGAGTGAAATGGATGAGAGTGTGGGATTGTCTTATTTGTCTGATGAATTGGTGACATGAGTGCAAGAACTAGAAAGCAATGGCTGTCTGCTATTCGTAAGGAAGTTGAATATCATCTAGTTTCCAACTTCATCGTCAAGGGGTGTCCGAAAGAAAAACAATTGGATGATATCTTAAGACCTTATTGGAAGGTGAATGATAAATTAACAATTGTTAAAGATATTCTGAAAAATGACAAATTGGTACCCCCCCCATGGATGTTAGACCACAACTTTTTAAATTAGCACACAAGGGACATACCAGAATGACAGATACAAAGAAAAGATTAAGAGCTGAGAACTGGTGGATCTTCATCGACCTAGATGTTGAGAGATTGCTGCAAAATTGTAGCATATGTAAAGATGCAGGCATATCTATGCATACACATGTATGTCCCTTGACACCCGTACCTTTTTCTGAAGCCCTCTGGCAGAGGATGGGAGTAGATTTCATTGGACCAATGTACAAATTACCTTTAGAAATGAGAGGTGTCATAGTTTGTATTGATTATTACAACAAATGGATTGAGTTTGAGTTCACATGCATATTCCTACCACTAATGTTTTGAACTTTCTCAAAACAGTATTTAGCAGGGAAGGATTCCCACAGCAGATTGTAAGTGACAATGGATCACAGTTTGTGGGCGAGTAGATGTTTGGAGGCCTGCGTGAAGATGCCAGGAATATGTTTTTATTATAAAATAACGGGGTGAGGCTAGCCCCTCCTGACATCAGGCCCCACTCCTAAAGCCTCAATAGTCTTTCTGCTCCCATGAGACTAAAGCATCTCCCTCTCTATGGCAAGTGAGAGGACATTTTGATTCTTTGGGTTGCTGTTTTTACATAAGGGTCAGAAGAGTAGGGCTAAATCTCGATATCGTCCCCTCTGCCATGCTGAATGGTTACACTTATAGTGCTTGGGTCGGTCACCACATGTTGAAACCTACCAAATCCAGATTTCACTGAAATGTAGACACCAAAGGGAGTCCAGGGTGTTTTGCTTCGGGTGGATCCCACAACATTTTCTTACCCACAAGGGTCTGCACACCTCAAACTTTGCCTAAAGTCATGCAAATTCCTTCCATTCCTGTGACATAAACTTCTGGGATTCACTACTCCACTTGTGTGGAAGGGGCCTAGCATTGGTGGCAGTTAAGGCTTTAAAACTCAATATAGAAACATTAACATTTGTTTTATAAAAAATAATAATGCCCTCTGGGTTTATTGGAACCAACCCAGGTCACCTATGTAACTCTACAAACACAGACCTGTGTGAAAACTAAACACCCACAGGAGTCTAGGGAATGATCTGTTCCTGTTGCAGGCACTAGGCCCAGCCATACAAGTGGGATCACAGGTGAACACTGTGTGGTAGAGATGTTGTGGATTCCGGAACTTTACATCACAGAAATGCACGCAAAATGAGGTTTGAGGTCCAGGTGAGGCACACCATCTTGCACTTCCACAGGTGTGTAGTTTTCAGAAATGTCTGTGTTTGGTAGGTTTCCCTAGGTGGTAGCTGAACCCAGGCGAAATTACAGCATCTACCCTTACTGCTAGTGTCTACACTTTGCGTTTTGGGGCCTTTGTGTTTCAGGCCTATCCATACAAGTGGTTTACCATTGAACGCCAGGTGGTAGGAGTTTTGCATTTCCGGAAGTTTACATAACAGAAAAACAAGCAAAATGCGTGATGTTAGGTAAAGTTTGAGGTATGCAGGGCATTGTGAGAAAGAAAGTCTTGGGATCCTTTCATCAAAAGCTGGAAATGAAGCAAATTTAGAAATACATTTAGTTTGTCTAGAAATATGAAATGTTACCCCGTCTGGGGCGAATACTGTACCAGTAATGCCTAAGGGCCTGATTACTAGTATGATGGTCCATAGGACCACCGTACTTGCAGTGGAGGTGCGGTGGCAGTCATGGACCGCCACACCTGTGGTACGGCCACCACACCAAATTATGAGTTTGGCGGTCAGAACTCCATGGGACCATTGCAACCGCCAGGCATATTACGACTTTTCCTTTTCTGTGAGCCCGCCTTGAAAAGTGTGCCGGTGGGGAATGAAAGTTGGCCCTTGAGGGCCCCCTGTTGCCCCTGTGCATGGGGATGCATGCAGGGGGGCACATGTGTGTTGTCCTGTATACATGCACCCCCCAAGTACCTGCACAGCATGGACTGTGCAGTCCATATCGTGCAGGTACGGGCTGTGGCGCTCCAAAAGGCGCTGCAGTGGGACTGCAGTGCCGCCCACCTGCTAGACTACAAAAAAAACTCATAATTTGACAGGCACCCGGCCGTTGACTTTGGCGTTCTGGGAGGAGGGCACTGCCATGGCGGTCTGCTACCAAACCGCCAAAGTCGTAATCAGGCCCTAAGTCTTGAACATCCGAAACCCTTTGACAGTAGATGAGACACAAGAGCATAGCCAACTTACCAGATGGTTTCTTCCAGTTAAGGTATTTATTGTGTTGCCAAGAGAAAAAGATTTGAAGACCTTATTCATCATCCCATAGGATGGAGTGCCTGGGTTCCAGGGAAAGCCCAGGGGTTCCCACCCCAACATCTGAGATACCTTACCCTCAAGATCCACCCAGAAACGATCCAGAATAGCGCTACAGCGCGCCCAAACCTCGAATGAAGTGCTACACAGCCCCTATAGACTTCGCCTATCTTCCTCCATCTCCTCTCTGCAAAAATAAGACGAATCTTCAAACAGAAACTAATCCGACAACACAAAGAAACCCTATTCACAGACATCTACCATTCATTTTCCAAAGATCCGATTAAGATGGACCTAATTTTTCACATGTAGAGACCTGAAGACTGGACTTCCACGCTCAGAACGCAACTCTAGATGGCCAAAAGCACATCCACTCCTCACAGTTGCAAACTAACTTCCATACTCCCCGAATAATCGGCTAGAAGAGGGATCACATCCGTGATATCAACACGAATGGCACTGTCCTCATTCAGGCAAACAAGGAGAACCTTGAAGCTTTTGACTCCCTATTTCCCTCACTCCGATCTGCTCTCCCGCACCTGCCGTGCCCCGCCTCAACCCAAAACCCGCTTACAGCTACAGCTAACCTTGAAGCCTACGACTCGCCCTTCCACCCACTCCGATCCGCTCCAACCCGAACTGCTACCCCCACCCACTTTGCCCCGCCGCAACCCAACTCCTGACTACAGCCACCCGGCCACAACAGGAAACTCTAGACCCCATCACATGCCCCTACCACACCACACCACACCCACCCCCCGCCCCCGGTCACCACCCATCTCACTACCCCAACCAAGCTTATCCCACAGCTCCTTACGGAAAACACTACCTCCCCTCCTTACTGGATCCACCCACCGCAACCTCACGCACGAGACCCGCTGACAGTGACCACTATCCTCACTAGTTCCTTCACAGCTCTCAGACACTCAAAGTCATCTCATGCCCCTACCCACCCCCTCCCTTGACTTCTCGCTGGATTTTAAAAAAGGACAACACGTCCTACACAATTAATAAGAGACAACACTCCCTCAACCTGATCTTAACCACGCAAGATAAAGCCTTAGATGCCCTCAACTCCTCCCATGACTCTTTGGCTAAGCGTCTCGCATCACTTGAAAACCAGATAGACGCGATCTTCCGGGCTTAACCGAAATCCTCTCCAACCTAGGTAAAGCACGCAGACCCCACCAATCCCCTCCTTGGGCTCCCCCCACTGTCAACATCAAAACCCCCCCCTAGCCCTCAGAAACCCTTGGAACCCAGCCTCAGAGACCCCCTAACAGGGTCATGGAACCCTGGCCACAAAAAGCCTCAAGAACCGCAATCCCTCCCCTTAGGGCTCAGAACCGCGCAATTTCCGATATAAACACCTGACCACAAGACCCACTAGAACAGAAGCAGCCATGTCCGACAAGAAGCAGCCATTCTAGCCTCTTCGTACGACACATCACCCTATGACTCCCCTAAATCCAAAACCCAAGTGATCACAGGCCTCCGGAAAGGCCTTCCCTGCACAAAACCCCCGAGACTGCCTGTCCTTACCGCCATACCTAGGGCACCCAAAGAAAGGACCGCCAGCAACAAAGAGCTTTTCGCCAACTGCTTACTGATCAACTGCAGGTCGGCCTCACTACACGCAACTGAACTAGCAGAAGCTATCCTCTCGCATTACATTGACATTGCGTTCCTCACGGAGACCTGGCTCAATGAGATATCCCCACCATGCTTAGACATGCTTGTACCCCCAGGCTTCTCCCTCATCAACAAAGACAGGATGGACCAGCGAGGAGGAGGGGTTGCTATTATCCAATAGGACAACATGGTCATCATGGAAACTAACTCTTTCGATTACAATACATTTGAATGTCTCTCATCCAACATCAAGACCAAAGATAGTGGTTCTTTACTTTGTCCCCTGCTTTATCACCCCCCAGGTAAAAACACTGCATTCGGAGAACAATTATCCGACCTGATAGCTCAGGGTGCACTCGGTGATACCAATAATCTAATTCTCGGTGACCTGAAACTACCGTGGAACGAGACCAACAACCCTCTAATCCAATCACTATCAAGTCTCCTCTGTGACAACAATTTAATCCAGTGCTGCACAGAGGAGACACTACAAAGGAGCCACACTGGATGCCATCATTGAGCAAAGAAACACAATCACTATCAACCACATACTTCCCGTTGACTGGTCAGACCACCACATGATCCTATTCCATATCAATCACCCCCCTCTCTCCCAATCACCTCCACAAGATCCCCCTAAATGGCTGAGAAACTTCTCTCAAGTTCCCTTGGGAATCCTGGAAGATCAGATAAGCTCACTTCTCCCCGACACCAATGACCACCTCTCCACTAATGACCTCACCGATTGTTACAATGCTAAGCTAGCGTCCTTACTTGACAAAATAGCTCCTTTAAAGCTCAAAAAGAGCAGAGCCATCCCATCCAGATCATGGTTCAGCTCTGACCTCAACTCCGAAAGGAGGAATTTAAGAGCCAAAGAAAGAAAGTGGAGAAACAATCCGACCTCCATCCTCCGTGATCAACTCAAATCAGCCCGTAGGAAGTACAACAACCACATCAAATACAAGAAATCCAGCTTCTTCCGCGGGGCACTGGACAGCGCCAAAAACAGACCTAAGGAGCTCTATAGCATCATTAGACAACAAACCTCCAAGCCAGTGTCCTCATCTGTGCAGGCGTCCAAAGAACTCTGTGAAAACTACGCTCATTTCTTCAACGACAAGATCTCAAAAATCGAACTATCATTGGACATCAACAACTCGCACCTCACGATGTTCCACATGATCTCTCTCCTGGCTCCTTTCCCAATTCCTGGCTCAGCTTCCGTCCCGTTAAAGAAAATGAGATAATCACGATGATCTCCACCTCCAAACCCTCAGCTTACGTCCTAGAACCCATTCCTCCTCTACTGATCAAAAAAATTAAGCACGCTTTTGCACTGCTCTGGAGCACAATCACAAATAGCTCCCTAAAATACGGAGTGGTTCCCGATTGCCTTAAAATGGGGCAAGTCACCCCCCTGTTGAAAAAACCCGGTCTAGATCCGACAGATCTGAACAATTTTAAACCTGTTGCAAATCTCCCCTTGCTCTCAAAAATACTAGAAAGATGCATACTACATCAACTAAGACAGCACATGGACAACATCAACCTCTTGGACCCCCAGCAGTCTGGCTTCAGAAAAGGCTGCAGCACAGAAACTGCGATTCTCAACATCATGGACGATATTCATGGATCACTAGACTCTGACCAATGCTGCCTCCTCATTCTCCTTGACCTCTCGGCAGCATTTGATACTGTTGATCACAAACTCCTCATGAGGGCTCTCCAAGAAAGAGCTAGTCTTGGTGAGGTAATCCTCAAATGGTTCTCCTCCTTTATCCACAATCGCACGCAAAAAATAGAAAATCAAAAACTTCACCTCCGAACTTCAGCAAGTCAACAAGGGCGTCCCTCAAGGCTCGGTGCTCTCACCACAACCCTTTAACATCTACATGGAACCTCTCTCCAAACTACTCAGAAAAGCCAACATCCGCTTCCACCTCTATGCTGTTACCCAGATCTATCTGGAAACTACCTCTCTCAAAGACATTCATGGACTAAATGATGTCCTGAAAGATGTACAACACTGGCTGACAAGTAACCACTTGAAACTAAATCCTGACAAGACTGAGACACTCCTCATCTCGAACAAGGATGATAACCACCAAATCACCGAATGGTTAAAGGCTATTGATGCACTCAAGGGGAATCTCACTCTAGCAGATTCTGTCAAATCTCTAGGCATCACCTTAGACCCAAAACTGAACATGATGAGACACATTAAGAACTCGGCCAAAAGTGTGTTCCTTAATCTCAGACTACTGAATAAAATCAAACCATACATTGCAACCAATGATCTCAAACAGGCCACCCAATCTCTGGTACTGTCAAGACTGGACTATGGGAACGCAGTCCTAACAGGAATCCCTAAATCGCACTTGGCCCCCATCAAAACAACGTTAAATGCGGCCGCCAGATTGATCACCGACATCAAGAAATTTGATCATATCTCTCCTGCACTCAAGGAATTTAAATGGCTTCCAGTAGAAATGCAAAGTAGCTTCAGAACAGCCTGCCTAACCCATAAAGTCCTTCACACCGGCAAACCAGAGTACCTGGTGAAAAAACTCACAAAAGCCGGCCAATCCAGGAATCTGAGAAGCTCAAACTCCCTCCTACTCATCCGACCTAAAACCAGAAGGAAAAGAACAGTGGACCGTTCTTTCACTGGAAGCGCCCCCAAAATTTGGAATTCCATTCCCCCGCACATTAGAACCATTTCCTCCTTTGTAGAATTCAAAAGACAACTCAAATCCCTGTTCCTCAACCGCTCCCTAGGAAGTGGATAGCTTGGGACAGACAGCAATCATTGAGCTCTGCTCCAAACCTAAGAATCCAAAGAATCTCGAAGCCAAAAATGTCCTGCACTACAATATGCTGCTATTACCTTTGACACTCGTCGGTTGTTGTATCACTCCTATGTTTTGTATCTGATGATTAAATGCTATGCACCTACTGTAAAGTGCTCCAATACCCCTGGGTCTGGACAGCGCTATAGAAAACTTCTTAAAATAAAATATAAAAATAAAAAAGGGTGTTTTCCCATTGACCCTCTACAAGGAGGTGTGTTGCAGAAAAGGAAGACCTAAAGGTATACATCTGTAGCAGGGATTCTGCTCCTACACAGAACTGTGCATAGATAACAGAACCACAGTGAATTAGGGTGTGCCAAAACTCACCTTAGTATCCAAAATCCCCTACCAGACTAGCAATCAGTGTCTCATTGGTATTAACAAAACCCCAATGATTTAGACAATCCAGAACATGGACTTAGAACACCTCAGGAAACGTGGAACACATGATCACTCTTTCGTTATACTAACATATCAATCCAGAACGAGGAGTCAATGAGGACACGTGCAAGTTTGAAATGTTTATTTCTAATGCAGTGTTCTCAAACGCAGTATCTTAGCTAATACAAGCAAACATATTATAAAGATCAAGGTTATCAGCATAGTTATTATTACATAAAATACAAAGGGTGAAAGCATGTTAAAATGCTAAAGGAAACAGGTTTAAATAGAACCTCGATTTTCCCTCCCTAGCTAGTATATTATATTATATTATATCTACAGAAGGTCTCTTTGGGTTTAGAAGGGCAAGCCCATACCTTTGGTTTCAGTGGAAAGGGATCACGTCATCTCCTGCACCTACACTCTGCATACGGATATTCATCAAGTGTGTCTCCTGCCTCGTGCAGTGCATTATTATTCGTGCCTAAAACCAAAGTTGGCCACAGCTGCATCCATATTATGTCTACACTGTGCGCTGATCAATCCAAACAATAAGCGCTGTGTTGAAATAACCTTGAAGGCCTCGGCACTCACTGTACAGACATAGCTTACCAAGCAAGACTGATATTATAAGCAAACATGTTATTCTCGTGTAAAGCAAAATACCTAACTAGGCGAAAAGCATTAATAACAAAATGTGTTGTTTGCAGAGGCAGCAGGAAAGGAAAAATTGCGTTTAACTTCTAACCAGCACATGCTAACTTAACACAGTGCAAAGGTGAAACCAATACACAAGACACCCTCCCTTTGATCCGAGCACTGATAGGACAAGAATGAAGGGACAAATTTAGGAACGCAGAGTTCAAGTTCGATAGTTCAAACACAAGTCTCTAATTTTTCACTTAAAAAATCCAAGAGGAAAAAAAATTTAATAGTCGTGAAAAAAAAAAACACAACATTGGACTATGATAAAGTCAATAGGCAAGCCGTTCAAAAACAGTCTGAGAGTCCCCAAAAAATTTTATCCAACGAGATGTTTCAGGTTAAGAAACCGAGACTGCAAACACAATTCATCCTAATAATGAATATGCAAAATATGCAGCAACAGCCTCCAACAGGAAGTATCTGTTATCATCCGAAAACAGATCAGCCATCCAATTAAACAAAGGGAAAGAACATACATGCTCTACAATTACCGGAGCCTCTTGCACCATCAGAGGACAACTCCGCGGATTTTCGAGGAAACTGCGAGCCAAGAAATCTTGCGCCGCTGCGAACACATTCCAACGACCCAGAACACCATGCATCCTGCAAAGGCCATAATCCCTCCATCAGAACAAAGCAATTCATGAATAACTAAGGGACTCATAAGTTGATTATAATCAGCATCAGGAGACACCGTATTGCAGAGTCACAAATCCAGGGCCCATTCGAAGTCGCAACTCAGGCAATGAAAAAAGGCTGAACGCATGTAAAGTACGAAAATCGAAATGATAATCCATAAGCTGCACTCAGTGTAGCAAGCGGCAACGCACCATAGTACTCAAGCATCCGGGCGCGAAGGAGCCCTAGCCGAGACAGCCCGTCTTGCAACACAGGATGTGCATCCATTTTGAAATAGACAGAACAGCAATAGCACACCAGCAGCAAGAGCCAGAAGCAGGGGAAATCCACCAAATAGGCTGGAAAAAATAGAATGAAAGAAAGCTGGAATGACTCCGAAAATCTTTTGGAAGGAAGTCACCAAGCCACTGCTTACAACTTTAAAAAAGTGAGCCAGCCCGAAGTGGAGGATGCATTGAAGATAGTATGAATTAATTCACCGAAGTGCAAAGGCAAATCAGTATTTAACAAGGCATGCACCTCTTTGCGGGTGTTTGCCGCGTGAAGGACAAATGTTTCACGAGCAGATGTGAGGGCAACTTCTTTCTGGGACAATAGAGCTCTGATGCGACTCATCTTATTGAACTCTGCTTTCAAGGTCGGAATCTTAGGCCAGATGGAAACATCAAGTTTCCCATGAGGTGGTGGATACATTACATTCTTGCAACAAACTACACGTTCACTGACTGTAACGACATAAGCAATCCCTTTTATTAATCCACAACAATCCTCATTGTTCAAAGTAAATAACTCCTGTTAGCCAGTAACGTGAATGTGGGAACTATCGCAGGCACTGGTGTACCTTTCAAAACACAGGCTAAATCAGGCTTGTTTTGGTTGCAAGAGCCATGTAATTGGATATGTCGACACATTAAGGAATGATCCGGTGTTTCAGTGCATTCTTCACCATTCAAATAAACTTCTCTACCCTCCCTAAGACATCTATATCTAAAAGGAAGCGACCAGGCTTCATGGAGATAAAAAAAACCCAGAGGCTCGTATCTGCCAATAGCAAAGTACTTCACACAATTTGTAAATGCAAATAAAGGAAACAGCAGAGTTATTAAACCATGAATAAGCCATGTAGCAGCATTGGCTTCCGCCACAGAAAACGGTAAAGGCTCTAACTTCTCAATGTGTAACATTGAAAAAGAAGCATCCTTCATTGATAGTAAGCGTTGCTTGTCAGTCAAATTAAAAGGGGCAAATAAGGATGACGTATTCATGTAATACCACTGCACTTTTCCCGCTTTAAGGGTCTGCAATGTCCATGCAAATTGCATAATGGAACGCAACTGATTCTGACCGTGGTACAAAGCGGACACTTCATCCTGCACAATATCAACAACAGATGACACAATATTATCCAATGTGTAAATGCGAGAAGAAAGCGTGTTAATGCTGTTATCTACAACTGGCAGCACTTTCTCTAAATTAGCTTGATCTATAGCCCTAAGGCGAGTAGCCGCCTCAAAATGGGAAGATTCCAGATTTCGTTATAAACAGCATATATCCATCTTTTGGATCTACCTTTAGCCGGGCCTTTAATAAAATCTTCCAAATCAACATCATCAGTCAGTTTAGACAAATGCAGTTTAACTGACGCCAAGGTAGAATGTCTGAGCCAGTTCTGACACAATTTGCCTACAGAATAGGTAGTCACAGAATGGCCACTTTCAAAACGGGGATCCACCCGTACCTGTGTAAAGCCTTGAGCTAAACCCAGAAAACGATGCTGGCATGAATCAGCACTTCTGTGCCAGAGCAACCAGCCTTCGGGATCCAAACTGGATATGTTAAAGGAGGAATTCAACAATAGAGTTTGTAACTCTCTCATGGAAAATTTAGTAAAATGACCCCAACCGGAATATTCCTCTAAATCAGGAAAAGAAGGAGCATTTAATCTTTTATGAGTAGCCAACTCAAAGCATGTCGTTTGTGAAATAGTAGAATTCAAAATCAACATATGGTTCGGGATGAGGCATGCACGGTGCAAAGCCTCAGTGCCTTGCACTTGCCAGCTTTTAGAATCCCAAACTGATTTTAGGTCATTTGTATCCTTCCACAACTCGTAGCCCCCAACGGCCAACTGGTCTAGAAAGGACTTCGAATACAATAATTTAGTATCGGTAAGTCTAACTTTGGAAATTGACTTTTCAGTCACTTTAAAATAAAAGGCATTAGGATTAGATTGATTAAAATCTGTAAAGTAAGTGAACCTTTTCAAAAAGGTAGCAGAACTGCCTTGTATAGGAGCTGGACAGCGTTCCCAATGGGTGTAATTTACAGCGAGTCTCCTAGTATTAGCTTTATGCAGGTAGTGATTGCCAAAATGTTGATAACAATACAAATCACCGTAACTAGCAGACTCCAAGTATAAATCTTCAGCATCAAAGGCAGCATAATATTTCAAATCAGAAAACAATGATGCAACGACCTGAACTTCCCAATCATCAGAACGTATATTTTGTTTAACTACATCCCCCATAGACACTCTAAGAACGTTAGGCACATTTATAACCTCAGTGGGCCCATGAATTTGAAATCGAACAGCATCCCATACAATCGCATATAAGACAGGCCAAGCAGTGATGTTAACAAAAGCCAGGTCTCTCTGCACTCTGTGTGAAGAATGGGGAGCCAAAGTTTCATTGATATGTCGAATGTAAGATCTCTCCTCGACATAGTGTCCATTAATGAGACAGAAAAAATAAAACACAAAATCAATTGTCATAAAAAGGTAAATCGAAAAAAGAAACATCCAAATATAAGTCCAAGGGGGAATCAAAAAATGTTTTTTAAACAGTCTTGCCAAAACTGAAATCTTTGAGGGCTTTTTAGATGTGTGGGAAATAGTGTCAAATGAAAATCTGGATTCTGTAGCCAAGCGAGTTTGCAAATCAGGCATGGATAAGTCAGTTGGGTAGGTATAGTCAGTTTCAACATGTTGAGTACCAGGCAGTATACTCAATAAAGGACTGGAAATTGCAGGCAACTTGAGAGCAACATCAGGCACAGGATTGGAAACCAGGGCCAAAACAGAATTTCTCAAAATCAAAGGACATGAGACCGCCGGTGTCATACTATGAAGAATCGGCCACTCTGTGTATCTTGACATTGTCAATGGAGATATACCTGTTCTCCTTACGACCTGGAAGTGGTGGTAAAATGACTGTTCTTGTGCCCTTCACACCAAGCACTGGAACCGGAGCTCTATAAGAGGGACCAAATTCTTTCGTGTTCTCGATCTTCTCACGAACCAGTTCTCCAACTTGGGGTAGCCAGCCAACTACCGGGATCTGCAAAGCATCAACCGAGGTGGAGGGCAAATTTTCCTTTGCAAGGCTGTCTCTTGTCTTTTGTAGATCCTGTAAAACATTGCAATGTTCATCTACGTCAAAGGAGGCAGCCTGAGCCACCGAGTCTTGACCGTCAAGGTCCGGTACATACATCTTGATACCAAGGAGCATTTCGTATGGGGTCCACCCACCCAGAGACCTTCTGGGAGATTATTAAGAGCACGCTGCACGCCATTGAGATGGGCCAGCCAGTTCCTATAACTCGAGCTGTCCAAGGCTGCTTTAAATCTCGGTTCATCCGTTCCACAACACTATTACCCTCAGGCCTGTATGGAGACGAAAACTTGACTTGGACCCCCAACGAAGTCATGGCATCCTTATACGCCTTAGAGGCGAAAGCCGGACCCTGATCCGAATGGAAGGTACCACAGGCAAAAATCCCTACAAAGATATGCAAGTCTCTTATGACAGTCCGTGAATCAGCGCTGCAGTGAGGCCAGACCCACACAAAGCGTGTGCATGAATCAACTGCTACTAAGATGTACTTATACGCAGTATCAGAAGAAAAGGGACCGCAGTGATCCAAATAAACACACCCAAGGGGTTTATTAGAAATGTACAACTGTGTCTGGGGCGCACGCGCAGCAGTTGAAGGCTTAATCTGCTGGCAAATGTCACATTGAAGGACATAATCACGCATCTGTTTGTACAGCCCCGCCACCAGAAACGTTGTTGTAACTGAGCTGCAGTAGCCGAAGACCCCGCATGAGTAGACGCAACACCTTCATGGGCTGCGGTAATCAGAGTAGGCCTGCGGTCCGCGTTTGGAAGTATCCTCTCACCAACGTCAGGAATTTTCACATAAGGAACTTTATCAGGACTTAAATGGTATGAATACTTCGAAGGGAATCCTTTTGGATATTTACCTCCCTTCTCAGTTGCAGCAACAGCTGCCAAAATATCATAATCAATCTTACTTTTGGAACGTGTAACTGCTGCAACCAAATTTGTCGATACCGCTGATTTTGCTGCCTCATCGGCAAGCGAATTGCCAACAGCGTGGACTCCCATGCGCTGATGACCGAGAGTATGAATCACAAACACGAGGGGCAACTGCTCTTTAAGCTCAGCCACTCGGACCCAGGTCATTTTATGTTTTATTGTGCTACCCTTGGAATCTCAAAAATCATTCTGAATCCAAAAGAACAGGTTTTCATTGTAAGACTGAACACAGTAGTAAGAATCACTCACAATAAGAGTTGACACACCAGGATCAGAGCACGAAGCTCTGCCAATTGTGCGGTGCAGTCCCCAAGAGTCTGCGTGTGCACGACTCTGGACTTGAACTCGTCATTCACCATGGCACCTACCACAATAGCGCAAGCGGAAACGTATGCGTGCTTAGACCCATGCGCAACCTGCGCAGAACCATCAGAGTGTATGATGCAATGAAAGTCCTCCAAAGGCCGCATAGCCAAAGGGGCAGGATGAACAAATTCATACTGCAAAAACTCCTGCGACTGTAAGGAGGCATCAAAAATAAACGTGACATCCGGAGACGTCAATGATGCAGCCCATTGTATCCACCGAGGGTGCAAAGCTTTAGAATTAGGTACACTGGCTTTCGTCACTGCCTCTAAAGCAGGAAACGGTGTTACAACCAACATGCGTTTCCCCTGCGACAGCACACGTTCCTTGAGAATCGCCATTTGCACTGCTTCAAAACTTTTTCCACAGAGGAAAACCGCATTTCAGCCGAAGTGTACAAGTGTGACTTGTAAGCAATAGGTACCGTGTCTCCTTCGTTAAAAGTAAGGTACGTGAAATCCACCGCCCCAGGGATGATTCTTATCACCAGGTTGGTGTGGTAATCACGGGTCAGTAAGAATTTAGATTCTAGTAGATCAGCCTGCAAAGAATGCAAAATAGCTGAATGTTCCGGCATCCAGCAAGATTTGGTAAAAGTAGGTTATATCAGAGCATACAAAGGCTTGATACGCTGGGCATATTCGGGAATATAAGTACGCCCGAATTCAAAAATCCCAGCAAGGACTAATTTTTTCAGAGTTGTTGGAGCGGGCAATTACGCGCATTTCTCAAAGAAGTGAGGAGCCAATCCTCTACCTTCATTGTTGAGCTCATAGCCCAGGAACAACACTATATACTCTGCAATGTGGGACATTTCAAAGTTGAATTTGTAACCGAAGTCCGCAAAGTTACAAATTATGCGGTCAACTCGACACAGATGCGTCCAAAGCTCGTTGTCTGTGAGATATATATCATCCACATACGAACACCCATCAGTGTCTATCCTCTCTAACAGAGAGACTATACGGGCAGCAAACACGCCTGGACTATTCTTATAGCCCATAGGTAAACGAGTATAGTGGCGTTCTTTGCCGCCACAGGTAAAACTGGTCCACTGGGAACTCAGTCCGTCCAAATTGTGGGCAAAAAAAACATTGGATATGTCAAGTGTAGTTTTAAAATGTTTACGCACAAGACTATCCACTAGAGCAGAGCCGTGAGTATTCTGTACTGCACAGATATGGAAATGCGAGTTCAAATGCCAGTGATCCAATACCAAACGGTACGAGCCGTCGGGCTTGGTCACAGTAAAAAGAGGGTTATTCATCGGTGACACACAAGTTTCAATCACACCTTGATATTCCAATTGTTCAAGGATTTCCGCGACGGAAGCCTTAGCTTCTCGTCGGATGGGATATTGAGGTTGAGGCTGTGGCATAGACCGTAAAGGAATCTCGTGGTGCGGAGAAAATATATCCCAACCACACTGTGTACGCTACAGAGCTGGCGCAAGAGCCTTAGCCCACTCTTCTGCAAAATTCAGTGCGTGCTCTTTCGAGACCGTGTGCGCGAAACTAGGGAGGATCACCTCCTCCCCTCTCGGAGCTGCGAGCACAAAAGGTGGGGGCCAGTCAGCCTCTGCTAACAAAATGTCATATGTAGTCGTAAGATTCTCCCAAAATACCCCCCTTGATCGTACGTTGTATGTCACCTTCAATTAAAAGGACTATTTCATAAAGTCTATCAGGGGGAGCTACTCTAGTATCAGCTGTCTCCACAACAACATGACGATCAGTCGCTGTCACCTTCAGTAGCGGACGCAGGGCCTCTCGCACTATGGTAATCTCCGCCGCGCTGTCCAGCAAGGTCAGAGCCCATGTCTGATTCCGAAGCTGCGTACTCACTATCTGTGGCATATCTCGCTATTAAAGCGGCAACTTTCTTTTTCTGAAACTGGGTCTCTTCGGTGTTGAATCGTCATGCTTGCCTTTACGTCTTTCGGGCGGGGCTGGTCGCGTCCCTGCTGGCCATCCCGACCTCTGCCGCCTCCTCCACCACCGGTCGATGAGGCAATGAGTCTAGAAAAGAACGAGGAGAGAGTGGTTCAGAAACCTGAAAACGATCAGGTGATTTTATCGTCGCACGATCGCGCAAGTCATAAATACGTTCTGTAGGCACAGGCACTGGTGACGCAGGACGAGACTCCTGTTTCTGTTTTTGTTGTTGTTTACCCTGTTTTTGTTTTTCTGCCAATTTTGTTTTTTGGTCTTGGACTGTTCGTCATTCTCTGACTTCGGCCCTTGTAGTTGCTTTTTCTCCTTAGTGAAAAATGGCTTGACTCCCACGCTATTGCGGCCCACGGTCTTATAAGCCGCCACAATAATCCTCGGTAACTGTCGGGGTTTGTCGGCATCGGGAACCGCCTGCAATGCATTGGACACCTGAAAGTTCACTTCATCCCCCTTGACATTCGCAAGTATGAGATAGGAAACTACGTCAAAGCAGCCGCATATGGGGAGGAGCCAAGCCGGCGACCGCGATGGCCGCCTAGTCCCTCGGCTCCGAGTACCATCTCCTCCCGGTACCACATCCTGCGTGAAATCCTGCCGCAAAACGGAGTAAATGGGGACATGAACACGTCCGTTCGTCGAAGGCGCAATCCCGAGGTTCGTGCCTGCTTTCTGAGGCGAGACGTTCGCGGCCCGCAGCAGCCCTAAGAGCGGGGACTCGACCAGATTGTGAGGCTGGTCACCGAGTGCACAACAGCGGCCGCCGGTGGCTGGGAGGGGCCGGTCGGCTCCGGAGTGGCAAAGAACGGCCGATTTTCGGCACGCTCATACTGGCAGATTGGGAGCACAAGTGGGGGACAAGCCTGTCGTTGTGCCCCTGTGTGGACAGATATTGCTGCTAGAACTTTACTAGTCCGCCGCCGGGAAGTGCTTTGCGACTCGTCCCGCTCTCGGCGGGAGGATCCCGAATTTACTCCGAGCCGCGATTAAGCTGAGCTGACTCCAACGGTCGCTTTGAATCGATCTCGGTGGCCCTGCCGGTGGTTCTATGACGCCCGATGCCCCACTGCCTGCGCCTCGGCCCCATTCCAGAACTGCGCTGCCCCGGGCTATGGTGAGGATGGTGGAGTGTCACTCCTGGGCGACCGAATCTCGACCCAATGAAGAACGCATGGAGAGGGGGAGCATGGCAAAAGGGGAGCACGGGACAGAACTGCACCTTGGCGATCTGATGGCTTCCCTAGCTGCCCTTCATAACACCTTGGTGCAGGGTGCCCGATCATTGGGGTGCAAGATGGATGAAGTGACCCCCGCGGCGGGGCGAATGAGATCGGCTGACCCGTTGATACACAGCGAGATGCCTTACTCAACACCCAGATGCAACAAGATGGCGTCTGTCACTGATACCGGAGGGCCAGAGACACTGATCCTCGCGACATCCCAAGACCGTGATATTGGATGCCTAGGACAATCTGGAGGCGCTAGATTGGAACTGAGCGATGGAACTTTTTCCTATGTCCTGCTGCTAGAGACTCTGGTGCTGTTTCTGCCGTGTTTGGACATTGAGACATTGTTCTCCTGCGTTACTCTGCTGAATGAAGTGTGGAAGATATGTTTCTGTACCAGGTCGGGCCCATCGTACTTGCTGGAGAATGGTAATTTTGCGGGCTTTGGCGGTATAAGCAAGACTGGACAAGGATAAATGACGTTTCCTCCGGGTTGCCGTCTTCTGATTTAGGGGCTGTGAGGGTTACGCGACACATTGTCTTATCTAATGACGTACTAGGTTGACTTTGTCCCTTGTAATTTGTTTTATTGTATTGTCTCTTGCTGCCTTTTTTTACATCTTGTGTAGATATAGCAATTGTGCGACGGAGAGGCCGGGGGACTGCTAAAGGGATCCTCTCCGTCTTTTGCTCCTTTTCTTGTACTTGTAGTTTAGAACCCCCCCCTTATTTCTTTTCTGTTCTTTCGTAGACTTCGGGGTTCTCCTTTTCTTCTTCCCTCTCTTGAGTCCTTCCTTTAGTTTAGGTGGGTGGTAGTTCTCTTTCTCTCTCTTCTAAATTTCGGGTTTCATACAATGAGTGACAGGCATGCTGCTGTGGGGGAGGCCGTAGCCATAGGCAGGGGTGCAGGGTGGGGGGTTGGGGGGTTGGGGGAGGGGTACTCTCCTTTTTCTTTTCCTTTTTCCGTTTCTAGGGCCCCTTTTTTCTCTCTTGTTCTGCTTGGTATTCTCCTTATCTTTCCTTTTTTCTTCTCTTTCGGGAAACCGAGTGGTAGGGTGTTTGCTGTACGCTTTTACGGTTTAAACTACAAGGGGTGCTGTTTTTATAAAGTTGTTAGTTACAGCGGGCGATGCTGCTTTGGGGGGCGGAATGTACTGTTTATTGTCTATCCTGTTTAATACGTGCTAGTGCCAACGCTCTGCCTGCAGTAGTCCCGGCTGTGAATATCCTGATCAACGATAACCCCTTGCATTGGTATAATTTGATTGTACGGCGTCAGATCCTGCTCTTCTTTAAAACTCTTAAAAGAAACCTCTTTAATCCTTGTACCAACACGGTACGGACACTATCCTGGGCTAGGAAATGGCATTGGAGAGGCGGAATGTTGCGTCTGTTTGGCTTTATTGAATTGCTTTGACCGTCTCTGAAGTACTGGCCGGCCGTGATGGTTGTAGGCCTGTGATTGTAACTGCCTTACGTAACAATAAAGGTTTACCAAAAATTAAAAAAAAAAAAAAAAGGAGCCGCATAGGCGCATACCCAAATCAACCACTGCCTCAGGTCCGTGCTCATCCCGAACATGTTTAATGACCGTCGGAAGGACAGTCATGGACGGAGTGCCAAATCACCTCGCATAAACTGCCGCAAAGATTTTCCCCCCACGACTCACAGTCACCAATTTCTGGGGTCAAGTCTTTAGGCATGCTAATTGTCAGAATTCTGTGTTTTTCACCAGGAGTCGTGTTAGGAAATACTGCTTCCAGCTGGTCAAACTTCTCTGCAAGCCAGAAAGGAAATTCATCCTTATCCTGGGGGCGCTTGCCCATCACAGCGTTGACCATTAAAGGACTAAGTTTCATTCCGCCCTGTCCAGCAGGAAGCGCCGCACCTTCTGGGGCCCCGCCCGGGAGATTGCGGGTAACGTATTGCACTAAAGACCTAATCACGCTAATCGCGACTACATGTAGTCGTCTTAACTCAGCAACAGAACACGCTCCGTGCTGAGGATGAGGTGTAAATCCAGCCAAAACAGGCCAAGTCGCGCCTGGAATGGACAAGGGACCTAACCTCGGAGCTGTTAAAGAGTGGGGTAGGACGCCATTAAACCAAACTCGGTGCTGCCAAGCGTTAATCAGAACCTCCTGTGTCCTATACGGAGCATATTTGTTTGGAACAGCCATGGCAGTGTATGTGTCGAACACAGTAGTATTTGCATTCACAGCCGGGAAGGTCACCCACAAATAAAATATTTTGTAAGGGTAAGCCACTTCCGCACTCACCACCATGATCACAGCCATGCCATCCACGGGGAAATTATAAGTCTGCAAATGATTGCGCACCGCAACGCTACAATGTTGCGGAATGTCCACCGCGGCCATAGTGACACAGAAAGAGAAAGGTATAACAAAAAGTAAGTAGCACAACTGGATAGTAATTCAAGGAAACTGTTTTGAAAGAATCAAGCTTGAAAGGACCTATATTGATGTAGGCAGGTTTGTCCGACACCACTGTTTTCCGGAAACAATAGCGAAGGGTGTTATGGACCGATACAAGTACTACTCAAGTGACATGTAATAATACCACCAACGATCAGGCGCCATGTAGCAGGGATTCTGCTACTACACAGAACTGTGCATAGAGACTTAGAACCTCAGTAAATTAGGGTGTGCCAAAACTAACCTTAGTATCCGAAATCCTCTACCAGACTAGCAATCAGTGTCTCATTTGTATTAACAAAACCCCAATGATTTAGACAACCCAGAACATGGACTTAGAACACCTCAGGAAACGTGGATCACATGATCATTCTTTCGTTATACTAACATATCAATCCAGAACGAGAAGTCAATGAGGACACGTGCGAGTTTGAAATGTTTATTTCTAATGCAGTGTTCTGAAACGCAGTATTTTAGCTAATACAAGCAAACATATTATAAAGATCAAGGTTATCAGCATAGTTATTGTTCCATAAAATACAAAGAGTGAAAGCATGTTAAAATGCTAAAGGAAACAGCTTTAAAAAGAACCTCGGTTTGCCCTCCATAGCTAGTATATTATATTATATCTACAGAAGGTCTCTTTGGGTTTAGAAGGGCGGGCCCATACCTTTGGGTTCAGTGGAAAGGGATCACATCATCTCCTTCACCAACACTCTGCATACGGATATTCATCAAGTGTGTCTCCTGCCTTGTGCAGTGAATTATTATTCATGCCTAAAACTAAAGTTGGCCACAGCTGCATTGATATTATGTCTACTCTGTGCGCTGATCAATCCAAACAATAAGCGCTGTGTTGAAATAACCTTGAAGGCCTCGGCACTCACTGTACCAAGCAAGACTGATATTATAAGCAAACATGTTATTCTTGTGTAAAACAAAATACCTAACTAGGCGAAAAGCATTAATAACAAAATGTGTTGTGTGCAGAGGCAGCAGGAAAGGAAAAATGGTGTTTAACTTCTAACCAGCACATGCTAACTTAACACAGTAAAAAAGTGAAACCAATACACAAGACACACCAATGTGTATGCCAATCCTCGAGACCATGAGCTGTAATGTCCCCTCCAGAATCAGATGGTATGGCTTCCCCAGTGCATCCAGGAGAAGATCCTGCCTTTGAGGTAGAAGGATTGGAGAAAACCACAAAAGTTTCCTCATCACTGGAAATCAGGCTTGCAATCTATAAAGTGGTGTGCTTATCACCAGATCCGCCTTCTGACAACCTTGAATACAAAATGAATGGAGGAAACGCATGGTTTCCAATCTTGGAGGAATACATCCATTGCCTGTGGATCCAGTCTGGAGCTGAAGCATTTCTCCAGTGGATGGTCCAGCTGAGAGGCGAATAGATCCACTGTGAAAGGTCGCCACCAGCGTTTGATCCCCCAGAACACATCCAGATTCAACTTTCACAAGTTTCGATATTTTGAATGCTAATCCGCCACTTTGTTGGCCATACCTGGAAGGTATTCCACCATAACCGAGAAATTGTTGTTCTTGAGTGGGCCATCTGGCACCCCAACTGGTTTTGAAGGTGTTAGATTCTATGACAATGTCTGGGCTGGATCCGAGGATCGCTCGCCCATTCCAACCCTCCATATGGGTTAACCACCACCTCATTTCTTCTCAGACTTCCTCTATCAGGGGAACCATTTATGAACACATCACACTCTTGTATAAATGATATGCCTTCAGCCGCTGGAGCACCCTATAGCGTTGAGGTCCCGGAAATACTGCATTTATTGAAGACACCAGAAAACACCACTTAAATCCACAAAAAAACTAAACACTGAAAACAGGACACCCTAATAAAGGTGCAAGTGCAAAATACCCCAAATATCAGAAATGGGCTCCGCATAGGGTGTAGAAAAGCCTCAGCAGTTAAGGGGCTTAGCTGACAACACTCACATTATTGTTTACATATTGAATAATGTTTATGACGCTCAAGCCAAGTTTCATTCAAATATAAGTCTTTTGCCACATGGATGAAAATGAACTGCCTGAAGCTAATGTTAATGTTATTGGGATTTGTATAGCGCTCGGCTGCCCCAGCCAAGGGGCGTCCCGGCGCTGCGAGTGAAGCTGAAGGCAGAAAAAGAAGAAAGCACCAGAGGGGAGAAGGGAAAATTACTGAAAGAGGTGGGTTTTGATGGCTTTCCTGAAAGCCAGAAGGTCCTGTATGCCACGAATTGTTTCAGGTAGGCTGTTCCAAAGCTTGGCAGCGAGCAGGCTGCAGGATCGGCCGCCCATTCTGGCCAGTTTGGTACGGGGAATGACCACAAGATGTTGTCCTTCTGAACGAAGTGACCTCCTAGGAATATACTCCGCCAGGAGGGGGCGCAGCATCGGGGGGAGGGGGATTTAAGGATTTTGAAGGCTAAGCAGAGTGCCTTAAACTGAATTCTTTTTCCCACCGGGAGCCAGTGCAGTTTTTTCAAGACTCCAGCCACCGAGGAGTGGCGGGGAAGACCAACCAGAGCCCTGGCGGCCGCATTCTGGACTCTCTGAAGTCTGGTAGTTTCCGCTAGGTTAGCGCCCAGTAAAAGAGAGCTGGCGTAATCCAGCCTAGACAGGATGGTAGCTTGGACAATTAACTGGCGGGTGTGGCAGTCGAAGAACTTCAGGATAGGTCTTAGATTGCGCAGTATGCCGAAGCAGGTGGCTGCCACTTTTTTGGTGTGGTGGGTAAACTTCAATGCAGAGTCTACCCAGACTCCCAGATTTTTAACACATTCCTTGGGCTTAGGAGGTTGGCCCAAGGTGTCGGGCCACCAGCTTTCGCCCCAGGATGCAGTGTTTTTCCCCAGAAGCAGTATCTCTGTTTTCCCCGCATTGAGCTGGAGAAAGTTCCCCGTCATCCAGTTGGTGATGTCAGTAAGGGTCTGTTTGAAGTGATGGGCCTTCAAACCGTTGTTGTCATTGAGAGCTACCACCAACTGGGTGTCGTCTGCGTAAGACACTAACGACCGTCCACTCTTTTTAACCACTTCTGCTAGCGGTCGGACATAGACATTGAACAGGGTGGGGCTCAGTGAGGACCCCTGAGGCACCCCCTGTCCAATGCTGTGCTCTTTAGAGAGGTAAGGGGGGGGTGGAGACTTTAAAGGATCTGTTGGAAAGAAAGTCTCTAAGCCATCCCAGGGCAGTCCCTGTGATTCCAATTTCCTCCAGTCTCATCAGAAGGACCTCGTGTGACACTGTGTCGAAGGCAGCACTGAGATCCAACAGGATCAGTGCTGCCGTTCCGCCTGTGTCAAGAATGGCACGGAGGTCCTCTGTAACACTGAGCAAGGCTGTCTCGGTGCTATGGCCAGCTCTAAACCCGTGTTGGGAGTTATCCAGGATGTTATTGGTTAGGAGGAAATTGGTGAGGGTGGTGCTAACGTGTGTCTCTATAATTTTAGCTGGCCAGGGGAGAAGAGAGATAGGCCGAAAATTTTCAGGAAGAGTGGGATCTAGGGTGGGCTTTTTTAAGATGGGAGATACCCATGCCTGCTTCCATTTAGAGGGTATTTTGGCAGTGGAAAGAGACAGGTTAATGATATTCTGTATAGGTTCCGTGACAAGCTCGTTGGCTTCACAAAAGGTCTTGGGTTCTAGGGGGTCAGCCGGGGAGCCAGATTTGATTTTTTTACAGATTTGGTGAAAGTTCTCACTCTCTAGTGTAGGGAGGGAGGAAAGATAGGGTCTGGTGGGGTCCAAAGTGACAGAGATCTGTGGGGAATTGGGGAAGGTATCGTAAATTTTCTTTATTTTGTCAGTAAAGAAATTGGCCATATTATTACATAGGTCCGGAGAGTTTGCGGCAGTAATGACGTTTTTTTTTTGCAGTAAGGTCTTTTAAAATTTTAAAGACAGTTTTCGAGGCGTTGGTGCTACTGTTGATTTCGGTGGCATAATACGCCGCCCTTGTTCTGCAGACATGACGATGATAGGTTTTTTGAAGTTGAACGTATTTAAGTTTGAGGTTGGTATCATAATTTTTCCTCCATCCTCTCTCCGCCTTTTTACATTCTTTTTTCAGAGTGGCTAATTCTGAATTGTACCAGGGGCTAGCCACATGGGCACGGGCTTTGATCCATTTAGCTGGGATTAGGGTGTCTAATGCTTGGGTAATCCAGTGGCAGAACTGGTCATATCCTAAATCAGGGTCAACTGAAGCTGAAAGCTGAACAGCAATAAAACATTAGTCCCCCCTGGTCCTCCCTGTAGTGGTCGCCTGAGTTCAGCCCCACCCATCTCTGTGGACTCTATCAGAAATGTTGGGGTTGTTTTTGATTCTAACTTATCCATGTCACTTCAAGTTAGTCAAGACCCTGCCATCTGCTTCTTCACCCTCACAATGCCAGAACAATGTTTTCTTCCCTTCAACTCACGCAAGGTCATTATTTAAGTGCTAATCACCTATTGCCTTCATTATGGAAATTCCCTCAATCCAGGAATTCAGACTCGCCCTTTTTCATCGCCTACGGGTAGTGCAAAAGTTGGAGGCTTGTCTACTCCGTAATCTTCCTAATTTGGAGTCTTGTCTAACCTTAATCTTCCTTATTGAGCATACATCTCTTCGCCTCTTCTGCATCTACAATGGCTCCCAGTTCAAAAGTGTGCCCTTTTTTAAATGTTCTGTGGTTTACACACAAAGCCACCAATAATGCAGGCCCAACCTATCTGGGAAAAAGACCAAAAACCTATTGACAAGCCCATTCTCTACTTTCATCATGCTCTTATCCAGGCACTAAATCCAGGATCCACAAATGTAGGAGCAGCAGTTACTCCTACTTGGGAGCCATACATTGGAATGCCCTTCCTTCTTCTGTTTGTCAGAGGTCTAATTACAAACTGTTCAAAAAGAAGCAAAAACATGCCTCTTTTAGCAGATGTAAAGTTTTTTTCTCTGCAAAAGCTTGCATCTTCATCTCCCCAATTCCCTTTGTGAGTTAAATCACACTCTATAAAACGTGTAGCAGGTTCTTTTGAGACTAACTTTGCTTTGTATACAAAAATCTAAACTAATATGCTTGTATCCTGCTTTCTAAGACACTATTATGAATTTGTTTGCATGCTGTGGAAACAAACTACTCTTCATGTTTGAATTCTTGTGCAGAATGGATATCTGACTTTGGTTGCTTGTTTATCTGCTTCTTAAATAGGTATATTAGTATTAGCCACTTTATGCTTACTTATTTTTAAAATACCCTTACAAAAAATGGACCCGCAAGGATGCTTCTGCTCTAATTGCTTCATTATCTGGAGCTATCTCGACTTGCACTATTAGATCTATTTGAGCTATTGTTAAGTGTGGAGGAGTAAATGTTGAGAACTTCTACAATATATTTGCGGTGCTGAGGATGTGTTCATCATCTCCTCAGACTAAGGACAAGGAATCCGTCTGGTGCTTACACTAGAGGGATTAAATGTAATGTAATGTAATGTAATGTATGTGGTCTTGTAAAGCGCACTGCTGCCCTGAGACGTCGTGGCGCTGTAGACCGCTAGGGAACCCGTCCTGGCTATCCCTGTGAGATGGTCCCTACTGGGTATCTCCAAGGTGAAACCAGGCATCCCCGGCGAATGTGGGGGGCCGTTGTAGAGATGAGGCAAGCTAATGCCCAGAGTTGCCGAGTGTGATCCTTGGTTAGAGTAGGCACCGAGGCGAGAATTATCGAGTCCGCTGACCCTGGGCCACGACCCTGCCGCGTCGGGAATTGAACCCTGGTCCCGGGCCGTTCTCTGCTTCCGGGTCTGCCGCCTCTAACCAGTGAGCCACACCACTCCACTTAGGGAGTTCAATCAGAGGGCTCAACCCCAGTTTTCCTGCCTGAGGTAGTCAGAAACCCAACGAATTTACAGTGATTGCGGCCTAAAAAGGAATTGTGTGGGGTGCCTGCCCCAGTTGGCTTCAGGTCATCTCTCACGGGCCATGTAGCCTTTCTGCCACCCAGGTGGATGCAGGATGGGGGCAGGGAACCGAGGGGGAGGGTTGCCTCTTCTCAGTTGGCCCCTACAGCAAAACAATCCCCAAAGTACTTCTATGTTTCTTTCACTTTCTATGGGGAATGGCTGCAATATTCGATCTCTGGATCAGCTGGCAATCAGGAACCCAGCCAACCTTGAAAACTAGAGACTCCATGGTATCCAGGGTAGTGTGACTTGCATGGATGTGAGTACGCTTTCTTATCCAGAATACCCTGCCAACTCCAAAGTATTGGTAAAAAAAAATCTTCCCCAAATTAAATCACAGGCAATATACCATTCTGCATTTCCACATCTTGCAAGAAAAATTGTACCTAACATGTAATTACAAAAGGAGGGAACAGACCAAAACTGGAGCCATGTGAAGACCACATCAACATTACATTGACTTAACATGGTTCAAGTTTTGACCAGCTCCTGTCAGGTACTATCAGCACAACCACAAATGTGGGGTACTGTTTTCATTGGGGAAAAATGCAAGAATGCAGGAAAATAAGACTCTACTTTTGGAGGCAAAATGCTGAATTTTCTGTCACATAAATGGAGGACAATATGTTTTATGACCCATACTTTGACATTTAAAAAGGCATTTTAAATAAGCAAATGTGGTGAGAACCACAAAATCCAAAACATTGTGGACTTCCCTGGGAGTCATGTTTTAAGAAATGACTGGGGTTGGTAGGCTCCCCTAAGTACCAGCAGACAGACCCAGGCTCAAAACTACAGGCTCTACATAATGAAAGTGTGATCATATTGGAAGTTGTTAGGTTTTTTAAAATTAAATTTGCAGGGCATTCTGGGTAGGTAACTAGACCCCCAAGGATGCCACAGCAACCTAGATCGCCTTGAGTTTCTATGTTTTGGAAAAGCCCAGGGTTTGTACGGTTATATGCGTCCAGGTAAACCTGAAGGCCAAATACTGTATCCATTCCCATGGACGGTGAAAAGATTTGGGATGTTTTAGGCATAGTTTTGAGATCTGTAAGTCTTTCTGGGTATGAAGATTTAGTGGTATTCACATACGCCATACCACTATGGACTTCCCTGGGTGTCTACTTTTCAGAAAAGTCCTGGCCCTTGTCACGAATTTCATTGCTACCCAGATCCCTAGAATTGATTTAAGTTCAAAACACAATTCTTGAAATTTCAAAGGGAGGTTCCTAGGCCTTTCATATCAGGGTTGATAGTCCCCTACAAGTGGAGTATTGTTTTATTGGGAGGAGTGTGAGATAGCTGGGTGGGAGGCCTTCTGTCAATCCTCGCCATTTTCAGGACATTCACTTAAAGAAATCTGAGTAAAATCTTTGATTAAGCCAAAATTCTAAATTTGAAGGGCAGGGCATTTTAAGTAAGAAAAATTGATCCACCCGAGTCACACCACCCTGAACTCTTTAAAAAAAAGTCTGGGGTTGGTAGGTTACTCTATATGCAGTCAAGCTCCAGGTCTAAAGACCGCCATTTTCCCTATTTCAATAATTATTCAATCAATCAATCAATCATTACCATTTGTAAAGCGCGCTACATACCCGTGAGGGCCTCAAGACGCTGGGGGGAGAGGGGGTAGCTACTGATCGAAAAGCCAGGTCTTTAGAAGTCTTCTTCTGAAGGCTAGCAGGTCCTGGGTCTGATGTAGGTTGGTAGGGAGGGTGTTCCAGGTCTTGGCGGCGAAGTAGGAGAAGGATCTGCCCCTGGTGGTGGTTTTCCGGACGTGTGGAACAGGGGCGAGGTTGGTAGAACGGAGGCTGCGGGTGGGCGTGTGGAAGCTGAGTCGGTTGTTGAGGTATGATGGTCCGGCGTTGTGTAGGGCTTTCTGTGAATGGATGAGGAGTTTGAAGGGGATCCTGTTGTTGACGGTGAACCAATGCAGGCTTCTCATGTGGGGTGTGATGTGGCTGCGTCGGGGGACATCGAGGATCAGTCATGCCGAGGCGTTCTGGATGCGTTGCAGCCGTCTCAGGAGCTTGGTTGTTGCTCCTGCGTAGACGGCGTTCCCGTAGTCCAGTCTGCTGATGACCAGGGCCTGGGTGACGGTTCTTCTTGTGTCGGGGGGGATCCATTTGAAGATCCTGCGGAGCATTCGGAGGGTGTTGAATCAGGTGGCGGAGACGGCGTTGACCTGCCTGGTCATGGAGAGGGTGGAGTCGAGGATGAGCCCCCCCAGGTTGCGTGCGTGGTCGGTTGGTTCTGGGGCCCTTCCTAGTGCTGTTGGCCACCAGGAATCGTCCCAGGCTGAGGGGGTGGGGCCGAGGATGAGGACCTCCGTCTTGTCTGAGTTCAGCTTTAGCCTGCTGTCCTTCATCCATTCGGCAACGGCCTCCATTCCTCTGTGGAGGTTGGCTTTTGTGGTGTGGGGGTCTTCGGTGAGGGATATGATCAGCTGGGTGTCGTCGTCGTAGGAGATGATGTTGAGGTTATGTTGTCGTGCGACGTGAGCCAGAGGTGCCATGTAGATATTGAACAGCGTCTGGCTGAGGGATGATCCCTGTGGAATGCCGCAGATGATCTCGGTGGTCTTGGAGCGGAAGGGAGGGAGGCGGACACTCTAAGTTCTGCCGTTCTGGGTTCTGTAATTCCAATCAAAAATGTTGATGTTGCCCTGGTGATTATTTGGGTATTTCCTGACTGGTGTAATTGGCCCCCTCACTCATGTGGGTACTATTTTTATCAAGAGAATTGTGTGATCGCAATTTAGTAGAACACTTGTTTTCATATATTGAATTTCTCTTCATTTTCATTTTCAAAAATGCAATTTAGTGTGCACAAAAATGCACATCTGTAAAGCAACCTTAATATACCAGTCTTTTTGTCCCCTTAGAGTAGCCCCGAGATTTGAGTTTATTCCTAACCTCCGATTCCGGGGCCCATTGCGAAAATTGATAGATTTCCTTTATGTCCATTTCATTCAATAATTTTACCTTGTGAATTGAAAAATTATAGAAACACAACGAAAACAACTTATAAACTACAGCTTGAATAATGTCTCAGAGATCCAGTGTTTTTGGACAACTGACAAACAAAATAGATCTCTGCCATCACAATGGTCTGATGGAGGTAACATTATGATACTTGTGTAGCTTGGCCTTCAGTGCAAAAAAACACAGATGAAGACATTGTCACCTATTTCTAGCTCTTCCTACAAACTTGTTTTACATTTTAATAATTAATTTCTTTCGGAACACCATGAGCGATTTATATAAATAACCCCATGCTAAATTCAGAATACTGCCTACTTCTCAGAATTGTATACGGTAGCTTTCCAGATTCATCTATATATTTCACACCTCTTTCTTCCATAAGCTGGAAATAGGTAGAAACCACAAAAATATGAAATATTGACCACCACTTAGAAAATTACAAAACTGTGGTGCTAAAAAATGATGTTTTTTACAAGCTTGACTTTTATGAAACCTGGGACGAAGGTGATCTTAGCACAGCAAATCATTCGTTGGTGCTATTATTATACGTTTCCCATTCTTCAAAACACAGAAAATGGATCCACATTTTCTCAATTTTTCAGTTCCTTCCAATGGAATCCATAAACCCTAGGTACCTTCAAAATCCCCAACATGTGAGATAAAGGATGCAAATCTGGCCTGTATAAATTTCATGGAAAAAGACTTGAGGAGACTCAAGCAAGAACTTCCTCAATTATCAACAAGCATTGGAAATGCAATAGGTCTCGCTTTTTGTTGAGTTAGAGATATTGGTGTTGTAAATGACAATGTCTTTTAACCATGTGTTAAGTATGTGATATGTAGTGAAATTATATGGATTGGATTGGGTGGAGTAAAATATATCATGGATTTATTTGTGTCCCTTTTTTCTGTGCTGCAGGTAGCCAGTGACCTCCCACAACCCTATCCACTGAACAGCAGCGATAGTGCGCTGCACAGAGTCTGATCTGTTGCCCGCAAAACAAAGCTAATGAGCAGTACTTGTGCAGGTCCTGCTGTGGCACCTGTTTGACAGAGTTGTTTCGAGGTAATTTGGTTTTGTGGCAGGAGCAGTGACAGCCTCCGCATCCCAATCTTTGTGTGTAAATGATTACACAACGCTTTTTATCCTGATGATGAAAGGGTGAGCGCACCCTCTCCGCTTTGAAGTAATGCCCACCCTGGAGCGCGTATCAAAGACAGAGCCCTGCATTAAAGGCTCTTGACAACAGAGTCACTGCTCATATTTTTCCTGCAGTTTGACGTCCCCCCCCCCAAAAAAAAGTCTGAGTCACACAAACCATAATGTTAGTTAGGTTGCTGTAGCCCCTGAATAAGTGGTGTAATTTTACAAATGTTTTCTACAGGCTAGACTGTAAATTCCAAAGATCAACGCTTTTGTATTGATTAAAGAAAAACGCTGTCACTGCTTTAAAGGCCTGCAGAGTTTGCAATGGCTGGCACTTCTGAAACAAGGGGTGTGGGAGGGGGTCACTAGCACGCGGGCAGCTCGATTGAAACATACAAACCTGCCAGGCACAGGAAGCAGATGGTTCGGGACGCTTTAGTTTGTGCCATATCAGATTTAAAAACTGTGTGGACATTTCAGACCACAATGGGGATTGGAAGGGGTCCGAGGGAAATGGGCAAGCAACGATGAGGGTGGAGAGGGGGAGGGGAGGCAAGCAACAGCGAGCTGGAAGGGAGGGGCAGGTGGCAAACAATGGCTGGAGGCGGGCATTTGCAACCAAACAAGAGGAAGCAACGCCAGAAGAAACCACCAGGAACAGTGAAGACGATCAGTCTAGCAGTTGAGTAGCATTTATAATATGCTTTCTGCACACCATTTTTATTTATTTTATTTTATTTAAAACATTTATAGAGCGCAACTATCACCTTGCAGGTATCCTGGCGCTGAGATAGCTCTTAGGAACAGATGCACTGGGAGACAACAGTAGATACATTTTTAGGGAACAGCCAGGTTTTGACCAATTTCCTGAAAGCGAGAAGTTCACTTGTTTGACGGACCTCCAGAGGCATGCTGTTCCAGAGTTTTGCTGCAGTAACCCTGAAAGATCTTCCTCCTGCCCTGACTTTTTTAAATCTTGGCACTTTAACAAGGCAGGCCGTTGTAGATCGGAGGGCTCTGGTTGGAATATACCAATCAAACATGGATTGCAGGGGGACGGGCCCAACTCCGTATAAGGCTTTAAAAACGAGACAAAGAGATTTAAAAGCAACTCGCTGTTTCAAAGGGAGCCAATGAAAATTCGGCCATTGCCGCACTGGCCGAGGATCTCCTAGGCCAGCCCAGGGCTAGTTTGGCAGTGGCTGTTTGAACTCTTTGGAGTCTGTCCAACAGCACAGCCGGGGCCTCGAGCAACAACGAGTTGCAATAGTTAAGGCGACTAAGAATGGTGCACCTGACTATTAAGGCCCGGGCCTGCAAGGGAAGGAGTGGGAAGATCTTACGGAGTGAGCGGATAAGAGCAGTGCAGGTGAGCACTGTTTTCGCAACCTGGGCTTCCAAGGTGAGCTTATTGTCCATCATAACACCCAGATTGCGAACGGTGGTAACTGGCTGTGGTTTTTCCAGGGTTTCCGGGGGCCAGAACTCCACTGGAAACGGGCGAGGGATCCGACTTCCGGCACAGAACAGAACCTCGGTTTTAAAGGCGTTGAACTGTAGGGGGTTCTTGTGTAACCAGCAGGCCGTGGCTCGTAGACAGTCATGAAACGACTCCAGAGGAATAGATTCCTCATCCTCCCAAGAGAGAATGAGCTGAGTGTCATCGGCATAGTTAATTGCTCTTAGCCCGTGGGATTTTATTACCATAATCAGAGGTTTTAAATAAACGTTAAATAAAATCGGGCTGATGGACGAGCCTTGAGGCACCCCGTGAGTCACCGGGGAGAAGGCCGATTGATACGGGGGGAGGGACACAGCCTGCTTCCTATCCCGCATACCATTACATGCAACCTGCAGGCACATTTTATTTAGAAATCTCAGGATGTTTCTAAGGTTGTTGCAGAGATCCTTATACAGATTGCACTTCACAACTTGGATTCACGGAAACGGTGCAGTGGCTTATGTGACTGTTACAAACGCCTTCACAAGGCCTGCTGGGCAGATCCAGGCGTTCACTGTTAGGACAGTGTTAACATAAATACCATTGAATTGCATTATGCTGTTTTTAGGTGTCAAAAATGTTCCTACCGTGTGCTGTGTTAAGGATTGTATTAAAGTAAAAAAAGACGAACGTTTGTTATATACAGTGGTTTCTGGTAGCTTTCACAGGCATAGGAGAGGCAAGAATGGGGATAGTATAAAGGGGAAAATGAGAAAGTGATGATTCCTTTAAAACAGATGCATGAAAGAGTTGGGGGTCTGCCATTAAAACCAGTTTTAAGGCTAGAATGAAAAGGTCCGGTCAGTGCAGGCAGCATCATATTTTAAATACATTTAATTTCCTGTAGGATAGCATCGCTGCCTCTGCCTGGATGGCGCCGGCCACCAGAAAAGGATAACTATCGAACTTGGGCCACTCTCTGTGAAAAGAAAGTTGCGTCCTTTCATGGGTGCTGCCCTGCTCGTGTGTGTGTGGGCCTGTGGGGCTTTTGGTTAAAGTTTGAAAGCTGCTCCTTGATGGGTTGGATTCTTTACATTCAGCTGGGGCTGTTCCCTAAAAGAGACGGCTGCTCTGTATTTGCTGGCAAGTGAGAAATGCTTAACACTACGGATCTTTTTTGATTTTAAAGATTTGAACTGCTTCTTCGAATGTGCACTTGCCGCTTAGTGTGGGTTCAATTGGGCTTGCCCTGAAGGTGTAATACCTTGGAGGTTTTAAGGTGTTTTTCAGAGGGTTTACCTGCTTCTAAAGTGCAGTTTTCCGGGGCGTGGCCAAGATGGCGGAGTGAGTGGACACACTCTCCGTGAGCTCCTCCGAGCCTGGGCCCTTACACCACTTGTATAAGCTGATCTTCCCCCAAGTTGCTGCAAATCGGCAACGGGAGGAGGGGAGACCCTGGTGACACCGCCCGGGGCGACAAAGAACCCCGGAGCTGCGGCTGGAAGACCCCGGAGGCACTGCCGGGAGCAACAACGACCCTGGGCTTGGGCCGGTGGCGGAGCCGGGTTTGCCACGCAACTGCAGCATTGCACGAGTGGTGCCTCGGAGCTGTGGAACCTGTCTGGCGGTAGCGATTGCGCCTACCCGACCCTGCGGAGGGTCCCGGTGGTCTGGGTCGACCGGCTCCTGGTGGTGGAGGGCCTGAGGTGTGAGCCCTGGCATCGTACACTACGCGAGGCCGGGGCGGCGGCCTGTGCGACGGAGCTTGAAGACGCCCGGGGACGCCCTCGACCTGCCGTGCCCCACTGAAGGAGCCGGGGGGGAGCAGAGCTGTGTCCCCGGGCAGCGGAGTGGGAGCCCCGGAAGGACAGCTAAGGACTGTGATACCGCCAGGCGTGTGGAACTACGCGATGCCGCGGCTGCGGCCTACACCTCCGGAGTCACCTTGTGGGTAGAGGTTGGGCTGGCGGGCCTCACTGGATGAGGTGAAGAGGGCTCGCTCGGCTCTCCCGCCACTGGGGACGGCCCAGGCTGCCGTTTCGATGCCCCGAACCAGCGTGGCCTGGATGAGGTTCTGAATCAAAACAGCCTGTCTGATGAGTGGCCTTCCAGATACATTGGAGGTGAGGTGGCACGGTGGGTGAGCGGCTGGCCTGGACTGCCCCTCCTGCACGATTGCACCGGGGGGGAAGGCGCACTGTTCGCGCTCGGCCTGGGAGGCCGGAGGTCCTCTGAATATAGCGCCGGTTCAGGAAGTAGCCGGCAACACAGAGAGTGAGGCACTGGTGGTGATCGCGTTGCGCGCCGAGTACTCGGGGAGCCCACGCCTTCTCCGCCTGCAGTGGAGGCGGTGGGGACCAGTACGGGCCTGGTACATGGACTAGAGGGCCCAGAGGATAGCCGGATTTTGGGGTGAGCAGACCGCAGACTACGGCGCAGGGACACTGGGGGTACGAGAGAGCAGAGCAGGCCGATCCGCTGGTGCCCCGGGAGCGAGGCGAGGGGCTGCGGCCATTCAGTGTCTCTACAGGTCACCAAGGAGCGCAATATTCCACACAGAATGGCCGGCAACAAAGGGACCAGGAAGGGGGATCGTACTCTGCCGGACATGTTGAGCAGAGGCAATGCGAGGCAGGATCGGGGGCAGCACTCCCCGGGCCAACCGGGCTGCTCCCAGGGGGCGAGCGGAGGGGAGCCACCGGTCACCAGGTCTTTCCTTGAATCTCTTTTCAGCTCCCTGCGAGAGGATTTTCAGGCGTTGAAGCTGGAGGTGGCAGGGGAAGTTCGAGAGGTGCGGAGGGAGGTCGATGGCCTGGGTGAGAGGGTGACCTCGGTGGAGGAGACCGGACACGCCCGAGATGAAGAGATCGCACAGCTCCAGCAGGAGGTGATACGGTTGCGGACCAGCAAATCGATCTTCAGTCACATGCAGAGGATCTTGAGAACCGGTCCCGGAGAAACAACATCCGAGTCCGGGGCGTTCCTTCAGTAGAGGAAGGGGAGGACACGGCTGGATACCTGAGAGACTTGTTCAGAGAGATATTGGGTGAGCCGGCCGATTTTCTTGTCCGGGTAGACAGGGCGCATAGAGTGGGCCTGCGGCGCCGGTCCACAGCACCTCCCCCCGATATCCTAGCCTTCCTGCCGGACTACCCCCTGAAGGAGAGAATCCTCCGCGAAGCTCGAAACAAGCCATCCCTGGAGTTTAGGGGTCACCGGGTGGCCCTCTTCCAAGATCTATCAGCAGTCACGTTGCAAGGCCTTTAAAATAGCGACTGACTCCCTACGGGAGCATGACACTCAGTATTCATGGGGCCATCCCTTTCGCCTCATCTTCCGCTGGAATGGAACTTTACATCAGCTGCGCTCCCTTCAGGACACCTGCGGGGTGTTGGGAATCACTGCAACGGACGAAGACGCACCCACCCCACGCCGTAGACGCGTCACTAGAGATGGCTGGCAGTCGGTCCCTAGTCGCCGGCCTTCCACCCCCTCCGCACGACCGGACTCGCCTACTATCTGAGCGGAAATGGACAGTGCAGTGAGAGGGGTGGCCAGAGACACGGCGTCCGGTGAGGTTGCACTGACTGCCTGAGAGGAACTCCGGGGGGAGATCAACATCGCTTCCATTGTACCGCAGGTTTGAGGGTCCAGGGGAGGGGGGGAACGTGTAGATGCGTAGTGGCTGGACGTCCACTTCTGTGACTTTCCACAGACTTGTCCGTTATGGACCGGACTCAGACAATGGAACCTTTGAAACAGTTTGGGGGAAAGGGGGTGTGGGGTGGGGGACGTTGGGGTGGTTCAGTTGGGGATTGGAAGTTCAGGGGGGGGGGATCCGGGAGTTGGGTGAGGGGGGGGGGGGAGTCGTCCAGTGCACCATGCAGATACTAGCTGCTTTGGCGGCATTCATTCACCTTGTTTTGTCCAGTTGGGGACGCTGCTTCCTTGCGATGAGGGGGGAGAGGGTCGTCCAATGCGCTGCACGGCTACTGGATATTCTGGAGACATTCACACATCTCAGTTTGCCCAGATGGGGAAGCTGCATGAACACATACTGTTTCTTCTTTGCCTTTCTGCCTCTGACACTGTTACTGCCGCAACTCTAATGTGGGGCGGACGAACCAGATATACCGCACCTCCTTCCAACCATAACATAGAGTTTTTTGAGGCTACTCTGATCTTTATTCCTTATGCCAATGGCCATAAGGTGTAACTAGTGTCCGTTTTTCTATTTTGATAACTAGTAACTAACCTTGGGGAACGAAACGGAGACTCTGATCCCTTATCCCTCCTCTGATTAATCATTGTATAGGCAGCGCACAGCTGCGGGATCACATTTACTCTTACATATATTACCAAATATATAAAGAAGTAATGGAAGGCATCCCTGGATTGAGTTTCGATGCAAAAGAAATAGACGAAATACTAGCAGGTCAATCACTGTTACAAAACGTTGAACTCATAGAAACCCTAGCACAAACCAATGATTGGGACAATCTGACAGATAAAAAAAGAGAACAGATTCGGACTTCCATTCATGGAATAATAATGACGGAATATTTAAGAGTGAAAACAGCACCTAAAGGCCTTTGGGTCAACAATGCACCCAGAATCTTTTTACATGACCTGGCCTTCAGGATGGACTGGTCGTCCATCTCGTGGAAGTGTACCTTGGACTACCTCGTTTTAATTGTCAAGACGGCAAAAAGATTATCGGATGCCCTACTAAAGGAAATTGAAGAATGTGAAAATGAACTAAAGAAAGGCATAAATCCTGCTATCGTCAAGAAGAGATTAGAAGAAATAAATAAGGAAATGGACGAGACCCGTGAATTCATCATGCAGAGTAAATTACAAAAACTCAGCAAAGAACTAAAAAGATTCAGCCGAGAAAAAATGCACCCATATATATCAGATGAATACACAACACGGGACACTGGATCTGACAATGAATCCACAGGGACCAATTCCTCCAACAATTCCGTCACAAGTGTGGATGAATATACCACAAAAAGAGGACGTAATAATTACAGGAACCAACGCCCGAGAAGGGGAAATAGATGGCAAAGACCTTTCTACCCGGGTTTCAACATGCCTTTCTATCCGCCTTTTGTACCACAATACGGAGGGTGGATGGATCCATTCAATCGAGGCATACAACAGATGCCACAACTGGATGAACAACAAATGGCCACAAATTCCAACCTACACCAACAAGAGCCACCTTTTTTATCCAGGGGCCAAAACCAAACAAGAGGCCGAAAAAAAAAAAAAAAAAGACAATAAGATGGCAGGACCAACAGAGAAACGTCCAGACCAGGAGTATGGCTGCAACACAACCATCAACCAGCAAGACCAAACCCTCGTAGTGAATCTCTCCGAGTTACAACTGACCCAAGATCAAATAGGAGTCCTGAATAAAGGCTTAAGCTTTGTGCCAACACCTCGACTGGATACTTTCAAATTAAAAAGCGAGTTAGCAGAATTCTGTAGAACTCTCAAATTGAAAGCATTTTTTCATAATACTACCAACAACCAAATAGAAGGTGATACTTCATTACGCAAAAAATCCACATTCAATCCACCCCATGCCAGTGTCCCGCCCGAATTCCATACCTTTGAACAATCTTTAATGAAAGGCGTGGACCTTTTAGACAAGAATAAAAAAACTTTCCAAAATCTTTCCAAAAAAGAGCGAGCAGCCCTGGACTCATTAAGGCAGAATGAGAATATAGTGGTCAAACCTGCTGACAAAGGGGGGGGCATTGTAATCCTAAGTAAAGATGGCTACAATGACCAATGCCTTACCCTTCTGGCAGATACAAGATTCTACAGAAAACTAACTATTGATCCAACAGTAAGATTGCAAAATATAATATCCAGCATGGTCCACGAAGCAGAGATCAAAAATTGGGTAACCAAAAAGGAAGCTGAATATCTCATCACCTCAGACCCAAAAATCCCCTATTTTTACTCACTCCCAAAAACACACAAAAATAGGTCCCCCCCTCCAGGGAGACCTATAGTGTCTGGAATAGGGTCAGTCCTTGAGCCGCTCTCGAAGTTTGCGGACGAATTCCTAAAACCTTTTGTACAGCAAACACCATCATATCTAAAAGATACCCGAGACTTGTTGGTACAGATCCAAGCAAAAACATTTGACCCGGACACAATGATTCTAGTGGGTTTGGATGTGGAGTCATTGTTTACTAGTCTGCCACAAGATGACACACTACAAGTATTAGAAGACATACTTTACTCTGAAGACTGGCAATACACCACCCCGAGACACTTTATTCTTGAATGTTGCAAATTAGCTCTGAAAGAAAACTTTTTTGCCTACGAGGAAGACCTTTACCTTCAGACCCATGGAACATCGATGGGCAGTGCCTTCGCTCCATCGGTGGCAGGGTTGTATGTGAGCAACTTCGAGAGTAAGTTTATCCACAATGCAGCCAACGAGTTCTCTCCCAGCATCCTTTACTGGAAGAGATATATAGATGATGTGATCCTAATTTGGGACACATCAGTCGACCTGGAACAATTTATCCACTGGCTTAACCACCTTGATCCATGGTTGAAATTCACCTACACTTCCAGTAATAACAGTTTGGACTTCTTGGATCTCACAATCTTTGTGGAAAACAACATTCTACAAACTAAAACCTACACAAAGCCTACTGCCAAAAACAGTTTGCTCTCATACCAGAGCTACCACCCCAAGCCACTTAAAGACAATCTTCCTTTTAGCCAGTTTCTCAGGCTAAAACGTAACTGCAGTAAGAAAGAAGATTATCTGATCCAAGCACAAGAGCTGAGCCTGAAACTGTCAAAAAGAAACTACAATGCAAAAACAATAAAGTACTGTAAAAAGAGAGCTAGCAATCAACCGAGGGAGTGCCTTCTACAAAGCTACCCTAAGGCACAAACACAGGACTTGATGACCTGTGTCACCACCTTCTGCCCATCAACATATGAGGTAAACAAATTGATAAACAAAAACTGGCATATCCTGAACACTGGAATCTTCAACTGGCCAAAGCCGAGGTTTGCCAATCGCAGAACAAAGAACATCAAAGACGTTTTGGTCCATACCCGTCCTTTGAAAAAACAACAACAAGCCATCACGAGGGATGTGACTATGAATCCGGTAACTGGCCACTACCCCTGTGGTTCTTGCGTAGCCTGCAAAACTACCACAGTATCAAAAACACTACAGCTAACGGAGACATTGTTATGGACACAACGTCAACATACGAATTGCAACTCATCACATGTTATATACATGATCACCTGCAAATGCAATAAGAGATACATTGGTATGACCTGCCGCAAAATCAAGTTGAGGATTGGCGAGCATAAAAGCAACATCCGCTTGAAGAAAAATACCACCAAACTATGTGCCCATTTTGTTGAGATGGGTCACTCATGTGAAGAGCTCCATTGGACAGTGCTTGAAATGCTTACCGATAAAAATACAAACTGTGAGCGCCGTCTGTTCGAAAAGGAACAAAGGTGGGTGGACCGCCTAAAAACCTGTGAACAAGGGTTGAACGATGCCATCCCCTGGCACCGATTTGCAAATTGATAAAAGTCCTGACAAACCAACACGATTGTGCCAGAACATGAAATTATGCCAAAAATATATACATTGACCATCTGTAAACTCAGTTTCGTTGGACTAATAAAGCTACTAGTGTAGCGATACGAAGAAGAAAAAAACCAATGAAACTGACACGCCCATGTGACCAATCATACACCTTTAAAAAATCACAGTGCTTCCAACCTAAGCCACACCCCGGGGCAGAGTCAGCACAAGGCAAAATCCTCCACACACGCGGGTAATGGCGCCGACCTCCAGATACACCGGTAAGACGAGTAATTCTTCTTAAAACTAACGGAGTCCTTTCTATAACAGCTCTGAGCTTCATGCTGCTACAAAAGCGACACCCCGGTGAAGCAGAGTAACATTTGCTACAGGTAGGAAAACATGCCCCGTTCTATTAGCCTTACCCTGTTTAGTAGCCATGCACTGTTTACAGGGCTTGTTTTTCCCGCTTCCCGCTATATTAGCGCTGCTTTATGTTTTGACAATGCTTTGTCCCCTACCAGACTACAGGGTCTGAATGTTCATGTCATACCTACAGCTTTTTCACGCGCTTTAGATAAGTCTTGTGGAACATAGATACCAACGTATCATACTAGTATTTCGTCCAAAAAGAACCAGCATCTTTACTCTCCATTATTTGCCTTTGCAAAGTTAAGAAGTTTTGGTAATGATAATGTCACTTAACTAAACTTTGATAATGAAATTCATTACTAAAGCAACGAAATAAGGTGTGTGTGTGTATGCAATATATGTACATTATTTTCGTCCCATTGCAGATTATGAAGGAAAATTTCCTAACTATATATAACCAAAACAAGAGTGCTTGTACGCCAAATACGACTACACTAATTGTGTAAGTACAATACCTTTATGTTTGTGAGTCCTGACGAAAGCTCCGCAGACCCTTCCAGGCCCCAGGAGCTGAAACATGTCGACGTATCTTATTAACTATACTATCAGACCCAGTAACTCGGTCTAAAATTGTACCACCCAAATTTTTAATTGTGGTAAAAACAACCCCTATTAAAGAACTTTCGGGCTGTTTACCTTTTTAAACTTTTTTCCTTTCTTGCACATTTTACTTTACACCTTTTTTCACTCAAAATCTCTGGACACTGCACCCTAGACCAGAGGCGCCTCGGGTGAGGCTGGCATATTCACTACTTCGGAGTAGCCAATGATAACTGCCGCAACTCTAATGTGGGGCGGACGAACCAGATATACCGCACCTCCTTCCAACCATAACATAGAGTTTTTTGAGGCTACTCTGATCTTTATTCCTTATGCCAATGGCCATAAGGTGTAACTAGTGTCCGTTTTTCTATTTTGATAACTAGTAACTAACCTTGGGGAACGAAACGGAGACTCTGATCCCTTATCCCTCCTCTGATTAATCACTGTTACGGGTGCTCATACCTTCCGCCGCATCTGAACGGGGACTTTACACCTTCACACACATCATTCTCTATGCCTCCTTACACTTTTAAGGTTGTGACCCTGAATGTCCGGGGTTTGAATAATCCTGTCAAGCGGCGGGCAGTGCTTTCCCTCCTGGAGAATACTCATGCGGACATATGCCTCCTTCAGGAGACGCACCTGCTGCCGCAGGACTCACATAGACTGCGCTCACATAAGTTCCCTTTCCAATTCTTCTCCTCTTGCACCACTAAGACAGCAGGGGTGGCGATTCTGGTGGCCAGACACTTTAAGGGGGAAATTCTCCATAAGTTCACCGAACAGAAGGGCAGACTGTTAGCACACCGGTTCAGGATTGGGGGGCTTACCTTCACGATCGGGTCCCTGTATAGCCCTAATTACCGACAGAAACGTTTCCTGCAATCAGCGGTGGAGGATGTTACTGCCTTGCCAGATAGACATATTATTCTCGGAGGAGATTTTAATATGGTTTTCGACTCTGCTGCGGACAGATCGGCGCAGCGTTCCCGCAGGTCGGGGAGTTCTCCGCCTGCTGTAAGGCGCGGCTAGCAGAGGTAGACCTCCTTGATCTTTGGCGACATATGCACCCCACAGACAGGGATTCCCACGCACTCAAGACGTATGCAAGGCTCGACCACCTCTTGGTTACATCTCCGGTGCAAGCGCTGGTCTCGGGGTCGGAAATGGGAGTGTTGTCTCTATCAGATCACGCTCCGGTTGAAGCTACGTTGTGTCTGCCCCCAGCAGTTCATCCTCCTAGGACGTGGCGCCTCCGAGATACCTTGCTGCACAGGAAGGTGGTGGTGGACCGCATAGAGGATGCGCTCCGGGAATATCTGACCCACAACGACAACTCTGACACCACCCGGGCCACACAGTGGGTGGCCTTGAAGGCAGTCCTCAGGGGGGAATTTTTGGCGATCTCTGCTGCCGAAAACAAAGAACGACGGGCCAAGAGGGAAGAACTTACCGATAGGGTTCGCAAGCTTGAACTGATACATCGCAGGACGGGGGCCCCCAGAATTTGGCGGCAGCTCAAGGAAGCGAGAAAGCTTTTGGCAGCCCTTGATTTGGACGGGGCGGAGTACGCTGCACTCCGGCTGCGCCACGCTTTTTATACAGGGGGAGACCGTTGTGGCAAGTTGCTGGCCAACAGGCTCCGAGTGGCGCGCCAGAGTCAGCTAGTGAGGGAGATTTCTGACCCTGCAGGTACGGCGGAAACGGAAGATGCTCGTATCTTGGCCGTGTTTCGCAGGTTTTACGCGGATCTCTACACTAGTGAGCCGCCGGATGAGGCGGCTATGGCCTCCTATCTGGATTCGGTCACCTTGCCCTCCCTGGACCCTCTGCAGGCCGAGCACTTAAATAGGATATTAGGATAGAAGAGGTGGTTTCTGCCATTGCCAGGCTTAAACATGGCAAGGCGCCGGGCCCGGATGGTTACACCGCTCTCTTTTATAAAACGTTTTGCACGTCGCTGGCCCCTATTCTTACTCGTCTTTTTCACTCGTTTGCGGAACCGGGGGCCATTCCACCTGATCTCCTACGGGCTTCCATTACAGTCATCCCTTAACCAGGGAAGGACCCGAAGCACTGTGGGTCTTACAGATCGATATCCCTTCTGAACGTGGTCTTAAAACTATACACGGGGATCTTGGCCGGTCGACTAGCCCCTCACTTACCCGGTCTTATTGATCCTGATCAGGCTGGATTCGTCCCGGGGAGGCAAACGGTTGACAATACGAAACGGGTTGTCCACCTGCTAAAGAAAGCCTCCCGGATTCCGGGGGAAAGAATGATGCTAGCCGTGGACGCGGAGAAGGCGTTCGACCGGGTGCACTGGCCTTACCTGGAACGAGTCCTGGTGAAGGTGGGCATAGGGGAAAAGTTCTGCTCCATGATCCTCGACTGCTACAGGCAGCCGATTGCTGTGGTCCGCGTGAACGGGTACAACTCTAGGGCCTTTAACATCGAAAGGGGCACTAGGCAGGGATGCCCCCTTTCGCCCTTGCTCTTTGCCTTATACATGGAGCCGTTCGCCCAGCGGGTCCGCGACAACCCGGCAGTGACGGGGGTGCGGATGGGAGGCTTCACACACGCTATCAGCCTCTATGCTGACAATGTCATCCTCTCGTTGGACGAGCCCCGTACAGCCTTGCCGGCCTGCATCGAGGAGCTGGCTTCCTTTGGCACGGTCGCGGGGTTTAAGATGAACATGGGGAAGTCGGTGGCTCTAGATATCTCCCTAGAACCGGCCACTAGGACTTACCTGCAGAACAGATTCCCCATGCTCTGGTCGTCAGAGGCGGTACCCTACCTGGGGATCCAGATAGCTCCCACGTTACCAGCTATGGTTTCAGCCAACTACACAGCCCTGGGTGCGAAGATCAGGGAGGAACTGGGTCGATAGAACCGCAGCACCCTCTCTTGGTTGAGCAGGATCGCCGCCATTAAAATGACGATCCTACCTCAGGTTCTTTACTTGTTCCGGGCTTTGCCGCTCCAGCCGCCGGTCGGGTGGCTCCCACAATTGCAGTTGGATGTTGCAAGTATCATTTGGCAAGGGAAAAAGCCCAGAATGCGTAGGGCCCTCTCACTTCTGGCCCCTGAGGCGGGAGGTTTGGGAATACCTGACTTTCGTAAGTATTTCCAAGCAGCGCAGCTGCGGTATCTCGTGGAATGGTGTATGTGGGAGTCTGATAAGCACTGGCTCTTCCAGGATCAGGCGGTGGCAGGTAGACCTTTCCAGGAAATCCTGTTTCTGCGCTGGACTCACCGGCCTAAGAATTTGTACGCCTCTTTTGTTACTATGGTGCCCCTGAGGGTCTGGGATGCCACTTGCATCAAGTATGACCTCACCTCATTCCCGTCGCCTCTCACACCGTTAGTGGACAATCCGGACTTTACCCCGGGAATGGAAAAGGGGGCATTCACACACTGGAGGCAGGCGGGGTGTAGAGCTCTGTGTCACATGTATGGCCCAGAGGGGTTGTCCCCTTCCCGCAGTGTCGCCAGGAGTTTTCCCTCCCTGAGACCGAGAGGCACTGTTATATGCAAGCTCGCCACTGGGCTCTTCAACCACAGGTGAAAGAGACGGCCGATAGGCACTTCTCACCATACGAAAAATGGCTACTGTCGCATACGTTGGATTCGAAATTGATCACGGATCTCTATAGGTTTTTACAACAGCCTTCAACGCACCTCTATAACCCGGGGAGAGAACGCTGGGAGCGGGAGTTAGGAAGGACGTTAAGCCCTAAGGAATGGGAGCACATCTCCTAAAGAGCGAGGCATTCGGGAAACCACATGGGCCTCACTGACACATTGACTAAGGTTTCCACCTATTGCTACTACACACCTGAGCGGATTCACGAATTTGACCGTAGTAAGGAGGACACATGTTGGCGAGGGTGCGGGCACCGGGGTACACTTACACACATTCTATGGGATTGCCCCCTCTTGGAGGCTTATTGGAAGGAGGTGCTGGACGAAATTGACTCTCATTTCGGCATTGAGCTACCGGGCTTCCCTGCATACACCCTGCTGGGGCTCCTGAATGGACTGATGTACCCCCTCAGATCCCGTAGGGGTAGGCAGATAGCCATCGTACTAGGTTCAGCAGTCCAGAACATCCTGATACACTGGCGCACCACCACAACACCCTCCATCACGGGCTGGCTCCATAGATTGTGGCACGTGTTGGGTATGGAGAAATTGTCCCTCACAGTAGCCGGGGATACAACGCAATTTAATGAACTCTGGCAACCGTTTCATTCCTTACTGCTCACATAATTTAGGGAACTTACCTGTCCCAAATACCTCCGCCTCATGCGGCTCACGAGCCCAGCAGCGCCAGATCCGTGATTTGATACAAGACTCACTTCCCCCGTACGAGGTGGCTTTGATGTACGCTTTGGATAGGGCTTGTGCACTGGACGACGGGTTGGGAGGGGGGGGGTTGGGTTAGGGGAGTTTGGAAGTTGGGGTTTGAGGGGGTGTTCGCAATGGAAATGTCATCTCATGCTGTGACAATGCATTCCTTCTGCTGCTGTGTTCGATTAGCACATACGGACTGCGCCTGATAGCTCTTCGCCAGGGATGAGGCTCCACCCGTCCTCACAGGTTGCTCCATGATAATGTGTATTTGTCTTGGTATGTCATGATGAATAAAATACTTTAAACACATAAAGTGCAGTTTTCCAAACGTTGATTATCTAGGTGGTGGGAGCAGGTATGGGATGTAAATACGCCTGTGGGTGAGGCTGCTACTACTCAAATTGCCCCGGTCTGGCACGTGGACAAGACAAGCATTTCTGTCGGTGCTTGGCACACTTTGACAACTTTACCCACTTCTGATACATGCACCCAGAGAGCCAACTCAGCCTTCGGTCAGATTTCAAATTTAATCTATATAATTCAAAGGAAAAGCATGTTCTGACTGGAGATACTAAGGGACATCACCTACTAAGGTCTGCACCCACCGTGAAGGGAAGCTACCAATCGAACACACAGCTGCACGTTGGAGGGAAATACCAACCAGCAGTCCAGCACAGCACATACAAGAGCAATGAAACAAAAGATGGACTGACTGAGAGGCTCTTTAAGAACTGAGATAAATCGGGGCGCCCTTCATGGACAATGTAGAATTCATTTTCATGCAGGCAATTCAGTAACACAGATGAGATTTCGTGGGCGAAAATAGAGGTGATTCAGGCTTCACTGAAGACCTTAATTGAAATGCTTTATAGGAGAGGACCAAATGAGAATTACGAGCATGCAACAAAACATAACAATTGCATGTCTACAACTCAGGAGTGTGGAATTTAATAAAATATCTACTTGTCCATGGCGCAGGTTGCTTCATTAATCTGCTTGTCCTGTAACAAAATCCACTTGTCCCTTTTGTGCCATGTAATGCTGCGACAGATTAGATCCTGATTTATCATCTCTAATTATGCCAGGGCACGTACCATAGTAGTGTTTGAATACTAGCAATTCCCTTATGTTGCTACATTTCTGCAGGTCTACATACTGGGACTGAAGGTAGTGGTAAGCAATAGTTCAAGGGTTGGAATGCCCTTTTGAGTCTGTGCATACCGACTCACTTGCATGTTTTAAGGGTTTTCACCAACTCTTTTCTAATCTTCTCCAATACTGAAAAAGGTTGGAAATTTACTCCTGACAGTTGCAGACGTAAAACTTCTTCCAAAGGTTTGGAAAAAAGTGGTTGGAGGAAAAGTGAACTTGAAACATTCAGATTTTTACATGAGCAAATCTACACATGCACATTTGCTCATGCTAAAATGCAGTTCACAAATATTTTATAGGAGTACTATTTCTTGGCCTACTTCTGTAAATTCTTGGGGATTCACATAAACTGTATATATGCACTTAATGCAAGGATATATACAATGGGTACACTTTTGAGACTTTCTTTAATAATTAGGCCTCTATTTAGGCCTGGCGTTAACCATGACCTTTTGTGTTTAATAAAATTCAGTCTCTCTCTCTCTCTCTCTCTCGCTTTCTCTCAGTATATCTGCTGGGTTCACTGTGAGTGACATTATTCTTATCCTTTACAAGGAGAATATTGGCACATAAAATTGTTTTGTTCCGTGCCCGGAACTGCTGTGGCAATGTGTGCTTTTTGAGACCAAAAACTATTTTTTCATTTGCCAATGTTTGTTACAATGGGGAGGGCCCAGCAGCTCCCACGCCAATAAGGTTTTACAAAAACCATGCCTAAACAGTCACGCATTGGCAAAACCACAAGGCTGCCCACCAATTTCAGACCAACTGGCTTTGCCAATGCTTGTTTATTTTTGTTTCCCATAATTGTATTTCAAGTGGTTACACTGATTTTCCATTATGAATATTTTTGTGAAATACAAGCATACATCAACATGTTACTAAATGATGCTGCAAAGATATGGCACCTAAAATCTTACAGCATTTTTCTGGTGAACATTTTATTTTGAAAGCAAAGAATCGTCACTCTTGCTTTCAAGCTTCTGATAATATTTGCATACAATCAGAGAGCATTCTGGGAACATTATACACATCCTCATATTTCCTAAACTTTGAAAATGTGTGTGCACATTTATACTGGAACCACCGTCCGTAGTGCAGTCTGAGCTTACAACATTTACTTTTAGTGCTCACCCTACTAATAAAGGCTTTGCATTAATGAACCATAAATGCAAGTTTGAACAGGATTAACAGTAATAGTACATGGACACACCTAGTACCTAAACTGTAGACCATGCCCTTCCCTGATCCATAATGTGGTACTATAAACTGGCAGCCAAAGGATTTGTGCTGTAGGAAGTTGGGCCTACTTGTCCCAAAGATAAAATACACATGAAAACTTGTTGCCTTTGACCCCAAACAATATATCCTGCGCATCGACAGCCTGACCTAGCAGGGAAAACCAGCAAGCTCAATGAGAGCCTAGGGTGGCACCATGTGAGGGTACAACTGTAGGACAAAGCATCCACAATTATTTTAATGTGCACACACTGATTACAGAATGTTAATTTTTGACTGTCCTTCACATGGCCGCTGCACAGGACAAGGCTTCTCCTGCATGATCAAGCATCCAAGAGGAACAGTGGTCTGGTTTTAGTATCCTATTCTGCTTTCCTTTTTAGGTCTCGGCTGAGCCAGTGCGCATGGACTGCTCTGCGAGGCTTATTGTAAGGACTTCCAAAAGGACTTCCAACTCCCAGAGCTTTTCCTTGTGTTTTTTTTTTTTACTGTCACGCTTTTGATTGGCTATTTTGTAAGGCTTCCACAAAAGAAAGCACGCAAATAGCTATAGGCTCGGGTATGTCCCGCCTTATCTTAAAATGTCCCCTCCCATAGCATATGTCTCTTGTGAGCGAGCAGCGTTGCCATCTGTTTACAATTATCGCGCCCATGCTTGTTTACATTTGCCTGTCTCGCTGTCGCGTTAATTGGAAACAGATGGCATTCAATTTTGCAGACGCGTGTTTCTTTTTTCTTTTAACTTTGATGCCTATTTTCCCCTCCCACCCGCTCCACAGCAAAGTACTTGTTTTAAAGCGCGCAATGTCGCGCTATGTCAATAGGACTGATTTTCGGCAGTTATGTTTATTGTTTCTGTTCTAAATGCATGTTTTCAAGGGTGAGAGGTGGTCATTGGCAAAGCGTTGAACATCGGAAATTCTAATATAGGACAGGATAGTCCCCAGTGGTTTCCACATCCATTGTGCGCTCCGAAATGTATTGCCAACAAGTCTGGGGTGTGCAAATTAGGTGTGAAAAATTCCCTTACTCCACCATAGTTTGCAGAGTGTGCAGGGAAGAGATTTGTTCCCATGCGGGTAAAAAACATTTTGCATGCTGAAATCTATGACTTTCCCAGATTTATGTCCATTAGCAGTTCGATTTGTACTATTGTTGTAGAAAACGCTCACCCGTAACATATCTCTGTCATCTAGTGGACAAAGACGAAATTTCAGTGTGTTCGGGGATCGTTTCTCAAAATTATAATTGCCAGTCAGGCCTTTGGACTGCAGAACACCTTATCTATCAGGAACAATTGCTTTGCATTGATTTCTGACAATACTGCTTTTAAAATGTATTAAATACCCCTCATTTTAATACAGGCAGAAACTGTACATTACTGCTCGGTCCTGGCCTTTACCCTGTGGCAGGTTTAACTCAAACAACGCCTGCCGACTGGGGATAGATCCTGTGGTGGGCTGCTGTTTGGGAATAAGAAGAGAGTTCAGGGTGGTCTTGAGTACGACGGTGGTGTGTATTAGACGTAAAAGTTTCAATTTGTTTTTATTTTACAACTCATCTTTTAATAGTACATTTCTGCTGATATAGGATACAGAAATAAATCACGAAGTGCCTGAAAGTATTTCCATATTGCGAAACTATTTGCAAAATGATTTGCGACTGCAACATCAGCCATTTTTTATATACTAAGATTTGCAAAACAAAGGTTTGCGAAAATTGCAGTGTTGTTTACCTGCAGGGAAACTTTAATGTGTGACATAAATTTGCAGTTCTAATATTGTGATACCAATAACATAGTCGCCATGTCGTACTAAACATTTCCAAATTCTGACTACTCACACAAACAGCAAACAGCATGTGTAAATTTACCATCAAGTGAAAGAAGATGGTAATCAGGTGCAAAGTGTACAAGCATTGGCACAGCTAATAGGTCTCGCCTTTGGGACATTGTAAGTGTTTAGCCTTGCAATAGTTGTTGTTGCACCAAGGATATCATGCTGCATAATGAGAATTTGCCTAGCCTTAGTGCTGGTAAGTTCCAATTCTATTAAGGACTCGGAGGCGAGGATTATGCCATTCTTTTTATCGCTTTATTTTCCACAGCAGCAAGAAAAAACATAAACAAACTACTTTTCCCATGAACATCTGGGAAAAAAACAAAATCGAACATGAGTCCTATCACAGTGTCCATGCACTGGCAGCTCCCATCATGCCCTGCTGTCGCTTCCTCTTCCTCTTTCTTCGCGCGAAACCCATATACCGGTCCAATCACGCATCCTGTTTGGAACCTTCAGTCCCTGCAAAAGAACACACCATCAGATCTAGCCCGTTCCAACAGAACGTCATCATTCAAATGAAGAGCAGTACAATGCAGAGCAACAGCAGATCAGCAATTGAATCATCATAAAAGATTTATTTACATTGCATACGGGGAGGGTCCACTTCCAGGAAGTCTCTGGGGGAGATAATCCTCGCCTCCGAGTCCTTAATAGAATTGGAACTTACCAGCACTAAGGCTAGGCAAATTCTCATTCTATGGCAGGACCGGAGGCTTCGGATTATGCCAGTTCAAAGCTTATCGACAACCAGCCGAGCTACTTCTATAACTGGCTTGAAATAGAACCTCTTGAATGTGGAGTCCGAGGACCAATCGGCCGCTCTCATCAAATCCTCTAGGCGATTGGAGGAGACTTCAATATTCTGATGGATGTAAAATTGGATTCAACTGTGCTCACTAAAAAACAACTTAAACCTAAATCACGAAGATCTATAAGCCAAAATATAGTTACACTAGATCTCTGTGACCATTGGCGCTTAGATAATCCTCAAAAAAAAGAGTTCACCTTTTGGTCAGGGAGACATAAATCCTCATCTCGAATTGATTTCTTTTTAGCATCCACGGAATTAGAGTTTTCCTATCAAAAGTTGATGCACAATGGGTTCTCAGATCATGCTATGTTAGTGACTGAATTTGGGGCTGGAGAAGTTGAAAAAACTCCTAAAAGATGGATATTCAATAAGACATATTTACAGGATGAGCAGTGGATTAAAACATTAAAAGTGGAGATCTCAGACTTTATTACACGTAACCTAGATACTGCCCCTCTGCATATTGTGTGGGATTCACTAAAAGCTTTCATTCGCGGCATTATAATTAGTAAGGATGCTTCAGAATGGCGAGCTGTCAAGCAAGCAAGAGATCAACTGTATCATAGAATCGCTACCTTAACACTATTACGTCAATCTGATCTCTCAAATACAGTGAAAAACAAGTTAAATGAAGCAAAACGCGAACTCAGTACAAACTTTTATAAACAGAGCGAGGAACAATTTCTAAAACAATCTCAGAAGATATATGAGGAAAGTAATTTTACGGGTAAACTTTTGGCTTGGCAGGCTAAAGAACAAGCGGCTGCGAATAAGATTCATCTGTTAAAATGCCCGATTACACACACAGAGACCTCACAAACTGCTGCAATAGGTAATATAATGTTGTCACATTATCAAAAGATATATACTCAACACCAAGATATAGATGCAGCTAAACTTAGGACCTTTCTAAATAAATATGAAATACCATCTCTTGCACAAGAGGATCAGGAAGGAATGTCAGCACCTTTCATTAACGTTGAGTTGGAACTAGTAGTTAAAAACTTACCAATGGGCAAGGCTTGTGGGCCGGACGGCCTGCCAGCCGAATTTTTTAAGGTTTTTTATGACTCCCTTTCGGACTTACTGCTTCAGTTGTTAAATTCTATGTTAAAGGGGGGCCAAGTTCCTAACTCGTTTACGGAAGGCTCGGTGGTTAGCTTTCCTAAAAAAGGCAAAGACCGTAAAGACCCCAATTCATATAGGCCCATTACCTTACTCAATACTGATTATAAGATTACAACAAAACTGCTTTCCTTGCGATTTAATTCCATGGCTGCTGCGGATCTTATACATCCAGATCAGAATGGATTCATCGCAAGCCGCCAACTTGCAACGAACACTCATTTTTTAGTAGAAGCCTTAGATTATTTTGAGATGAAGAAGATACCTGCTTTAATTTTATTGCTTGATGCAGAAAAGGCTTTTGATTTGGTGGTTTGGAACACACTTTTTGTTATTTTGACACAATTTGGAATTCCTTCACAGATTATTAATTTAATTCAAAATTTGTACACGGGTGCTAAAGCTAAGATAATTATCAATTCGGCCTTAGTAGGCACAGTCTTAGTTCAGCGAGGGACTCGACAAGGCTGTCCTTTATCCCCCACTCTTTTTGCTTTTTTTATTGAGCCTTTAGCCATAGCAATTCGTAATTCTGTAGATATAGTCCCCCCTGTTCCTACTATGGCCAAAATTAAAATGTACGCAGACGATATCATGCTGCTAATCAGACCAGATATGAAATCTCAGGTCTGCGCCTTAAAACTTTTTGAGGAATTCGAAACCTTAGGTGGCTATAGGATTAATAAAAGAAAAACCGAAATTTTAGTGTGGAGGGAAGGATCTTAATGTCCATCCAGAGTTAGTCGGATGTATCAATCCAAGGCCAAAAAGATATTTGGGGATTTTTTTTTCGGCTTCGGTCGCAGATTTATATATACTTAATTTTGAACCTCTTCTGCGGAAAATACATTTAATGTTTACTAGGTGGAGTCCTCTGCCATTATCAATCTTGGGCCGGGTGGCCCTGATTAAGATGTCCGTGCTTCCACTGTTTAATTTTTTGTTTGCAACTATTCCATGTTTTCTTCCTGCAGCCTTCTTTTCAAAGGTAGAATCTTTATTTTCTGGTTTCATCTGGGCTAAAAAAACAGCTAGACTAGCATTAAGTACTCTCTATACAGATACAAAACAAGGTGGGCTATCTCTACCGAATATTAAAGATTATTATAGTGCATATTTTGCACAATATCTAGAGCGCTTTAAGATTGGAGCGCAAAGACCTAGTTTATTTATTAATTTCTTCTTTGACCTTATTTGTCATGATACCCAGACTCCCTTCTTTTTGCAAATTCCAAAATCTCCAAAATTAGTACGATATAAGATCATGAGTTGGTTTTTTAAACGAAGGGATGCTATCCTTAAAAGATATTCCCTTCCACGCTTCAACTCTAAAATTCCTCTGAAATATGTCTTCAAATACACAGAGACTAAAATAAGTTCAGATATTGTTATGCAATGGAATCATCGAGGTTTTAACAATTTATCAGACTTTATAAGGGATGGAGTTTGGATAAAGCCGTGCGAGATGCAACTATTAATTCAGGGGAATTATCTGCTAATAGGTTCTTATATTCTGATTTATAAAATGTTGGAACGGCTGGACCCAGGAAATCTTAGTTTACAGATTCAGCTATGGGAAGATTTGTTTGTGGTCATAAGGTCCAAGAAACCAGGGGAATGGAAACGCTGTTTAGCTCTTCAGATTGAGATAGATGTCACCCCGAAAGCTATTAAAAAATGGCAAGATCAAGAATATCATGTTCTCTCTGTAAATGTTTGGAAAACGTTAAATGAGTTAAACTTTAAAGTGCTACGGGGTGCTAATTGGAGAAGAATGTTATTTTTTAATAAATGGCTGCTATATTATACACCAGCTGCTATCTCAAAAATGTACGTTAACACATCTGCCAATTGTTTTAGATGCCAGCACTTTTCCCCTGCTAATTGGTCTCACACCATAGCTAACTGTCCTAAAATTGTACCATTTTGGAATGAGTTATTTAAGTTTCTACAAACTGATTGTAAGATTCAGATTTTATACAATGAAAAGTTGATGCTATATGGGTATGATCACGAACTGGAAATTGATGATCAAACCGTCAAATTATTATATATTGTAATGGCTGTAGCAAGGTCGTTAATACTGCAAAATTGGAGATCAACTCAGGTCCCGTCGTTCCAAGCATGGTTGCAAAAGATAAGAAATGTTAGAAGAAGTGAATTTTTATATGCAAAACGGATAGGAGGGCTGAGGAAATTTGAAAAGACTTGGGATTCGTTTTTTGAGTAATTATGGATCTGTTTTTGCTTGGTAAAAAGTAGCCCTATATTTTTATTTTTATTTTAATTTACTTTATTTTGTTTGTATTCTGCATGTAATATTACTTTACCTATGCCATGATCTTGATTTTGACATTGTATATAACTGTCCAGATTTTTAAGAACCAAAGAACTTCAATAAAAAATTGTTTAAAAAAAAAAAAAAATCCTCTAGGCGAGCCCCGAGGGCAAAAGCTTTTGAGGCCATAGCTCCTCTCGCTGAGTGAGCGCCAAATTGTTTGGTATCAATCCCCGCCTCCTGCATTACCCAACGCACCCAACGGGCGATCGTTGGCGAAGTAACAGCCTTGTACGGTTTCTGTAGGGCAATGAGAAGCTGTCTTTCACCCGGAGGGCGAGTATCATCAGTCATATCCTCATAAGCACGGAGGCACTGCACAACACACAGTTTAGGGGAGTCCTGAAATGCAGGGTACGAAATAACCCTAGTAAGGGTCTTAGTTCGTCTACTGACAGTGAAAGAAACTCCATCCGGAGAAAAAACTCTGGCCGTGATATCAAGAGCCCGCACATCCAAGACCCATCTGCAAGATACCAGGCACAACAACATAGCTAACTTAGCAGTCAACTCCTTACGAGACAGGAACCTGTTCGGTTGCCAAGAAAGGAACAAATTCAATACTCTGTTCACGTCCCACAGGACGGTGTACCGAGGTTCGGCGGCAATGAGAGGCGAATTCCTCTCAGGAGTCTACAAACCAAAGGGTGTTCCCCAACCGGAGAACCCTGCACCAAGTCGTGCCTTGCTGAAATCGCAGATCGGAAGGTATTGATCGACCGGTAGGTCAGTCCCTCCTGAGCCAGTTCGGCCAAGAAATTTAGGACACGGACTACAGCTGCCCCCACGGGATCAAAATTCCGTCGCACACACCAACGACTCCATCTATGCCATGCAGATCTGTATCGCTTGGTCGTGCTGTCAGCCCAGGCTTTGGAAAGCAAGTCTTCTGCCTTTCGCAAAAGGCTCGGGAGCGTCCAACAACGCCTGAGAGCCAACATGCCATCAGCCGCAGAGAGCCCTCGTGGACCAACCTGTGGGGAGCTCCGTCTGGATTGAGGAGAATGTGAGGAGAGTGGAGGAGTAGGATTGGAGAATCCCAGGAAAGTTCCAGAAGAACTGGAAACCAAACTTGAGACCTCCACCATGGAGTGATCATCACCACCTGCGCCGACTGGCGACGTAGCAACGCTGATACGCGCGTTATCATCGAGAATGGGGGAAACGCATATCCCTGCTCGTTCGACCAGTCCTGGAGGAACGCATCCGTCGCCTCCGCCGCTGGATCGGGGCGCCAACTGAAATATCTCGGGAGTTGATGATCCAGGCGGGATGCAAAAAGGTCCACTGAGAAGGGACCCCACTGGTCCGGTAGCCTGGAGAACAGAAGAGGATCCAGCTTCCACACGCTGGCATCTAGGATGTCCCGGGAGTGCCAATCGGCTATCTCGTTCTGTCGCCCCGGCAAATACTCCGCCGTGACCGACACCTGATGGTCCAGGCAAAAGTGCCAAAAGTCCCTTGTGAGGTCCGCCAGCATTTTGGATCTGGTGCCCCCCAGATGGTTGATATAACGGACCGCCGACACGTTGTCCATCCTGAGAAGGACGCAGGACTGCACCCTGTCTTTGGTCCAACACTGCACCGCGAAGGAGCCCGCCAGTAACTCCAAGCAGTTGATATGTAAAGATTGCTCGAAAGCGGACCAGGCGCCACCTGTGGAGAAATCCCCCCACCTGGCTCCCCAGCCTGAACGACTGGCGTCCGACTCTATCACGATGTCGGGAGCTGAGCCAAAAATCGCACGGCCATTCCAAGCCTCCATGTGCGTGAGCCACCAACTCATCTCGTCTCTCACGTCGTCTGACAACAGAATTAGCTGAGAGTATGTTAGCCCTTTCCTGAGGTGATACGCCTTCAAGCGTTGCATGGCCCGATAGTGGAGGGGCCCTGGAAAGATAGCCTGAATCGAAGACGACAACAGGCCCACCAACCGCGCCAGGTGACGTAAAGATATCAATGGCTTTGCCAGAGACTGGCGCAATTCGTGCCTGATCTTCGTCATCTTCTTGGCGGGTAGACTCAAGGTCGAAGACACCGAATCTATGTTGAAACCGAGAAAGGTCGCACACTGGACGGGAACCAGAAGAGACTTCTTCTCGTTGATGACAAAACCCAAACCTTGAAGAAGGTTGACCGCGGACTGCAACTGAGACCGCAAGCGTCTCGGGCACTGGTCCATGAACAGCATGTCGTCCAAATACACTATCATTCTGACACCTCGAGCCCGTAAGGCCTCCACCGTCGGACGCAACACCTTTGTGAAGCACCACGGCGCTGAGGATAGCCCGAAAGGTAGTGTGGTGAACTCGTAAACCTGATCGTCCAACTTGAACTGGAGGAAACGACGGTGTGGAGGAAAGATCGGGACCGCTAAGTAAGCGTCTTTTAAGTCGAGCCTGACCATCCAATCGGTCGGGCGCAACACATCCCGTGAGAGGTGAATCCCCTCCATCTTGAAATGGCGGTACACCAGCCATTCGTTGAAATCCTTTAAATTGATCACCGGGTAACGGCCCCCGTCGACCTTGTCGACCAAGAAGAGATTGCTTAGGAAACCGGTGGGGTGTTCGCAAGCGCAACAAATCGCCCCTTTTTGGAGGAGGGCAGCGACCTCTTTGCCCACCAAAGTCGCATCGCGCTGTGAAAAAGTAATGGGGCGAGGACGCTGAAGCTGACACGGACGGCCATGGAACTCCAACTGGAAGCCCTACACCGTCTGCAGCACCCAGGCATCGCTGGTAAGGGAAGCCCACGCTGGGAAGAACTGCGCTAGTCGTCCCCCTACCCGCAAGCTCGCAGAAGGTAGCACACTCACCTCGTCTACCGCCATGTTGTTGGCCTCTTGGACCACCACGTCCTCTGAACTTCTGCCCTCTGGTGGGGTAGAAGTTGTTGAAACGGGCATTGTCGTGAAACTGCCTGCGTCCGGAGCCTTGTCCTCTGTCTGAGCTGGCGCCTCGACCGAACGAGTGGCCCCTGCCTCGTCCGGCCTTATCAAAAACACGAGGGGCGAAGACCTTCTTTATGTTGGACTGAGCTCCGTCCAAGGAAGTGAAAGTCGCTACAAATTTACCGAGCTCCTTGATAAATGGGTCTCCAAACAACCCACCCTGGGCCACAGCGCCAGCCTCGGACGAGGCGAGGTCACCCAACTTGGGGTCCACTTTTATTAAGAGAGACCGCCTCCTCTCCGTAGAGAGGGCACAGTTAGCATTGCCCAGAAAAATGATGGCGCGCTGGGCCCAATTTGACAGAACCTCTGGGGAAATCATGTCCCCCAACACCTTGGCTTCCTCCGCCATGTCCAGAATTTTAGTCATGGGGCCTACAGCATCAAGTAACTTGTCCTGGCACGTACGCCAGGACCTGTCTATCCCCTTCCGGGGATCCTTGACAAATTTTGCCAGGAAGGTAGCCATCTTCGTGTCGATGTCTGGAGTCATGGCTACCTTATCTTGAAAAAGACAGGGGTGTCCCCACAAAAGGACAGTCTGGGACTGTGTCTCACACCTAGTGAGTGCACTCTAGAGTGAATATTGCATTTCCAAAAAATATAGCATGCCAATAATACGGCGGGAAAGGTAAAGTTACAGGAATTTTAAGTCTCAATTTCTATCAGCGTATGTTGAATCAAGAATAGAACTCTGTATATTTGTTTTCTTATATCTCTAAAGATGCCAAGTTTTTAGGAGAAAGCCTATTTCCTAATTGCATGTTCAGTTTACACATTAACATTAAAATCTACAGTATTTTATGATTAACATAGCACACACAAAAGTTATTGTTAAAAAAGGATGTTTACCACACCATGAGTTTCTCTGTTATACATTTATTACACATTCAAATATAAAAATTCATCATTACATAATATACAATTATTTAAGAAAACATGTTAGTACATTTGTATAAAAAGCATTTAAAACCAAAGAATCACAAGTCGACGCGGCGTTTCGGTATCCTGTATGTCTACCTTCTTCAGGACTGATTCTAAATAGATTTAAAAAAGGATTTAAAAACACAGAGTTACTCTTATTGCATTGGTGCAGATTGTTCATCATTCACAACTGTAGATAGTCACAATTGTAGTAGCTATAAAATCGTCTTTTAGGCATCTTTAGTACAAAAGGCTTCATTTTTTAGCACAAAATTTCGGTTTTACATTACCGTCATGGCTACCTTACCCTCTAAGGAGGGCCGAGGGCACTCCGCCCGAAGGCGGCTACGGGCATCTTTATCCACAGGCCTCCTGAGGCGATTCGCGACATAGTGGGCCACTTTATCGCATGGGACCCATTCTGACGACCTGGGGTGGACGATATCGTCCGGGTCCAACATGTCCGACGGACCCCCGGAGGTGGACGGTTGAGATGGGAGCCATGACCTGGAGGAACATGCCTCCTCCTCCGAGTCCGGAGAATCATCGTCCTGCTGCGGCTCCGGAGACATAGTATGGGGTGTATGGGGTGTAGGTGGCGGTACCTCCACGGGAAGAACCTGAGGGGGCTGGGACCCCTCCATAGCCAGAAAAGCACTCTTCACCCTCGCGAAAGCCGCAGGGTCAACCCCCTCCGTACAAGGTTTCTTAGGGGGAGGGGGAGGCGGGGACGTGTCCGGGCCTGAGGCCGGGGCAGGCGCAGGAATAAGAGCAGCGAGCTTAGCGTACGCTTCATCCAACCGCGCCGTTGTTCAAGGGGTACCATTGCTTGGTCTACAGCCCTGTAGATCGAGTCGTCGACCGCTTGGTAAAAGTCATCGTCCAAAGGGACGTAATTTAGAGGGTCCTCCTCTGTATACTGGTCTGACTCCCTCTGCATAGTGAGTTAAATTAGGCTCCAAAGGGCAGAGAGGTCTGGCAAGGGGAATGGAATTGACCCGAAGGGCACTCTATGGTCTGGGGAGGTCCCAGGGATATGGGTGGCCAAAGGCACACAATTATGGGGACTAGCCCCTGGGAACGCTGCAACCCTCAAAATTCAGGGGAGCCACCCGGTGAAGCGTTCCCACGCCGAACACCGGCACAATTGCGACCCCGTAGGGTGTTCAAATTCACAATACATCCCAAACAGGGTGTCAATGAAACAAAGGGGAAAACCTAAATTGAGACCCCTGAGGGTGTCAGAACCGGGTGGCCGGGTACAGGCTACACGCTGATGAAAAAACGCGCCAAAACGCTCCAGAAAGCGTCTGACGGCGTTCCTGCAGCAGCCGAGACACTGACCCCTAGTGGCGAGATAACCGCACCGCGCACTACTGGGCACCAGAATCGCGTGAGGAGCGCAAAAGCGTCCCACGATCGAAAGGGAATCTGTGAGAGGGAAAAACACAACAAGCGCCTGACCAAGGGACAAAACGCTCAATACACAGAACCCACAAACCCAGGAGAGAAGAAAAAACCGACTTAACTTGCTGCTGAGCAGCGAAGAAAGAGGAAGAGGAAGCGACATCAGGGCATGATGGGAGCTGCCGCTGCATGTACACAGTGATAGGACTCATGTTCGATTTAGTTTTTTTCCCAGATGTTCATGGGAAGAGTAGTTTGTTTATGTTTTTTTCTTGCTGCTGTGGAAATTAAAGCGATAGAAAGAATGGCATAATCCGAAGCCTCCGGTCCTGCCATAGAATTAAATACGTATAAGGTCCCAAAGGCGATATTGGGTATGCCAATGCTTGTTGTCTGTGCATGTGTCTTGGATTAACTGAAGGACGTCTGTTCTGCGTGTTTTTCCTGCTGCGGAGGGCACATCAGGATGCTGATGATGGCTTTAGTGACCGGATTAAGAAACCGGTTTAGTTTATGTGTGAGGCATGCTGCTTCCGCTACATCAAGCTGAGCTGCAGTTCGGGCAAAAGCGCTAGGTAGAAGAGACAGTACTGCTAGTGTGAACAGGCTGCCGAAGCCAGTCGGGTGCAGACAGGAGGGAGAAGATGTGCATGATCAGCTCGCTCGGCAGTGACGCAGCACCCAACTCCCCTCACAGTCCGGCCAAGGGCATCCCGGGACAGCTGCACACGCTGCCACAATATACTGCCTCTAAGGTCCTGGCTGCAAACACAAAACATTAAATGACAAGGGGACAACAAAGGCGCAGCCACCTTTCCTCTCTGCCCTATCGGCCCAACTGTTGTAAATGAATCTCAGACCCTAGTATACATTTCCCGATTCATGCCCTTATATAGGCATAATTTATCATTCCCTTATATAGGCATAGAAATCATTACCATATTTGGCCTAAACACACAGCCCAAATACGGCATGGATACTTCCACTAAGCTCCAAGAATTAACAAAGTTTTCTTGGAAAAACCCGCCTTCAGCAGCCCGGGACTTCCCCCTGCTTGAATATTAAATTCTCCTAGAACTCCCGGCGTTTTCCAAGAAATTAGCCTTTGAGTGACCTTATTAAGTCCAAACATGCGTCAAACTCTGTACTTTCAAAGTATAAATATGCCTTGATTTGCCTAAACAAACACACAGTGGTTTGGAGCAGATCGACTATCTACTTGCCCGACGCCCTGCAGCAGCAAGTGCTGAAGGAAGCCGACCCTCCAGCAGACGCACTGCGAGACTCTGTCATTTCTCCTGCCGAGAAATTTAGCTCCAGTGTTTCCAGGCTACCCTTGCGGGTATCTGGGAAATAGAGTCCAGAGAACGAGATACAAGACCTCCTCAATTCTAGAACAAAGGTACGGAGCTGATTAGACCTCTTAGAGTATTATTGGAATCAGATTCCTGGCTGAGAACTCCTAGACTTAAACTCCTCCTCTTATACTCCCTCCCTCTTACCAGACTTAGGTTATGTACACCGGGGTAGGCGTATTCTAGAAGCACCAGTTGAGTATTTTAGTCATCCTTTTATAACTTTATGTATTTTATATGCACGTTATGGCTTAGAAACCATATCATGCTTTTACAGTACTACTTTATAAAACTGTTCGTATACATTGTACTTCATAGTAAGCTTTACTATTGTAGCAGTTCATTTTTAATTCTTGAGAAAGAAGACTGTTCAATAAATACCTTTTTATTGAAAACGCCGGTCTCTCTATTTCTCATGCACCTCTGGTGAAACTAAGCATGCACGATTGACTGAGTGAAATAGTTATCTATTGTTTCCGCGACTCTAGAGATTTGATTTCTTATTTTTGGGAAACAAAGTTGTCATGTTTTATGCGGTTGTCAGAAACTAATCCCTTCTTGTTTATTCGAGAAAGTTTCTATTGACCTCTGAGCTAGCTGGCACTCACAATTAAGTCTAATATAGCTGGTAGAGACCTAGTAGACCTCAGTCCTGCGTCTAAACTACAGGATATATTATTCCAATGCGCAGAGCCTATTGGGAATATAGGAACTACACTACACAACCACTAAGAGCGGAGGAAGGCAACGGGCAGGATGTGGGGGTGGGAAGAAGGCCACACCACAGGGAGATACAGGGCAAAGCTGCATCAAGTAACACGTAAAAGAAAGTAAAATAAAAAGAGTGCCTGAACTAATAGATAGGTGGTATGGAGAACAAGGGTACCCAAACAATCCATAAAATAAATAAATAAATCAAACCTCGGGTGAATCGATATTTGCAGAACACAATGGTTCCTATAGGCCAAAAAATGGTCCTAGAGAATAATGCAGGAATACACTGCAGGTATTTAGAGCAAAAGCTATCAATTAGGGATATGCAATTAATGCTGGAGGGAGCAGTTAAATATATACACTGGGACAAGATTTTTGATAAAAAGTAAGAACTTAGTAATTCGTTATAAAAAACTAAAACAGTTCAGGTGCTCACATAATAAAAGTGACAAAGAACGTGATGTGATATCTCATTGACAACACAAGGGTGAACTCCTCAGAGACAATTTTTACAAATCACAAGGAGTTCTGGTTGAAGGGTCTACAGCGATTCGATCTCAGTGGCTAGAGATCATCTTCAGGGCGAGATATACGCAGGGCTGGCGCTAGGCATGGGCAGCGTGGGCAGCTTCCCAGGGCCTCGCACTCAGCCCACCAGCATGGGGCCCGAACCGATTGTGTGCCCTTTGGTTTCCCTGTCTCCTTGCAATTAGGGTCTATGGGAGGGTGTCAGGAGACCTAGGGGAGACGCTTCCCCTTGTCCCAATTGCAAGGAGACCCATTCAGAGACACTGCGGGAGGCCCATTGTACAGGATTTTAGCGCCCCCACAGTGTTAACTCTCAGCCCACAAGCAATTCTTACACCTATCAGGCTGGAGGTGTGAGAATTGCTTGCAGGCTGAAAGTCAAAACTGTGGGGGCGCTAAAATCCTGTACAATGGGCCTCCCGCGGTGTCTCTGAATGGTTTCCTTGCAAGGGGTCACTTAAGTAAATTAGAGGGGCCTCGCGCATTCCATTTTGGCCCAGGGCCTCGCAAATCCTAGAACCGGCCCTGGATATACGTGAGCAAGCTGAATTCTAAACACCGGACTGAACTGATACAAAGGGGAAAAAAAAGAGTATGAGGCACAGTAAAGGTGCAGGCGGTTGTGTCTTGATGGAGGCTGGGAATAAATACTGTCAGCGGTGAAAACCAGTCTCTGAGCGTAGTACTAGTGGATATTCCCGCATTTTGGGGCATGGAAGGTAGCCAGTACTCCAAGTATAACTTAGTGTTGTAGTCAATGAATCGCTTAATTTGTGGGCCACTAAGAGAATGCATTCACTCAGGGTGTGCCCTGGTTGGAATTTGGATACTATTGCCTGCTTCGCCCTCATAGACACTTGCGGTCTTACTCTAAATTATCACAAAAGAAAGCATTGGCACTCTCCTGATGGCCACCTCTTAGTGGCTGCAAATTAATCGATTGACAGTATTTCACGTCATCTTTAAATCTTTCCAGCAACTGGTACAGATTTTTCTCAAGGAACCTTTGCTTCTGCCTGGTTACATATATGCCAAGGTATTTGAATTCCATGCTTACTATTGGCATCCCACAGTTTGTTGGGAGTTGTGGTGCCCCCTTCCCCCAGCGAGTGGGTATATTTGGGAGTTTCTTCCATTTATCTAGTGCCTCGAATACAGACCAAAGGTCTTAACCCCTCCTATGCTTATGACAAGGCCAGCTCGTCATGAGCCACGGTGCTCGTGTGCGCATGACGAGCTGAGCTCGTCATGACTGTTGGAACGCTCGCACGCTGGGCTAATTCCCCTGACGTGCGAGCGTTCTATGAAAACGGGTGTGGTCATGACGAGCTCAGCTCGTCATGAGCACACGAGCACTGTGGCTCATGACGAGCTGACCTCGTCATGAGCACTGGGGCGCTGTGCGTACCCCCCCCCCACCCCCCCCCCCCCTGCTCAGCGGGATAAACAGCCCCGCAGCCAAGGGGTTAAATATATGAAGTATTCTTCTGCTTTGCTTCTGCAACATATAGGAGGACATCATCCGCATATGGTATTGTTCCCTATCAATTGTCTGTGCAGCACCGGCATTGGACAAGTGTGTCCTGCCAGATCCAGGCCCCAAGTTGTTCCAATTCTAGGATGAATATCCTGGGGGAAAGCTGACATCCCTGTCCTGTCCCTATCTCAAGTGTGATTGTGTGAGATGTCACACTGTTAACCTTTACTACCAGAAGTGGCTGTTGATATAGGAGCATTACCAATTGCAGGAAACGATATCCGCTGCTCAGTTTGTCTAGGACTCTGAACATGCAAGGCCATGCAAGCATGTGGAAGGCCAATGTTGCATCCAGAGACATCAATAATGCTTGTTCTTCTATTATGTCTGCCAGTCTCAGGACTCCATAGAGGCTTCGTAGCTTAAGTTGGGTCCCTCTGTTGGGTATGAAGCGCGATTGGTCTGATTGGACTAGCATCAATACAACTCTTTTTAATCTTGTTTCTAGCACTTTTGCCAGTATATTTGCCTCTATGTTAAGCAGTGAGATCATTCTGTATAAGGTGTATTAGTCAGGAGGCTTGCCCTCTTTTGTATAACTACTATTGTGGGCAGTATTTGATCTAGTGATAGAGACCCTTCATTTTTGGCTAGTTTTAGCTCATGGAGCACAGGCTGTGAAAGCCTCGAAGTTATGCTTTTATAGAGTTCAATGGGTATACCATTGGGTCCCAGTGCTGTCCTAGACTGAAAATCTCTAATGGCTGTAGCAATCTTGGTCTCATCTTTTTTTTAACGGAATTTTATATAGCGCAAACTTGACCCGAAGGTATTGAGTCAGAGCGCTTTAAATGAGCACCAGTTGTGTTACATGAGGACAAATTCATTTTTGCAGTAAATGTATAGATTTTCACGCTTCGAAGTGCCTGTTCTTGCCTTATTTCCTTGTTACTCTTTATTGGGCGGGGGGGGAGTTTTATAAGGCATTAGCTCGATTTGAAGGTATCAAAGTGCTTTACATGAGCCTCCGTTGTGGTACAGACAAACACATTAATTTTGTTATGCACGGGGAGATTAAGTGATTTTACCAAAATCACAGAATGTTGCGAGTCCTTGCAGAGACTCGAACCCGTTCCCCAGATTTGAGGTCGACCACCCTAGCCATTAGGCCAACTCCTCTCCCCATCTATCTCCACTTCCAAGGATTGGCTAACTTGTGCTGAGAGGTATGGCAGTTGTATGTCCATGAGGAACTACTGATTTTTATCAGCACTTTTTGTGATAGAGGGAGGCCATAGTTTACTGGAGTATGGGTGTATACCTCTGCTATCTCTTGGTTCCCCCATCACCAACTCCTCTATTCATATTCTTGACGTCTGAGACCCATCTTTTAGTTTGATCTTTGAACTCTAGCCAGGCCAGTAGTTTCCTTGCTTTGTTTCTTACATTATAAAGTGTAGGCTAAGTGGACACATGTCACCAGGCATCGTTTTCAGCAAGGTCTTGGTACTTCTCTTGCTTCAGGTTAAGTCTGTGTTGTAGCCTCTGCCCTCAATCAAGGGTCTTAGCCTCTAGTATATGCAGTTAAGCCCCTGTTTCCTTCTTGTCACCTACTACCAGTGATATAGCTTGTCCTCTCATTTCTGTTTATAAGCTTCTCAGAGAGTAACCGCTGAGTCTACTGCTTCGCCACCTTGAAATGGTTTCGGAAATTTATTTGGATTCTTTCTTTATCTGCTCAAAGAACAGTCCTCCAGGCACTTATTCTGTCTCACTGGGATTATAGTAACATTCTGTATTTTGGAGTTGATAAAGCCTCCACAAGACGGTGGTGGTGCAAAATGTGGCCACCAGACTGACCTACAGACTGCCAAAACATGCTTCATCCATTCCTCTTCTACGTATACTTCACTGACTAAGAGTAGAGAAAGGCATCAAGTTTAAGGCTCTTTGTTATATCTTCAAAGCTAGGGCTGAGGGCTGAGGTAGCCCCCCCTCCACACCACTAGCTTGATAAATCGTATATACCTGTGCGTTGTCTGTGCTCCAGCCCTCTCTCTGTGCCCAATTCCCAGGATCAAACGATCCCATATGAGACGTTGCTCCTTTGCCTACCTCGGCCCAAAACCTACAGAACACCTTAACAGAACAACTTAGATTCTGCCCTTCACAGGCCATCTTTCGCAGACAGTTAAATAGTTGGCTGTTCAGAGCTAGCTAGCTTCGCTGAAATCACTCTTGCATGTTGTCAAAGCGCTGGGAAACCCCAAGTTGGTAACTGTCACGCTATATAAGCTTCTTAATTTAATCTAATCTACTGTGTCTTTAATTTCCTTAAAGTATAATTCCATGCTGGTTTTTAATTTTGCCACAATGTTCTTATTTTTCAGGTATGTAATTATCAACAAGGACTAGCTAAGTTGTGAGAGGTGATTCAACAGAGAAACGTTTGTGGGCAAACCATTTGGTTTGATCATGAAGCCCTCACCCACCAACCTAGTTGGTGGCATGCTTCATCATCGGGCCCACCACAGTGACACCGAATGTGTCCCGGTGTGCTGCGACCCCTGGTTACAGCGGAGCTGGTATGATTGCTGAGTGTGCAGTTTTGTGGGTGAGTTAAGTGAAATTTAAAAGCTATACAGTGGGTCCCAGTACCCGAGGGTAAAGAAAGATTTTAATCACTGGGCCCCTGTTAGCGTCTAACAGGCAGACGGACGTGATCGAGTATGGATTATGACCTCCTACGTCCTGTGTGGTCTACATGTTTCAGCCAGGCCTACTGGGACCCACTGTATAGCTTTTACAGCTTTTACACTCTGTTCATCACCAACCCCTTTTCTGAATCGATTTTGGCCACTATAGGTGTGGCAGGGTATACTCAGACATGAGTCCCTTTCTCACTGCACCATCAGGATTCAAGCAAGCCGGGCCGAAGACGGCTGAAATGCCAGAAACCGGTCCCCGGAAGCTTGTCTCCTTTCTGGTGAAGAATTGGCTTGGTAGTTTAGTCTGCCCTGTTCCCATGATGCACTGGGCCAGGGACAGACTGATTTGCATATAGCCAGGTTCTGAGCTGGGATGGTGCAGTGAGATAAATAACGGTGATGGATCAAGCCCTGATCTTTGGACTGGGTAAGAGTGGTCTGCTTAATTCAGACACTCTGTTCATCACCAACCCCTTTTCTGAATCTACCTAAAATAACTGGCCACCAGCCCTGCAACAACTGCAGCGTATGCCACCTTACGTCACAATCCAAAACACTCTCTCTAGAAACTGGCAAACCTTGGACACAACACCAGTTTACTAACTGCAATTCATCAAATCTGGTGTACTTAATAACTTGCAAATGTGGACTTAGGTACATAGGCATGACTACTAGAAAAATCAAGACAAGAATTACGGAACACAGGAGCACCATCCGATGCGGCAAGAACATAAGCAAACTTACTGAACATTTCCTTCACCTGGACTGTCATTGAACAGTTTAGCGTGACCCAGTCTAATGAGAAAACCCTTCTGACCAAGGAACAGCGCTGGATATACCGCCTGTCCACCCATATAGAGGGTCTGAATGATTCCATCCCATGGAATTCACTCGCCACATGAGACAGTATAACACACTGAACTTTGCCTGTTTCCACCCTTCCCTAAACTGCAGGGCTACGACCCACATTCCTAATATATATGTACTCCCTGAGCCATACTTCGTAACACATATATATGTACCCCCCTTGAGCTTTGACTGACTGACCTTGCCAGTTTCAATCAGACTAAGCTCGCAATCTCATGAGCTGAATCACGAGGTGACACCCTATCCCTACAGCGCCAACGAGAATAGACACCGATTCCGCTCACACATGCTGTCTATGACAATGCCAACTAGTCAGAACTTTCTCAATTATATGACAATGAACCGTATCCCCGTAATGTCATCCCTGTATCCCAGCCCCCTAGTAACATTCACTTACTCAACTGTAAGCTCAGCAACGCGCATGCTCTTATGTGTTTAACTACTTTGAGAAACCCAACCATAGTGCGCTTGCGCCAGAACACACTGATTCTGCGCACATGCGCTGTAACCAGATGACTCGGCAAACACAGCGAGTCGGCACCATTTTCTATTTTCACCAAGCTACAGGTGGAAATCGTTTAGCGGGCTATTTAAACTCTGCTAGCAGCCCGACCCAGTCACTCGGAACACTGCAGAAGGACGACAGGTGCAAGGAGGATCCAGACCGATAATTTTGTGAGTAACCCCATTGCTACAGCGACGATCTGGGTAAGCAGTAGGCTCTTTCTCCCCACAGGTCTGGTCCTAATTTCTCCCCTTCTCCCCCTTCCCGAATGAATATTCAGGGTCTCTTTCTCTGCCAGGTGACTCAAGGAGGCTTTAACAGCAACAAGCCAGTGTGAGAATAATGCAAAATACTTTCTTGTACCTCACCTCGCAATATTTCGCTGTTTAGCCCACCACAAAACAATCGGTTTACGCTAAAACCCACCTCTGTCATACTTCTAGTATGACCACGTTTTAGTCGAATCTAGGTCGTGCACACACCTTAGAATTCGGCATTATGTTGTGATCCTAGCTAAAAATGCTAATTGACTTTACCCTGTACGTTTGTCTATGTCTTATATGTTATGTGTACAGTAAAGCAAGAGGGAATCCCCCTCTAACACATACCGCACCTTAGCGAGTACGACACATTTTCTCCACAAACACTACCACTTAAATTAAGTATTATTTATTTCACCATCACATACTCTTTGGTCCTGAGGAAAGCCAGTTTAAAAGACAAAGGCCTGGCTGAAACATGTAGACCACACAGGACGTAGGAGGTCATAATCCATACTCCATCACGTCCGTCTGCCTTTTAGACGCTAACAGGGGCCCAGTGATTAAAATCTTTCTTTACCCTCGGGTACTGGGACCCACTGTATAGCTTTTAACTTTCACTTAACTCACCCACAACACTGCACACTCAGCAATCATACCAGCTCCGCTGTAACCAGGCGTCGCAGCACACCCGGGACACATTCAGTGTCACTGTGGTGGGCCCGATGATGAAGAATGCCACCAACTAGGTTGGTCGGTGAGGGCTTCATGATCAAACCAAATGGTTTGCCCACAAACGTTTCTCTGTTGAGTCACCTCTCACAACTAAGCCAGTCCTTGTTGATAATTTCATATAACCCTGGGGATACGGACAAGCTTATCTAGTCCTCTCTCTCCCTCTTGATTTGATGACCTTATTTTTCATGTACCATGGATATATGGGCAAGGCTGCCCGCCTTCCTCTCGGTCTACTCTGTATTTCCACCCACACCAGGGAATGATCTGAGATTCTTCTTGCAAGGTGTCTAGCTCTAATAAATTGGCCCCCATGAAGGCACTGTGTCAGCAGATAATCAATAAATGAGAAGCTATTATGCGCTTCAGAATACAACTTGTATTGTGTTTGCTGGGGGATTGTGGGAGCGCCATATATTCATCACCTGAGAGCCTCCAGGAAGCCCAGCAGTGGACCAGGTGTTCCCCGGGGCACCCTCTTGGTGTCTGTTTCCAGTGTTCATCAACAACCATGCTCAAGTCACCCCCCAAACCAGAGTTTCTAGGAGTAGCTGTAGTAGAATGGAGCCTATTGTGGATATGATTGATGCCTGCAATTTGGGTGGGACATAGACCAAGCAGAGATTCAACCTTAGGCCCTCCCAGTGCACCATTAACACCACATATCTGTGTTGCTGATGTCTGTTGAGGGACCAGAGGGGCGCTTCGGTTGGGTTTCCTGCAACATGACAATATCTGGGGCTTGTCTTTTGAGGTATTGTAAAACAGCCCCCCTTTTAATTCTGTTACCCAGCCCGTTAAAATTCCAACATAGTATTTTTAATGTTGGCCAGTTTTCCTATTGCAGTTATCGTATGTTGGTTCTATCGCTGTGCCCAGAGTGACGGGCCCATGGAGAACACTTCAGCTCAACTTGGGTTATTTTATCACATTTGGCCTTTTCAAGGTTTGGTGACTACTAAACAAGTACAGTGAATAAAACAACTTTGTAATAAAACTACCCCATCCGTTCCCCTGCAGTACGGGCCTTCAACTACTGCGTCGTAGTGAGCCAGTCGCTCCATCAGTTAAATACCATTTACAGATGGCCTCGAGTTGTCCTTACTGGTATGCTCAAGATTACACAATCCCCCAGGATCATGTTGTGTCATCCCCTGTGCTTATTCAGAGGTCGCTAGTATAGATCCTTCCAGGGAAGCTTCCACGTGCAAGGAGGACGGGCACAAATACCACTTCTTAGTTTATTCTTTCTCCAGTCCCTCAGAACCCCTGCACTGTCATTGGTCAATTTCTCCACTTCTACTCTGTCCTTGTTCCTGTGATTGTTCTGCTAGTGTTGGTCGTGGTCAGCATCTGTGGGTCACTTTCGGCTCAGCCCTGTAGGCATATCCTTCAGCCCTCTAGCCACTCCCATATATCCTCAGGTGTGCTAAAGTGCCAGGTTTTGCCTTCAGACACTATTCTCAACCTTGAGGGGAACATCATTGTGTATTTTATCTTTTGGGCTCGTATTGCCTTTTTTGCTTCTCCAAAGCTGCATCATCGTTACTGGACATTAATTGTGGAGTCTGGAAAGAATGGTATCACAGCATGCTATAATGGAGGTTAATGTAAAAACATGCAGCTTGGAACTTCATGATAGTTAAAAATTCAAGCGATTATCGTTCTAGGTGGAGCACAGGTGGAGTGGCAGCACCGTGGCCCTGTGTGCTCGCTTGACACAGAAGAAATTTGAGAGTCATTAGGGCTTCTCTGTTTGGGTGAATATGTCTTCCAGGAATAATTTCACACAGGGTCCCTCCACCCTCTCGGGGACCCCCACCACCCTAATATATTTCCTTCTCACTTGCCCTTGTAGTATTCCAGTTTTGTCATTTATTGATATTTGTCTTTAGTAAGTTGGGTTATAGTTGCCTTGAGAGATCTGGTGTCTTCCTATAGGGTGGATAAGGAGCATTCTGAATGCACCACACTTTCATTGATCTTTTGCAGATCTCACATCCATAAATGAGCTAAAATGTTACAGCATCTACTTTAAGTTCCAGCACTTTCCTCACGTCTTGAATTGCTGTCAGAATGTCTTTCAAGAAGGGATCTGATTCACCACTGAAAGTCTAGGCTCAAGACCTGTTGCACTGTTTTCATTGTGCTGGGCTGACTCAGTAGTACACAAGGTGTAGGCAAGAAGGATCTGCTTTTATGGTTACCCCCACTTTTTGCTTGGTGTAATGCTGTTTCTGACTAGTCTGACTGGGATCCTGCTAATCAGGACTTCAGTCTCTCTGTGCTTTCTCACCTAAATTGGTTTGGTAAGTACTTAGGTACATCTCAGATTGGACACTGGTGCACCCTTATCAGACCCTAGTATATGGTACTAAGGTACCCAGGGCATAGGTACACCAGAGGTCCCACATGGGCTGAAGCATGTATTATGCCACCACCCATGGGAGAACACTCAATTTGTAACTACAGGCCTGCCATTGCAGCCTGTGTTAGCTGGTGCTATCACCACTTACGAAAGATATAGGTTTCCCTATATCTAAGGTCACTGCACTTAAAACCTATAAGTCCCCCCTACAGCAGCCCTTTGCAATCCTGGAGGCAGGGTGCTTGGTTCTTAGGGTGAGGGTGGCCCGGCATGAGAAGGACACCCCTAGACCTACTGAGTCCATTCTTCTAGGTTGTAAGTGAGTCAGACATATGGAAGGGCATCTCAAAACTGTCTCGAAACTGGCTGCAACAAATCCTATCATGTTTAGTAATAAATATGTTAGAATCATACTCCCACACACCGTAAACAGTGTGGGAAGTATGATTCCATTCATCGTAAAGCTCCTTTGGGAGGCTCTTGGTGCTCCCGGTACCAATTTTCTAGACCCTGACAGCAAGCCAGGGCTGCTGCCGGCCAGAGACACATTTCTGCCCTCCTGCTGCTGAGCCAAGCTCGGGCAGGGGAAGGCAGATCAATAGGTATCCTGTCACAGGGAGGTGTGACCATCTCCCAGAGAGGATTTAGCGTATTGGGGCAGGGTGGGAGCACTTGCCAGCGCCATATAGTCTGTGTGAAGGGCACACTTGGCCCTCCCATGCATAGTCCAGTTCAAACCAAATCAGGGAACCATTGGCTCCCTCTCTGGCACAAACCTGGACAAAGGACAGGGGAGTATCCTCCTCCATATCCAGCCCCTCCTTAGGGAGCGAGCCCTGTATTGTTCCAACCCTTTCCTTAGGGTTTTTAAGGGCTTACCTGTAGTTGGGTCCTTAGATTCATCATGGTACAAGATACATTTCCGACATCACTTCTTCAACCGTCTGGGCACACTGGACTTCGGTGGACTTAGCAAGGCTGCAACTAGGAAGACTTCTGCTACTCCTGATCTCATCGCCCTGCTCGTCTGCTGCAACGTCCATGCCTGTGCACCATACAGGAACCTTCCAAGGCCTGTGTGCATCCAAGACACCTGAAGGAATCTCCCTTGAAGTGAAGGAGTTACTTCCCTGCATCTGCAGGCACCGCAACTAATCTGACCGGTCTGCTGATCCTGGGCTCCCACGGACTCCGAAAGGCTCAGCAAAACAGGTGGCAGCTCCTCACATCCCTTGGGGCCTGCCCTGTGCTCTCACCAAGTTTGAGGCCAGTATCCCTCGTCAGAGCAGCAGGAACCAAACCCCTGTGCACAGTGTCAACTTGCAGTTGCAAAGGCTTGTTGGCTTCCTTTCACCAAGGTCTTAGGGTTCCAAGTAGCCCCAACCTCAAGCATCTCCAGTCACCCTCAACACATCTCTTGCATCGTGGGTTTGCATCTTTGATGAGCTGCTCGAGGTCCTCTGGCGACTCCAGTGCCTCCGGCTGGAGGTCCTCTTGACGGTCATCTTCGTATTCTTTGGCACCCCTGATTACTCTGGCCTACCCTAAATCCCCTGATTGTGCTGAGTATCCTGGACCTTGCTGGTCCTGACAATGCACCTTTCTCCACTTCCACATTGGTTGCAGTTCCCAAGGCTTGTTGGTGCTCCCGCCAAACACAGACACCTCAACTCTTGACATCTGACGTGGGACAGCTCGTGTACGGCTACTGGTCTTCAATAGCGTCGCCTGGTCCAAACAGCTGCCATCCCAATGTCACTGTCAACTCTCCTGCAGCACCTGACATCAGTGGGCATTTGTCTTCAGTGCCTCCTGGTCACTTCCAGGTGGCATAGACTCCGTCCGCTCTGCTTTAAGGTACTTCTCGACTTCATTCCACCTTTGAGTTCCACCAGACACTTTCTCCTTCTCCAGCAACAGCATCTTCCTGAAGTCCTCCATTGGTTTCCGACACCAATTCACACCTATGCACCCGGCTTCCCTGGTGTAGGTATCATGGTTCCTGGGGTATCCACGGGTGGGGTGGCTCTCCAACCTTCTGTCTCCCACAGGTTTTCTTCAGGGTCCACTAGGAAGGGTCCCTCTTCTTTAAAATTGCAACTGCAACTTACCCATTGACTAGCATTGATCACACGGTTGTGTTCCCTTTCTGCACACAGTCTCCGTGGGGCTCCTAGTTTCTTACCTTGGATGGTTCCTTGGGTCCCCGACACTTCTACGTCTTCTGAGTATAGTCTTGACTCGGGTCAGGGTTCGCATTCCACTATTTTAGTATATGGGTTGGTCCCCCCAAGTGACCACTGTGTATTTATTACATGCTACTTACCTGTTTCTATTGAAAAGTATTGTGTGCAATTGTCTATATCCGGCTATGAGATACCTGTATGTATTAGTGAGTGTTATATAATAAATACATATTTTTATGAATAAACTGTGTGGTTCTTTTTCACCTAATCTATATCAATAAGATTATGTGCTGGTAAAACAAGCTGTTTTATACTCCTTCTGGACTAAGTCTGAAGGCTGCTCTCCACAGCTACCACTAAAAGAGCTTTCTAAGGTTGTCTAAGACCACTAAAATCACCATAAGGGTTGTCTAGATTGGTGCAGGGTGCCCACTTACATAAATGTGCATCATATACCACACCAGCTTCTCACACATGTTAAACCTTGTACCTCTTCAGTTTAATCTGTTTGGCTCCTTTCGCACACTTGCCATCTGCCATGTCATTTCAAACTGCTGTAATGTGGCTTGCAGTATGAATCTCTACCCACAAACCTGTCGACCGTGAGCAGGAGGGCTCCTAGTCATGATGTGCGTTACTCCTTGCTGCCTGCCTAGGGAATTTGTGGAGGTTGGCGGAATTGGTTGCCTGTGACCTTTTGATTATTCTCACTGTCACTGCTCACCTCTGAGTCGGTGACCATTAAAAAAAATGGAGTGGGGTGGGGGGATGCACAGGAGAACAATTGCTGTGAGTTGCAGGAGCTGGGTCCCTCTTTTTCCACATGCAAGTTCGGTTTCCACACCCAGATGCCACCAGGAGTCCCCTACCACCACAGTCTGTGTGTTGCTCTCCCAGTGTTTTCAGATTATTGTTGCCAACCATGGTTGCTCTGTCTGAAATCTTAGAAATGTCCCCTTTTGAGCAAAAAGAAAAAATCTTGGAAAGATGTGTCCTTTTACAATTAACACAACACACCGAAAGCAACAACTTCCTAGATCCTTATCAATCAGGCTTCAGAAAAGACTGCAGCTCTGAGACAGCGATACTGAATGTCATAGATGACATTCATAATTCACTTGACAATGATCAATGCTGCCTACTCATCCTCCTGTACCTATCTGCAGCATTCAACATGGTTGACCACCAACTGATCAATAATGTACTGCGGGAAAGGGTCGGAGCAGACAAGGTGGTACTACAATGGTTCTCCTCCTTCCTGCAGAACCGCACCCAAAGAATAAAAATTAAAAACAGCACGTCAGACCTACTCCCCGTAAACAGAGGGGTTCCGCATGGATCAGTTCTCTCCCCTGCACTATTCAATATCTACATGGAACCCCTCACCAAGATACTCCATAAGGCCAGCATACCCTTCCACCTATATGCAGACGATACCCAGATTTAATTTTTAATTTAAAAAGAACTTATAGAGCGCACGTACACTGAGTCAGTTTCATGGCGCTGGCGAGGTCCCTAAAAGGATGAAATAAAAGAGCTAGTGATGATAGGATAGCTAGGTGCCAAAAGCCTGCTGGAATAAAAAATGTTTTTAGTGACCTCCGGAACTCCATGTAGGAGGAAGAAAGTCTTAAAGACAAGGGGAGGCCGTTCCAGAAGGTGGGAGCAAGCACAGCAAACTTCTGCCCTCCTGCCCGCTTCTTTTTGAACCGGGGCGTGGTTAGTAAGGCTGAACTAGAGGAGCGGAGGTCTCTAGAAGGAACATAGAGAGAAATAGCCGAATTAATAAAGGCCGGGGCTGTACCTGCTCTTGCTTGAAAAGTCAAGCACCCCAGCTTAAACTTGGCTCGTTCTTTTATCGGGAGTCAATGTAAGCTCTTGAGTAGGGGAGTCGAGTGATGGGACTTAGACAGGCCAAAAACCAGGCGGGCCGCCTGGTTTTGTATTAACTGTAGGCGCTGCAAGGCATACGCAGGGGCTCCATTGTAAATGATGTTTCCATAGTCAATCTTTGACAAGACCATGGCCATCAGGATTAGCTTTAAAGCAGAAGTGGAAAAAAATCTGGCTATTTTCCGGATAAGTCGAAGTGTAAAGAAACAAGAAGAAACCACCGAATTAATGTGTGAGTGAAGGGTTAATTGATTGTTGAGGATAATCCCAAGGGTTTTAACTGAACAAGAAGGGGAAGGAGGGGGTCCAAGTGAGGAGGGCCAGAAAGAAGGAGACCAGGGATTGGCAGCGCCGCCCATCGCCACAAGTTCCGTTTTATCCGGATTAAGTTTTAACTGGTTGGTGTTCATCCAGTCTCGGATAAATAGCATGACGGACTGGAAACTGCCAACCCCTGAGGGAGAGGAAAGGTCAAAAATGAGTTGGAGATCATCTGCATAGTTATATACAGTGACCTCCAAGTTCTGTAAAGCAAAAACCAAGGGGAAGATGTAGAGATTAAAAAGTAAGGGGGAAAGAGCAGAACCCTGAGGGACACCACAGGTGACAGTACGTGGAGAAGCCGAGAAGGTGCCAAGATGGACTGTCTGATTACGGTCCTTCAGGAATGACTCGACCCAGGCAAATGCAAGCCCCCCGATCCCCGCCGCCCTGACCCGTGACAACAAGATGTTATGGTCCACGGTGTCAAAGGCGGCGGAGAGGTCCAAAAGGACCAGAATCTTGGGGGTGTTGGCGTCGAGTCCTTCCCTAAGTTGGTCCATGACCGAAATCACCACCTTCTCGGTAGAGTGTCGAGGTCGGAAGCCAGCTTGGCATGGGGCCAGGTAATTGCTGTCCTCAACAAAGGAGCTCAGAATTTGAGACACGTGCGTCTCCGCCACCTTGCCCAAGTAGGGAAGCAGGGATATAGGGCGGTAATTGACCAGAGAGGCAGAGTCAGCCCCAGGCTTCTTTAAAATGGGGATGATGGTGGCCGATTTACCTTGAAACTTCCTCTATTGATGACATGTAAAGATTAAACCTCACTTTGAAAGAAATCCAACACTGGCTATCCCTCAACCACCTGAAACTAAACCAGGACAAGACGGAAATACTCATCATTTCCAACAAAGCACAGACCCCTCTAAACTGAAGCCTCATCCCAGCAGTCCCTGTAAAGTCATTGGGAATCACTGTGGACCCTAACTTAGGCATGGTCAAACACATCAAAAATATCGCCAAGAGCGCTTTCATTAACCTAAAACTGCTCAACAAAATAAAGCCATTCATCCCTCCCAATTACCTCAAACAAGCCACCCAATCCCTATTTTTGCCCAGATTGGACTACGGGAACACAACCCTCCCAGGCACAGTAAAATCCCACTTTTTTTTTTTTTTAAACTCTTTATTCGTGACTGTTTCAGGATGACATACATTTCTGTTCGTTTTCTCATCATATCTCACATCAGTCTTTTCCATTTTCTTAACCATTAATTTTTGGGAGTATAACATTTCAATCATGAGTTGCTTGTCATAACAGTCCCCGGATGCATCCCATTTATGTTCTGCAAACACCATAATCATGACTTTCATTAGTGGCAAACCCCAACTGTCCCTCCCTCCCCGTCCGCCCACCCCCTGTCTCCTGGTTGTTCTCTCCCGTACACTCTACATCCCGGGCCAAGGTGGCTCTGTCTATCTGGAATTTGTTAAAGGTCCTAGGTCTGGTCTAACCCTTGTGAGTTGCACTAGTGCCCATGAGCCTCAGCCCCCCCCTGCTACCTGTGTGAGTTCATCCCACCGGGTCTCCTGGACTGTTCAGGTCTGCCTCTTCCAGTTCTATCATCATTAAGTCCCATTCCTGTGCTATGGGGTATTTGCGAAGGCCCTTGCTCTCCTCCTCCCGCAGAGCTGCGGATTCTGCTTTACCCCATTTCAGCAAGTCGTTGCACCACATTTCTATCTGCGGGGCCCTGGGCGATTTCCATCTCATAGTGAGCACCCTGATCGCCAACACTAGTGCCAGGTCCGTAAATTTCAGTTGTGCCTTGCATGTTTTGGGCCGTTTCCTGTTCCCTAGTAGGCAGGGTAATGCTCCCTCAGGGATCCGGAGTGTTGTTATGGAGTACAGCGAGTGTTTGATCGTCCCCCAGTAAGTATGTAATTTCGGGCATGTCCATAGCATGTGAAGAATATGCGCCTCGTCTTGTTGACATCTCGGGCAGCAGTGTGCAGCGGCAGGGAACATCCTATGTAGTCTCTGGGGTGTAAGGTAAGCTCTATGGAGAATCATGGCTTGTATGAACTGAAATTTAACATTCCTAGATACCCTTCTATGATGACCTAGAATAATTTTCCACTCCCCGTCCGTTATGTTTTCACCCGAGTCTGCAGTCCAGGTCTCCCTGAGTGTAGTGATCGGCGATGCCACATGTTCTCTGATACCAACATACAGCCATTTCACTAGGTGTCCCCCCGTGCCCATATAATGCATGAGGTGTACTAATTCATGTTGGTCTGGTTTCGTACGTTGTGGGGCCAGGTCCGCCGCATGTAGTGCGTTACCGAGGCGTGTAGGAGGTATAAGCGTGAAGGGGCTCCTGTGACCTGCACAAACGAGGCATGGTCCAGTATGGTGTCGTCGCCGAACAGGTCTCCCACCCTGTCCACCCCGGCCTCCGTCCAGGGACGTAGTCTGCGCTGTGTTAGAGTCCCCTGTGGTGTCGGGAGCCCTAGTAGAGGTATATTATCCGCATATGGAGAGGTCCCCGCCGTGCATGACAATGTTTTCTTCCAGCAGATCAGGGCCACATGCAGGAGGGGGTGGCAGTCTCTGGGGATCCTAGCGTTGGGCAAGAGGAGGGAGTGAAGTTCTCCACGTGCTAATTTGTCCGTCGTGTAAGCGATCTCATGCAAGTCTCTGCCCGCCACCCATCGGGTCAACCATTGGAGCTGGCTGGCATAGTAGTAACCTCGCAGGTCCGGTACGCCCATGCCACCCCTTCTGGTGTTCAGTTGCAGTTTTTTAAGGCTGATTCGTCTTCTCCCCGAGCCCCATATGAGGTTGACCAGTAATGTATTTAGTGTGGTGAAAATCTGTCGCGGGAGCAGGACCGGCAGGTTTACAAAGTAATATTATATGCGGGGGTGCAGGACCATCTTCGAGACCACCACTCGTCCCATTACCGATAGGGGTAGGGACGTCCAGAATCCTAGGCTACCCCGTAGGCCAGTAATGGCCTTGCGGATATTACCGTCAATTTGGGCCTCCGGGTCCCGGTAGACCTGTATTCCGAGATATTTAAATGTGGTCGGTGCCACTTGGATTTCATAGGCCCCGAAATGTATGTGGGGGGGCTGTTGGCCATCTCGGAAAAAGAAACCCAGGGACTTTCCCGGGTTTATAGCCAGTCCAGATATGGTCTCAAAGTGTCTGAAAACAGTCGCCAGGGGCGAGTGGTCCCCTCGCAGGTTCCGGAGAAATACCAAAAATGTAGTCAGCATATATTGAGAGTAAAATCCCACTTAGTCCCCCTCAGAACAACCCTAAATGCAGCAGCCATGATGGTCACCGGAGTAAAAAAATATGAACACATCACTCCTGCTCTCAGAGAACTAAAATGGTTACCAAACGAAATGAGCATCAGCTTCAGAACAGCCTGCCTCACTTACAAATCCCTGCATACTGGTAAACCCGCATACCTGGCCGCCAAACTCAACAACGCCGGTCAGTTGAGGAACCTGAGGAGTACTAACACTCTAGTTCTCATCCAGTCAAACATACAACCGCATCACGCGCCTTCTCTGGAAATGCGCTCAAAATTTGGAACTCCATCCCAGTACATATTAGGACTAACCCCTCCTTTCCAAAATTCAAAAGCCAGCTTAAAGACCTTTTCCTCAACCGATCTCTTCTGAATAGATAGCTGACACTCTACAGTGAATCCCGCACACAGCAGTATACACTGACTCTGAAGAGGATGGATGCCTCTTTTTACCTTTCGTTTCTCTCCTATGCTCCCCTTCACCATTCTGGATTTGTCACAAATCGTGGAGCCTATCGACTACTTGCTGTATTGGAACTGTACTCACCGCGTATCTTTATGTTCTATTTGCTAGTCTCTGTGTCTGAACTTTACTCAACACAAATCACTATGTTTCTACTACGGTCACTTCTTATGTTTGTTTTGCATATTTGATACATGTTGTAAAGCGCTCTGATACCGTCGGGTCTGGCTAGCACTATATAAAACTCCTAAATAAATAAATGTCTGACCACCCTCATCCGATGCTCATTGAGCCCTCCTGCGGCAACTGCCACCGATGGGGGCTCCTCGTCCTGCCCCACTGCTTGTCCTTAGCTCTGCTCCCTAGCTGGGTAATTTCTCCCTACCCCCTCAATGAAAGCCCCAGCCACAGCCTCTGATTCCCTTTTTTCGCTTCAGCAGGGTCCAACCATCTCGCCATTCGGCTCCCGGGATGCAGGTGTGGATGAAGGCTGAGGAGTTTGCTGTATCTTGAAGATGCCTCCCATATCGGCAATCCCGGGGGTGTTGTTCAGTCATGTATTCTCTTTTTTGGTGGCAGGTGAGGGATTGAAGGTCCGATATAGGCACGGATCTGAGAGAATGTGCTTCAGTTTAGCTCCAGTAAGCGACCATCTTCTTTTTCAGTAAGCCACGCAGGTCACAAAGATTACTTTTGGATGAACTGCTCAATTGGGTTGATGAGAACAAGTTACTTACCTTTGTTAATGCTCTTTATGGTGGATACCGTATCTAACTGCAGATCCTCACCATGTGAATATTACCCAAGCATCAGTGTTGATCTTGAATACTCTAAAACAGTAAACCAGTATGTGGCGCTTTGCAGCTCCACACCAACAACTTTCTGCTCCAGAAATGAGGATTGAGCTGCATATAAGAGCTCCTCCCCAGGCACTGATGTCAGTTCCTTTTATAGGCTTGAATGCACCCTTAGGTGCACAGCCCATCATCAAATTGTTATGGCTTGTGTGCAGATCTCTAGATTGGGGCCTTTCCTTTCAGATGGAGAAGAGATCATTCCACAGGGAGGTGAGATGGTGATGAAGAATCTGCAGTTAGACTATACACCATAAAGAGAGCTACCAAAGGTAAGTAACTTGTTTTCCTGATTGATACATCTTACTGCACATTCCTCACCTTGTGAATAGATACCATAGTGGTGCTAGATAGAGCATCTTTGGAATGACTCAAACTAAAGAGTCGTGCAGGACCAAACGGGCAAATTGCCCATGATGTCAAACCTGATTGTCAAGGTAATAGGGCTTGGTGAATGTTTGAACAAATGCTCACATAGCAGTCTAACTGATATACAGTACATCAACTCCGCGTACCTATGCAGTGGTAGCAGTCTTGGACCCAGTTGAGTGAGCCCTTAAACCTTTGGGGGGGCTGTTTGTTAACCAGCACATAGTAGATTTTAATGCAGAGGACTAACTATCTAGAGATGGTTCTATTCTGCAGTGCACTGCCCTTTATTGCTCCTGAGAAATCAACAACAAAGAGCTGATCATCCACCCAATGTTCTCTGAGATGGTCAATGAAGAAAAGAAGGGCTCCTTTGGGATCCAATTAATGAAGTCTCCCTTCCTCTTTGGAGCGGTGAGGTGGGGCAACGAATGTGAGAAGCATGCTAACCTGCCTGACATCAAAAAGGTGTTACTACTTTCGGAAAGAAAGCAGCTTGAGTTCTTATTAACACTTTGGTAAAAAAAAGGTGATATAAGGTGGTTGTACTGAGAGGACCTGAAGCTCACCCACATTAGGAGCTCATCTTATGGTGACCAGCAAGTGTGTTTTTATGGTCAACGGTCATTGCAGACAATTATGTATTGGCTCCAAAGGGGACACATTAAAACAAGCATTGAAAATGCAATAGGTCTCGCCTTTGATTATGGTTAAAGCCATTTGCTTTGCTAATGGTATTGCATTGCAAAGTTAATGGCTTTAACTTAATGAAAAGCGAGATCTATTGCATTTTAATGCTCGTTTTTGTTGTTGCAGTTTTAGCCTGAAATTATATAATCACTGCAGCTGTTAACTAGAGAGCCGGGCTCTGGGTTGCCATAGCGTTGCCACATCAGTATTGCGGTCTGCTGCCACGGCTTGCGATCTTAAAAGGGCAGGTGCCTCTGTACGGTGAGAGCCGGTAGCATAGCCCTTCAGCATCCTTAGCAAACGCATAGTGCTTTGACCATAAGGTTACTGGGTCCAGTGCCTGCACCTGCTGCACTGTTACCAGCTAAATGTGTGTAAATGTAAATGTATTTGAGCTTGTAAAGCGCACTGCTACCCGTAGGTTTCCTGGCACTGTATAATGCTGGGGAACCCGTCCTGGCTTTTCCTGTGAGATGGTCCCTATTGGGCACCCCCAAGGTGAAGCCAGGCATCCCCGGCGTTGAATAGGCCGTTTGTGGAGATTAAGCAAGCTATTGCCCAGAGTTGCTGAGTGGGACCCATGGTTAGAGTGGCACCGAAGGCGAGATTTATAGAACCCACTGACATTGGCCCAACACCCTGCCGCGTCGGGAATTTAACCCTGGTCCCGGGCCGACCTCTGCTTCTGGGTCTGCCGCCTCTAACCAGTGAGCCACACTACTCCACTATCACACTAAGGGTGATGTTCTTGTTGTAAAAAGATTAACCTGATTCATTTCATGGGCCATACAGTCACTTATTATTGAATGATGCTGATTTTCAGAGACTTAGGAAAATCCTTGACATATCTCAGTTATTTAGAAAAGATGTTTATGCAGTTATTACCAGTGGCAGCTGGTGACATTTGAAAGTGGTCGGTGTAAAAGTTCTGTATAAGTGCCCTGCGGCGAGCAAACAAACCTGACCACCATAAGGAGGGGAGGAGGAGGGGTGGCTTAAGGGAATTCTCTTCCTGAGAAAAGTTTGAACAAAGAGTTGGCGAATGGTGCTAAGCCTCTGGGATAACAATTAGCTTTTTCTGTAGTGATATAGCTGATAACATTATCAATCACGAGGGAGATTTTTTTACCTAGCCCATGTCCATCTGCCTGTAACTTGTAGTTTCAGTTGCCCCTATGAACATCCGCTGAAACTGGATCAAACGTTACAACCACCAAGACTGAAAAGTGTGTTGTTTATGCATTTCAGTGCATAATTTTTTATCAGCAGCTGTCTGCGTGAATGGGGGATCCGCACGCAGCCTTGACAAGTGAAGACGGACTTCAGAGGTAAAATCAAAGACTACCTAGAGATATCAATTGTTGGATGAAAACTGCGAGACAGTCTGCATAGCACCTGGCTGCATCTGATGTGTAGGTGCCTATTGGGCTGGCAAAGACTTGTGTGGCTGCACGAACCCTGTAAAGACAGCAGGTGTGATGTGCCTAAATATCTCATTTATTTATGAAGCACCGCGAAAAACCATCGGGAAACACTAGATCCAACGATGGGTTAAGATATTTCCATGTCCGACCAGGCTTCGGAAATACTTGTCTATTTAGTACCCACCCGATTTTCAAAAATAAGAACTTCTACTACACTCTGTGAAAGAAGCCCATATATTGAAACAGTATTTGAAGACCGGTAAATATTTTTTTTACACATTTGCGAAAATGTGTCTTGTTCAGACTCTAGGCCTATAGAGCGTACTCCTGAGTGTTGCAGGCAGGACCCAAACCACAGGCACATTTGGCGATAACTTGTAGGGTTGACTCCCGCCATCTCTAACTGAGGTTGTTGTGTGTCTAGTACCATAATGCATTGTGGGTGTCAAAGTCTTGTTCGCATCGCGGACTACACTAGGTACTCACATATGGGCCTGGGCAACCTGAGAGCGCTGACAGGGTGGTTTGGGGGAGGGTTCTTAGCACATACCACTCACTGGGGCAGGTGGGAGCGCAGAGCCCCTCGCCAGTCTGTCTGTAGCTCCCCACCCCCCTCGAACACCAGTGGCTCCCTCAGGTGCTCCAGTGGAAGGTTCACTGGAAGCCCAGGCACTGGGTCTGCACCCTCCTCGGTGGCCTGGCACCAGTGAGATGCAGCGCCAGATAACCGCGCACTGTAAACACACAGCCAGGGGGCGCTGCTTTCATCAAGTGCACCGCCGTTTTTTGTAATCTCATTCTATATTGTTAACACTTGTTTATCCTGCGTGAAAATGAATTACAATTACTAACTTAACAGGTACAGTTTGCCCGAAGTATTTGTTTTTCTCAACCTGGGCGGGAGCAGGAATAAGACAAAAACACAGCCTCTGTCCGTAACCCCCCATGCTAAGCGGTGGATCGCTCCAGTACAGTGGTCCCAATGGCATCTAGTTTTATGGATGGAATATTCCACTCTGCTGTGCCTACGCCTTTTCTGCAAGGGTAGAGCGCAGCACATTCAGGCGATGTCAGAGGAAGCGATGGTCTCTCTGCCTTACCTGAAGATCAGTGGGGCTCAGTACATAACAAGCTCTCGCGCACTGCAGACGCTTTTTTTACATCGCGCTTTCTCCGTACTGAAAAAACAAAGTGCCTACACGGAGTAATGAAGAACAGAGTAGTGTTACGCCGCCATTAAAAGATCCAGTCCTGGTGGGCAGGGCTAAATGCGGACAGAGCAGCAACAAGGAGGGATTAAACAGCCTCCTTCACAATAGAAAGGCTGCGCAAGCCAATGGAAAGAAGGGGCGGGGCTTCAAGTCCCCTTCGGAAACCGTATTGATTCCAAGAGGCCCTCAGATGGCGAGAGTAGCGCATGCTCGCTGCTAACGCCAGACGAGACCTAAAAAGGTGAGAACCAAATTCAAGTCCCACTGTGGCATCACAAAAGGCTTTGGTGGAAACATATGTTGCACGACTCTAAGAAATCTCATCCCAGCAGGTGATCTGAACAAAGGGGGCTGTTTCAGCAACCTCAAAAGAGCCGACAAGTTAACTTTTACAGTGGCCATTGCAAGCCGTTGATGGGCCAGATTCAAAAGAAACAGGAGGGTGCAGCAGTAAGCCACAAACTTGCCCTTTTGCCTTGAGTACACTGACTCTGTGGAAGGGCAACAGGCTACCAAGATTATATCAAATACTTTGGAAAGAATATCTAAGGGAATCAATGGCCACTGCTCAATCTACATGCAAGGAGGTGCAGATTGCCCAGGTGCAAGACAATAGCCTGATTCTATGACATAAGACCCTTCCTAAGTGAAGCCCAATTGTGAGCCAACAGGATGAGTTGGGCCCGTTCGTTCTTGACCACCTTAAGGACCAGAACCAAGAGAAGCAGTGGCGAAAAGGCATATAGAAGTCCCAGACTCCCCACTAGGTGGAATGCATTGCAGAGAGTGTGTTCTTGGGAACTCCAGCGCACAAAACAATTCACGTTGTGCATTCTCGACGGTCGTAGAGATTGAGCCAAGGTTCTCCACTTTGCTGGAATATGTCACGAGCCACATCTGGTGGTAATTGCCATTTGGGGTTCGCTAGACGTCAGCAGCTGAGTGTGTCCACCCTGGCATTTAATGATCTCACCAGATAAGTCCCAGCCAGGAAGATACCCTGCGGACTCAGTCAATTCTAGAAAAATAGAGTGTCCTGGCACAGGAACCAATGTCCCACCCTGTACTGATAGTTACAATACAACAGGGTGGGGATGTTCGTGAGAACTTGTACCAGCCTCCTTTTGAAAGTTGTCAGGAAGGCTTTTAACGCCAACCAGATCGTCTGCAACTTCAACAGACTGGTGTGCAGCCAGGTTTCCACCACAGGCCAGAGTCATCTAAACTCCACCTCTCGAAGATGGACCCAGCATCAATGCACCAGTCACCACCATCAGCTCTGGGTAGAGTAAGGAGAGGGGTCTGCTGTCGCCGGTCCAATCACAGTCAGACAGCACTGAAGATCTTCTGGTCGCCTCCGAAATCTGGATGAAATCCGATAGGCTCCTCCGGTGCTGTACCCACTGAAAAGTTAGATCCCTCTGCAGCGCCTGCATATGCCACAGGAGGAGGTAGGAGGCCAGACGTCCCAGACATACGACAGTTACTCTCAAAAAGATCCAGGACTGGGCCTAAAACATTGAGATCATGGTACGAATATCTTGGACTTTCCACTCCAGAGGGAGGGCACGGAATTACTTAACATCCAGGATAGCTCAGATTAATGGGAGCATTTGCGTTGGAGTCAGGTGTGACTCTGTCACATTGTTAGTGAACCTCAACAATATTAGGAGGTTCGCCTTCTTCTGAAGGTGGTCTAAAGACTGACCAAATGAGACCCCCTTTGATGGCAAGACTTCAAAATAGGGTAAGACTGGAACACCCACCTCCAAAGTTGTGCTGCGAACCCCGCCATCACTTTTGTGACCATCTCAGGGGCACTGATGAGGACAAAAAAGAGCACCACAAATGAAAAATGCTCCTGGTCCAATGTATACTGCAGATAGTGCCTGTGGCTCTGCAGGATGGAGATATCAAAATAAGGGCCCTGCAGGTCCAGTGGTACATTCCAGACTTTAGAGATACAGGGTAGTCAGAACCTGGCACAAGGAAGTAGTGGGAGTAACACCCAGTTCCTACTTCTGAAGAAGAACCCTTTCTTTGTCCAAAAGAACCTGCATGTCCTGCCGCAAAATGGACACATGGTACTCCGTCAGTCTCACAGTTGGGGTGGATAGGGCGTCAGGGATGGAATTGCTGGGGAAACTGCCTTCCAGGCATGGAGAAACAGAAAAGCTGCACCACAACTCTTTTTCAATAGTTCTAGTTATGAATCTGCCTTTTCACCAAAGAGGCAAGAGCCGTCAAATGGCATATCCATAAAGAATGTCTCAAGACATTGTGCCTGTTGCCCCAAGCAATCCGTTGTGTCCAGGACAGACTAGATAACAAATGTGAACCATCTTGTTTTGTTTGGCCTAAAAATGCCCATAAGTCGTCTGGGAGCAACTATGTCTCCTAGTGGATAGATAAAGCAACGAAGGAGTCTATTGGAACTTAAGTAAGAATAGAGCAAGCCTTGCAGAAGAAAACATGAGGTTGCCAAATGGTTCCATATGCTTGGATTAGCAGTCGGGTGGGGTTGTAGGGTAAGGTGTTATGGTTTACTTTGCTGGTTGGCACCTGAACCATCAAGCTCTCCAGAGCTTGATGCTGTGTGAGAAAATCAGAGTCGCTGGTCTGTTGCGACGTGCGACCTGTATGTTGGCCAAAGCACTGTTTTGCCCAAGTTTGTGTCCATAAGGACTTCATTGAAGGACCAGAGGGATTCTGTAGGTGCATGACCAGGCTGAAGGTCCTCTTTAAGAACATTCGTTTTCACCTCTGTAGTTGGAAGCTGCAGGTCAAGGAACTCTGCAGCCCTCCTAATTATTGTTGCAAATGATGCTCTCTTTTCAGTGGCTGGACCAGAATGAGAACAGACCACTTGCATCCTGTAGATCTTACCAGTTCTCTTAATTATACTGTGGGACAAATGTGTCTCAATCAACGGCAAAAGTTTGGCTTTGATGCACTATATCTGGGCAACTGTGCACTTTAGGGAATTGAGCAGAGTCAGACGGACTGCCAATTGGCTTCAACACAGTGGGATCAGGGCACAGCCTCTGCCAAGACCAGTTCAGCTCAGTGCCAGAAACTATTAAAGGTTGTGAATTCACCTCTGGCAACATCTGCGCTGTTGATGGGACCAGAGCAGATTGTGGCACTGGGGCTGAAGTAGGCATCAAATATTGGTGCTGAACACCAGCAGGTTAGAGGGGCACGAGCGGCACGAGCGGCACAGAGGATGGACCTGCTGGCAGTACCCCAACTGGAGGCCCTTGGGGCCTGAAAATACGGCAACAGGAGCCGGAAGAGTGCTGAAAATGTGCAGCACAGTTTACCTAAAGGCTTTGATTTGCTGGCTGACCCTGAGAGGTGGGGTGCATTGGGAACAAACTCTGAAGTGGCTCCACAAAAGTTTATGAGCAAGATGGAGTGGCACACTGACACCCTCATTTCCTATCTGGAGATTGAGAATGGTGGGAAGGGGAAGAGTATTGCTTAGACTTCGTATGCTGTTTCTTTGACTTACTCAAAGGCTTTGATCTCAATGAAGATCAGCGGTAGGGCCAACTTTGGAAGGATAACTTGACCATACTCTTGTCTTCGAATGGAAATGGAGTGGAGTCTTGGGTTTTTTTGCGACATGGGGCTTCGCCTTGCTATCCTATTTGGCCATTGGGTTCATCTGTTTGCAGCTGTCGCAAGTCTAGGAGTCGTGCTCCTATCCCAAACACAAGAGGCACACCCCAAGGTCATCTGTCACAAATATCTGTTTGCAACATTCCCTACAAGGTTTAAAACGGGTCATTTTAGGAGGGGACATTTCTTTTGCACACTGGGAAAACATATGTTGTTATAGACTATGTAGAGTAGAGAGAGGAGTAGAGCTGTGGGTCAGTGTCTGAGGGAGCGGAAAGAAAGGAACTGACATCAGTCCGCGTGGGTGGCGCTTATATGTATGTGGTCAGTTCTGGAATACAACTAAGTCCATGTTGAGCCGCACAGCACCACAAAGCGGCAAGCAGGTGTACTGCTTATGAGTTATGGGGATCCAGTCTGACATCCGGGGAATATCCAGCAGGTGAGGAATATGTGGCTGGAAGTACCCACCAAAACAATAGGACTCTGCCTACGAACACAGACTGAATTCTTGACAATCCAGTGGCAATGGTTCTCATGGCCAACCACGTAAAGGCACATGGTGTCACACCATTGCATTGTACATTCCCAGATATATATATATATTTTTTTTACAAATCGTTTGATGGCATTAATAGGGCACAACTATGGTTGAAACTATGAATCTTGGGGCTCCATAAAGTCTAGTGTATATCTTATTGAAATTCTTTTAGAATATGCGGGCTGTGGTAACTTGTGCTAAGTCTACTACTCTGGTGTTCATCAAAGCTGCTTTTTATTACTAAAATTATTTAAGGAGACTTGATTCTGGATTAGTAAGTGTAGCAACAAATCCTGCACTTCGGATACAAAGAGGGAGTCTTAACCTTATTTTGGTTCTGATCTACTATATTATTGTAACATAGGCAGGGTGCAAATGATCCAAACATCCTGACAGACTGCACCATGAAACATTCAGAAAAGCCAAGTCATTTAGGAAATATCAAGTTTAAGGTTATGGATTAAGTTCATGTTGTTAAAGCCAACACAAACCTGAATTATTCGCCTAATGTGCAGTATTCAATTAGAGTTCTGAAACTCACAATGGAGGAAGCCTGATGATGAAGCATGCCACTATTAGTGGGAGAGGGATCGCTTCCATGTCTATAATAGTAAATTCTGTCATCTGAAGAGCAATTCCAACAGAAGTTGATAAGCAAATCATCAATGTAGGACACAGTGATGGTGAGTAGTAATACCCAGAGCCAGTGGAATTATGTGGCAGGAGATGGCCAAGTTATGCGGCAGGGTTAAGTAAATTATGGAGCAAGAAAAGGCATATTATGCAGCATAATGTGGCACATTTTGTTGTAGTACTACTTCATTATTTAGTCATTTTTAAACTTGACAACACTGCCACTGCATTGGTTGCACGTATTTCTTTTTCTAAAACAGATTTTATTCGTTTTGTGCAAGTTATGACACACTCCATTTGTACAGTATTTTAGTAATCTTATACACTGTCAGCCAAAGTTTTACAATTGTATGTTCATATTGCATGGTACCTTCATATCAAGTCGCGTAGTATTCATAACAGTGCATGACCTAACAGCAGTTGAGGCGACCACCTGTGATCTGTCCAAAGATTGCAGTTGAGTATTCTATCTGAGAGACATTGAACACGAAAAAAACACACACAAAAACAAAGAACTGTTAAATAACAGAACACCCCCCCACCCCTGTTACCCAATTATAGCAATAAGCAACAGAAAGGTGACAAGTCCAAATTCGAAAAGAGGCTTTCGCTGCACGGCAATAAGTGCCGCTGCATTTTTTGTAACTTTTGAACCGTTTGAGCTACAAACAATTTTAGTTGTTAAAATCTGCAGATTATGTGGCAGATTATGAATTATCTCAGAATGTGGCAAATCTATATTTATGCAAAAATCACAGCGGCCGCGCAATCTCATAATTCCAGTGGACTTGGTAACACTCTACTAGTCAGAGTATAGCACCCATTAGAGTCTGATAGTTCAGCAGCATGTAATTTGTTGTATTTTAGGAAGACAACTATTCGGGTACTTTTTTTGGCTATGAAATACTATTCTAACCAGGAAGGTAAAAATATCAAATACCTAATACAAGAGAAGAAGTTATACCACAAGCTTATTAAAATAATATCATTCTGTAATTAGGACATCGCATTTTTGGTATTTTGTACTTTAAGAAAAAAGAAAAAGGAAGAAAACAGAAGAAGAGAGAAGAAATAAGAAGAAAGAAGAAACATTAAGTATTGCATATCTGCACATGTATCACACAATCAATCTTGTATCATATAATAATTATTTCATATAATAAAGTCATGTTATTAACAAATTATCTCATACAATAATAATTGCAAATAACTATATAAGGTATTAAATGATAGGGGAAGAAGCAGTTATGGTGGCTGGAAAATCATATTAGTATCCTTGGGGAGTTTAAGCTTTTTATCTGAGGAACCAGTAAGCGGAGTCCAAAAGAGGTCTTTATTCACATTTGTAAAGTAGATGTAGCTGTTGCTGTCTCAAGTCTATGATGGTAACAAAGAAGATTCCACCAATAGTGACATTGATTTTCTTGCCATTTTTCCAATTTGATGTAATGACTTGAAAGGCAATAGCAAGTGAGAGATCCCAAAATGTACCTAATTTTAGAGCGTACTGGCCAAGAGCGTGAGGAGCTTCCTAGAAACATACGCTTGACATCAAATGGTAAATGTCATATTTAAATCCAGCAAAGTATCCTTTTTTCATTTTATTTTCTTTGAACTTTTATCTTGTAGAAGTTTGCTGAGCCATTTAAAAAAAGACGTCATTGGGGAGGAATATAATATATCTATATATTTAAGAAAAGGTGGGCCTAAAACCATGCCATTGTAAAGCCTGCATTATACACTTCCAATTGACAGGGTCAAAAGCTTTTTCAGCATCTAAAATTACGACAGCCACAGGAATACTGGTAGAAGAATCCATATGTAGAACATCCAGGAACAACCTAGAATTGTCAGTAATGTGTCTACCTTTGACAAATCCAGTCTGCTCAAGTCCAACCATATCGGGAAATTTAGGAGAAATCCTAATTGATAAAATCTTGGCAAAAAGCTTGCAGTCTAAATTAATAAGGGAGATTGGTCTATAGCTGGCCCATAAGGACAAGTCAAGTCAAGTCACAATTTATATAGCGCACTAAATACCCAGAGGGTCTCAAGGCGCTTGAGGAAGTGGGGGAGGTTTACTTATCGAATATCCAGGTTTTAAGCTGTTTTCTGAAGGCTAGGTGGTTTTGAGTAAGGCGGAGGTGAATGGGAAGGGAATTCCAGGTTTTGGCCGCTAAGTAGGAGAAGGATCTTCCCCCCATGGTGGCTTTGTGGATGCGCGGAACAGCGGCGAGGGCTTGGTTGGACGAACGCAGCTGGCGGGTGGGGGTGTAAAAGGAAAGGCGCGTGTTGAGACAATCAGGTCCAAGTTCGTATAGGGCTTTGTGTGCGTGGGTGAGGAGGCGGAACGTTATCCTCTTGTTGACGGGGAGCCAGTGAAGGTCTTTCAGGTGAACGGAAATGTGGTCTGTGCGGGGGATGTCTAGTATGAGTATGGCTGAAGCATTTTGGATGCGTTGGAGTTTTTTCAGCAGTTTTGCAGCGGTACCGGCATAAAGGGTGTTTCCGTAGTCCAGACGGCTTGTAACCAGTGCGTGGGTGACCGTTTTTCTTGTTTCGGTGGAGATCCAGCGAAATGTTTTTTTGAGCATGCGTAGGATGTTGAAGCATGATGAAGAGACGGCGTTGACGTGTCTGATCATCGAGAGTGAGGAGTCCAGGATGATGCCCAGGTTCCGTGCGTGGTCCGTTGGTATGGGAGCTTTTCCTAGGGCCGTTGGCCACCAAGAGTCGTCCCAGGCGGAAGGGGATGCACCTAAGATGAGGACTTCCATTTTGTCCGAGTTCAGTTACAGACGGCTGTGCTTCATCCACTCGGCAACTTCTTTCATCCCTTCATGTAGGTTGGTTTTGGCGGTGATTGGGTCTTTGGTGAGTGAGAGGATCAGCTGAGTGTCATCAGCGTAGGAGATGATGTTGAGGTTGTGTTGACGTGCGATGGCTGCGAGGGGGCTCATGTAGACATTGAAGAGGGTGGGGCTGAGTGATGATCCTTGCGGGACGCCGCAGATAACTTCGGTGGCCTCTGACTTAAAAGGGGGGAGGCGGACACTCTGAGTTCTTCCTGCGAGGAACGAGATGATCCATTCCAAGGCTTTTCCTTGAATTCCGATGTTTCTGAGGCATTGTATCAGGGTGCTATGACAGACTGTGTCGAAGGCTGCAGAGAGGTCAAGGAGGATGAGGGCGACTGTGTCTCCGTTGTCCAGAAGTGTTCGAATGTAGTCTGTTGCTGCGATGAGGGCGGTTTCGGTGCTGTGTTCGGCTCGGAAGCCGGACTGTGAGGAGTCGAGGGATTTGTTGGTTTCGAGGAAGGCGGCGAGCTGATTGTTGACGGCTTTCTCGATGACTTTGGCCGGGAATGGAAGGAGCGAGATGGGGCGGTAGTTTTTGAGTTCGGTGGGGTCAGCTTTGGGTTTCTTCAGAAGGGCGCTGAGTATGGCGTGTTTCCAGCTTTCTGGGAATGTGGCGGAGTTGAGGGAGCAGTTGATGACGTCTCGGCGATGGGGTGCGATAATGGAGTCTGCTTTGTTGAAGATGTGATGGGGGAGGATCTATGACGTTACAACGCAGGCTATTACAACGCCTGCTGTTACAACGCGGTTTTTACATTGCATACCATTACAACACATAGTGCTTTTAGGCGCTGGATAGTGAATTATTTAATTTACTATTCCAACTCCAGTCCCCGTGGATAGTAGGGAAGGTGTTGGATAGTAAATTAAATGTATTCCCTATCCTAGAGCGCCCCCCAGCGCAATGCGTTGTAATGGTTTGCGTTGTAATGGTTGCGATGTAATGGTAGTGCGTTGTAATGCTTGCATTGTAAGTGATGTTTACCGATGGGGGCATGGGTCTGTAGGGGATCCGGAGTGGATGGAGTTCATCAGGCGAATGGTGTCTTCTGTGGAGATTGGGTTCCAGTCGAGAAGGTTATTCGGAGGAGATACAGGTTCGGAGGTGAGTGGGGTAGACTGGTTTACGGGTTGGTTGTCAAAGCTGTTATGAATGTCGGCGATTTTGTCATGGAAGAATGAGGCGAGGGAGTCGCAGAGGACTTGAGAGGGGGTGATGTCGTTGGAGCTGGCGGTGGGGTTGGTGAATTCTTTGATGATGTTGAAAAGTTCCTTGCTGTTGTGGGCATTGTTGTCTAGTCGGTCTTTGAGTGCTAATTTCTTGGCTGTTCGGATTAGTTGGTGGTGTTTGCGGGTGGCGTTTTTGAAGGCGCCTTGGGTGATAGTGTTTGAGTCTTTTTTCCAAGTTTTCTCAAGGGAACAACAGAGCTTCTTGGATTTCTTAAGGTCATCGTTGAACCAGGGGGCGTTCTTGCTTCCTTGCTTGATTTGATGTTTTTTCAAGGGTGCTAGTTTGTCGGCGGTTTGGGTTAGAAAAACAACTATATTTGTGTGGGGTCCTGGGGCTTGTTTACCGACACACCAGGTACATGCCCTGCTGAACAGTATACAACTATAAATAGTATCTGGGAGTCAATAAGCCAGTACAGAATCTACTTTGAAAAATAACCAAAAACCTCATTGTGTGGTGATTGGCATGACATGACTATGTGTCTTGCTGTGCACTAGTTCTCCTTTTTGGAAAAAAGTGCCCATCAGTTCCCGCCTGAATCCGCCCTACATCATCTGGGCTCTCCTTACCCAGGAGAAAGTAGTATTACTACCAGTATGGTTATGATAGTGTAACTATGGATAATATCCAAAGTGTACTAGTAGGATCGTCAGGATCTTTATCTGCGGGTAATCAATTTACGGTTTGGGTTAACCATTGTGTGAGGTTGATGGCGGCTTGGTTAGGGTTTGTTGAATAGGCAGGGGTTTTTTGAAGAAGCGATGTGGGGATCTGGTCGATGGTGATTTTGTTCCAATTTTTTCGCAGAGTTGGTTGAGGGTGGTTGTGGATTGTGGTCTTATTGTAAATGAAGTGGATGCAACTGTGGTCCGTCCAGTGGAGGGGTGTGGTGTGAGTGAAGGAGATATGCTTGCTGGAGGTGAAGATAGGGTCGAGTGTGTGTCCTGTGTAGTGTGTGGGGGTGTTAACAAGTTGTTTGAGTCCGAGATTGGCGAGATTGTCCAGAAGGGTGGTAGGAGGGTTTTTTTATCCTTTTTAGGGATCAAATAGTTCATACCTCGAGAAAGCCCCCTTTAGGTTTATCTTGTGAGAGAAAAGACTATTATAAAGTAAGTAAGTGGGAAAGTAAAAGATGCGAAAAACCGGAGTATAATTCAGCAGTAAATCCGACCAGACCCGGTGATTTATCTTTAGGGTGCTCGACCTCGGACCTGGGGATCTGGGTCTCGATAACAACGCTATACATCCTGTGATTCTGGGCAAATCACTTAATCTCCCCGTGCCTTACAAAAATGAATGAGCGTCCTCATGTAACGTAACTGGTGCTATGTAAAGTGCTCTGATACCCGATTCGGGTCAAGTACGCGCTATATAAAACTCAGCAAAAACAAAACAAAAAGGGCAGACTTTAGTTCAGAAACTGAAATAGGCTCTTCTAGAAAAGAAAGATCATGCATCTGTTGCTGTCTTGGCAGGAGAGAGTGAAAGAAGGAATCTAGTGTCTCATCAGTGGGTAGGTGGTCTGGTGTGTAAAGGTTTTTAAAAAGAGTATTCCCACTTTCATCCAAAATCTTAACTATTTTAGACTTTTGAGATTTTAACTTTCAGATAATTGGCAAGTAATTTGCCTGCCTTGTTGCATCCACCCAAAAACTTGGAAATGATTTTTAACAATGTTCCAGCAGCTTCCTTAAACTCAAATTTAGCGCTCATTGAATGTTCTAACGCAGTATCGTTCTTGGTAGTGAAAAATTCATGTTCTAACTGTTTAAAGGACAGAAGTAAAATTGAGGATTGTTTATTAGCTTTCTTCTTTTTAATTAGGACAACATTAATTATATAACCGAGTGCAGAAGCCTTGAAAGCATCCCAAATATTATAAAATGCAATATCGTGTAATATTATGCAAAAAATAATTCTTGGAAAAAACACTCAAAATTCAGTAAAAAATCTTTATCCTTCAATAAGGTATTATTGAAACGCCATTGGTTGGGTTTAGAAGTCTCCAAATCTATTATAACCGGAGCATGGTCTGAAATGAATATTGAACTAATTTCAGTATGTGTATGTGTAGCAACTAGAGGTGGTGAAAGAAATAGGTAATCAATTCTGGATTGGGATTTGTGTGTTGGTAAGAAAAAGGTATATTTCAATGTGTCCGGAGAGTATAATTTCCAAGCATCAACTAATCCCCTGCAATGAATAAAAGGTATGAATGTTTTCTGCATTTTGTTAGCAGATCTTAAGTTCCCATCTAAGAAAAGCTCCACAATTTGATTAAGGTCACCACCAACAATTAAATTTGCATTGGAACAGGAGAGCAAAACAACTGACATTTGGTTCCAAAATGTACATCTATACCTGTGGGTCCATAAATATTTAGTATAGAAATGGGCGTATGGTTTATAGTGGCATAAATTAGAACCCATCTATCATCCCTATCTCTTTCCACTTCCTCAATCACCAAGAGAAGGGATTTGTGAACCAGAATAATAACCACATTTTTATGGTCAAGGACTGGGGAACAGAAAATGTGACCAACCCAACTTTTGCGCAATGAGTTTAAATCTTTGTTAAGTATGTGCGTTTCTTGCAATAGAGAAATATTACATTCAAGCCGAGCTAAATGGGTCAAAACTCTCTGCTTTTCGATGGGCTTAAGCAAACACTTAACATTCCAAGAAATAACCTTAAGGGAGTTTGCCATTGTTACATTTTTAACATATATACTGAACGAGCACATCCAAAGAATTAAGCCAGAACAACAAACCCTCTGAGAATATATATAGCACATAAAATGATCTAATCATGATAATCAATGAAGAACTGTGAAACGCAGTGAGACAAAAGAGAAAGAGACGACAGGAAGCCAAATAGCTTTAGTCATGAGGAGAGTGGAAACGCATGCAGCATGAGGAGAATATGATGAAGGGGTGGAGAGGCGCAAAACTAAAGACGAACAGGCAAACATTTATTTAAAATGAACAGCAACAGCATCAGAGACAATCATTATAGTGAAAAAGAGACAGAGAGCATGGAGAAAAATAAACACATTTCAACAATTCATGTGACTAAACTCAGCAGACAGCAAGACAAATAAAATAACAATAAAAATGCATTATACATAAATGATCAATGAAAACAAATTACCAAACATGAGGATAACTGGAAACAATAGGTGTAGGAAGGGAGGTATAAGGAAGGCAACATATCAAATCAAAGGCGGAAATCCAGAGTAGACCACATATAAAAGCAAAGAGGAATAATAGATAGTAAAGTTTAAAAAAACAAGACTAATTAATTGAAGACAACAACCATAAAACAATACTGTAAACAATTAAACATGCTACCATTAGAACAAGATATTTAAATACATGAAATAAGATATATATTGAATTCAATTAAAAAACAGAGGACGAAAACCTAAGCCTATAACAGAAGAAGTGGCAAAAAAACAAGATCAGACTTTAACAAGATCCATTGCTTCACCCTTGTGTTGAAAAAATTATGTCTTTATATGTGACTTTAAAAAAGCATGGTGTACAAGTCCATATCTTGCATTCATAGATCGTAGAGTTGACCGGAAGGGTAAAAACTCCTTCCGACGAGCGGCCGTTGCCGGTGACATATCTTGAGAAATAAATACCCTCTGACCAGACCATAGCATTTGTTTTCTTTGTTTAGCTGCTGATAACACCATCAGAAGCTCAGTATATTCTAGAAAAAGAACAATTATTCCACTAGGACGGCCAGAACTTGAAGTATTTGAAGGTTAGGGGCCAATGCGATGAGAACGGTGTAAGTGAAAATGTGACCCTTCTTTAAGACCCACCAGCATGGGGATGTGTACCCCAAGAAAGGCAAGCATGCCTAACCCTTCCGCTCCTTCCAGAGTGCCATAAATTCTAAGATTAAGCTTATTCCGGATTTCTAAATCCTCTGCTGCTTTAAGAGCACTGTCTCCTTAGACATACCATCGATTTTGGTGGTAGCATCCTTCAATTCACGAATCCGTTGTTCAACATCTGACACCCAGGAATCCAACGTAGACCACTTTTCCTTGATACGTTGAAGTGCAACGTTAGTCTCTATGACAAAAGGTTTCAAATGTTTGATTTCTTACACACAATCCTCCAAAGTCCAAGGTAGAGGAGACTTTGTAGGGGAACCAGGATCCTTTTTCTGTCTTTAATTAGGAGTGTTTGAATCTTTGCGAGCAGTGAGCATGACGGTAGATGAGGTAGAAGCTTTCAGAGTAGAGGTGGGCCAGGACTACATAGACGTGTACCACACAAAAAGAGATATCCAGAATATGTATGCAATTCAAAAATATCAAGTAAGGCCCATAAAGTTGAAGACTGAGCCAAATAAATGATTATAGCGATGGCCTCAGAAATAAAATGTGTAGAGGTAAGTCAATATGAGAGGAACCATCCATTAGACAGCTGATGTAAATGCAGAAGTATTCATAAATGGCATGCACTATATGCCATGCATGTCTGCTTATGTTATTTTACTGTACTGAAGCAAGCAAAAACAGGCGCACAAAAAACACAATGCGCAAAGGCTTGCTGAATAATTAAACTGACAGGATTCAAGTATTCATGATATGAGTGTATCAAATACCTTGCACGTCAGCTAACATTAATTTGACACCATGTAGGCAGGAAAAGGACATTAAAATATAGTTGCAGGGTTTCCCTGTTGCTGCTATATTTCAGAAGCCACACACAATTCTGCACGACATGGCAAACAAAAGCAGCTCCGACGCGCTCCAATTTAGGCAAAATGGTGGCCGCGACTGCTGATTCTGAGGTGCGCGACGCAGGGGAACAGAAACGAGGAAAATGGCTTAAAAATAGCCAGTAAAGGAAAAATACCTTGTCTCCGCGCATTCATGCACCAGTCTCTCTATCAGTGAAGTATTTTAAGTTCAGAATAAAATTTATTGAAAGTAAAGAGGTGTCAAGTATTTTCAGCGGACGCCGCCGCCAGTAGTGAAGAGAAGTCTCCAACTCCGAGCGGAGTTTCAAGGTCCTGCGGCCATCTTTAAGGGCGGTTCGACCACGCCCCACCTCGTTTTTTTAATTATTCCTCTAATTCCCCTTTTGTAGAAAATGTCCTATATGTGACAGATCTCAAAGGAGCAGAATTTTATGACCGATTTCTAGATTCCACATCAACTGGGAAAAGTCAACACTGTAGCCTTTAGTGGAGTGGACATCGCATTGACAATTCAAAAATCCCTTTAAAATCAAAAAGGTGAATTTATTTAGCCCAACATTTATGTGACCAGCAATAATTCTAGGGCCAATGATGCCCCTGTTGGACCTATTCTGTATGGAAATGGCATGATAGAGAAAACTCCCACTGTCCCTGTCAACAACTCACTCTTCAAGATGATTAAATCACATAAGTTCCATATTTTATTTTTAAACTATGAAGGACATACTCAGGAGCTTCCCTTGGGATGGGGCCAGCCAAGGGTGATTCTGTAGATGCTAAATATGGGGGTACACCAGAGGCAATAGGTCCCCCAATATAGTCACAAATTATACCTTACCACACATCTAATAACGGTCTGTAGTGCGCAGTCTAGTGTCGCACGTCACTTAGGCAACGTGACGTGCGTGGCGGCCATGTTGGGCTGCGCGCGCAGAGCGAGCGCGAGCAGAGTAGCGCGGGAGCCGGCACAGAGCAGGCAGGCCCGCCGCTCTTCAGGGACATGTATAAATAAATCCCCTCAACCAGCATAGCGGCTCCAGAGTGATTATTGGGAGGGAGACCTACACTACAGTGGCGACGAGGGTGGGATGCCAGACCCCTCCCCTACACACAGCAGAAGGAACAGCAATACCAGGCAGCACCATAAAGCAAGGTGCCCAGAGGACAGAACAAGGAGCTACTCACACCCCTGAAGAGCGTGGCAGAGCACCAAGAGCTCAGAGGAGCAGCGCAGACAATCTCCAGTGAGTAGACCGGCCCAGAACCGCGACACAAAGCGCGCCAAATCACACTGCGAACCACAGGGCAAGCAGGACCGCACTGGATACCTCGGAAAAACGTGAGGGGGCTGAGGCAGAGAGTCCCCAACCCCTAGCAGGCAAGGAAGAGCAAGACAACGCGCCAGGAAGCCCTAGAGGTCAGGGAAGTGCGCAGTTGACGGCCAAGGGCGAGAAGATGAGTGCGCAAGCGGGGTATGCGATGGCGCCGGTGCAGTTCCTGCCCAGGCCTGGAGAACCACTAATGAAATGGGAGGACTGGAGAGAATACATTGACAATTTCATCGGAGTCTTAGAGGATGAAAACGAAGAACAATTCAAAAGCTCTAGGAAAAAACGCATCTTCTACTGAACTTAGGCCCCGAAGGCCTGAGGATCTACAAGAGCCTGGTTCCGAAACAGAGAACGGCCACAGACGACGATGTGTATGCCCACGCGATTGAGGACCTAAATGAACATTTCAGACCGGCGATATGCGTCTCAGTGGACAGATTCAACTTCTAGCAGAGGAAGCAACAACCAGGAGAAACGGTAGAAGAATATGTGGCGGCGCTGAAGAAGCTGGCGTCCACGTGCAGGTATGCTAACTGGGAGGAGGAATTCATAAAGGACCAGGTGGTGATGCACACCACGTGCACCGCAGTGCAGGACAAACTATGGGCCAGTGGGGATACCACCCTCAAGGAGGTGCTGGTCATCGTCAAGAGAGCTGAACTGGCACGCAGGTGCGCGGAAGCTACAAGGAAGGAAACAGCGCCCAGCGTCATGGTGAACAAAGTGGACAACGAAGAGTCCCGCAGAGACTACCAGAGCAGGAAGCCGTCAGAGAAGGGACCGGGAAAATGGCTAAGCCACAATGGCCCCCCGGGAAAACAAGCGGGAACCAACAAAAAGACATGCTACAGATGCAGAAGCTGGTCGCACGAGGCGCACGACAGGAAATGTCCAGCGTTTCGCGCCAAATGCTTGTATTGCGGAATAATCGGCCATTACGAGAAGGTGTGTCGGAAGAAGGCTTCTAAGGGCACCGTGAGGTACGTGGGGCAAGAGAGCGAAGATCAAGAAGAGGGAGCCGAAGAAGAAGTGGTAACGGTACTCTGCTTCTTCTCTGCAGTCGACAGTATACTTCAGGAAGGTATTTTTTGTGGTTTTTTTTGCGGCGAGCTAAATATTTTAATAGTATCTTAATTTTTTTACTATTCTCAAACCAGCATGTTTTTCATGCTGCTCCAATGTATAGTGTAATGGATGTAAGGCTATGGAAACAGTTTTTTTTTATCCTCATACCACCAGGAGCGTCTGTAAATTGCAAAACTGCTCGATCTATACACCCTACAGTCACTGCATTTGCCCAGGACATCCTGATAGCAACCAAGCAGGACCTTCACCTTTTTCAGTGCCTTGGTGTAATCCTTGGAATACATGTACAATTCCCAAGTTTCTGCACCACCTCGAAAAATCAGTCCATATATCAGAGGGGCGGTCCATTTTTACCCCAGATCTGAGCGCCACATCCAAACAGATGCCCTAACCCAATCTTCAACATTCGGTGGTAATGGGTCTAACCACTTCTTGCAAATTTCTCTTCTTGCAATTAAAATCAGATAGAAAAGCAGCCCTCTCTGCTGCCGCTGTAAGAAATTACTCATTGTCTCATCCACTCCCAGGAGGGCAAGCATCGAACTCCTATTAATCATTGTCTATCATTGTACTGAAAATATCTGTCAAGGTGCGTTCTATTCCTCCCCAGAAATCGTTTAACCTAGGGTATTCGAAAAAGATATGAACATTTGCTTCAACACAACTGCACCTTTTACACTTGGGCGTAGGCAGCAGGGCAAATTTAGCGATTTTGAATGGTGTCCTATAGAGCTGATTAATAGTAAAGAAGTGGTTACTCTATAAATTAGCTGTTTTGACGACTGAATAGAGGAGCCTTAGGGAGTTATTTCATATAGGTGTCATATACATCTCCTGGAAAACTTCTCTCAGACTAGATTAGGAGGGTGTTTACCTTTTCTCTTTGGCTTCCAGGAGTTTCCCATACCCCCTTGCAACCTCCTTATTTTTTGGGCTTATATCCTGCAGGGATCCCTCTAACTCCCAATCACCCCCAATCTCCTGTTTAGATGCAGCAAACCAAGAGGGCAATTGGATACATTTAAACCTAGAGAAGTCGTTCCCAGGTTTTGCTTTTAGGACTTTCAAGGGGTGTAACCACTCACTCGTCATCAGATCTGCCCATGTTGCAATACCTGCCCTCCTTAATGTGAGACTTAAGCCACTTTTCATGCATATCGGAGTGCCGGTAGAATCCCATACTGGGGCAAAGTCGGAATAATAGCCTAAGCCCAACATTCTCCTGATCTCATACCATAAATTCAATGCAGATCTCAAGACTTTTAAACTGACTTTCTTGAAAAATCTTGGGGCACCATATTTTTACCAAAAAAACCTCCCCGCTCAAATCTCTCACCATTTCTCCAAGTAGCTTCTCCCAAGTGGTATTGTCTGGCTTCACTAACAACATCCATATATTTTTTTAACCAAAATCCTACTCAGTACAAACTAAAATCGGGGAAAGCCAGACTTCCCTTATCGAGCCTACGTCTGTTTTTTCCATGCTAACCAAGACCCCTTATTGGCCCAAATAAAACTAACCACCTTCCCCTGAATTTTGTCTATGCCAGATTTTGGAAACACAAGAGGGATAGAGTTAAAAAGATAAGTTATCTTAAGGAGGATCACCATCTTTATTAGATTCACTCGCCCCAAAATTGTTAACGGTACGTTTTTCCACCCAGCATGAAGACAATCAATCTCTCTAGTTACCCTTTGGAGGTTACGCTGGGGAATTTCCTCCACCTTTTTTACGATTGAGATTCCTAGATATCTGAGGTCCTAGCTGACTCTCCCACCCTAGCCTTGGATATTCCAACACATTGACCTCAGTGTTGGAGGTATTAACTGCATTTCCAGAGAGCTCACAAAATTCTGCAAGCAGATGTTCCACTCGCAGAACGGTTGTAGCAGCATCTGCTGAGTAAATCATCTGCATAGAGCACCCCCTTACTGGTATAAAAGGGAGAGCTAAAAGGGAAAACCTGTTCGTCTAATCTTAAAAGTTGTGGCAATGGTTCTATATGGATGTCAAGCAGAAGGGGCGACAGTGGGCAGCCCTGCTGCGTTCCTCTTGATATATCAAAGCTAGGGGTCACCATTCCATTTAGAAGAATCTTTGCCAATGCCCCCTCATACATCATATGGAGTGCATACATAAAGCCTGAACCTAATCCCATAGCTCTAAAAACCTCCCAGAGATACACCCAGTCAAAAGCCTTGGCTGCGTCAATGGTGATCACAGCCAAGGGGGCTTAGCGTGTCATGGCGGGGTCTATTGTGCATATAAATTGTTGCGTCAATTCCTGTATCGGTATTCTGGGAATAAAGCTTTTCTGGTCTGAGTTTATCAGCTGTGGACAAACTTGGCCAATCTCCCTGCTAAAATACTCGTAAAAAATGTATAATCTGCATTAAGCAGGGAGATTAGACGATAAGATTAGACTTTAAGAGTCTCCTCTACCGGGGTCTTTAGAGGATTTTATGATTAAAACTTTAGTGGCCTCCTTCCAAGATGCTCGGATATGTCCGTTCTCCCGATATATTGAATTAAATACATTTTCCAGGACTGGGACCAGTTCCTCTAATAAGAGTTTATTAACTTCATTCAGCAGGGCATCCGTACCAGCAGCCTTACGATTATTGCTCTTAGCTAGACATGAACCGATCCCTTCCTTAGTTATAGAGGCATCAAGTCCCTCTCTACTTTCCACTGTCAAGCTTGGTAATTCTACTGTACTAACCATGTTTTGAGATAAACTTGATTGGGGGAAACCTCCTCTGTGTATAAATCTGAAAACAAGGACACAAGATAAGCTTGTATTTCTTCTAACTTATATAAAACATCCCCCTTTGAGTTTATACATTCCTTGATCTGTCTGTTCTAGCTTTCCACGCCAATAGTGCTCCTGCTTTCTCCTCATATTCAAAGTACTTCATACAATTAGCTTGCCACTGCGCTCTGCATTTTTGATCCATTTAAATCCTATAATTTTCCCCTGCCTCTTTAATAGACTTTGTGTCTGTTCCCTCTCAGAGCCTGGCCAGGAGCCAGACCGCAGGAGATCAACCTCTAATGCTCCAACTTTATCTCTTATAACTTAATCTCTCAGAGTTCATTTTGAGACATGCCAGATTTTGTGCAGCACCCCTCATCTATATGCCTTGAAGGCATCCCAGACCACATTTAGGGTGGTAGACCCAGTATTATCGATAAAATAAGCTGTGCTAGCTCATATAAGCGCCTCCGTAATCTCTGGGTCCGAAAAAATGTCCCTTTTCAGTGTCCATCTTGACCTAGGCGATCTACCATACCCCCTTAGGGACATGATAATCGGAGAATGATCTGAAATATGACCAGGAAAAGTGCTCATTGTTGTTATTGTCTATATAATTGCCCTATCCGGAAAAAAAAATCCAGCCTAGAAGGATGGCCATACTTTTTACTGTGGAACGTGAAGCCTTGTCTAGCTCCCATCTTGTGCCTCCAGGCTCCTCATATTAGACCTATCCTGTGTTGGTTCAAGTAATACATTAAAGACACCCCCTATTACTATTGAGGATGCAGCCTCCATTAAATTCCATTCTAGATTAGATAGATGGATCGGGTCACAATATTAGGCCAATAAAAGGCGGCACATATTAGCTCCACTCCTCAGCACAAGGTTGCTATTTTCCACCTTCCAGATTTATCATTCTTTGACGATTTTATATCACATCCAGCCCCTCTCCTTATTACAATTGCAACACCTTTACAGCGCTCGGTCTGCTCTGACACTGAAAAACACTCTATCCACCGGAATTTTGAGTAGAGGGCTCGACTTTCACTGGCGTCTAGGTGAGTTTCTGATATCAGGCTTACATGTACTTTACTTTCCTCTAGGTATTTCATTACTAACCTCTACCTATGCTTGCCCCTTAATCCATTTACATTCCAAGTCAAAAATGTTAACTTATTGATGATGTGCTCTATTCATCTAATAGTTTCACTTAGCAATGTATTGCGTTGTTTTGAAAATGCAAATAAAAAAAAAAAAAGAAATGTTATCTTATTAGCCCCCCACATCTTGATGGTTCGGCATTAATACTAAAGACTGATGCTGTATTTCCATACACATTGGTGGTATTGAGGGCTTTTTTTTATATTCAAATCGTTTTTATTTGGAAAAGAAATAAAAGGAAGACAAGACAAGAAAGCAAAAAGAAAAATAAAGCATATAAATACATTGAATCATATAATAAAATTACAGTGAATTATATACATATTTTAACGAAATTACATACATACTTATTTCAACGAAATCATACGTAATACAAATCAATAAACACTACACAGCAAATACATATACAGTTGCATATACAATGTACCTGTCTAGGGTCTCGTATCAATAGCGTCTTTATATGTCCCACAATTCGGGTGATCTTTGGGAATAATATTATGGGATTGATGGCTTGTCTACGGAAGCCATGGTGTTTAACATGAACTCTGCAATGACTACACTTCACAGGGAAGCATGTAGATTTACCTACAGTACCTACGGCAGGTCAAATGAAAAGGAGGAAGCATCAAGCGATATCCATAGTTTTTTTATGAGAAGCGCGCCATGGGGAGGAATGTAGGGCAGGGTTATCCGCTCCTCTTAAAAGGACAACCATTCTTTCCACATTTTGAACAACACTTCAGAGGCGTTCTTCCACTTACATAACACAACTTTGCATGCTAGTGTGAGTAATAGGTCAAGGAGCTGGCGGTCATTGTCATTGGCCATTTTCGGGTCTCGTACTCCTAGTAGGACATAAACAAATTCCCTCGCAGGCTTGATGTTAAAAATATGCTCTATGCACTCAAAAATTATTTCCCAATATTTTCCCAAGGAGGAGCAATTAAAAAGCATATGGGCCAGGTCCCCTACTCCTGAGTCGCATTTCCAACATTTAGAGCTATCTCTTATATGAAGTCTAAAAAGCTTATCTGGTGTCCAGTATGTTCTGTTAATTAACATGTATTTAGTTTGTGACAGGATAGGGGAGACCTTGTCCCTGAAGGCAGTGGTGTGAATCGTATCCCACTCAAAAGTCAGACCCGTTGCGTTGGGCTCTGTTTCCCATCTTGTCTCATTCCGTCTGTGCGTTTTCTGGGGTAGAGGGAGGAGAAGTTTATAAACCTTCGAGACAAAATGCCCCGCCGCTCTGATACGAGTAATGTGGCTCCAAAGCCATGGTTCAGAGGGTGCCAAGGTGCGAGCAGACAGGAGCGCTTTTAATTTCAGAAAGTCGTAAAAGTCTATCGGCGCTAGACGGTGTGTAGTTTGGAGTGAAGAGAACGGTAGTGGGTTAATTCCCTCATAGAGTTCACTCACCAGGTTGATGCCTTTTTTTAGACCAGTGTTCCCATTGGAGAGGTTCTCCATTGATTTTTAGTGCAGGATTATGCCATAATGCTATTGAGGTGGGATTGATCAAGTTTCAGAAGGGCCGTCTTGTGTTCAGCAAGATGTATTTCGAGTGGGGGAGATGTGTAAGGTCCATGGTGAGTAGGGCAGGGAGGGGAATATTGCCAATGATGGCTCTTTCAACATCCAACCACAGGGGGGCATAGGCCGAGTCATCGCTTAACCATTGTCGCAGGGTTTCCGTTCTCTCACAGAACTGTGCACAGAGACCTAGAACCTGGGTGAGTCAGGGTGACCCACAACTCACCTAAGTTTCAGAAATCCCCTTACCAGGCTAGCTACAGTATCTCATCGGCAGTGAAGACTTCCCGATGTCTTAGACAATCCAGAACATGAACTTAGAATACCTCAGGTATCGTGGAACACATGAACACTCTTTCGTTATATTATCATTCCAAACCGAAACTGGGAGGCAATGAGAACACGTGCAAGTTTGAAATGTTTATTTTTTCAATGCAACATTCTCAAACGCAGTATCTTGTATAATATCAACATACATATTATAAAAATCAGAGTCAGCAGCATAGTCACTAATCCATAGTAAGCAAACTGTGATAACATATTATGATGCAAAATCTATAGAATTCTGTATCACCTATATTTTGCGCACCCTAATTAGCATATTATATTATATCTAAGAAGGTCTCATTTGGGCTTTAGCTGGGCGAACCCATACCTCAAATTCTCAGTAGTAGGAGATCACATCAACAGCTACCAGCTCTCAGCATGTCCAGCATCAAGTGTGTTTTCCAATTCCCTGTAACTGTATCTTGAACTCACGTAAAGCCCAAAGTTGGCACAAACATTATTTGTGTTATGACTAACGTAGTGCGAGGATCAGGCCTACAATAACCTTGTGTTAGAGTGTGCAGCTCTCAGTGTGCAGACAGTTGTACCAAGTGTTCCAGGCACGACTGATACCAGTACAATAATATATTATTCTGAAGTAAATCACATCTTTCTTCTAGGTTAAAAGCTGTAATAACAATTAGGTGTCGTGTGCAAACCGAAGCAGAAAGAAAAGATGGCGTTTAAACTTTTAACAAGCACATGCTAACTTAACACAACCTATGGAAACGTAATAACCATATGACACCATTGGGCACCCTGCTTACATAGGAACGCAGTTTGGTAATGTCTGACGTTAGGGAGGCCCAGGCCGCCTTTTTCTTGAGCTAGTTGTAGCTTTTTCATTGATACCCTGGGCTTCTTCCCTTGCAACAAGAATGTACCAAATAGCTTGTCTGCCTTATGTAAGAAATCGTCTGAAAAGGTCATTGGTAACATACTCGCTAAGTAGTTTACCAGAGGGGTTACCATCTTCTTCAGGGTTTCAGCCCTACCCCACCAGGATAAATATTTAGGAGACCAACCGTCGAGTAATTTGGAAATTTTCTTCAGGAGTATATTTTCGTTAATTCGTAACGTAGATATTAGGTCTCTGTCAAAATCCAACCCCAGGTATTTAAAACAACCCGGCTCCCAAGTTAGCCCAGAGTCTCCTAGAATCTCCTTATTCCCTCGATTGTTTAGTAATTTGACTTCTGTTTTGTCTTTATTTAATTTATTGCCGGAGACCTTCGAAAACTCCTCGATAGTGGCGAGGAGGGCCGGTATAGCCTCATCCGCCTTTTCTGAGACGACTAAGACGTGATCCACATAGGCCGTTATTTTTATCGTGCAGTCTTTAAAAGGGATTCCTGATATATCTTTATTGCACCTTATGTGGTGGAGAAATGGTTCAATAGCCAATAGGAATAGTGATGGGGAGAGGGGGCATCCCTGCCTGGTTCCCTGATGTAGACGGAACGATGATGAGAACGGCCCCCCTGCTCTAACCCTTGCTGATGGACAAAAATATAGGGACATGATCATCCTTATAAATGATGCTCCCAGGTTAAATTTATTTAGTACAGCCTCCAGATACGTCCAGTCTACTTTGTCAAACGCCTTTTCGGCATCACGTGTGATTGCTGCAGTAGGGGTGGTTAGGAGCTGCGCTTTGTCAAGCACATGTGCTAGAGTCCTGGTGTTGTCACTGGACAGCCTGTATTTCAAAAACCCTGCCTGAGACGGTGTTTGAGTTTGGGTAAGACTCCCTGGAGGCGGTCGGCTAAAATCGAGGCAAAAAGCTTACAATCTAAATTAATAAGTGAGATGGGCCTATAGTTTTTGGGCAATGTTGGGTCCTTCCCATCTTTGGGTAAGACCGCGATAATGGGATAATGGCTTCTGATAGTGTACCTTTTGTTTCCCCTTACTCATTGATTTCCCGAAACATGTGAAGGAGTGGTTGTGATACTACAGAGGAGAAGCATTTATAGAATCTGGCAGTAAACCCATCGGGTCCGGGGGCCTTCCCACATTTTAGCGATTCTATGGCTTTCTCAACTTCCAAGCTCGTAATTGGGCTATTAAGGTCTGCTTGCTCTTCCGAGGAGAGAGACGGTAGCATGCATTCTCCTAAATAATCTTTAATCTTGTTTCCTTCGACTTCCGTATTCTTGGCGTAAAGACGTTCATAGAAATCTTTAAATATATCCGCAATTTTGATAGGGTCGGAGTGAGCCACTCCCATCTGATCCATGATAGAGCTTATCGTGTTTTTCTGCACTTTGAATTCAAGATAAGCCGCTAAACTTTTCCCAGCTTTAGTTGACTCACATAATTTAAACCGTTTTCTCCTGTTTAGCCACACCCCTGCTCTCTCGCTCACTATTTTATTGTACTCATACTTTTTGTTGGCCAACTTATTAGGTGTCTCATCTTTCCTATCGAGCAAGTGTCTATTTTCCAAAATAGATATTTCTTTTTCTAGGTTCTCTAGCTTCTTGGTGTGGTTTTAATCTTAATAATAACCCCTCTAATTGTACTTTTTAATGCTTCCCAACAGGTCAAATCAGTGGTGTCCCCCCTGTTGTTGTGTTCCAGATAGTCCTTAATGGCAGCTTCAGTGGTGGTACGATGTTGTTCTTCCTCAAGAACCTCATCATTAAGGCGCCAAAGAGATTGGCGTGTGGATGGTTTCACATTGGAAATGGATAGTGTGCTGCAGGAGTGGTCAGATAGAACTCTCGGCTCTATCGACGTTTCTTCTATTCTGGGTATGGCGTTCTTTGTGATAAATAAATAATCAATTTGAGAGAATGAGTCGTGAGGGGAAGAGTAAAATGTGTATTCCCTCCCATCAGGATTTTGCAACCGCCATGGATCAATTAGATGGAATCGATCGCAAAGGTTGAGGAAGGCCTTGTGTGATCTGTTACAGCGGAATGAACACCGGGAGTCCCTATCAAGAGTCGGGTCAAAGGGGAGGTTAAAGTGTCCTGCGAGAATATGGACTGCCGAGCCCGGGATACTGTCAATTTGCGTCGTTAGGTCCGACCAGAATTTCAAGTCACATGTGTTTGGGGCATAGACGTTTGTGACTAAGAATTCCGTATCGTCTTTTAGTAATTTGGTTGTGACCCACCTCCCTTTGGTGTCAGTCGTAGAAGTAAGCAAATCAATGTTGGATTTTTTGGCTATCAGTGTTAATACCCCGTTCTTTTTCCCAACGGCTTCGGAGCCAGTAACCTCGGTGAAGAATTTATTCCTGAGTGTATGGAGTTGATTAGCATCCAGTTTGGATTCCTGTAATAATACAATATCTCCCTTTTGTCTGCGTAAGTAATCTAGGATTTTCTGGCGTTTGACATGTTTATTAAGACCTTTGACATTAAGGAAAAGCACTTTCAGGTTTCCTACCGTTGTTACTCCAACGGGTGTATTAATTGTGGAAGTAGACATGAACATGTATTAAACGATTCAATACAATTAGGTAAATCATGCTAGCCAAGTTCCCGTGTAGACTGGCACCCTTTCTTTTTTTTTCTTTCTTTTTTTTTAAAACCTTTATTATCTTTATGCACATTTAAGCAATATAACATCTCACAGTGGGGCTCCCACCTTGCATGCGGATTAAGCAGCGGCGTCACTAGGGGGGTGCGGGGGGTGCGGTCTGCACTGGGTGACACCGTCACATGGGGTGACACCAATCTGGTTACGCTCTGCAGCCTCGCCTCCGCTCTTTTTAATCAGGAGGATTAGTGTCTACAAACTGCAAGGAGCAATCAAGGTGGACGGCGAACGGCCTTACGTGCAGGTCGAGCACGCCGACCAGGTATTTAGCAACTCATTCCTACTGGGGCAGCCCTCGGAACAGGCCTGAAATAACAACATAGCCGATCAAAACAAAAGTGCTGCAGGCTTAAGTGCGCCGGCGCGCGTCACCCCTCTTGGCCTCTGGACGTCACGTTTATTGACGTCCAGTGTCGCTGCAGCAAGGGGGCGGACTGTCTCTTCAGCACCACGAGGCCCTGTTCCTATGCTCGGAGTGTCGCGGCCCAACTGTGCAAGAGTCTTTGCAGATTTTCTCAGCAGGGACTGTGGCAAAGGGGTTGAGGGACCCATTACACGTCATTTATGGCTGTCTGTAACTAAAACCAGAGGTAGGAGGTTCGTTTTTTTCTTCTTGCGTGCCTCTCAAACTGCATCTAAAAATCTTCACAGTGACTCAAAGTAAACGTGGTAGGTTATTAACTAGAATGCTTCTGTACTGCTGTTTCCATCCTTGAACGCATGACCTGGCAGTGCCGATGTATGCAGCCCCTGTAAAGTCACTCTGATGTTATCGCCTGCTCCTGCCTGACAACCATTCCAAGCAGTGATGGTGAGGGGAACGGAACCCGTGGTTCCCTTCTGTGCGCGCCGAGGAAGCGCGCGCGGAGCCTCGAGAGAGCAAAAGCATACAGCAGAACCTGGATTCTTAACAAGGTGGAGACTGGATTTTTTTTTCCACGAGGTTTCTCGATCTGCTCTTAACGTCGCTAAATTTGTTCGCCTCAATTTCAATGAGGCTGGGCAGGGGCACACGTTGCATGGAGCAACGGACGGTGGATTTAGGGGGAGGGGGTGGGTGGGGGGGGGCGCTTAGCCAGGATCTATGCTCCGAGGCAGCAGCACCCAGTTCATTTCAGGCATTACATTTTCATTCTCATAAGGGCCCTTAATGCTTCTGGTTATTGCGCTAGACCCGAAATACGTGCAAATTAAAGCATTCTCTTACAGAGCTGCTTTTGGAATGTATGTTTCCCCCAATATGTTTGAGAAAGTGTGCAGTAAATAAAAAACTTTGCTTCCGCTTTTGAAAAAATAAAAGTAATGACTGGGACGCCCCAGCTCTTTTGGAGAGGAACAGACTGGCTCACCTCACTGTTTTACTGCCCTCGTGCAGTGAAGTAAGGGGCTGGCATTAACACATTCGCACGGGCTGCGTTTATTCCCCAGTCAGACAAGGGTCATGGATTTGCGCCCTCTTTCCTATCTGCAAATGTCCAGAAACTCGTATTTTTACTGGTGCGCTGATCTCCCCTATGGAACAAAACAGCACCTGCTGAAAGCACTGGATAGTTTGCCACCCAACGCCACCTTTTTGCTTTCTCTGGCTTCCCAAACAAATCTCAGCCTCGTTAGCCACCAGGCCAGGTGGATGTAGCCAGAACAACTGATAGCTGGCCTCTAGGCACCTCTGTGCACCTCTCCTTTCATCCTTATCTCATTCGCATTTCTATTATCTGCAAAACCTTTGCCCTTTGTATTAAAAGGTGTGAAAGTCTTTGCATCTCAGTCAGCCTCGAACAGTGGCATTGTATTCGTCCTAAGCCATACTCTAATTCCTTCGTTTATCCAAATGTAAGACTCTGAGTACATCTGATTGTTTGAAGACCAGTTTTCATTCATAGTTCACATAACAGCTCTGAGCTGTGGCCAGAATTGGAATGGTAGAAACGGTTGCACTGGTTGAGTTTTCGGGTGTTGCACAGTTTTCTTTTGTCAGTGGATGCCAGGGTATTGCTTAAAGATACATACGAATGCCCCCCTGGTCTTAAACAGTAAATTGAACATTGAACACATATACCAGTTTGTAAATATAGGACCTAAATTTACAAACGTTACTAAGAATTCTGTATGGTCCCGTTATTTGCCAACTGTGTCCACTGACAAACTCAGAGCAGAGGAGGTCCATACGGTAAGTTGTGAGGGGGTGACACCATGAGTTAATCGCACCGGGTGACACCAACCCTAGTGACGCCACTGGGATTAAGCGACATGCAGTATTTCCATGTGCATAACGTAAAATCAAAAGACAAGCATAGTAGGTTTTAGTTTTAACTTTTTGATGAATTGAACGTACAACAAAAAAACACAGACACATGGCAAAAGTCAATTGCAGGGATTTAGAGCAGAGGGCAAAGAATCCGATTATCATACAATAAGGAAGCACATGTCTCGGGAGTAAGGGCGGCGAGCAGCTCAATAAATACATATTATTACAGACAAACGTCCGGAACGTCAACTAAGGGGATAGTGAAATATCAATGGTGTAGTCCTGTTGGGGAGTGCAAATATTCCCACGGTAAGCGTTCCATTAGGACCAAATTCTGCCCCATTTCTTAGGTCGGCCCCGAGCCACATAGACCGTCTTTTCCCTGAACATACACCAGTCCATGTTCTCCTTCCAAGCCGTTATCATGGATAGTCTATGGGAACCCCAGAGTTGTGCAATATCCCTCTTGGCAACCATGTTACCAAGAGTTGCCCAAAAAGTCTGGGCCATATTATAGTCTGTCGGTTCCCAAACATTAAGAAGGCATCGTCGGGCTTCAGGCAATAAAGAGACCCCGGTGACCCTTTCCATAATCGCATGCACTCTAGACCAGAAGGCAGACACCTCAGGACACTCCCAAATGATATGCAGGAAGGTACCACTCATCCCGCAGCCGCGCTTGCATAACCCGTCAGGAGAGTAACCCATTCGCACCAGACGCGTACCAGTCACATATACTCAATGGAGGATCTTCAACTGTACAAAACGGAGGCGGGCAGGTATGGCCACCTCTTTAGGGGAGGAGAGGGCCATTTGCCAATCCTCATCATCGAGTTCCAAGCCGTCCGCGATCCATGAAGCCCTGAGTCGCTCAAGCAAATCAGCCCTGTTATTGATGAGTTTTTTGTAAATCAGGGATATAGTACTGTCCGGCACATGGCCATCAAGAATGCGATCCTCTAGCGGCGAGGATTGGGGAATCTATGTCCCCGGGGGGAAGACGGAGGTCAAGGCATGTCGCACTTGAATGTACCTGAAGTGTTCCTTGTCGTCAAGCTCATATTCTATTTTGAGCGCCTCAAAAGTCTTAACACTACCTTTGGACCAGAGATCCTCCACCTTGCTAATACCAATCATGTTCCATTTATCGAATCCTTTCGTTCTCCACAAATTGCCCAGTCTATCAGAGTCATACAACGGTGTCACTCGGGTTAACCTATCGCTCCACCCCATAGCAGCATTTGCGTCTTGCCACACTCGCACAGCACTTTTCGTAGGGCCAGTCAGGGCGTTAAATGGCTCCTTAGAATACAGTGCCCTGTTAAAATTCCCACCAGGCAGGAGATGGTTATCCATCGCAAAGGCAGGAGCATGTCCAGGGGCGTAGGTTACGTGATTAACTGCGCATAGCTGGGAGGCCCAGTAGTAGCGTCTGATGTCAGGGAGGGCGATGCCACCATCGTACCACGGTAAAGTGAGTTTGGGGAAGGAGATACGAGCACGCCCGTCCCAAATCAGTTGTCTCTGAAGGCTCTCAACCTCACGAAAATACCCGGGAGGTATGGGATCAAAAAAGTTCTGAAGTGCATACAGGAACCTAGGGAGCGACATCATCTTAAAAAGAGTTGCACGCCCCAATGGGGAGAGGGGCAAGCGACGCCACCGTGAGACGTCAAGTTTAAGCCACTGGAGAGGAGCATGAAGGTTACGGTCGTAACGGACGCTGGAATCCAAGGAGACATGAATCCCCAGGTACTTAAAACCAGTCTCGACCACCTGAATCGGGAATCTACGGGGCAACGGAGGGAAATCCCCGGCCAGAACATAAACACAGGATTTAGTCCAGTTAATAACAAGACCCGAGTTCTTCCCGAAGGAGGTGAGAACATCAAAAAGCACATTAAGAGACTTCCGGGGTGAGGTGAGATAAAGAAGAATGTCATCTGCATATAGCGAGACACGATCTTCAAAGTCAGGGGCCCACTGGATACCCCTGATCGAGGGCTCCTAGCGAAGCCACTCGGCCAACGGCTCCAGGGCGTGGGCAAAAAGCAACGGAGACAGCGGACAACCCTGACGGGTGCCACGCCCAAGTGCAAAAGAACCAGACACCCTGCCATTCACTACCACCTGGGCTAGTGGTCGTTCATAAAGGAGCTTCACCCAGGCGATAAAATTCGAGCCGAAACCAAACTTGGAGAGAGCTGTCCAGAGATAAGGCCATTCAATTGTATCAAAAGCCATGGTGGCATCGAGGGAAGCCAAAATGGCCGGTTCAGTCAGAGTTCCAGCTCTCGCGAGAACTCCATGGAGTCTCCTAAGATTAAGGGCGGTATTTCGATGCGGGATGAAACCGGATTGATCCGGATGGATCAAGTCGCCCACCACCTTAATCAGACGAGTAGCCAGTAATTTGGCAAGTATCTTGGGCTCAGCATTAAGCAGTGAAATGGGTCTGTAGGAAGCACAACAATCACGTGGTTTACCTTCCTTGTGGATGACAACGATGGTGGCCAGGCGCTGGTCAATAGGAAGGAGACCAGTATCGAAGGGCTCGAGAAACATTTTTCTCAAATGTGGCGCCATTTTGTCAGGCCGCAACTTGTAGAGCTCAATAGGCAATCCATTGGGCCCCATGGCCTTACCAGATCTAAGGGCACGAATGGCACCAGCGACCTCATCCACTGTTATAGGCGCATCCATCAAGGCTCTGTCTTCATCAGAGAGGCAGGGTAATGCAATATCACGTAGGAGCAAACGGGAATCGCACTCATCCCTATCACTCACAGAGGCATAGACCGTCTGAAAGTGGTCCACAAAACAATCAACAATCCCAATCGGGTCAGACACACGATCTCCATTCGACTTTTCAATCACCAGAACAACTCGATTCGCTCTCTCAGACTTGTCCAACCACGCAACAAGCTTACTCGCCTTATCACCCACTTCATAGAGTCTACCCTGCTGGTCTCGATTCATGACTTTGGCCGCGTCTGTCACCAGGGCTCTATAGTCTGCCTGCTTCAAAGCTAGGGAGTGTAAAGTCGCAGGAGTATCATTTCCACCCTGTTCACTTTCAAGTACAGTTATTTCATCCTCAAGACGCAATAATTCTTCATGCTTTGCCTTCTTAGTAGCGGCAATCAAAGACAATGAATAACCCCGAATAACAGTTTTGAAAGCCTCCCAAAGGGAAACAGGAGAGGAGACAGACCCCACATTTTCATTAAAATAGCAATCGATGGCCTTAACCAGCT